>NC_090324.1:25468143-26109813 GCF_040869045.1 Eurosta solidaginis | reverse complement strand
TTCCACAATTTTATCGAAAGCGTGTTGGACTCTATTCCAGAATTTTTCTATATTCGAGTTTTTTATGTTGAGAGTAGACTCAGTGTTGTGTTGGAGGGACATCGACCTAAACCGAGCACAATATTCCATGAAATTGTCCGTTTCGGAAATAAATTTTTTGGGGGCAGACGAGAATATAAATCTGTTAACCGTTTTACTTTGTCTGGTTTCCTCGTCACTCATTTTTGAGCTTAGTTTTATGACGATTAGAGTTGAGAATTAATAAAATTTAATGTAGAACGAAAAAGAGTCTTTGCTATGTGTGAGGGAATTACGTTTATATTCACGTTAAATAGCGAGAGAGAGTAATTTTCAAAACCAAAAAAAAGTTTTTGAGTTAAATTTTATTTGAGAGGGTGACGGATCGAGTTTGACCACTGTGCCGCGTTTGCACTGTATTCGATTAATGTATATATGCGTATATGTGGGGGAGAATAATATACGTGGGAAAAATACAGTATGAGTATGTGTATAATGAGTAATTATTTAATTTCACTATCGATATTTTTTGTGGACTGCATAAGAGGGATACAAATTGAAAGTAATAATAATCACTGTTTCGGGGAAAATATAGCTTTACAAGAGAGAAACTATATTTTTTAAACGCTAGTGTATACACCGAACCACTCTTGTACCACTGTATGAGATTTTATATTACCGCTTATTTGTGTAATTAATTTTGTGTGTGCGTTTGTATAAATGTGTGAACGTAAGTCAGCCAAAATTTTTGTTCAATATTTGATCAAGTGGGGGGAAACTCAGAAATTTGTAGAGGTTTTGCAGTATATTTAATTAGCGACTAGAGGTATTTTAATTTAAAATGAGAAAATTTTAAAATATTCAGAGGTTTGTCGCATTAGAATATAAGGGGTGCTTTTAGCAAGTGTGCCCAGTGTAATTCACTACTTGGTTTTTCTTATTTTGCTTTGCACATATACCGTACTGAGGTTTGGCAATATGGGGTTATTGCTGTATATATATATATATATACGAAGTGGTATGTGCAAGTTTTGGCGGGAAATGAGGATTTTTGGCGGGAAATAATAATCCTCGAAATTAAAATTGCTTTAATTTTTCATTTATGTGTATTTTTTCCGTGATGGGGGTGTATTATATCTCATTTAATACTCACGGTTTACGAAAAGGGGGTAGCTACTTGCGTTTTTTTTTGCGCTTATTTCCTTAGTGGTATCGAAGGACCACTGTTAAGGGGAGCTGGCAATACAAAATTTACTTTCCTTTTCTTCTTGTGGGATGTAGCTGTGGTAGCGATGATGGTGGTTTTCGAGATGGCGCTTTGATGTTGGTGGCGGTTGAAACTGGTGGCGGTGTGTACAGTGAAACTACTTCTTTTAACATATTATTTTTAAAAGTAGACTTTACAAGTTTTCGTGTCACACCGAATGGATATAAAATTCGAATAATAAGAAAAAATGAAAATGTCAAAACATTGTATATACATATATGCATATGTTTTGTCAACCAATGGTTGGGGTTGCCAGAGGGGCGAAATATGTTGAAGCATTCATTTACAATTCCATAAGTGCTAATCCGAGTTTAACATGAGTGTTACGTATAATATTTATACGTATTCTAAGTAATTCATGAGTAGTTCAAATATAATATAAAAGTATAAAATATGTAATAAAGTACATATTTCGACGTATAATAATTCATAAATATACGTTTAAATTCAAAATAGGTTTAAATTCAATAGAACATATGCAATAACACATATTGAAGCACGTAATAATTAAAAATTGTTTATAAATCTAATGTTCTTAAAATGAAAGGGTTGACTGTTGGCGACCACGGCAGTCGCTCAAACAGTAATCAATAGTTTTCTCAACAGAAATCCTACTTGCTCATTCAGATTTACTACTCTAATGTCTCAGAAATTATTCGTACCATATTTACCAATACATGTAGGTATTTGTGAGATAGTTTTTGTTGAAGACTAAGGTAATCCCAGCCTGTCCAGGATCGAGTAAAGGACCCACAAACCCTACTAAATGATGTATATTTGAATATTAACACAATCGCTAATAGTATTTACCACATCCACCGATACACAGGTCGCCGCCCTTTTCCTCGAAAAAATCGTTAAGTCGCCCTATCGCCAATTTTCGTGCGAAACAAGAGAACGGGATATCGAGTTTCCCAAACTTTGACTTACTGCAGCGGACATCTCTATTGGTACGGCTTCGGCGAGTGGCAAGTATTTAATGTCACGTCGCTCGACTGCCTATCGTGTTGGAGCGGTGGGAGGATAGTATTTAATGCCTTCTATTGGAAGAATACTCTCCTTCCCTCTTTGCGCCAGTTCTTCTCCCTCAACTCGTTGAGCTTTTGTCTCCTCCGTATAGTGAATCGACAGTGCGTCCTCGGAATCGTCGTCTTTTTCGTCGCTGCGGCGTGAATTCATCGTTGGCGCCGGCCGCTCGTTGGTCCCGGCTTCTATGTGAAGGGTGGTGTTATGCTTCTCACTGTAGGGTTCTTATTATTTTTATTTAATTTTGTATTTTAGTTACTCTGAACTTTGTAATTTTAAAATGTTTTATCAATATTTAAATTTTCAATATTGATTTTTCAATTTTCAAAAATTTTCATTATGGGGAAAAATTTAAAAAGATATTGACGCTTACATTTAGGATTCTTTACTGAATAAAAGTTTCTTTATATATAAAATTAAAAGTAGTTTCAATCACCACACTGGCGATCCCGACAGGAGCTAATAATTAAATAAAACAAGTAAGGAAGGCTAAGTTCGGGTTTAACCGAACATTACATACGCAGTTGAGAGCTATGGAGACAAAGTAAGGGAAAATCACCATTTAGGGAAATGAACCTAGGGTAACCCTGGAATGTGTTTGTGTGACATGTGTATCAAATGGATGGTATTAAGGAGTATTTTAAGAGGGCCATGGTTCTATAGGTGGACGCCATTTAGGGATATCGCCATAAAGGGGGACCAGGACTAACTCTAGAATTTGTTTGTACGATATGGGTATCAAATGAAAGGTGTTAATGAGTATTTTGAAAGGGTGTGGGCCTTAGTTCTATAGGTGGACTTCTTTTCGAGAAATCGCCATAAAGGTGGACCAGAGGTGACTCTAGAATGGGTTTGTACAATATAGGTATCAAATGAAAGGTGTTAATGAGTATTTTAAAAGGGAGTGGGCCTTAGTTCTACAGGTGGACGCCTTTTCGAGATATCGTCATAAAGGTGGACCAGGGGTGACTCTAGAATTTGTTGTACGGTATGGATATCAAATGAAAGGTGTTAATGAGTATTTTAAAAGGGAGTGGGCCTTAGTTCTATAGGTGATCGCCTTTTCGAGATATCGCCATAAAGGTGGACGGGGGTGACTCTAGAATGCGTTTGTACGATATGAGTATCAAATTAAAGGTATTAATGAGGGTTTTAAAAGGGAGTGGTGCTAGTTGTATATATAAAAGCGGTTTAGAGATATCGATCAAAATGTGGACCAGGGTGACCCAGACAATCATCTGTCGGGTACCGCTAATTTATTTATATACGTGATACCACGAACAGTATTCCTGCCAAGATTCCAAGGGCTTTTGATCTCGCCCTTTAGAACTTTTTCATTTTATTTTACTTAATATGGAAGGTGCCACACCAATTTTACAAAGTTTTTTCTAAAGTTATATTTTGCGTCAATAAACTAATCCAATGACCATGTTTCATTCCTTTTTTCGTATTTGGTATAGAATTATGGCATTTTTTTCATTTTTCGTAATTTTCGATATCGAAAAAGTGGGCGTGGTCATAGGCGGACTTCGGCCATTTTTTATACCAATACAAAGTGAGTTCAGATAATTACGTGAACTGAGTTTAGTAAAGATATATCGATTTTTTTTGCTCAAGTTATCGTGTTAATGGCCGAGCGGAAGGACAGACGGTCGACTGTGTATAAAAACTGGGCGTGGCTTCAACTGATTTCGCCATTTTTCACAGAAACCCGTTATCGTCCTAGAATCTAAGTGCTACCAAATTTCACAAGGATTGGTAAATTTTTGTTCGACTTATGGCAATAAAAGTATCCTAGACAAATTAAATGAAAAAGGGCGGAGCCACTCCCATTTTGAAAATTTCTTTTATTTTTGTATTTTGTAGCACCATATCATTACTGTAATTGAATGTTGACATAATTTACTTATATACTGTAAATATATTAACTTTTTTTTTTAAATTTGACTTAAAAACAATTTTTTTTTAAAGTGGGGTTGTCGTTCTCCGATTTGGCTAGTTTTTATGAAGCATACATGTAGAAATAGCAGTAATGTTCCTGCCAAATTTCATCATGATATCTTTAACGACTGGCAAATTACAGCTTGCAAAACTTCTAAATTACCTTCTTTTAAAAGTGGGCGGTGCCACGCCCATTGCCCAAAATTTTAAAAATTTTCTATTCTGCGTCATAAGTTCAACTTACCTACCAAGTTTCATCGCTTTATCCGTCTTTGGTAATGAATTATCGCACTTTTTCGATTTTTCGAAATTTTCGATATCGAAAAAGTGGGCGTGGTTATAGTCCGATATCGTTCATTTTAAATAGCGATCTGAGATGAGTGCCCAGAAACCAAAATACCAAATTTCATCACGATACCTCAAAATTTGCTCAAGTTATCAAACTTAATATACTCTGTAAGCTCTGCTCACCTGAGTATAAAAATATAACCCAAGAGAATACCAAATACGAACATATTATAACAGCACTTCCACAAAAAGTAATAGTAACAATTTTAGATTTTATCCAAAATCCACCCCTCACTAACAAGTTTAGTGAACTTAAAAAAGTTTTGATAGAAAGACATTCACTTAGAGAAAATTCAAAGCTAGACAAAAAAGAAAACTTTCCAAAAATTTAAATGTCATTTTGGATAGCTCAAGTTGTGATAATATTAATGAGTTAACAAAATTAGCAGATAACATTTTTGAAGTTATGAATAAAAACGAAGTTTTCTCAGTAAATACAAATTCAAATACAAAAGTTCAAAGGAGTTAGCTGAAATTAAAACAGAAATGTATCGGAATCAATCTAGATCGCGTTCTAATTCAGGGACAATTTTAGAAATTCTTTTAGGCGTCGTTCTAACTCGCGTAATAATCCAAATTGGTTGTGTAGATTTCACTACATTTGGAAATAATGCTAGAAGTTGTGAACAAAAACAAAGATTCTTATAACAAAAACAAAGATTCAACAAACTAAATTCTTCCGTTGTTGCAGCGACGAAGAGAAAAAAAACAAAATTTTTTAATTGATAGTGGAGCAGAAATTTCGGTATTATCCGCGTCTAAATTTCCTCATACGAAATGTTCAGACATAATTCTCACTGCAGCTAATGGCTCAACAATTGCCACTTACGGGAAAAGGCTTTTTAAACGTAAATTTGGGTTTAAGACGTGAATTTCCCTTTACATTTTTGATTGCGGATATAGCCAAGCCAATAATTGGCGCTGATTTTCTTTCTAAATGTGGTCTTCTTATAGACATTGAACATAAACATTCAGTAGATCTATTAACCAATCTCTCAGTTAATACAGTATCCTACTTTTGTGATATTCTGTTTAGGCCATCAAGCGAAACTCAAGAATGAGCACGGCCAATAGTGACCCAGCCTAATGTAAACTATCTGCGTTTGCTTCTATCTACTTTCGCGCACTAACACCAACGGCTATATATATCCGTGCAGGCGTATGTGTATGTGTTCGTGTGCGACTTTCCAATTTAACTTACTTTCGTTCAATCACCCTTCAAAACCGCTTTTCGACGGAATTGAGGGGTGATCGCATTTTATAAGAAATAAACTCTTTCACTTCTTTTTTGGAAACATCCATGACAACTGCAGCCATCAGCCCTGTTATAGGTAAGATTTTCTTTTCGTTTGCATAACTTAACCTGTATGTAATTAATTAAATTGTGAATTAGCTTTTGAATTACATATTGTAAGTTAGTTTTGAAGTGAAAATTATTAAATTGTTAAATTCTTGAATTTAATCTGCTGTGTGTTCTTTTCCGTTTTTTTCTCTTTTTTTTCAACGAGCGCAAAAACTTAACACAGAGCTATCGAAGCCCCAAGAGGTTTTTTCATGGTCTTACTACGCCGGAATAATTAAAGAAACGATTGAATTACCAGCGACCAACTGGATAACCACAGCAAATCTATATAACCATACAAAAGCGTTTCAAAATCTAGCCGTTAGCAGCAAAAGCAACCATTAATATAACCACACAAAAGCGTTTCAAAAGCTAGCCGTTAGCAGCAAAAGCAACCATTAATATAACCATTCAAAAGCCAGCTGTTAGCAGCACCACACAAAGCGTTTCAAAAGCCAGCCGTTAGCAGCACCACACAAAAGCGTTTCAAAAGCTAGCCGTTAGCAGCACCTGAGCGTTTCAAAAGCGACAAGCACTACACCAGCAAACAAACACTAGCGGTCAAACAAAGGCACAAAGGTACGTGGTTTGAGTTCAGTTTTTTTGTTTTTTGCAAATTAGGGAAATTAAACATAGTTTAACTTCCCGGCGTACCAACAGCGCGATTTTATTAATAAAAACTAAACAATTATACGTATGTGTGGCAATTAAGTCACACAGATTTACATAAAGTCTTCTGATTTACTAGTTTGTTTGCTGTAATTCATATTTTCGAGGCAAATCGCAGCCAGCTGCACAAATTCAACATAACCCCACTTTTCACTTTTGTGATATTCTGTTTAGGCCATCAAGCGAAACTCAAGAATGAGCACGGCCAATAGTGACCCAGCCTAATGTAAACTATCTGCGTTTGCTTCTATCTACTTTCGCGCACTAACACCAACGGCTATATATATCCGTGCAGGCGTATGTGTATGTGTTCGTGTGCGACTTTCCAATTTAACTTACTTTCGTTCAATCACCCTTCAAAACCGCTTTTCGACGGAATTGAGGGGTGATCGCATTTTATAAGAAATAAACTCTTTCACTTCTTTTTTGGAAACATCCATGACAACTGCAGCCATCAGCCCTGTTATAGGTAAGATTTTCTTTTCGTTTGCATAACTTAACCTGTATGTAATTAATTAAATTGTGAATTAGCTTTTTGAATTACATATTGTAAGTTAGTTTTTGAAGTGAAAATTATTAAATTGTTAAATTCTTGAATTTAATCTGCTGTGTGTTCTTTTCCGTTTTTTTCTCTTTTTTTTCAAAGAGCGCAAAAACTTAACACAGAGCTATCGAAGCCCCAAGAGGTTTTTTCATGGTCTTACTACGCCGGAATAATTAAAGAAACGATTGAATTACCAGCGACCAACTGGATAACCACAGCAAATCTATATAACCATACAAAAGCGTTTCAAAATCTAGCCGTTAGCAGCAAAAGCAACCATTAATATAACCACACAAAAGCGTTTCAAAAGCTAGCCGTTAGCAGCAAAAGCAACCATTAATATAACCATTCAAAAGCCAGCTGTTAGCAGCACCACACAAAGCGTTCCAAAAGCCAGCCGTTAGCAGCACCACACAAAAGCGTTTCAAAAGCTAGCCGTTAGCAGCACCTGAGCGTTTCAAAAGCGACAAGCACTACACCAGCAAACAAACACTAGCGGTCAAACAAAGGCACAAAGGTACGTGGTTTGAGTTCAGTTTTTTTGTTTTTTGCAAATTAGGGAAATTAAACATAGTTTAACTTCCCGGCGTACCAACAGCGCGATTTTATTAATAAAAACTAAACAATTATACGTATGTGTGGCAATTAAGTCACACAGATTTACATAAAGTCTTCTGATTTACTAGTTTGTTTGCTGTAATTCATATTTTCGAGGCAAATCGCAGCCAGCTGCACAAATTCAACATAACCCCACTTTTCACTGTAGTGTGGTAATTTCTTTGCAACAACACTTTAACGCACTTTATCGCAAGTCACTGCCAATATTTTAGAACCATTGAATAATTAAGTGTAATCCATTAAACCAATTCTTTAGGTTCTGACATAAATCAGCGTTACTACCATTAAACCAAAGTCACTTAACCTTATTTTCTTATATACACAACACTAACACTGCGGTGAGTTGGGTGATAAGAGTGTTCGCATAAAAGCACAATTAGCTGAAAAAACTAAAGGCAATATACACAGAGAAAAATTTGCGTGTTTACCCCTTGGCGGCAATCCATTATATTGGGCATATACCCACTAGCTACATCGTCCTATCTTAAGCTGAACGTGCCTTCGTGAGCTACCCTATTAACAAGTTAGATCCATTTTGCCCTTAATCTCAGTACTGATATCATGTCGAAAGCGATGGAAAATTACATCAGGGTGGCTGATGAAACCTTAGAGTTTGAAGATGACTTCAACAACATACCCGACTCCGAGCATACCAAGTATACTCTGGCTATCCAGCCAGATGAGTTAAAGGCAAAGTGGAAAAAAGCAAAAACAGCCCATGATGAAATATTAGCAGGGGACACTCTAGAAGGAAAAAATATATCAGCTGTTAAAATAAAGCACAAAAGTGCTTACGCAGTCTACTTGCGTTGCATGTCAAAAATATCAACGCGACAGGCCACATTCAACAAACCCGACCCTAAGCCCGAAGAACAGCACGAAAGTGATACAAATATCCGCCTAACCCCGTGTGACACTAATGTGTTCAAGGGAGATTACTTATCCTGACCTACTTTCAGAGACCTCTTTACAGCCATATATATTTTAAATAAGCGACTCACCCCGGGTAGAACGATTGTGCCACTTGATACAAAATACCCAGGGTGAGGCTAAAGAGATAGTGCAAAAGTGCCCGCTCGCAA
The DNA here is from genome assembly GCF_040869045.1 of Eurosta solidaginis. Classification (NCBI taxonomy): domain Eukaryota; kingdom Metazoa; phylum Arthropoda; class Insecta; order Diptera; family Tephritidae; genus Eurosta; species Eurosta solidaginis. Next base: position 26,100,958 of record NC_090324.1, on the reverse strand, counting down.
ACGAAGGGTTCGGTATAGCGTGGAAAAATCTGGTAGACAGATACGAAAACAAACGCATACTAGTAAACACTCAGTTGAAAACGTTGTTCAGCTTAGAGGCGGTTGAAAAGGAATGCGGTACTTCAATTAAAAAGTTGCAGCGAGACATCAACAACTGTATCGCATCCTTAAAGACACATCAAATCGATGTGTCAAATTGGGATGCGATTATAACTTATTTGTGTTCAACGAAATTACCAAAATTACACTAGCCTTATGGGAGCAAACGGTGCAAAATAAAATCGAAATATCCAAGTGGGAAGACATGGATAAATTCCTACAGAACCGTTTCCAGACACTTGAGACAGTCTCTGGCATAACTGAGGATAGCTTGGAACCCAAGTACCCGAAAACCCATAATGGTAGACAATCTACTGAAAACTCAGACAGAAAGCTAGGTGCTTTTCAGACGCGTGTAACCAAAGGTGCGTGCAAGATATGTAAATCCACTGAGCACAAACTGCAACATTGCCAACGGTTCCGCACATTGGCGGTTTCCGATAGAATCACCTTCATTAAAAACAAAAAAGGGTGTATTAACTGCCTATCCTCAGGACATACTCTGTCTAGGTGTTCAAGCTCCTACAATTGCGCCACCTGCCAGCAAAGACACAATACGGTCCTACATACAGGCAACGAACACCAATCAAAACGCAAACAACAATAATAACCACGCAGGCCCATCAGCCCAAGCGCAACAGAGACGCACCTATTCCAATAACCAAAGCACTGGAAATAACCAAAGCAATGGAACTAACCACTTCAAGGCCTGCTTTACAAACACAAGTAAAGGGGTTTTACTAGGTACGGCCCGCATCAATATATATTTTACAACAACACCAACTTCTCCGCGCGGGCACTTATAGATTCGGGGTCAGAATGTACTTTCATAACTGAGAGACTTAAACGTCGCATAAATTTGTCATCTCAGCGGATGTCTGCGCACGTGTCAGGCATCACTAATCAAGTGTCAGCACAAGTAAAGGAGGCGTGTCATATACAACTACGGTCTCCAATTGATCCGACAATAAATACCGCCACCACCGCGCTTGTTCTGCCGCAACTAACTGGCAATCTACCAACATGCAAGGTGGATGCCATGGTCATACAGGCCTTCCCGAACTTAGTATTAGCTTATAAAGGTTTTTTTTGTCAATGAGCAAGTCGATCTGATATTAGGAGGCGACATTTATGCACAGGTGATGCTAGGGGGAATAAAGAAAGACGTGTTAGGAACACTGCTAGCCCAAGAGACGGTGTTCGGCTGGATATTGACCGGCCAAACCGAAACAATTTCACCTAGCGAGAAATATGTGTCCTTTGTCAGTGAATTGCAATTAGACAGAGAGCTACGATCATTTTGGGAAACAGAGGAAGTCCCCAAGGACAAGGCGTACAATCATGATGACAGGTTTTGTGAAGAACTGTATAAGAACACACCGATTCGAAGTGATGAGGGTAAATATATTGTATCCTTGCCTTTTAAACAGGAATTTCCAAAATATAAAAAATTAGGTCCCTCATTAAAAATTGCGAGTTCACAATTTTTCCGAATGGAAATGCGTTTAGCTAAAGACCCACCATTACAGTCAGAATACAACAGGGTCTTAGCAGAGTATGAAACCTTGGGGCACATGTCCCGGGTACCAACACACATCCCTGCTGAAGACTGTGATACCTATTTTTTACCACATCATGCCGTCAAAAAAAAGAAAGCACAACAACCAAAGTAAGAGTGGTGTTCAAAGCGTCGTAATCAACTGCAACGAAGTCAGCCTCAACGACATCCTCCATCCGGGGCCAGTTCTACAGAATGATTTAACCATTTTCATATTAAGGTGGCGTTTCTTCAAATATGTCTTTAACAGCGACATAGAAAAAATGTACAGACAGATTCTGTTGCACGCTAATCACACTAAGTATCAACGTATTGTATTCCGAACAGAAAGTACGCAGCCCATACAACTATATGAGTTGAAAACCGTCACATTCGGAGTTAACTGTGCCCCGTACCTTGCAATACGAACACTGTTCCAGTTAGCGGACGACGTGGAGCACAGCCACCCTATAGCATCAGATATACTACGAAATGCAATGTACGTTGACTACGTGCTAGCAGGAGGCCACACTATTACCGACACCATTAAAGCAAGGGATTAAATAACTACAGCCCTGGAGACATCAGGATTCTCGCTGAGGAAATGGACCGCCAACTCGAACAAACTACTTAAAGGCCTACCAAAGGCTCACCTCCTAAACAAAGATTTCCTAGACTTCGAGGATACCAGTATAGTTAAAGCACTTGGCATTAGGTGGAACGCCCACTCAGATACCTTTTACTTAAAAACGAAACCCATAGAGGAACAGTCTAGCTTTACAAAACGGAAAATTCTGTCGGCGATAGCAAAATTATTTGACCCCTTAGGGTGGCTGGCACCATTCGCGGTTACCGCCAAAATGTTGATGCAAGGCATCTGGTTAGAGGGAACAGTATGGGATGAAACCGTGCCGATAGTCGCGCTGGATCGGTGGCAAAGTTTCATTGAAAGTTACCAGCACATAGAAAAAATTAAGATCCCACGCTGGGTAAACTTTTCACCAACAGCCACAGTGGAGATCCACGGATTCTGTGACGCGTCAGAAAAAGCATACGCAGCCACCGTTTACCTGGCGTCAATATTAATGAGCAAATATTTGTAAGCCTGCTATTAGCCAAATCAAGAGTTGCGCCCGTAAAAACTATCTCCTTACCAAGGCTAGAACTTTGTGGAGCAGTTCTCCTTGCAGAAACCCTATAATCTATCAACAAGAACCTTAATTTAGGCAAACATAAAACCTTATAATGGACTGATTCAACTATTGTCTTAGCTTGGTTACGGAAACTTCCGTGTTCATGGTCAACCTTCGTGGCCCACCGTGTGACAAAGATAATAGACCAAGTTGGAAACACGGACTGGCGTCACGTGGACTCAGCGTCAAACCCTGCAGACTTAGCCAGTAGAGGGCTATTAGCGCAAGAGCTAGTGAACAATTCCTTGTGGTGGGAAGGCCCATCTTAGCTGCAGCAAGAACCAGGCAATAAGCTACACCACAACCATGGAAGAAAAAAGGTTACAAGTGAACACAACCTCGTTTAACCGTAAAGACGAAGATATTGTAGACAGATTTTCCGACCTTTCCCTGGCTTTAAGAGTTGTGTCCTACGTTCTACGGTTCTACAAAAGGACTCATCTCAAAACCTCCTTCAATGAAACATCACTGACGATTTCACCCATTGAGATCAAAGCAACGATGTGTCGACTGATCGTCAATGCTCAACGAAACCATTATGCGGAGGAGTACAGAACACTCAAAGAAAAAGGGTCAATCAAGCCAAAGAGCGATTTACAATCCTTGCACTCATTTCAAATTCAAATTCAAATTCAAATTTATTAGTTGAACAAAGTGGTTGTGACAGTAAGACGGAGTCTTTTATAGCACATCGTCCGTTTTATAAATACAATATAATTACCATAAAACTAAATTCGAGTTTAAAATTAACAATAAAACCATTTTCTTATAATTCAGATTAATGATAAAACTAAATTTAATGTTAAATCTTAAATACACACTTAAGACTAAAGATTAGAGCCATTTAAATATGGTAGGAAAGAAAAAAACAGAGATAGGAAGTGAAAGAGATGTAATCATGCAGTTATGCTGAAATCACAATATTCACACTGAGCTGAAGTAATCATGGATCACCTTATTGTAATTGCTCCTACTCAAAGCACCCTTGAGAAAATCAGGTATAGAGTTCCAAAGCCTTACAGCATTTACAAAAATGATGAGGCCAGATAGTAATGTTTGGAGATTATCAGATTGCGGTGCCTACAAGACTTTGGGAATTTAAGCTTTTCGTAAAGATATTGAGGGGTTTTGAACTCGATGAGCTACAGTTTGGCGCCTCAATGTACTCAAAAATACTGCATCCTAGTATTTCGCGCTTAAATAAAGAGATGTTATCATATTCCCTTAGGCCGTAGACATAACGCGTGATATTGTTGAACGCAACATCAATTTTGTGGTACGAGGCAGAATCAAACTGACTATAAACTAGCTCTGAGTACGTTATGTGTGGGACTATAAGCTGAACAGCTAGCTTTTTTCTTGTCTCTAAGGGAGTAAAAGAGGCAGACATTCTCAATCTGCGTAAAACCGAATAAACACTACTCACGACTTTATTAACGTGGTCAACACAGTTCAATTTAGAATTTATCGCAAAACCCAAATTCCTAATTTTGTCAGTAAACGGAAGAACACTATTGCCAACTGACAATTTAGGAATATCTTCAACGTGCACAACACTGTTACTAACGGGCAACACATAGGACTTTTGAGCATTTAGACAGAGACAGTTTTCAAACGCCCATTTCGAAATTGCAGACAAATCACTATTAATTTTAAAACACAAATCCTCGACGAGACCAACACGGCTAGACAAATATATTTGAATGTCATCGGCATAAGCATGGACATTTACGTACTGGCAAACAGAGAACACATCATTGACAAAAATACTAAACAGGAGAGGGCCTAGTACAGAGCCTTGTGGTACACCCGAGGAAACAGTACCTGGTTTTGATGCCTTTGCATAACACTCTCTGGGTCCTTCTCGCCAAATAACTAGCCATAAGCTTTACAGAACTGTCAGAGAACCCCAAATAGGACTCAAGCTTTTTGCATAGGAGACTATGGCTGACTGAGTCAAATGCCTTAGAGAAATCAAGGAGACACGGGAGAGTAAGGCCACTATTATCAAATTTTATTCTTATATCGTCAAGTATTTTTATTATTGCAGTAGAGCAACTATGCTTGGATCTAAACCCTGATTGGAATGGGCTTAAAAATGGTGATCTAAGACATATTTTGAAATTTGAGCAGCCATCAAGGACTCACACACTTTTGCAAAAGCAGATAAGATGCTAATAGGTCTCGAAGAGGACGAGACAATCAGAGTCGGGGGGCGGCTCGTGGCGTCCAAGGACCTCTCGTATAACGAACGCCACCCCATAATTCCGGCCTATCATAGTGGACTGTCTCGTCTCATCACACGATTTGTCCATAAAATCTCGTTACATGGGGGGAATCAGCTTATGCTGCGCCTGATCCGAACACAGTACTGGATACCTCGCGTGAAAAATATGATAAGATCAGGAATTCACAAGTGCAAGGTATGCGCAGTGCATAGGAAACAGGCGCAAACATAATTGATGGTCATTCTATCAACCGAGCGAACCACCTATACCCGGGCATTCACTAACACCGGGGTAGATTTTGCCGGCCCCTTTCAGATAACGAATTATCAAGGGCGAGGCTGTCGCGTGTCCAAGGGATATGTCTGCCTATTTGTGTGTTTCTCCACTAAGGTCATCCACTTGGAAGCGACTACCGATCTGAGCACCCGGTCATTCTTGGCGGCTTTTGCCAGATTCGTCGCTCAACGAGGCTGCCCGAAGAATGTGTATTCCGACAACGGAACCAATTTTGTCGGGGCATCAAGAGCCCTCAGGGCGGAGTTCAAAATCTTCATGGCTGACTCACGCGCCGAGGTAGTAACAACCTATACATACCAAAATCTGAACTGGCATTTTATTCCTGCGTCTGCCCCTCACATGGGGAGATTATGGGAAGCGGGAGTGAAAAGTTTTAAATTTCACTTCAAAAGGGTAGCATCCAACCTTAAATACACCTTTGAGGAATTCTCTACCCTGCTTTGCAGGATAGAATCCTGCCTCAATTCCCGCCCCTTAACGCCCCCCTCAAACCAACCGGCCGACCTAGAACCATTAACCCCGGGGTACTTTTTAATAGGGGAACACCTATTAGCACCCCCGGAGCCAGAAGCGTACGAAAACCCCGCATCGATTTTCAATCGATGTCAGCGACTAAAGGCCCTGCACCACACCTTTTGTCGACGATGGAAGACGGAATACCTCGTCGAACTTCAAAAAAGGAATAAATGGCGCCAACCTAAAGCAAACATGAAGCTTGACGATCTAGTTGTTATAAAAGAAGACAACCTGCAACCCAATAAGTAGAGGCTCGGGAGGGTTATCAACCTCCATCCGGGATCGGATGGACGAGTAAGGGTAGTGGCTCTCATGACGGCAAAAGGAAAGGTCACAAGACCCCTAACTAAACTCGTGCTACTCCCATCCAGCGAAGAGGATCAGGAATCTAGAGAGCCGTAACCGAACATACAACCTACGACCCCCAGCGGGTTAGGTGGTCAGAATATACCCGCGGTGGGTATGCCTGTCGTAAGAGGCGACTAAAATACCAGATTCAAGGGGCTGTGTAGCGCAACCCTTCAGGTTGCCAGCGCAACATATAGCTTCTCCAAACCCCATTGTCAACTTCACCCATCCGCGGCGAATCCTGTTTCACTAACATGAAGCTCTGGCGACCCCAAGCTCCTCATGGAACTTAGGGTGGAGAGGAGGGATGGCCTGAAGGTTTAATGTGGCCACATAAATCGTTCCCGAGATGGTCGGGCTAGCACCTTAATGGTGCTGTGTTACCGGAGCGTACCCGGATCTGTATTTGGCAAAGGGCCACCACATCGATAACACTCCCCAAAGCCTTCGGGGAGCAACCGTATCGCTACACCAACAACAACAACATGCACTTAGGCTTTCCCCAAAAAAACAAAAAAAAGCGTTCAAACTGCTTTCTCTTTATCAGGCTGAAAAATATTCCTAAAATTGAACCTAACATTTTATAAAACGAAATTGGCCGCCGTGGCAGTATGCGACATTATAGCTGAGCAAGAATTCTTAAAAAAAAAAAAAATGCTTTAGAAAAATGAAAAAGCCTTTCTTTTCTCAGTAAAATTACTTTCGTTTATCTAATGCCGTTCAGAGTGTAGAGCCTTTCAAAAATAAGGATTTTACATTCTCAGCTTGTATTTTTTAACATTTAACTACTCGACATAATTTTTAATTTTATTGTAGGCTGGTGTTTGGAAAAAACTTTGGAATTCGCAAAAAATGTATTATTTTGTAAAGAGCTGTTCAGTCAACTGGCACGAGAAGCTATCCAATTACAAGCCCCAATACCACATGTTGTGATTGGTAATCAAATTCGTGCTACTTTACTACCCGTCATACAACTTATCATATCCCTATGCCACTCAACAACATTTGACTCGAGTCAACCAGGTCAAATAAATGATCATGACCATGTACATTGTTCCCACATGACACTACACTTACACTTACGCTCACATTCTGAGCAAAGATTTTTACATATCTTAAATATAAACAGCGGCATGTAAACACTCACCTGCCCTTATCGTCAGTCGGTTGATTCATAATTCTTGTTTTTACCACATCAGCTGGTGTTCCCATAATCACAGCGACAAATCCAGCACAAATAGATGAAAGTGCATGTACCGTATGAAAAACAGGCATACTCAATTTGACCATTATCATATGCTTTATAGTATCGTATGTTGTGAAATCACCAAGATTAACAAGTGCTGCGCGTTGTGCATTCGGAACGCTACCTTTCCATAAACCAGCTATACCACCACGACGTATAATTTCTTTAAAGGCATGTGCAGCACCATGAACACGTGCAGGTTCGCCCATTAGCCGGCGTTTGCCCTCCATTTGAATTTGTACCTTAACAAGATCAGCTTGTGAAGCTAGACATTGTGAGACTGCTCCTGCAGACACACCACAGAGAGCAGACCTCCACAATGGTAATGTTATATGGCCATTCTCATCGCTCCCCAATTTACGACGTAGGAAATTATAGCTACGTATACGTATGCCACTATAGACTACATGACGGTAAAGTGCTGGTGAGACACCTTGCCACAGCTTCATAGTTCCCTCCTCCCTGACAATTCCATACGCTGTCGCTATCACACCACGATACTTAGGCTTAATGCTTGTAATTGTATCAACTACTGCTTTCCCCCTGGATTTGCAACCGTGTTTTAGTCAGATCTAGTGGATAGGTGGCTAGTTCCGCAATTGAAGCAGCTACAACGGATACCACATAAGTGCAAGCAAATGAATCTGCATAATCATACTTCACTGGACGCATTTGATTGCGTGTGAAAGAGGTGGCCGTTGGTGGTGGAGGTGGAGGACACTGCAACGGATTTACTCTGACTTTGGCTTTGCATAGTGACGTTTTTATTGATTAAAGGTAGACGATTTTGATATCTCTAGTAAAAGAAAGCCAAAAATTATAGAATGAGTAAATAAAATTAAACAAAAAAATTACTGAAAGTTGTCCCTCATGCTCATGGCACAAATGTATATAAATATTTAATAATGCTGCTGCTTAGAACAATTGCACCCAGTTGATTATAAATTTGATTGCTGATTGCACCTTGCCATTTGAAGTAAATAATGAAGGAATGCTGTTTTTACCTTTTTTCCAAATATGCAACCTGAAAGGAAAAGAAAGAAAATGAAAATTAATAATATGTGTAAAAAATAAAATTGATGCGTACCCCGTTTTTTTTCATCAATGACAGGAAATTCATTGAAGGGTAACACAATCCACTTTTACAATAACACAATTCACACTTACAAAAAAATCCACATGTACTTTCCGAATGGTGTTGCCAGATGCTAAGGCGGCGCAATATCGGGAAAAACGCAATCACATTTTTTTCCCCTTTCCTTCTTCTTTTTTGGGCCGTGTTTTACGGATTTGAACAAAGGTTATTAAAATGTTCCCAAAAGATGACTCAACCCTTTTTATGGCGAAAAAGGGGAATTTATAACCTGAAAGAAATGATCTTCTCCAAAATGTCTTATTACCACACAGATCAAATACACCTGATTTCTTATAGTGGGGTTAATGTACAATTTATTTATTTTTTTGTTGATTACACTGTACAAATGTAAAATTAGGGGCGAAAAGGAATAGTTAGATGTAGCGGCGTATATGAGCGGAACGCCTCAAACGATGCCCCCCCCACGAGGTCGGCGGCAGGCCAAGTAGCCGTCGTTTTACACAAATAGGGCTCGTTTTATAATCAAAGGCAACCAGTGCCGGATCTCCGGGCGAGTATAGTATTCGAAGAAATAGTTCTTCAGGATCCGCTCTTCCATCAACATGTCACCAAAAAAATCTAGACCAATCGCGTCCCGAATGCCCCCCAATATCTCTTGCACCACCTGGGTGCAATCAGTCATCGCCTGAAAGAACTCAAAGGCCACGGGACAACGCGATAGATCCAGTGGAGTCGGATCCCGAAGAAAAATCCCCCACTCCGGGAAAGCCGGCACCAGAACCTTGCCGGGGCACGTGCCCCGACTCCGACCGTCAGCTGTCCCTGCCCCTCGTGCAGGCTCCGTAGCTCCCTTCCTCCGTCCAACCCGTGGTGTTGTTTTCACAATTTATAGAAAACAAATGAAAAATAAGGGAATATCAATCAATGGTTATTTCAAATTAAGGAATAAATAAAACTACCTCTGTTCTATTTGGCACGTTCGGCATCCTCGATTGCTGCTTTAAAATGATTAATTAGCCACACAACCAAATACGTTCCACAAAAGTCATCCCCATGCGCCATCTGTCGGCAAAATACTGACAACGGGCAAAAGCTTACCGCGTGGCTACACTTAAAGCCAAATCTGTCAGATCGCACACGAAGCGCACCGTCATAGAGAAGTAATTGCCAGTTTAAACAAATCGCGTGGACATAAAGATAATTTACAAAAAAACCACGTTGTATATCGAATTTGTGTTTACAAAAAAAAAAAAAAAAAAAAAAACCCAAAATCAAGGCTCTTGTGCAGCTAACTGCCTAAGTAATTGTAGCTTGTTGCCAACCTTTTGTGAATATCTTCTCAACACCCAACTTCCCTCAAGCATGATGAAATCCCCTCAAATTCTAAACCCTGACCAACGACAATTACCCCTTTTCAGGTCCAGTATGACCCGGTATACGACTCTACGCAGGAGGACGGAACGCATGGCCTAGTGGTACCCGAAACCATGCCACCTGTGCGACAAGCGACATCCGATCCCGTTATGCCTGGTCTACCGAGCCAAATCGTCCGAAGAAAGGCAAAGGGAAGCCGCATTAGGGCGATACTGTGGCAACTGCCTGTCGGTAGCACACCGCACCGCCGACTGTACGAGCAAAGGACGTTGTCACCAGTGCCAAGGGGACCATCTGTCTCTTCAAGCATCAGAAATAGGTACTGACAGCGGGCCACGCGAGCTAGAATAAGGAGATTTGGACGAAGTCGGAGCGGAATCACGGCCTTTCCGCCCGGCAACCAACCAATAGGAAGGTGGAACAAAGGCAGTTTCGGCCCCACTCGCACACGAACGCCGCAAAGATGGAGCGGAATCACGGGCTTTCCGCCCATCAACTACACACCAACGTCATCAAAGAGCGAGGAAGCGGGGCTCAGATCGTCACAAGGGAATAGCGGAATGACAGACTTTCCGCAGCCCGAACCGGCGTCAACACGCACGAGGAGCGGAATACCGGACTTTCCGCCCCCGTCAAGGATACGAGTTGGAGAGAATAGGTTCGCAGGGCCAGCTTGAACGACACTCTCGACGACTGCCAGCTGCCTTCAGAACGGGGCAAATCACGCGGGAGATCGTAGCACTTCGGCCCTTTACATCAATATCGCCAACTGCCGTGATCAAAATCGAGGCGCAAGGGCGGTTGCACCTGATACGCGCACTCATCGACGCGTGCGCCACAACTTCGATAATTCCACGCGACCTGGCTCGACTGTACACCTCGACGAGGAAAACTACGGATCACAACAAGGGTGCCTCTTGCGAATAAGGGGTAAACATGGGCAGAACCGTAGGCTCACGATTCACGCTACGATCGTTCCCAACTACGCCCGTGTGAGTCCAAGCGCGAATGTCGACCCCTCGGGGTCGCGACACCGTATACCCATATGCAGCTCGCCGATCCGTAGGAGCCGATATATATCGGATGGAACCGAAATACTAATTACTGTGTCAAGCAAAAACCGCCATGCTGCTGCCCTTATTGGGACATTCATGGATTTTGTTCATTTAAATATTAGTTAGTATTAAGTTGATCAGGGAAGATGGCCGCAGGAATCTACCGATGTTGCTTCTAGCAAGGGGGCCGGCATGTTTAGGCCATCGAGCTAAACCCAAGAATGAGCACGGCCAATAGTGACCCAGCCTAATGTAAACTATCTGTGTTTGCTTCTATCTACTTTCGCGCACTAACACCAACGGCTGTATATATCCGTGGAAGCATATGTGTATGAGTTGGTGCGCGACTTTCCAATTTAGCTTACTTTCGTTCAATCACCCCTCAAAACCGCTTTTCGACGGAATTGAGGGGCTTTTGAATTACATATTGTGAGTTAGCTTTGAAGTGAAAATTATTAAATTGTTAAATTCTTGAATTTAACCTGCTGTATGTTCTTTTCCGTTTTTTTCTCTTTTTTTTCAAGGAGCGCAAAAAACCCCTTGGGAACTTACCATAGAGCTATCGAAGCCCCAAGAGGTTTTTTCATGATTCCTTTACCTAAATTATTTGTGGTTGAGAATAAATTTACAAAATTATTAAAAGAGTTTCCGTCACTTATTTCAGAGCCAGATTATACTAAACCTGTTAAACATACAACAGTACATCGACTTGTAGCAGAAGGTAGTTCTCTATTTTCTAAGCCCAAGCGCTTAGATCCGGTAAAATACAAAGTCGCGAAAACGGAGCTTGATTTCTAAGTTAAAACAGGTATTTGTCGACCTTCAAATTCTTCAGTAGCATCACCACTTCACCTTGTACCTAAAAAAGAGTAGAATGATTGGCGCCCATGTGGTGATTTTAGAAGATTGAATATTGTCACTGTTCCCGATCGTTATCCCTTACCTCACATTCAGGATTTTAATATGAACCTTCATAATAAAAATGTATTTTTAAAATTAGATTTAGTTAGGGCATATCACCAAATTCCTATGGCTGAAGAAAATATTTATAAAACTGCTATTGCAACTCTCTCGGTATGTTTGAGAATGCCTTTCGGACTTAGAAATTCTGCACAAACCTTTCAAAGATTCATAAATGAGGTAGTAGGTGACTTAGATTTTGTATATGCTTACATCGACGACTTACTTATTGCAAGTAAAGACGAAGAACAGCATTTAAAAGATTTACGTATCCTTTTTCAACGCCTTACAGAGTACGGTTTAAACATTAAACCAAGTAAATGTACTTTTGGTGTACCAAGTATTGAGTTTTTAGGACATAACATTTCTGGAATATGTATTCGACCTTCTGATGAAAAGGTATCAGCTATTCGCAATTTCGAACGTCCAAAATCATTTAAGCAGGAACAGAAATTTATTGGTATGGTAAATTTTTATCATAGATACATTCCAAAACTACCAGAATTTACAAACAAATTTATTATGTAATTAACAAAGTAAGTAAGAAACGTGACAAAACTTTGGTATGGGACGAGAAATCGAATCAAGCTTTTGAATGCACTAAAGATAAATTTGCATCTACGATATTGTAAAATCATTTTAACAAAGACGCTAAATTATCTTTAAGAGTAGATACATCTAACACAGCGATTGGGGGCGTTATACAACAAAATTACAATAGTAAAATTGAACCCATTGCATTCTTTTCTAAAAAACTTTCTCCAGCTGAAATTAAATATAGTGCTTTTGATAGGGAGTTATTGGCGATTTACTTAAATATAAAACATTTTAGATATCTTTTTGAAGGACGACAATTTACAATTTATACGAACCATAAACCTTTGACTACTGCTTTAAATTCAAAAACAGAACGAAGTCCTAAACTAACGAGACACTTGGAATTTATAGCACAATTTACTGATGACATACAATACATTAAAGGAGAATCCAATGTTGTAGCAGATACGCTATCTAGAGCTTTTGAGGTTAATGCAATATATAATACAGAACTGAATTTTAAAATTTTACAAACTGAACAACAAAAAGATGATGACTTAAATCAACTTGTATCTGATTCTCAATATCTTAATTTAAAACTAATTAGTATTCCCATTTTAAATTTTAATATTTGGTGTGAAATTTCAGAAGAAACTCCTAGGCCATTTGTACCGAGTAATTTGCGAAAAACAGAATTTGATATTTTTCATAGAATAGCACATCCGGGTACAAGAGCTACACGACGGCTCATAGTTAAAAAATATTATTGGCCTAATATGAATAAGGATATTAATATTTGGTCAAAAGAGTGTCTGATTTGTCAAAAATCTAAGGTTTATCGTCATAGCAAATCCCCTGTTGTCAAAATTCAAATTCCCAAGGATAGATTTGAACACAACCATTTAGATATAGTTGGACCAATACCTATTTCAAAAGGGCATCGCTATATTTTAATGATTATTGAAAGATTTACCCGTTGGCCTGAGGCATATGCATTAAAAGACATTTCAGCAACTACAATTGCTAATAAGTTTTTTAGAGAATATATTTCTCGGTTTGGAGTTCCGTTAAAGATAACAACTGTTCAAAGTAGCCAATTTATATCGAAATTGTTTTCAGAGTTAACTAAATTACTTGGTAGTCACCAAATTACAACATCCGCATATCATGGTTGAAAGGTTTCATAGAAAATTAAAGACTACTATAATAGCTAGAGAGGACACAAATAATTGGTATGACGAGTTACCCGTCATATTACTTGGTTTCCGATCTATTTACAAAGAAGGTATTTCGGCTACACCAGCGGAAATGGTTTTCGGTCAGAATTTACGTTTGCCAGGGGAACGTGTTGTGCCATCAGCTAAAAATTTCTCATCAACTGAAACTTAAGTAATTTACGTGAACGTTTTCGAAATGTTAGGTCAAATATAAGTCATCATAAAGATTCCGATACTGGAATTTACGTTCCAAAGGATCTTCAAACTTGTAAATTTGCATTTGTTCGAGTCATTAATAAACATTCATTACAACAACCATATGAAGGACCTTACAAAATTGTTGAAAAAACCAAAAATGTTTTAAACTTGAAAGAGATAATAATATTAAAACTATTCCTATTGATAGATTAAAACCTGCAATAATTGAAACAACCGACACAAACAACACCAAGAATTTACATAAAAAGAGAGTTACGTTCAATTTGTTGTATATTAAATTTTCTTGAAGGGGGAGTAATGTTGGGTTCTTATTATTATAATCAGTTGATCAGAGCTCACAGAGTATATTAACTTTGATTGGATAACGGTTGGTTGTACAGGTATAAAGGAATCGAGGTAGATATAGACTTCCATATATCAAAATCATCAGGATCGAAAAAAAATTTGATTGAGCCATGTCCGTCCGTCCGTTAACACAATAACTTGAGTAATTTTTGAGGTATCTTGATGAAATTTGGTATGTAGGTTCCTGAGCACCCATCGCAGCTAGCTATTTAAATTGAAAAATATCGGGATATAACCACGCCCACTTTTTCGATATCGAAAATTTCGAAAAACCGAAAAAGTGCTATAATTCATTACCAAAGACGGATAAAGCGATGAAACTTGGTAGGTGAGTTGAAATTATGACGCAGAATAGAAAATTAGTAAAATTTTGGACAATGGGCGTGGCACCGCCCACCATTAAGAGAAGGTAATTTAAAATTTTGCAAGCTGTAATTTGGCAGTCATTGAAGATATCATGATGAAATTTGGCAGGAACGTTACTCTTATTACTATATGTATGCTTAATAAAAACAATTGGAGAACGATCACGCCCACTTTTAAAAAAAATTTTTTTTAAGTAAAATTTTAACAAAAAATTTAATATCTTTCCAGTATATAAGTAAATTATGTCAACATTCAGCTCCAGTAATGATTTCGTGCAACAAAATGCAAAAATAAAAGAAAATTTCAAATTGGGCGTGGCTGCGCCCTTTTTCATTTAATTTGTCTAGGATACTTTTAATGCCATAAGTCGAACAAAAATTTACCAATCCTTGTGAAATTTGGTAGCACTTAGATTCTAGGACGATAACGGGTTTCTGTGAAAAATAGCGAAATCAGTTGAAGCCACGCCCATTTTATACACAGTCGACCGCCTGTACTTCCGCTCGGCTGTTAACACGATAACTTGAGCAAAAATCGATATATCTTTACTAAACTCAGTTCACGTACTTATCTAAACTCACTTTGTATTGGTATAAAAACTGACCGAAATCCGACTACGACCACGCCCACTTTTTCAATATCGAAAATTACCAAAAACTAAAAAATGCCATAATTCTATACCAAATACGAAAAAAGGGATGAGACATGGTATTTGGATTGGTTTATTGACGCAAAATATAACTTTAGAAAAAAACTTTGTAAAATGGGTGTGACACCTACCATATTAAGTAGAAGAAAATGAAAAAATTCTACAGGGCGAAATAAAAAACCCTTGAAATCTTGGCAGGAACACTGTTCGTGGTATTATATATATAAATAAATTAGCGGTATCCAACAGATGATGTTCTGGGTCACCCTGGTCCACATTTTGGTCGATATACAAACACATTCTAGAGTCACCCCTGGTCCTTCACCTTCATGGCGATATCTCGAAAAGGCGTCACCCTATAGAACTAAACCCCACGCCCTTTTGAAATACTCACTAACACCTTTCGTTTGATACCCATATTGCACAAACGCATTATAGAGTCACCCCTGGTCCACCTCTATGGCGATATCTCGAAAAGGCATCCAGGCAGGGTTACCCTCGGTTCATTTTCCTACATGGTTATTTTCCCTTATGTAATGTTCGGTTACACCCGAACTTAACCTTCTTACTTGTTTTTATTTAACTTTGTATTTTGGTTACTTTGAACTTTGTAATTTTAAAATGTTTTATCAATATTTTAATTTTCAATATTGATTTTACAATTTTTAAAAATTTTCATTTCATTATGGTGAAAAATTAAATTTAAGATATTGACGCATACATTTAGGCGCATTCTTTATTGAATAAAAGTTTCTTTATATATAAAATTAAAAGTGGTTTCAATCACAACACTCACCACGATAATAGCAACGTGCAGAGATTGAAAACATTTATGTGAAATTGCGATAAACAGTTCCGGCAGTACTTATGGATGAGTACCACCCGCAACCTCTCCTCCGGTGACTTGGCACGATACTGAGAGCATAGCCGTATATCGTGGCTGCAGTTGCAGATGGGGCATGGTATCGTTAAGAACTCCCTACCTAGCTTAGACATTTGGTGTGCTGTGATAAAACGAGACATTTTGGAATGAAAATAAGTCGTTTAAATCGAGATCAAAATGGATTTGAAATTACGGGGCGAGGCGTAGGCGATGAGCATGGAGGCGAAGTATTTTGTGATCACTAATGCCGGACTCGCGTTAACCTCAATCTACGGGGGAGATAGCAAAGGTGCGCCTATAAGAAAATGTCCAGGCGTCAATAGTTCTAACCCGATAGGTCATCTGAAGATCTTGAGGTAAGAAAAGCTCCAATTCCACATAAAGTTGTCGAAAACTTATCAAATGTATACCAAAGCCCACTTTTCGAAATTAGGTTATAAAGCTCTTCACGCCAGCCCCCTCAAGCCCCTCATATAAAGAGCCAATGCAGGTATGAAATGCCAAGAAATCTCTTTATGAAAATACTTGGAAAGAATTGCCAAACGAGAATCGGCTAGAAATTAGATTCAGCCTGAAAAGATCTGGAGGTTACAACGAAATCAAATCCGTGGTCTGAATATATATTTTTAAGACATCTGCTACCTTCTCGCGTAAACCAAGAACAGTGTTTAATATCGAAGGGAGCTGCATAGTCAACGCCGACATTTTTAAACGCCCTAAAGAAATTTTTTCGTTGTTGTTTGATCCGGGGGATTCAGTACTTTGCTCGAATCAGACGCAATATTAACTGGTTTACTCCATGGAGTGACACTTCATGGATAAATTTTATTAACAATCGTGTTAAATAACAATTGTACCGAAGATGGATTGGATGCTTTTCTATGTAGCTGATGTCTGGTGACCTCCGAGTCAACCTCTGATTCTTAAAACTCTACTCAAATCGATAAATGGATTTAAGGGTAAGATTTCGCTTTTCGCGCTTAGCGGAAGTCCAGCCTTTTAATTTGGAACTTCTGCTGAATAATCTTGTTGCTTGCAGAGAGAAATCATCCGTTGTGTTTTAGTTTTGATTTCCTCCGGAGAAATGGAAACAGAAACTGATTGAGACCTCAATTTCTGAATGGGGTTGGTCCTAGGGACAAACCAATAAATGAGATGTACTCGTAAAGCCCTTGGAATTGAGGAGAAGCGTTGAGTGTCCTACGCCTAAACAATTTTCGTTGCGTGGGAGACCACACGATTTTGCTCTTCGTCGGTTTGGAAGACCAACTCTTTCTGTGGCCATTCTGACTTGCCTTCTTGAAGCCGAGAAGGGCCCTGCCACCACAAGGAATTTCCAATTAAATCTGAAGCTGTTTCTCCACGGCTGGGGAAGTCGGCAGGATTCGAGGATGAATTTATAGAACCTCTTGTCTATGATTTTAGTAACCTGCAAGCGCGATAGTGGAGGTTGTCCAAAGATAAACCTCCTGGGATCGAAAGTCCAAGTTAGTGACGACCTAGTCCATCATTTCTGCAAAGATTACAGCTTCACATAACTCCAAATGCGACATATTTTTTTCACTGGAGCTACTCTAGTATTTGCTAACAACATATTTATGTGAACCTAATCGCCTTGTTCCACGCGCATATAAATAGCTGCAGCGTAGACCTTTTTAGTGGCATTACAAAACCCGCGGAGTTCCATTTTGGACGCAGGAGAAAACTTAACCCATCGTGGAATACGAATGTCGTTAATCGCTGAATGCTCCGTGGAGAACTTACATATACCAGCGGTCTAATGTGGTCGGAAAAATATTTTCATCCCAATCTGTTCCTTCTAATAAAACCTTTTGCGTCATCATTAATTTGGGTGATATAATAATGGGAGTCAGCCACGTGAGGAGATCAAACAATTTGCGATGGCTGACAGAATCTTGTGTTTTGTTACATCTTGGCATTGGTCGCATTCTTTCGCGGTGAAATAGAATTGATCCGTACATGCATTCCGTCGGATCAGGATGGCCTAAACGGTGCTTGCGTTTTAGAAATCTAAGAATTCTTGGTTCAGCAAGTTTAACAGGAAGCCTGCCGAATTTTAAGCCACGGAAATTTTATCCCAGTCCTGAGCTGTAATTCTAATTCGTGCCCACCTGTGATTACGTTGTCGATGTATATATGTCGCATTAAAATGGTAGATGCGATTGGATGCGATCCTTTAACATCGCTGGCCAGTTGAAACAATAACCTTATTGCAAGGTACGGAGCACAGTTTACCCCGAAAGTGGCGGCATTCAATTGGAAATGATGGATGGATTCATTTGTGGACTCCCGAAAAATAGTTCGTTGGAATTTCTTCTGTTGAGGATGGACAAATATTTGCCGATCAATTTATGTTTTATCAGAGAATAAATTTTTCCTTGGTCGCGCTCCTTGGTTTATCTTCCAACTCCCAAAACGCTGTCACCTCTTGCTCGGGATTAATATAGTTGTACAAAGAGACGCAGGATGTCGCCAATTGGATTATATTGGTTCGTTCCATTGGGATCCATCCGAATATGGTCTCTTGTGCTAGAATCGTACTGGTTAAGTCCTTCCGTATACCCTGCAGAATGATTCGCGGATAAACATCACCTCCAAGCACAAAGCCAACCTGTTCGTTCACAAAGTTTTTTTGAATGTCAGGGTCAATACCGCAGTTTGGAAGAATGCCTGTCAATTGAGGTAGCATTAAAGCCGTGGTAGAACCGTTTTGTTAAGGGGTGAACTTGTCTGAATAGCGCAAGCTAGGCTGGAGCAGGCAGACACTGTGTTGTTAATACCTGAAACTCTCAGCGTTTTCACTAGAAGGCCGATACGTCTGCGAAGCTGTTCCATAATGAACGAAATTAAAGATCGGGGCGAGTATACGGCATTACTTTGTCTCACGTAGTGAGCTGTTTCCAGTAATACACTCTTATGTGCGTTCGAAAAACATGATTGTACTTGACTCGGAAATTCATTTTTGGCCTGAGTGCAACTGTGACTGTATTCAGAAGTGGTCCGTTTGTAAGTAGTTCCGGAAAAATCCGGACATGCTTAATGCGATCGGACGAAGTCATCTTCAGGAAGCGTGAGCAGGATCGAATGTGGTAAGCGTTTTGACTGCATTGTTTGCATTTCGCATTCGATACGCTTCACAGTGGGCGATTTGGATGCGCTAAGAGCGTTTTACTCAATTTTCAAGTTTAATGATGCAGAAATTTTGCATTTCCTATCGATAACGCATACTTCAATTAGTTAATAATCGATAGTTAATTACCACTTCCAAGCAAATATGAACAGCTGTTACCTATCAAAGACAACATGTTTTTTAGCAAGTGCTTTACGATTTTATAGAATGTTCTTTTCATTTCGCTGTAAATAATAACATTTTTTCCTATTAACTTAAAAGTTTACTTTATAGCTTACATCAAGGTAAGTACTATATGTGGAATATGTTTGGTTGATCTGTTTATGTATGTGTTACTTATAAAACTCAGTTGAATTTTATTAACAACATGATATTGGTAGGCTACACCTGTATTTCGTTGAATAGAAATTAATAAAATTCAAGCGTATTCAACTTAAGTTTAAAATTTTGTGAAAGCGTGTTTTATTGTGTGTTCAAAATGTCTTAGTTGAACTGGTACTACCCACTACCCATCAATTTATGATTTTTTAGACACAGTGACCTCAGTACCAAAAGGAAATTTTTACTTAGTATGACTGTACAAAAAAATACCCTGGAAGAAGTTTCTTACTATCGAAAACTACGCTCTCGGCACAGTTCTTAAAAATAATAACCTAAGTTTTAACAAAGATATCAAATTAAAAATTTTCATACGATAACGCCTGTGTTAAAGTGAGCGTGGTCACTAGAGGGTTTTGCCGATTCGATTAAATTTTGGCAGCCGCCTTTCCTTTTATGAAAACTTCTATCGTGCCAAGTTTTATTTTGATCGGACAAGAAACAACTGACTTATTAGTTTAACGCCGCTAGGGATATCAAATCGCCCACTGTGCGCTTGCCAGAAAAATTAAATTGAGTTTGAAGAGGGTCTTCAATTGACTATTGACCAAAAGCCGCTTATTTTTATAACGATCGCTCTGGTTTTATCCACGCGGTTTCAAACACTTTGAATACGTGAAAGATTCGAATCTCCCACGTTATCGCCAATGGAAACTTGAACGCCGTGAAAAGTTAAAAAATACGGAAGATTTTAATAAATATATTCAAGTAAGGATTTTATTGAATTCAAGAAGAATGATGTAACAATTAAATTGTGTTTCGAATTAATATATATTCAAATAATGATTTTAATGATTTAAATAATAAGCATTTAACAACAAAATTGTGTTTCGGATATGTGAATAGTGATGTAACTCTTACCATGACGCTGGATGGCTAGAATTTCTCCAGTTGACGGTCGTGAACCAAGAAGAAGAAAAATCCATTGCAAAAAGGCGCTCTGAACCCTAAGTACAAGAGCCTTCGTTAAGTTTCCCCTTAACAAGGCTCAAGTGCTAAAAGCTCATAGCGGCAAACACAAATTCGTGTTTGTGTTAGTGCATATATATATTAAAGCGAAACTATTGGTCTACAGGCAAAAACAGGTATGCGGATTGATTTACGAGGGTGGGCCGAAATATTTAGGTCCCGGACCTAAACATGCCGGCCCCCTTGCCGCGAGCAATGATAAGGAAATAGACCATAGATTAAAGTATTAAAAAAATCGAGATCAATGGACCCAAGGGATCATTCCAGCCCTCCTTCGCCCAGGTAAGGCGGCGAGGGGATGAGCAGTTGCGGACTGCGGACACTGCACCTCGCTGTACTATGGATGTTGTAGATGTTCTCTACGGAGACAAGAGAAGAAAAAGGTTAGAAGAAATGTACGTGGTTTAAATTCGATGGCACTTAGTTACGTTTAGATGTGTGTGGATGTATGTGCATGTGGACCTATTGTTGGCAGACCCCCGATACGACCAAGCCGAAGACCGTCGGTTCGGCTAACATCCCGCCTTACTAGGTGGAGCTGCCCGTGCGATTCTATACACACAATGGCCGTGGGGGATATTGGCACGAACGGCCGCATGGTTGGCAGTGGAGCCGCGTTTGGTTGTAGTCGGCCCGTTCGGAAACCGGCGGCTGTGGCTCTCTCTATAGCTCGGTTACCGATTTTATGGCGCACGTCCTTAACGTATGGCGCTGCCCTTCTTTGTTGTCGGGTCTTGGCGCCTCTCCTGTTAATTTCATCTCTTTGGCTAGTCACTCGACCTCGATTAGGGACGCCGAGGTCTTGCTTGTCCTGACGCCAGTCGTTTACCTGTGGGCTCTCCATCTTCATGTCTCTTTGTTTCTCATGGCGCAATAACGGCCGAAACATGCTCTGCGCTGGGCTGCGATTAATCGAACCTGATGCTGCTTTCGGTCGTTCCTCCCGTAATTCTTCCTCTTCCTCCACCTGCTGCGCCAATGATTTTGTTTGCTCGGTTAAATGAATCGACAGCGTGTCGTCCAAAATACCTTCCTCACCCTGGTGGTCGCCCTCCCTTAACTCATCTAAGTGGAGCGTCGTGTGGTGTTTCTCTTGGCACCTTTTGGACCTGTACTTGCTGGTGCAATTTCCTACGCGATGGAAGGGAGACAAACAGTTCGGACAGTACTTATGGAGCAGGACCGCTCGTAATTTCTCCTTGGGAGTCATAGCACGGAACTCCGGACAAACCCTAATGGAGTGCTGCCTCTTACACAATTGGCAGTTAACCTGGTACGTACGTTTATGTGCTTTCGAAACGTGGCTCATGATCTGTAAAGAGTGTGAACTTGAGATTATGACCGTTACTATATCATACACCACTTATTGTTGTTTTGCATGGGATGCGGAAAATGGACTAATGACTCATGTGCATAGTAGGAATAAATAGTTCTCGAAATTTTAGCAGGCCATGGCTTGCTAGAAAAGGTATTGTAAATAAAATCAGAGGGCGCTAAACGCATTGATTTGCCTTTTTTTGAATTTCTAGGCTTTGAGACGCGTGAATACCTGGTTCTTGTGCGATGGCCTTTAGCAGTAACTCATAACGCGTGAAACGCTCCACATGTGAGCTAGCCGTTAGTGCCCATGGAAAACACCCGTTGAAGTGATTATCATTCTATGTGCTGGCAATGTCGTCGTTTGACATTTGACAATAATGCATTTCCTGAATGAAAATTCTTTCGTTCATTTCCCGCACATGGCGTACGACGTATTTTGGAAAATTTAAAAAAATTCTTTGCTATCAACAAGACAAAACCAGGTGGTATTTGTTTTGTTAATAAATTGAAGATGTTGATTTTTAGTGACTTTTGCTTCTTAACAAAGATTGCTAAAGAAGCTGGTCCTGTCTCAAAATATGCGCTACTAATTGTGCGAGAGTTGCGCAATCTGCCTAGACAAAGCTTCGAATTGGACGAGCCAGACGAAGTTGATGGAGATCTGCTCAATCATCTAAGACAGACGACGCAAATTGATAACATACCCCCACTGGGGAATCTGCGAATAAATATTTAAAGGATTAGCGGAGGCAAATAGAAAGGGAGCATGATCCAAATGCAAGCACATCCAAACAAAATCTTCCTTTGGTTGCAACTAACATATGCCAATTAGTACAAATGATGTAGAGTCGTCATTGGAAACTGGTGGGGCAAAAAACAGATTATGTACCCACATTCAATCTTACGGCTTACGTCAACAAATCGACAACGCTGCAACAATTTTAGATACTTGGTGTTAATTTTCATAGCATTGAGAGGCGTAAAGGTTTGGCCCAATTCATATTAGGCGTAGAATTTGAACAGGATGTGAAACCATATCTTTACTTTTGAAAGATCAAGGTGGATCACCAGATGTATTCGGCGAATTCATTACAAAGATCCTTTCATTTTCAAGATTGACATGGATGAATTGCAAACCCATGTAAACTTATGAATCTTAAAACTTTACCGCTGAACAGCGTCAGTGTACATTTTCAAAAATAATTTAAATTTAGTGGCGATGACATACATTTTCCAACAACAAAACAGGCACATCTTATTACTTACAATTTTGAACATATACGCAAAAAGTGTCAATACGAAAAACACGCAAGCTAACGCTCAATTCAGTGCTTGTTGCTTTGCCGTCAGTACCTACTAGTGGCCCTGTACCAAAAACGACTTCAAAAATGGTATCATCAATCGGCAAGCATAACAAAATTGTTCAATTAACACTTCCGGCTAATGTTGGCCATATGGTCCGACAGCCTGCGGACCAAGTTGCGGGGGAAATAGTATCAATAATCCGCGTTAAGATACCAATGAGAGTCCGCAACGCAGCATAAGACTTATTGGTTTTAACGCTGCTGCTGCTCTGGAATTACAAGCAGCCATGTCAGAGAATGTAGCCGGTGTAGTGTGTATGGGATTTGCTTATAACACATTTAATGGAGTACGTGGTGCACCCAATGATCGCATATTGGATATTAAAAATACCAATTTTGTTTGTCATTGGGCAAAATTCGGCCAAATAAAGCACGGAGGGGATTGAATCATTGCGTGAAAAAATGCAATCTGAAACGTCGCTGGTAGTAGTGGGCAGTGCTGATGACGTTTTACGTATACCTAAAGTCCGAATAAGATTTGAAAATGTAACGCAGTCAGTGGTAGACACAATGGTTGTGGGTGAAGTTTATGAATTTATCAAAAGGATCCTTGCTAATCCACCTGGGCCACGTATTCCTACAACTATTGCTAGCATGGTACCCATTAAATACGGCAATTAGTAAGGTTTGCGCTAGCAACAACATAGATAGTAGTATTAAGAGCTTTCTGTTCAACGCAAAACGCAATGATGACGCTGTGAATTCTGACCACGTACAAACACCGATAAAAAGCCAATGCATTCAACCAATGGGACGTCCTCGTACAGGGACACTACCTATAACCACAACCGCATCAACTAAAGCGGACAATGCGACACAGGCCGGAACTACTAAGAATGTTCAACAACAAAAAAAAAAAACCAAATTTTCACCCAACACTTCTATCACTAACGATGATCTCAATATGGCCATTCAATCAATATTAGGTGACTCAACTGACCAAGATAGTTTGATGCTCTACTCGAGTGCAGAATCCTCACCGAGCCAACAAAAGATTGTTGCAAATTAGGAAATTGTCGCACCATCAACACCGACACCAATAAAACTTTATTGAATCCAATGCAAAAAGGGGGGTTGGCTGGCCGGTGCCAAAATAAAATATGATACCGTGAAATCGATTTGTGCAATTAAAGCCACCCATCTACCTATGCATTTGCCATATGATATGCTTTTACAACTTACGGAAATGCTTACTTCCGTTTAGGTCAGCGTCATAGTGTTCTGGTTACACAAAGATTACAATATGTAGGTGGTATTCTGTTTTTTTTTTTTAACCTTCTTAACCGTACAATAAACTTTAATTATACTTTTATAATGGCAGGACTTCATCCCTTTTATGATGTTTTTATGAAGGTGCCCGACGATAAGGATCGTTATACATTGGATTTGGATCATCGTAATACTGCTAGACATCTCATCGACAAGTAAGCTCATACAATACATGTGTTAGTAATAATCGAATTCACGTGAGTTATCTTGTATTTATTTTAAACATAATGTCGGCAAAGATTATGTGCGTTTGTTAAATACATGGGGATTCTTTATACCGTTGTTGTCGTGGTAACTGTTATTTGCTTTGGTTGCTACTTGTTTTTGTTCTTTGCTAAAACGATTTCCTAAGCCTGATAATAAATGTGCAAGTAAATGTTGAGCCATTGGTTGTTTAAAACTGAGACTGTATTAAAAAAAAAAAAAATTGACTTTGATTTACTGTACGAGGTTTTTCAGCCGTTCCGCAGGGACATATTTATGGAAATATAATTATGTGGCGGTGTACAACTCTCAGAGTCCCAAATGGTTGCACAGCGGTAGGGGCTGTTAAGACTTATATTTATAATTTGACACATTCAGTCTTAGTAAACTGTTTGTAAGAAAGCTCTTCTTATCTTCATTAAAGAAGCAAAGATTTGAATTTAATATAGATGAAGAATACGGGTTTGTAATTCATTGGTACGAACACCAAGTTTTTGCACAGAATAATATTATATGAAATGGAAGGAGTTTTCTAAGTGGAATGTGGGTCCCTGAAGGGTTAAGCGGGAGGAGTGTCTGTTTCGTAGCTTGGCGCCGGTAATATCACAAACTTAGCGATGGGGCGTGTTGTTTGTCCTTTAGTCGTATCCAGGTCGACTACACGCACGCAGTCATCGCGGCCAGGGTGCAATTTGACGACCCTTCCCATTCTCCACTCGTTCGGTTGTAGGTTGTCTTCCCGAATGACTACTAAGTCCCCTAGGTTTCGGTTGGGTTGCGATCGTTGCCACTTAACCCGCCTTTTCATCTCAGTGAGATATTCGGCCTTCCACCTTTTGCAGAAGGTTTGGTGTAGGGCTTTGAGTTTCTGCCATCGATTTACGATGGAGGCCGGGATCTCTGTCGTGTCTAGTTCGGGAGGAGCTAACAGATGCCCCCACGAGGAAATGACCGGGGGTAAGCGGTTCCAGGTCAGAAGAGTCGTTAGACGCAGGACTGAGGGGCCTTGAATTGAGGTACGCCTCTACTCGGCACAATAAGGTGCCAAACTCCTCAAAAGTGTATTTGTGATCCAGAGCGATCTTTTTGAAATGGGTTTTAAAACTTTTAACCCCAGCTTCCCACAGGCCCCTCATGTGAGGAGCGCCAGGGGTTATGAAATGCCATGCCAGGTTTTGGTGGCTATATCTTGAGATGGTGCGATCTTTTGTTTCTTGCAGAAATGCGCGAAGCCCCTACGAAGTTAGAACCGTTATCAGAATAAATGTTTTTCGGACAGCCTCGTCTGGCGGCAAACCTAGAGAAAGCGGCTAGGAAGGATCCGGTGGAAAGATCGCTCGTCGGTTCAAGGTGGATGGCCTTGGTGGAGAAGCAGACGAATAGGCAGGCATAACCCCTTGTAGTCCGATATCCTCTACCGCTGTATGACTTGATGTCGAACGGTCCGCAGAAGTCCACCCCGGTATTGGTAAACGCCCTCGAAAACGTTGTACATTCCTTAGGAAGTATTCCCATGAGTTGCGTTTGCGAACGCTTTTTGTAGATTGTGCAGACCTTGCAATTGTGGATGACAGACCTAATCATATTTTTGAAGCGGGGAATCCACTACTGAGTGCGGATGAGGCGTAACATAAGCTGATTTTCCCCGCGCAATGAGATAGAATGGATAAATTGAACCAATAAACGAGAGAACCTGCAGGAGTAAGGGAGAATAATGGGATGGCGTTCGTTGTAGGGGAGGTCACTGGAGGCGTCGAGTCGCCCCCTATTCGGATGATTCCATTTTCATCTATGAAGGGGTTGAGGGGTAGAATTTCGCTTTTTCCACTTATCGGTCTCCTTTCCTTTAAAAAATGGTACCTACTCTTCGCGGTAATATTGATTCTGAGAGATAATTATTAAACGCTGAGTTGTTTCATTTATTTCGAGTGGAGAACGTGATTTTGACTTCGGTTTTCCGGAAGATTTAGTCTTCGGCTTGGGTTGCTTTAAAAAATCGAAAAATATAGGAAATTACTCGTAAAGCTCGAGACAGATCGGAGAACCTATCAAGAATGTTAGAATTAGTTTGTTGGGTCGTTGCGTGAATTCGTACCCTTTTTTCCTCGATGTTCGTATTATAATCGCCTTCTTGCGCTGGCCAGTTTTCGTGGTCTTCTTGCAGCCAGGAAGGGCTCTGCCACCACACAGAGTTGTTTATTAAATCCGACGCTGGCAGTCCTCTGCTTGCTAAGTCTGCCGGGTTTGACGCTGAGTCGACGTGCCGCCAAACCTTGGTTCATACCTTGTCTATGATTTTGGTTATTCTATGGGCGACGAAGGTAGACCACGAGCATGGTGGCTTCCGGATCCATGCGAGAACTATCGTTGAGTCTGTCCAGAGGAACACTCTTCGATTTGCAAGGTTTAGGTTTTCAATAACCGATTCTGTTATTTCGGCAAGCAGGACAGCACCGCAGATCTCTAGTCATGGCAACGAAATAGTTTTAACTGGGGCTACTCTGGTTTTCGCCATAAGCAGGTTGGTGTGGGTACGGTTCATGAACTCTAAGAAAAACAGTAGCTGCGTATGCTTTTTCAGAGGCATCGCTAAATCCATGTATTTCGACCTTGTCTCTCTCCATAAAATGAACCCACCACGGGATGCGCAGATCGTTGATCCGCATGTATTCCTGCGTGAATGCTTGCCAGCGATCAAGTGTGGTTGGTGACACGGCTTCATCCCACCCTGTACCCTCTAACCAGATCTTTTGCATAACGATTTTGGCGACTATTATCACTGGAGCTAACCAGCCAAGAGGATCGAAAAGCTTAGCAAACTCTGAGAGTATGCTTCGCTTTGTTGTGGCGCTGTAATCTTCTATTGGTTTCGCCGTAAAATAGAAATAATCAGCGTGTGCATTCCACCTTATGCCCAGTGCTTTTACCATGCTGGAATCTTCAAATTCTAAAAGGTTCTCAGTTAGCAAATATGGTTTCGGTATGCCTTGTAGAATTTTCTTGTAGTTCGGCGTCCATTTTCTTAATGGAAATCCTGCTGATTGTAATGCCTCGGTTATTTCATCTCTTGCCTTTATTGCGGTATCAATACTGTGGCCGCCGGCGAGTACGTTGTCTACGTACATATAATTCCTCAGAATGTCTGCTGCCATAGGTTGCGTGTGCTCCACGTCATCGGCGAGTTGATGCAATGTCCGTATTGCCAAGTATGGAGCACAGTTCACCCCAAAATTTACTGTTTTAAGTTCGTACAGAGTTATTGTATCCTTTGCATCTTTTCGGAATACGATCCGCTAATATCATGTTTGATCATGATTTATCCATATTTGACGATACATCTTCTCAATATCGCTGTTGAAGACGTATTTAAACAATCTCCACCGGAGTATCAATACAGTAAGATCGGCTTGGAGAAAGGGACCTGGATAGAGGGCATCGTTCAAACGTTTGCCATTTGTCGTGGGGGAAGATGCGTTGAATACAACTCGTACTTTGGTTGTGGTACTATCCTCCTTAATTACGGCATGATGCGGAAGGTAATAGCACTCTGTCGATTCTGGCGCTATGCTTCTTACTTGTTTCATATGCCCCAATGTTTCATACTCGGATACGACTCTATTATACTCTGTTTGTAAGGCTGGGTTTTTTCCAAGACGTGTTTCGTTTCGATAGAATTGAGCACATCCGCTTTTTAGTGATGGCCCTAAACATACCTCTTTTCTAAAGGGTAGAGAAAGTACGTATTACCTGTCGCTGTTTCTTACGGTGGTGGATTTGAAGAGTTCTTCACAGTATTTATCATCCTCGTGCTCACTCCTCTTTTTTGGGATTTCCTCTAGTTCCCAGAACGCAGACAATTGTTTGGCCAGTGTAACCTCATTGAAATATGATACTAAGTTCTGGGTGGTGTTGATCGGGTCTGATCGACCTGTCAGGAGACACCCGAATACAGTTTCCTGCACTATCAAATTATTTAACACATCCTTTTTCAATCCGCCTAACATGATTTGAGGATATATGTCTCCTCCCAATACCAAGTCGACTGGTTCGTTCACGAAGAATCTTTTGTCGGCAAGAACAAGATCAGGGAACGCTTGTCTTGTGATTGGATCTACATGGCAGCTAGGGAGATTTCCTGTTAGTTGGGGTAAGACTAACACAATTGTGTTTATTGTAACTAGAGGGTTTAATGATGAACCTAATTGTATGTGACACGCTTCCTTTACCTGTGAAGAAATCGTGTTGTTAATGCCCGATACTTGGGCACTCACTCTTTTGGAAGGCAACTTAATTCGCCGTTTGAGTCGCTCGGTTATGGCTGAGCATTCTGATCCCGAATCTATTAAAGCTCTTGCTGAGAAGTTAACTCCATTATGTTGTATATTGACTCTCGCGGTGCCTAATAGTATTCCCTTGCTTGAATTTGCGAGGCATGAGTTTACGTTATTAACCCGAGTGTTTTCTGTTTCAGTTTCGCGCCTAGCTTGGGCCTGTCTGGATGTAGATTGGCCGTTGTCAGATGAATCACGTGGCTCGTGTGCTTGGGGTTGAATTGGAAGGTGGAGTAGTGCGTGGTGTCTTGACTGACACGTCCTGCAACGATATGTGCTCGTACATTTAGAAACAGTATGTCCAGCGGATAGGCAATTCAAGCACGCTCGTATGCTCTTTACATGTTCAATGCGACTGCTTGGGGTCAGGCGTAAGAATTTCTCACACTTTGCGATTCTGTGTGCCGCATTTTTGCACATCTTGCATGTTGGTTTGGCTACACTAGTCTGAAAGGTCAGCTTTTTCGATGGTGTTTCCGCGCTTGATCGAGAGGATAGATTTTTAGGGGGCTTTCCTTTCAGCCCTGTGACGGTTTCCAATGTTTGGAATCTATTCGTCAGGAATTTGTCCGTATCAACCCATTTCGAGATTTCAGTGTTGTTTTCATGTAGTTTCAGGCTGTTTAGTGGAGCATAAATATTTTAAGATTGCATCCCAGTTGGATATGTCAATTTGATGACACTGAGCGCTGTGCATTTACCAAGATACGCTTGTTTTCATAGCGATCGCATAGATTCTTCCAAGCCGTTTGGAACCCATCATTAGTTGGTGGACATCGTCGCACTATTTCTTTCGCCTCCCCTTGTGTCTTTTGGTTGAGGTGATACAACTTTGCGAATGGGGTAAGGCGTTTGTTAAATATGTATATGGCGCTGAACATGTCCCTGAAGGACGGCCATGAAATATAATCTCCTTTAAAGACATCTGTGTCACAAGGAGGCAGGCGTGCGCTGTATTCGCGACCCGCGGAATCTGTTTCTTTCTCTAACTTTTCTATTTTTTCAGCTAGCTCATTTATTGCCGCTTGGCATTTTAAGAAACTGAAATAATTGGCTTTATGTTTCTTTTTAGCTGCCGATATTTCCTTTATTTCGAGGTCTGATGAGCTCAGAAGATCCTCGTATGCCCGTTTTGTCTTTTCCCACAAGGCTTTTAGTTCCTCCGTGTGAAGTTTTAAGGAGTGTTTACTGTGCTCAGTTGTGGGCATGGCATTATAATCTACCTCAAATTCTGCCACTGCATCTGCCTGGCGGATATAGCTCTCCATTTTCTTATTAAATGGAAAACGAAATTATTAAACACAAAGTATTTAATGAAATTTGCCTTTGCAGAGAGTCGTGTATGAGGTGAGTGATCAATATCCAAGGGATTGAGAGTTGCTACACTCGCTGTGTCGCGGAAGTGTTATTACAATCGTGCCTCTATACGTAAATAATATAGGCAAATGGGTGTGTGCACGAACCCAAGTGATATGTGTGTAATGTGTTAAAAGTGATTAAAGATTAAAGTGCAACACCCTCCTATGGACTGTGGCACAACTGCTACTTAGTTTGAAAGAACCGACCAGTTAATTATGACGGAAAATTTACAGAGTTTTTTCCACTTGTGCGCAAAGTTTAATAAAAAAACGTGTGAAAGTAAACAAGTAAGGATGGGACTGTCTTCGGCTATTCCGAAGACTTCATACCTTTCATGAATGGTGCTGAACAATAATCTTATTACGTTCGTAATCTCCGAATAATCGGATGTATAAGATAAGAAATATCTAGTGAACAGATCTACATACCTAAACGATTTTTAAGATAAATATGAAATAAAAAATAGGTAGGTACTTTGTGTGAGGATGCAAAATTTCAGGTTTTTTGTGGTCTGCGTGTAAAAACTATGACTACGAATCACGTATTTCAACAATATATGACGTAGACGTAACTCTTTGATGAAATTTTATGAATTTTGAAGCTTCTAGCCGTAAAAAAGGGGCAAAAAATACAGTTTACATGGGGTATATAATATATGTACCACCGATCTCTATGATTTTTTCAGACAACAATATATGCTATATACGTAAGCATTTGGTGAAATTTGAAGCTTCTAGCTGTTAAAATGGGGCAGAAATTGCGCAAAGTTTCTTATCTGAACAATCGGTTGTATGAGATATATACTATATATACCACCGATCTCAATGATTTTTTCAGACAACAATATATACTATACACGTAAGCATTTGATGACATTTGAAGCTTCTAGCTGTTAAAATTGGGAAGAAATTGCGCAAAGTTTCTTATCTGTTGTATGAGATCATATATACCACCGGTCTCTATGATTTTTTCAGACAAAAATATATGCTATACACGTAAACATTTGGTGAAAATTGAACATATCTAAACGATTTTTAAGATAAATATTAAATAAAAACTAGGTAGGTACTTTGTGCGAGGATGCAAAGCTTTACGTTTTTTGTGGTCTGCATGTAAAAACTATGACTACGAATCACGTATTTCAAAAATATATGAAGTAAACGTAACTATTTGTTGAAATTTGATGAATTTTAAAGCTTCTATCCGTAAAAAAGGGGAAAAATGACATTTTATATGAAGTATATAATATATATACCACCGATTTCTATAATATTTTCAGACAACAATATATGCTTAAAATGGGGTAGAAATTGCGAAAAGTTTCTTATCTGAACAATCGGTTGTATGAGATATATACTATATATAGAACCGATCTCTATGATTTTTAAAGTGTGGTAGAAATTGCGAAAAGTTTCTTATCTGAACAATCGGCTGTATGAGATATATACTATATATACAACCGATCTCTATGATTTTTTCAGACAACAGTATATGCCATAAACGTAAGCGCTCGGTGAAATTTGAAGCTTCTAGCTGTTAAAATGGGGCTAAAATTGTGAAAATATATATATATATATTATATATAACACCATATATATACTATATATACCACCGATCTGTATGTTTTTTTCAGACAACAATATATGCTATATACGTAAGCATTCGTTGAAATTTGAAGCCTCTAGCTCTTAAAATAGGGCAGTAATTACGAAAAGTGTCTTATCTGAACAATCTTTTGTGGGGGATATATACTATATATACGACCGATCTCATCAATTTTTTCAGGCAACAATATGTGCAATATACGAAAATATATGGTGAAGTTTGAAGCTTCAAACTGCTAAATTGAGTAAGATATTACAAAAATCCCCTTTTTCTGAAAAATCGGTTGTATGGAGGATATATGCTATAGTGGTCCGTCCGGCCGGTTCCGACAAATGTCTAATCGGACACCCAAATACACCCACTCACCAAATTTTCTCAAGATATCTCAAAAATTGAGGGACTAGTTTGCATACAAACAGACAGACGGACGTGGCTAAATCAACTCAGCTCTTCAACCTGATTATTTCCGTATACTTAATGGTGGGTCTATCTATTTTCTTTTAAGGACTTACAATTTTGAGTTTCGTGACGAAATTAATATACCATTTCATTTTCATGACAGGTATAAAAAAAGGTTCAGAACTGGACAACCAGTGGACAATGTGTGAAGAAAGTGTGGTTGACAAAATGCCGTAAGTGAGTCCTGCAAAGGTTTTGGCAACTGGAGTGTCGTTGCACGTTACGTTTCACTTCGTGTATTTGTGGTTGTTGTACGTCAGCGCTAGTAATTTTTAAGGTGTTCCTTGGGTTGCAAGTACACTCGCCGCTACGTACGAATTTGTGGACTGTGCCGGAATTACGATGTATTCCGGCAATATTAATAGCGAGTTTGTATTAAAAAAAAATATTCCGAACTTTCCCGCCCAAAACAACAATAAGTTTAGAGTGTATATATGTGGATAGCTAGAAGAAATTTCAACTGTAACGCTGTTAAGTGACTTTTGTTTGCTTCGCTGTGTGACCGTGTGATGTCAAATAAAGATTCAGTTGTGAATTAATGCCAATAAGACGGCTTTCAACTAACTATAATTTATTTCTGCTAATGCGTTGCAGCAGCGGTGAAGTGATATTCGATGTTTGGGGTTATGTTAACCCCTACTAATGCTGTGACCGGAGTATCTATCACCTGTGAGGATTTTAAGAAAATTGTTTTGAGAATGTGTGTGTGTGTGTGTGTGTGTGCACGTCATGCACAATAAAAGTTATCACCGCTGAGCGTCAAGGGAAGCTTACAAAGGTCACTGTACGCATTAAATAATTACTTGCAACTTTATTATTTTAATTTAAAATTTAATTTTCAAATCAAAAGGAATCACACACGTGCCCGAATTTAAAAAACCACGTACCTTATAAGTTCGTTGAAAATTTTTTGTGGAAAAAAACGTCCGCTTTGCATTGTTGTGATTTTTCGCAATTGCCGTATAATTGTTTTCTGCGGTGCTAATTGCCTTTGGGTTACTTTCCCAATTTCTCCTCACTAAGATGACTGCAGATGCTTTTACTAAAGTAATTTGCCTTCGATCGCTCTGAGTGCTTTCCAAATTGGGCTGTTGTTGAATTCCTGTTGTTTGTTGTGGACTGTATATCGATTGGTTGTTAAATTCTCGGCTTCGGAAGGACCAAATGATTACGTGAAAGATTCGAATCTGCCACGTAATCGCCAATGGAAAATTGAACGCCGTGAAAAGAAAAGTTAAAAAATACGGAAGATTTTAATAAATATATTCAAGTAAGGATTTTATTGAATTCAAGAAGAATGATGTAACAATTAAATTGTGTTTCGAATTAATATATATTCAAATAATGATTTGCGGAATGGTATGCGGATTGATTTACGAGGGTGGGCCGAAATATTTAGGTCTCGGAGCTAAACACACTTCATTTGTAAGGGGACATTTGCTTACTATTTCTTTTATTTGGCCCTCATTTTTTCTTTTATTGAATGTCATAAATTGTCACGGAACGTCGGTCATGAAAAATAATCGCCCTTGAAAACTGCAGTATCACAAGGTGGAAGCCTAATATTGTGTTCCCTAGCTTAGTCATCGCTTGACTTCTCAAAGGCTTTATCTTTCTGAATTGTAGCTAGGTCACCTATCAACGCAATGCACTTCATATAAGTCGTGTACCTACGCTAACTTATCCTTTTTCTTCGCTGCAATATCATCTTTCATAGCATCTTAGCATCTGACCCCTGAAACTCACTATAACTGCGTTTTATTTTGTTCCTAAGCTCTTTAGCCTCCTCCCTTCTGACTCAAGAGCGATCGGAGACTTAACCAACTGATTAAACCTTGCTATTTCATGACTTTGAATAGTTGTTAAAAAACTTGGATGAAATCCGTAAAAATAAGTGTTTTTATAATCCAAAAGTACTAAAGCTGGCATAAAACGGAAGTAGTCTACAGGTATCTGATATTTTTAGCCGCTAAAAATTCCAAGCTTTTTAACAAAGTACCGCTTGAAATTCCTTTTTATTTTGTAAATAGGCTGAATTTGTAAAGTAAATCTATATTAAAGTAGGATCACCAACAGAAATCCCGAAATAAGCCCCCAAAATCTAAAATTATTAGTACAATACAACTTAACAAGCGAGAAGAAAATTCCATTACAAATGTATTTATATGTGTATGTATGATCACAAATTATTTGAAAACCGGTTGGAAACCGGCACGAATCGAAATAATTAGATAAGGACTTAAACCGGCTTTTAGGTAACTTCTCGATGAGCTAGAGACTTGAAATTTCAAACTTAATTCTGAGGAAGACTACAGTATAAAACGCATAACAAAAAGTTTCGCTAGGGTGCGCACGGTTCGAATTATTTAGAAAAATCGTACGGAACGGAAGGAATATTGCGATCGATTTTTAAGTAACTCATTGAGCTACAAACGTGAAACTGCACAAAGAGATTATTTATTTATTTGTTTTTTGTTTTTTTTATATATTACGGCTTTCCTGAGCCTAACTTAAATCTATTTTACAATGTGTATAGTTGTCTTCTATACTCTGCAATCTAGAATAATTACATCTATGTCCTACCGTAGAGTACTATGGATGGGAGACTTCCAGATCATGCGAACAAAGTGTTCTGCTAGTGTAGTATGTAGGCATTTTACGCATGTTAGTAAAGCGTGAAGGTAACATCTGCACGGCGATGCACTGAGTTAATCGAGTGATGCGTTTCAATATGTGCTTCGGCAACCTTTTTTGTTCCCTAGCTTGGAAGTCTTGGCGCTACATAGCAGGATAGTTTCGCTGCACTTCTATCGATGCTATGGAAGCCCGTCTGTCCAGCACTAAATTGGTAGTGTTCTACAATAATTGTACAATTTTTGTTTAAATTTATTGGAATGACGTGATTTAATATCATTCGATAGTTCATTATAGGATTTAAGACCTTTATAATGCAGATTACATTTGTCTTCTTCAGTTTTATAAGCCGGAAGATTAAAATCATTTTTATTACGAGTATTTACAGAGTGCATATCTTTTACATATTTTATATTAGTCCTCAAACACGCAGGCAAAGTTTCTTCTATTATGTTTTTAATAAATTTCATGGTATAGTAAAAAATTTGCTGTCTAATGCTAAGCCAATTAACCCTTATGGGTACACATAGGTCTGCCAAGACCTATACGAATTTTAACTGCATTTTTCACATAGAAATTTAAAAGCTACGCACCTGAGATCTTACGATATCCTCAACGCACCTATTAGATATAATTATGAAATTAAAAAGTTAAAAAGTATTTGTAAGTTTCGACTTTATTACTAATTTAAGAAACTTTTACCTTAATCGTACACCATAGGTCCAGCCAGACCTATGAGGCAATGAGCGTAACAATTTATAAAATGATTGCTTTTTATTCGCCATCACTTTCAAAAAAAAAAAAAAAAACGGTAAAAATGGTAAAGCAAATAGAAATTGTAACTGTTTCAAAAAAATATTCTACCAGTTGACATCATAGTGTGCTAAGTTGTGGTCAAGTTATTATTTTATTCTTGTTTTCTGTGAAAAAGTGGGACCAAAGATGTCGGAAAATTTTGAATACATCTTATTTTGTGATGAGTATGCTTCAGATGTCGAGGATGAAAACGTGCTTGAAGTGGAAAGATATCCTGAAGACTCGGATGACGACGATGAGCGCGAAGGACATGTTGGTGTTCCCGACCAAACAAATTTTTTTGTAGCTCCCGATGGAACAAAATGGATTACTTCACTACCATCTGGTCATTTCGCAGCCACATAATATTGAGGGAAACTGGTGGAACTGTGAAGAGTTCTTTATCCTCAAGCCCACTTGAAATATTCAAGTCTATAATAACTGAGGAAATGATAGTTGTTATTATGCGACATACAAATAGAAAGCATAAAAAAAGTCCGAAAAAACCAAAGCAATGGAAAATGGTTGATGAAAACGAGCTGTACGCCTACATCGGAATTTTGGTAGCGGCAGGACCGAACCATGCAAATATGCAGCACTGCTCAGAATTGTGGAGACCAGATTCTTTGCCAATATATAGAACCGCTATGTCCATACAGCGATTTAATGCTATAACTGCATTTATAAGATTTGACGACGAAAGAAAGCGTGTTCCACCCCAGGATAATGATAAAGCTGCGCCCATTCGTGACATTTGGACTATGGTAATTACACAATTGGAGCAACTTTATAAGCCAACAGTTAATATAACTGTAGATGAACAGTTGTTCCCATTCAGAGGGCATACAAAATTTACGCAGTATATACAATGGAAGCCCGCCAAGTATCGCATTAAAATATTTTCGGCCTGTGACGCTTCCAATTCATATCTTTTGAAGGGAATTTCGTATACTGCCAAGGAACGAAAAAAGCCAAGAGATGTCAATCAAGGCGAGCATATTTTGTTAAGCCTTACAAATAAATATCGCTTTTCTGGAAGAACCGTCATTGCTGATAATCTTTTTACCGCTCTGAATGGCGTCCATAAATTTAAAGATGCAGGACTAGCTTATGTTGGAACTCTACGACGTAACAAAAAATATATTCCAAAGAAAATGTTGGCCATAAAATCCCGTCCGGTATTATGCACAGAATTCGGGTTTCTGGACAACGGTAGCCTTATAACATATATCCCAAAAAAGAATAAATGTGTTTGTTTATTATCTTCTCATCATGAAGACAATACAACCAGTGGGCAACTGCGAAAACCTAATGCGATTCTGTTTTATAATAAAACGAAATGTGGCATTGACTTAATGAATCAAATGTTAGGAAAATATACATGCAAAAGGAAAACTAATAGGTGGCCATTGACTTTCTTCCACAATATGTTGGATGTGGCTGCACTGGCATCTTACGTTATAAAAAATCAAATAGAGAAATGCAAAGCAACCGATGCACGAAGTATTTTCCTAAAAGATTTGGTAAAAGCCATAGTTCATGCTCAGGTCAATAATCCTCAGGTGATGAATCAGTCACCCTATTGTTTCTAAAGTATCTGCACCAAGTACAAGTGGCACTTCAAGTGGAAAAAAATCATGCAAAATATGCTATAATAATGATAAATTGCAAAGAAGAACGCGATTTGTTTGTATGAGTTGTTTAGATCCTATTTATCTTCAACATTCGGAGCAGCTCCAGAGGTGCCACAAATGCATAAGTGAAGAAAATAAAAAAAAAAAAAAACTTATCTATATACATATTAATGAACATTTGCGAAAAGTTGAATAAACAAAATTTATAAATATTTAAATTTCTTTGTTTTTATTCATGAATTCGTGAATTTTTTACAAATTTCCTTACAAACTGCATATAGGTATACCCAGACCTATGGTGTACGGTATAAGGAATATGAAACTGGTATACCCATAGCATGTCTCTGATAGGTGTGTCATACCGTTTTTTGAGAACGAATCTCATAGCTCGGTTCTGTTGCTTTTGTAGCTTGTAGATCTGACTATCTCGCAAGATGAAACATATAGTTGGGCAATAAATAAAATGAGGTTCGATTATAGATCTGTAGACGATGATTTTATACCTTCTATTTAAATATTTGCAGGTTCGCTGTTTAAAATATAACTTATTTGCTATTTTTCCTACCGTATAATCCACGTGCTCCTTGAAATTAAGTTTATCATCTATTTTTATTCCCAAATATTTTATGGTGCTGACTTTTTCAATTAGTTCGTTATTTATATTTAAGTTTTGTAGCTCACTGTTTTGAAAATTGCGTATGGTTATATCATAAATTTCGTTTTATTGACATTCAGCTTCAGTCTGTTTACGCATAACCAACTATATACGCTGTTTCCTTGCAGCTTAGGATATATTTCAGTCATATTGTTCCCACTTATCATCAGCAATGTATCATCAGCAAACAATTTTATTTCACAGTGCTTTATAGAGCTAGTTATATCATTAATATTGTAACGAATTTCCTGAAATTCCGCTTATTTGCAACCTTCTACTAACGTTCGTATCACTAAACTGTTGAATAAATAACTCCAATGTTCAATAATGCAAAATGGTTTTACCAATTTGCACAAGGATTTGCATGGTGTGTGCACTGGTTGCGCTATTTGCGCAGAGAACTGCGCTAAAATCAAAACGATTTTGATATTTACGCATGTCTGCAAATATTGCACATGCTTTTTTCTTCGTGTGTGGTGAATGTTACACAGTTTACCTTTGGTTTCTGATAATATAACATCAGTAATTATTCCTTAAAAATGTTAATATCGCAGGCGTAAGGACCATCTCTAGCTTGTAACAGGAATTTACACAAATTCAATAACACATACTAATTTTTTATACAATTAGAACAAAAATTTCATTTGTTGCGCAAGTTGAAAAATTAATATTGCCCAGTGCTGCAATGAGTTGAGATGGTCTTGCAACTAAAATATATATATTATAAATACAATGGAAAATAAACGCTTCTGGTGCGAGTTTTTTGACTTATACTGTGAATTACCAGCACTGTGGAAAATAAATATAGTTTTTTTTTATACAATTAGTGCCTTTTTTATACGATTAAAACACATGTTTCATTTGTTGCGCTACATTAAAAATGAATATTGCGCAGTGGTTTTGAGCCGACCCAGTCTAGTATACATACAAGGATTATTATATGCATTCTGACT
Source organism: Eurosta solidaginis (assembly GCF_040869045.1). Taxonomy (NCBI): domain Eukaryota; kingdom Metazoa; phylum Arthropoda; class Insecta; order Diptera; family Tephritidae; genus Eurosta; species Eurosta solidaginis. The sequence continues at coordinate 26,061,713 of NC_090324.1, read as the reverse complement.
TAATATTGTAAAGAATTTAGTGAAATTCCGCTTATTTGCAATTTTCGGCTAACGTTCGGATCGCTAAACTGTTCAATAAATAAATCCAATATTCAGTAATGCAAAATCGTCTTTATTAGACTATTTTGAGAATACTTCACAATAACACTTAATAATAACACTTAAAAATCAATAGCGTGCTCAATTAAAACTGCTTCGTCATGCCTCAGCTTTTTTTTTTGGGGAGTGTTTTGGTCGAAAAATTGACGCTTTCGCCACTTTTTTTTGCAGGCTCGAAAATAATTTTTTTGGGTTTGCATAGTGGAACTTTTTTCCCTGAACCCAAATCCTATCGAAAAATCGATGGGGCGATATCGACCCAGTCTAGTATACATACAAGGATTATTATATGCATTCTGACTTAATATTGTAAAGAATTTAGTGAAATTCCGTTTATTTGCAATTTTCGGCTAACGTTCGAATCGCTAAACTGTTGAATAAATAAATCCAATATTCAGTAATGCAAAATGGTCTTTATTAGACTATTTTGAGAGTACTTCACAATAACACTTCATAATAACACTTAACAATCAATAGCGTGCTCAATTTAAACTGCTTCGTCATGCCTCAGCTTGTGCTGCTTTTATACTCTCTGTTTCTTCATTTACTCATTTCCCCTAAGTTCTAGTAATTTCGTGAACTTCATGCTTGGTTACCAGCCATATACATTTATATTTGTAGTTTGTAGCCATATGCGGGTATATATGTAAGTACTACTTCGGCTGATGATGACATGCGTTTTTGAGTATCTCTCCGTTGCCTTGTATGTATGTGTGTACATGATGATTGGTTGCCGCACTTGAAACATTTCATAACTCTAGCATTTTTCTGTTGTGGCCACTTCAGTGCTTCCAAAATTGTGTCTATCCAGTCTGCCCTTTCCACTTCCACGCGATGAGCTTTGTACGCTCGCTTACTCAAAAGTGAGGCTGTTTCCTGAGTCAGTGCATGCGATACCGTTTCAGCAAATGTTAGTTTTGGATTCGCATATGTAGCTCGTTTCGTTTCCATATCTCGTATGCCATTTATGAAGATCTGGATTTTTACCCTTTCAGTGTATTCCACGGGTGCGTCCGCATTTGCTAGATGGGCCAGCCTTTCGACATCAGACGCAAACTCCTGTAAAGTCTCGTTCGCTTATTGGTAGCGATTTTGCAACTCAATTTGATATATATTTTTCCTATGCCCGCTTCCGTGACGTCTCTTGACAGCGGCCATCAATGCTTCATAACAGTTCGGTTTGTACTCTGGAATAGTCTGTAAGATTTCAGCTGCAGGCCCTTTCAATGCCACGAACAGTGCAGCAACTTTATCTTCAGCATTTCAGTTGTTCACTGCTGATGTCTTCTCAAATTGAAGCTTAAAGACCTGGAAAGGAAAAGATCCGTCAAAAGATGGAGTTTTGCCTTCGGATTGCTTGCTGAACAGCTGGGCGATTTAGTTGCAGCTCCTGCTTAAGACCTTTTAAAGCATCTATCTCTGTCTGAAATTGCGCCATTTTTGCATCCTGCGCTTCCAGTTTTGATGATACCTGTTCTAAAATTTCTGCCGACATTTCAGATATACGTGCCTCTTGCGCTTCCAATTGGTCTTCCAGTTGAGAGACACTCGCGATGTCATTTCTGAAATACGTGCCTCATGTGATCCTAGTTGGGATGCCATATATGTCTTCTGTTCATCCAGTTGTGATGACATGTTGGTGGATATTTGTGATGACATTTCGGACATTTGTGCCGATATTGCAGCCAATATCATGTTCAAGCCTGTGTTCGCCATTGTCTGCGGTGTTTCGTTTTTCTCTCTAATTTTTGTTGTTGTCTCGTCACCATCAGGATGAAAGACATCATCATCAACATTAATTCCTTCCAACTCCATAGCCTCTCGTAGTCGTGCCTGAAGTTCGAGTTTATTGCCGGTTGTATTCAATCCACGGATCTCCAACTCCTTCAGTTGCTGGATCCTTACTTCACTCAACTTTGCCATGTCCAAGTTGTATTGGCAATCTTCGGAATTTATTCAACAATTCCTCTTCTGACACTATTTGTAACGAATTTACTGAAATTCCGCTTATTTGCAACCTTCTACTAACGTTCGTATCACTAAACTGTTGAATAAATAACTCCAATGTTCAATAATGCAAAATGGTCTTTATTAGACTACTTTGAATAACACTTATACTTCGCAACTGATAGCGTGCTTAAATCAAACTGATTGATCATGCCTCAGCTGGTGCTGCTTTTATACTCTTCGGTTTCCTCGTTCGCATATTTCTAGGCGTTTCTCCTTCTAAAATTTACTAGTTCGCTCAAGATTGCATACTTTTGTGAGTATTTCAGAAATATGCATGTGTGTGTGTTTGAGAACTACTTTGCTGATGATTGCGTATTTTTTTGCGACTATCTCTCCGCTGCTGTATGTAAATATGTGCCGACATAATGATTGATTTGTTTATGTAGATACAAGTGACTGCTTAGTATCAGCTTAGGGATCATAGTATCCCTTAGTGTTGCTACTATTCGTCACACTGCCCTCCACCTAAGTCTGATCGTCCCGATCGGACAAATTTCCTGATCTAAACGCCGCCAGCCTTTCCAGATGAACCACTTTCATTTTGGTTCGTGGTTTACCAATGGTTTCTATGCGGTAAACTACATCGTTGATCCGTTTTAAAACTTTTTATGGGCCTTCCCAGTTACACTGCAATTTCGGAGGCAAACTTTTTCTGCTGTGGGTTGTATAACAGCACCAAATCTCCTTCCTGAAAACCTTCCGAATTAATTGCTTTATCTTATCTGGCTTTGATCTTGTCACTCATAATATTTTTTCGTTGCCTTATCAAATCGAGTACTTCTCTCAGCTCCTCTTCCAAAACACCAGTGGATTTATAAACATTTCTCTCCGCATCGGTATCTATTCCAAACTTCAAATCAGCTGGCGGTCGAAGGTCATTACCAAAAATTAATTTTGCAGGGGTTTGGCCCGTTGTTTCATGCACTGCTGATCGGTAAGCCATCAAGAATAATAATATGTGGGTATCCCACTCTTTATGAAACTTGTCCACTACTTTCCTTAAGTGCTCCTCCAATGTTCTATTGAATCGTTCCACCATACTATCGGAATGAGAATGCAATGCAGTTCGAATGCCCAATGATTTACACATTTCCATGAACACAACTGATTCCAACTCCTGGTCCGAATTCCAACCTACATCCTTACCTACACCATACCTTGCAACCCAATTGTTTATAAATACTTCTGCTACTGTTTCCGCTTCTTGAATTGGGATTGGGTATACCTCTGTCCATTTGCTGAAATAATCCATAACCACCAGCACATATTTGTTTCCGCAGTTGCTAGTAGGAAATGGACCTTCGACATCCATAACCATCCTTTCAAATGGCGCACCTGAGTTATATTGCTTCATCTGGCTATGACTTCGGATTTGGGCCCTTTCGCTCTGCTGCAAACCACGCAGCTCGCAATCCAATCAGTGACCGGCTGACGGCAACCAAACCAACAGAATTTCTGTTAAATCTTCTCCAGCGTCTTTGTGATTCCAAGGTGACCTCCGTTTGGAGCTTTATGCAGCTCGCTGAGCACGTCAGGAATCCTCTTTCTGGGAACAACTATCAGTATCTTCTTGCATTGACCATCCTCACTCTCCCATACTCGATGCAAGCAACCGGATATCAATTCTAAACTGTTCCACTGTGCCCAATATGACTTCGCAATGGGACTCTCTACTGACATCTCTCTATTTGGTCTTTTGTTTCGTTCGAGCCCTTGATAACATGTGACAGATCAGAATCTTCTAGCTGAAACTTCCTTAGTTGTTCCTTGTCCCATTCATCCGTACATGTTATAGTCATTAGCCAGACATCTATAGTGTCTTCTTTAGCCTCGGCCTTTGTACAGTGCTTGCATTCCAAACTACATGGTCGTCGTGACATTGTATCAGCATTTCCATGGGTATACCTTTTCGATGCTCAATCGAAAAGTCATAGCTTTGTATTTGCTCGATCCACCGTGCCAATTGTCCTTCTGGATTACGGAACTGCAAGAACCATTTTAACGCTGCGTGATTTATCCTGACGCGGAATCGTTGCCCGTAGAGGTACTTGTGTAATTGTTTAATGCACTCTACCAATGCCAACAGCTCTCTCCGTGTAACGCAATAGTTCCTCTCTGGTTTTCCAATTGAATGGCTGTAATATGCAATTACCTTCTCCTGTCCTGCTATAACATATCCATCCGCATCTGTATCTAGAATAAATGTTGCTCCTGGAATCGGATATGCCAACATGGGGGTGGTGCACAAACGCTCCTTAAATGTTTGGAAAGCCACTTCTTGCTGCTTCTTCCATTCAAAAGCTTTTTTTTTCTTGTAAGCTCATGGAGGCTATGGGCTGCGCGGGAAAAGTTTGGTACAAATCTGCGGTAATATGTGCATAGCCCAAGGAAACTTCTTAATTCATGCAAGTTCTGTGGTCTTGGCCAATCCTTTACTGTCTCTATCTTTTCATTCGCAGCACAGATGCCTTTTGTCGTTACCTCGTGACCCAAATAATTTACTTCCTTTTTAAACAACGAATACTTTTTGGGACTTATTTTCTGACCAGCGCCAGCTATTCTCTGGAAAACTTCCTCTAAGTTTTTAAGATGTTCATCAGAGTTCTTTCCCAATACGATGATGTCGTCCAGGTACACCAAGCATGTTTTCCAATGTAGTCCTTTCAATACCTGATCCATGAGTCTCTCGAAAGTTGCCAGATAGCGAGTCAAGTGTGTCGTCAATTCTTGGCAATGGGTAGCTATCCTTTTTAGTAACGTCGTTCAACTTTCGATAGTCCACGCAAAGCCTTATTTGTCTATCCTTCTTCTTAACAAGTACCACAGGTGAGCTCCATAGACTAGCTGATGGTTCCATGACCCCGCTGTCGCTCATTTTTTGTATGATTTGACTCAAAACTTCCCGCTTCGCCAGTGGAACACTACGAGGAGCTTGACGGATCGGCCTCGCATCTCCAGTGTCAATTTGATGTTTCACAACGTTAGTGCGGTCTAGTTTGGAGCCATCTTGGTCAAATATTTTCGCGTACTTTAGGTGCAGTTATTTTACCTTACTTTGATAGTCTTCCTCTAGTCCCTCCGTCCATGCCTTGATTTCATCTGGGAGATCAATATTGCTAGTTGGAACCTCCTCCTGGAGCTGTTCACAATTGATTATTCCTTCAGCCTCTTGGCATCTTCCCAAAATAGCTCCTCTGGTCAGTTTGAGTGGTGACTTGCACTCATAGAGTACACTTACTGGGATATGTCCATATTGTTTTTTTATAACCAGGGTTTTTCCTACATGTACGTTCGGTGTTGATTTGTTTGCTGCTTCGACAACCCACAATTTGTTTGTCCCACAATTTCCATCAACCCTTGCCCAGATGACTGCTTCGGATTTTGGTGGTATTTGCTGACTCTCTTCCACCAGCACTCGTTTATTGCTGTAGTCTCTCTCCTAGCCGAAATTAAATGGCACATCCATGTTCTTATATCGCATCGTCTTGCTTTGCATGCCGATCTTGATGCCTTGGTCGATTAAGAAGTCCACACCAATTATGATTTCATCAACAAACTCTGCCACTATAAAATTGTGTAATACCGTGACGTTCCCAATTGCGACTTCACATGATACTTCTCCTAGAAACGTGGTGTCTTCTCCAGGGGCTGTACGCAATCTTGCTCCAACCAATGATCTTATTTTCTTGTTGACTAAACCCGCTCGAATGATGGAATGAGATGCATGCGTATCTACAGTCAATAAACGTTTCTTTCCATCCGCATGTCCTCCGAAAGTAAGATTGTTTGACCTTCTTGCAATTTGTGAGATAGAGATTATGCGGCATTCAATTGCGGGAGCCAGCTATTGCCCCTTGCGGCTGACTCGCTTTAGTTTAACGATTGACTAGATTTGGGTATTTCCTCATCTCCTTCAGCTCTGCGTTTACGGTGAGTCACATTGTTGGAACTATTAGAACCGGTGCTGCAATGACGTGCAATGTGACCTGGGTTGCCGCACTTGAAACATTTCATAACTCCAGCATTTTTCTGTTGTGGCCTCTTCAGTGCTTCCAAAATTGTGTCTATCCAGTCTGGCCTTTCCACTTCCACTCGATGAGCCTTGTACGCTAGCTTACTCAAAAGTGAGGCTGTTTCCTGAGTCAGTGCATGCGATACCGTTTCAGCAAATGTTAGTTTTGGTTTCGCATATGTAGCTCGTTTCCACATCTCGTATGCCATTTATGAAGATCTGGATTTTTACCCTATCGGTGTGTTCCACGGGTGCATTTGCTAGATGAGCCAGCCTTTCGACATCCGACGCAAACTCCTGCAAAGTCTCGTTCGCTTTTTGGTAGCGATTTTGCAACTCAATTTGATATATCTGTTTCCTATGCCCGCCTCCGTGACGTCTCTCGACAGCGGCCATCAATGCTTCATAACTGTTCCGTTCGTACTCTGGAATAGTCTATAAGATTTCAGCTGTAGGCCCTTTCAATGCCACGAACAGTGCAGCAACTTTATATTCAGCATTCCAGTTGTTAACTGCTGATGTCTTCTCAAATTGAAGCTTAAAGACCTGGAAAGGAACAGATCCGTCAAAAGATGGAGTTATTACCTTCGGATTGCTTGCTGAAACATCTGGGCGATTTAGTTGCAGCTCCTGTATACGACCTTTTAAAGCATCTACCTCTGTATGAAATTGCGCCATTTTTGCATTCTGCGCTTTTCAGATATACGTGCCTCTTGCGCTTCCAATTGAGATGCCATATATGTCTTTTTGTCTTCCAGTTGAGATGACAATTGCGACGTCATTTCTGAAATACGTGCCTCCTGTGATCCTTGTTGGGATGCCATCTTCTGTTCATCCAGTTGATATGACATGTTGGTGGATATTAATGATGACATTTCGGACATTTGTGCCGATATTGCAGCCAATATCATGTTCAAGTCTGTGTTCGCCATTGTTTGCGGTGTTTCGTTTTTCTCTCTATTTTTTGTTGTTGTCTCGTCACCATCAGGATGAAAGACATCATCATCGACAATAATTCCTTCCAAATCCATAGCCTCTCGTAGTCGTGCCTGAATTTCGAGTTTATTGCCGGTTGCATACAATCCACGGCTCTCCAACTCCTTCTTCTGTTGCTGGATCCTCAATTCACTCAACTTTGCCATGTCCAAGTTGTATTGGCAATCTTCGGAATTTATTCAACAATTCCTCTTCTGACACTATTTGTAACGAATTTACTGAAATTCCGCTTATTTGCAACCCTCTACTAACGTTCGTATCACTAAACTGTTGAATAAATAACTCCAATGTTCAATAATGCAAAATGGTCTTTATTAGACTACTGTGAGTAACAACCATACTTTGCAACTGATAGTGTGCTTAAATCAAATGCATTGCTCATGCCTCAGCTGGTGCTGCTTTTATACTCTTTCTCTTCGGTACTTCACAATAACACTTCATAATAACACTTAAAAATCAATAGCGTGCTCAATTAAAACTGCTTCGTCATGCCTCAGCTTTTTTTTTGGGGAGTGTTGTCGTCGAAAAATTGACGCTTTCGCCATTTTTTTTTGCAGGCTCGAAAATAATTTTTTTGGGTTTGCATAGTGGAACTTTTTTCCCTGAACCCAAATCCTATCGAAAAATCGATGGGGCGATATCGACCCAGTCTAGTATACATACAAGGATTATTATATGCAGTCTGACTTAATATTGTAAAGAATTTAGTGAAATTCCGTTTATTTGCAATTTTCGGCTAACGTTCGAATCGCTAAACTGTTGAATAAATAAATCCAATATTCAGTAATGCAAAATGGTCTTTATTAGACTATTTTGAGAGTACTTCACAATAACACTTCATAATAACACTTAACAATCAATAGCGTGCTCAATTTAAACTGCTTCGTCATGGCTCAGCTTGCGCTGCTTTTATACTCTCTGTTTCTTCATTTACTCATTTCCCCTAAGTTCTAGTAATTTCGTGAACTTCATGCTTGGTTACCAGCCATATACATTTATATTTGTAGTTTGTAGCCATATGCGGGTATATATGTAAGTACTACTTCGGCTGATGATGACATGCGTTTTTGAGTATCTCTCCGTTGCCTTGTATGTATGTGTGTACATGATGATTGGTTGCCGCACTTGAAACATTTCATAACTCTAGCATTTTTCTGTTGTGGCCACTTCAGTGCTTCCAAAATTGTGTCTATCCAGTCTGCCCTTTCCACTTCCACGCGATGAGCTTTGTACGCTCGCTTACTCAAAAGTGAGGCTGTTTCCTTAGTCAGTGCATGCGATACCGTTTCAGCAAATGTTAGTTTTGGATTCGCATATGTAGCTCGTTTCGTTTCCATATCTCGTATGCCATTTATGAAGATCTGGATTTTTACCCTCTCAGTGTATTCCACGGGTGCGTCCGCATTTGCTAGATGGGCCAGCCTTTCGACATCAGACGCAAACTCCTGTAAAGTCTCGTTCGCTTATTGGTAGCGATTTTGCAACTCAATTTGATATATATTTTTCCTATGCCCGCTTCCGTGACGTCTCTTGACAGCGGCCATCAATGCTTCATAACAGTTCGGTTTGTACTCTGGAATAGTCTGTAAGATTTCAGCTGCAGGCCCTTTCAATGCCACGAACAGTGCAGCAACTTTATCTTCAGCATTTCAGTTGTTCACTGCTGATGTCTTCTCAAATTGAAGCTTAAAGACCTGGAAAGGAAAAGATCCGTCAAAAGATGGAGTTTTGCCTTCGGATTGCTTGCTGAACAGCTGGGCGATTTAGTTGCAGCTCCTGCTTAAGACCTTTTAAAGCATCTACCTCTGTCTGAAATTGCGCCATTTTTGCATCCTGCGCTTCCAGTTTTGATGATACCTGTTCTAAAATTTCTGCCGACATTTCAGATATACGTGCCTCTTGCGCTTCCAATTGGTCTTCCAGTTGAGATGACACTCGCGATGTCATTTCTGAAATACGTGCCTCATGTGATCCTAGTTGGGATGCCATATATGTCTTCTGTTCATCCAGTTGTGATGACATGTTGGTGGATATTTGTGATGACATTTCGGACATTTGTGCCGATATTGCAGCTAATATCATGTTCAAGCCTGTGTTCGCCATTGTCTGCGGTGTTTCGTTTTTCTCTCTAATTTTTGTTGTTGTCTCGTCACCATCAGGATGAAAGACATCATCATCAACATTAATTCCTTCCAACTCCATAGCCTCTCGTAGTCGTGCCTGAAGTTCGAGTTTATTGCCGGTTGTATTCAATCCACGGATCTCCAACTCCTTCAGTTGCTGGATCCTTACTTCACTCAACTTTGCCATGTCCAAGTTGTATTCGCAATCTTCGAAATTTATTCAACAATTCCTTTTCTGACACTAATTGTAACGGTTTTACTGAAATTCCGCTTATTTGCAACCTTCTACTAACGTTGGTATCACTAAATTGTTGAATAAATAACTCCAATATGCAATAATGCAAAATGGTCTTTATAAGACTACTTTAAGTAACACTTATACTTCGCAACTGATAGCGTACTTAAATCAAACGGATTGGTCATGCCTCAGCTGGTGCTGCTTTTATACTCTTCGGTTTCCTCGTCCGCATATTTCTAGGCGTTTCTCCGTCTACAATTTACTACTTCGCTGAATATTGCATACTTTTGTTAGTATCTCAGAAATATGCATGTGTATGCGTGAGAACTTCAATAAATTTTCTGCCAGCTTTTTCTAAGGTATGCAAAAATCTGATGGGCAAAAAATTTCAGAGCACACCTAAAAAAAAAAAAAAATAACTTGCTTTCTCCATTGCAGTCTGATTTAGGCCAAATCACAGCTGTGCTACTGCTATGGTAAAAACTTTAGATGATATTAGAATGCATTTCGACGTTGGAGATCTAAATATTATCTGCCTCCTAGACTTCTCTAAAGCTTTTGACTCAGTAAACCATGCCCTGTTATGTTGGAAACTCAGGCGCTTGTATGGGTTCTATAAATGCTCCATGAAACTCATGTTCAGTTCTCTTACTGGAAGATTTCAAAGAGTGAAAAGTGAGAATGCATGATCCGAGTTTAAGGCTATTAAGGCAGGTGTCCTTGACCCGCTTTTGTTCAGTATGTTTGTTAGTGACGTCTTTTCTGTATGTCAATTTGTTAGTGTTCATGCGTATGCTTATGATATAGCTTAGCTGCTGTGATCATATCAATAAATTAATTACCAATGTCTATGTAATTCTGCGTGTGTTAAGATTCTCTGCATCGTTTACCCCACAGGAAACACGCCGAAAACTCGCCCTCCAATTAATTGTACCTAATTTTACATATGCAGAAATAGTCTATAGCAAACTTGAATCACAATCTGTTAGCAAGGTGAACGTAGCCTTCAATAATATGACGAGGTATGTTTATGGCATAAGTCGTTATAGTGATATATCACCATGGCGTGACAAAATTCTGGGCTGTAGCATTATGCAATATTTGGCCTCAAGAAACTGCATTTTCGTGCACAATCTGTTAGAGTGGAAAATCCCTAAATATCTGTATGACAAGCTTCAACTAATCAGATCTGAGAGAATCAATACCTTGATAATTCCCAGACATAGTACACTAATATCCAGCCGAATATTTTTCATTAGCGCTACCAAAATGTGGAACATCATTCCAGAAAGTGTTAAAGGTCGTTTGAATAGATATAACTTTAAAACGGAAATATACAGATATTTTTGTGATCTTGCCTTCTGACTACATACCACATACTTCCAATATCTTCCTTTTTCTTTTTCTCTCTTTTCAAAACTTCCCCTACTAACTGTCTTATTTCCTATTTTACACATTTTTGTTATTATTATGTTTTATTATTATTATTACTTTTCCAACTATTGTGAGAATAAGATAATATCCTTTTGCTGATGTACATATAAAAGAACTATTAGTCTTAGTTGTACAAAAACGAAAAAGGAATTAATTCAAATTCAAATTAAAAAAAAAACTACTTTGCTGATGATTGCATACTTTTGTGAGTATCTCTCCGCTGCTGTATGTACATAAGTGTAGACTTATTTATGTAGATACAAGTGACTGATTAGTATCGGCTTAGGGATGATAGTATCCCTTAGTGTTGCTATTATTGGTCACAATATATGTATTGAACAGTATGGGTGCCAGCACAGACATTTGAGGTAGACCAACAGGTACCTCCCTTTTACCTGATACGGACGTTCAAATCACTGTTCTTTGGTATCTGTTAATTGAGAAGTCTTGAAACCATTTTCAGCATTAAGTTTTGGTCGATCGTCTCGATTAAGACACCTCGACATGGCAACGAAAAGGAAAAAAGTCCCCGATAGGTAGCGCACGGATCGAAATAATTAGAGTAAGCAAGCCACGTACTCACTTGTAGCAATCCAAGCTTGGCATACATATGCAGTTTTCAAGTAGTTTAGAAATGAATATAGCTTGACGTATTTCTCTGATATGTACTATATTGTAGACATACATTAACCTGGGTCGATTTGTATGGACGAAAGTTAGTCGATATCGCGCCATCGATTTTCCGATAGGATTTGGGCTCAGGAAAAAAAGTTCCACTAGGCATACCCAAAAAAAATTATTTTCGAGCCTGCAAAAAAAAAAAAATGGCGAAAAAAGGGATGAAACGTGGAAATTGGATTGGTTTATTGACGCAAAATATAACTCTAAAAAAAACTTTTAAAAATGGGTGTGACACCTATCATATTAAATAGAAGAAAATGAAAAAGTTTTGCAGGGCGAAATCAAAAGCCCTTGGAATCTTGGCAGGAATACTGTCCGTGGTATTACATATATAAATAAATTAGCTGTACGCCGCAGATGATGTTCTGGGTCACCTTGGTCCACATTTTGATCGATATCTCGAAAACGCCTTTACATATACAACTGCCACCACTCCCTTTTAAAATACTCATTAACACCATTCATTTCATACCCATATCGTACAAACACATTATAGAGTCAACCCTGGTCCGCCTTTATAACGATATCTCGAAAAGGCGTTCACCACTCATTTTTAAAATACTCATTAACACCTTTCATTTGATACCCATATCGTACAAACAAATTCTAGAGTCACCCCTGGTCCACCTTTATGGCGATATCTCGAAAAGGCGTCCACCGATAGAACTAAAGCCCACTCCCTTTTAAAGTACTCATTAACACCTTTCATTTGATACCCATATCGTACAAACAAATTCTAGATTCACCCCTGGTCCACCATTATGGCGATATCTCGAAAAGGCGTCCACCAATATAACTAAGGCCCACTCCCTTTTAAAATACTCATTAACACCTTTCATTTGATACCTATATCTTACAAACAAATTATAGAGTCACCCCTGGTCCACCTTTATGGCGATATCTCGAAAAGACGTCCACCTATAGAACTAAGGCGCACTCCCTTTTAAAATACTCATTATCACCTTTCATTTGATACCCATATCGTAGAAAAAAATTTTAGAGTCACCCCTGGTCCAACATTATGGCGATATCTCGAAAAGGCGTCCACCAATATAACTAAGGCCACTCCCTTTTAAAATACTCATTAACACCTGTCATTTGATACCCATATCGTACAAACGCATTCTAGAGTCAGCCCTGATCCACCTTTATGGCGATATCTCGAAAAGGAATCCACGTATAGAGCTAGGGCCCACTCCCTTTTAAAATACTCATTATCACCTTTCGTTTGATCCCCATATAGCACAAACGCATTCTAGAGTCAACCCTGGTCCACCTATATAACCATATCTTGAAAAGGCGTCCACCTATAGAACTAAGGCCCACTCCCTTTTAAAATACTCATTATCACCTTTCATTTGATACCCATATCGTACAAAAAAATTCTAGAGTCACCCCTGGTCCAACATTATGGCGATATCTCGAAAAGGCGTCCACCCATAGAACTAAGGCCCACTCCCTTTTAAAATACTCATTAACACCTTTCGTTTGATACCCATATTGTACAAACGCATTCTAGGGTCACCCCTGGTCCACCTTTATGGCGATATCTCGAAAAGGAATCCACGTATAGAGCTAGGGCCCACTCCCTTTTAAAATACTTATTATCACCTTTCGTTTGATCCCCATATAGCCCAAATGCATTCTAGAGTCAATCCTGGTCCACCTATATAACCATATCTCGAAAAGGCGTCCACCTATAGAACTAAGGCCCCCTCCCTTTTAAAATACTTATTAACATCTTTCATTTGATACCCATATCGTACAAAAAAATTCTAGAGTCACCCTTGGTCCAACATTATGGCGATATCTCGAAAAGGCGTCCACCTATAGAACTAAGGCCCACTCCCTTTTAAAATACTAATTAACACCTTTCGTTTGGGTCTACCACGTCATCCCCAAATTCAAAATCCCCAAAACAAAATCCCCAAATTAAAATTCCCAAAATCAAAATCCCCAAACTCATAATCCCCATTTTATGTGTGAAATAAATACAAATTAGGTTTAAAATCGCCGCGACCAAAAAAGGATAATAATCCATACCAACTTTCTGCATAGGCGGCCTTCGGTCGCGCTTATAAAAAATAACCCTGGGCTACGCCATGCCAAGTCCGGGTGTGTGGTATAACCGTGGCTACGGTGATGTCCTTCTGCGTAGTACACGCTTCTGTTAGCTTGTTCGAATTAGAGCGACTAGCAGTCCTATATATGGATAAGTAAAAATATGTATCGCCAAAACGTGAATATATAGTTATACATACATAAATATGAATGAAAGAGGAAAGAGATATTGCTAATTTTTACACGGTCATGATGTTTATCATAGCACTCGGATTTTTTGTTTGGGGATTTTGATTTTGGGGATTTTGATTTTGGGGTTTTGAATTAGGGGATTTTGAATATGGGCATTATGTGTTTGGGTATTTTTTTTTTTTTTGGGGATTTTGTGTTTGGGTATTTTTTTTTGGGGATTTCGTTGCACTCCCCTTTCGTTTGATACCCATATCGTAGAAACAAATTCTAGAGTCACCCCTGGTCTACCTTTATGGCGATATCTCGAAAGGGCGTCCACCAATAGAACTAAGGCCCACTCCCTTTTAAAACACTCATTAACACCTTTCATTTGATACCCATATCGTAGAAACAAATTCTAGAGCTGCACCACCTTTATGGCGATATCTCGAAAAGGCGTCCACCCATAGAACTAAGGCACACTACCTTTTAATATACTCACTAACACCTTTCATTTGATACCCATATCGTAGAAACAAATTCTAGAGTCACCCCTGGTCCACCTTTTTGGCTATATCTCGAAAAGGCGTCCACCAATAGAACTAAGGCCCACTCCCTTTTAAAATACGCATTAACACCTTTCATTTGATACCTAGATCGTACAAACAAATTCTAGAGTCACCCCTGGTCCACCTTTATGGTGATATCTTCAAAAGGCGTCCACCTATAGAACTAAGGCCACTCCCTTTTAAAATATGCATTAACACTTTCATTTGATACCCGTATCGTACAAAAAAATTCTGGAGTAACCCCTGGTCCACCATTATGGCGATATCTCGAAAAGGCGTCCTCCCATAGAACTAAGGCCCACTCCCTTTTAAAATACTCATTAACACCTTTCGTTTGATACCCATATTGTACAAACGCATTCTAGAGTCACCCCTGGTCCACCTTTATGGCGATTTCTCGAAAAGGAATCCACGTATAGTACTAAGGCCACTCCCTTTTAAAATACTCATTTTCACCATTCTTTTGATACCCATATTGTACAAACGCATTCTAGAGTTAACCCTGGTCCACCTTTATGGAGATATCTCGAAAGGGATCCACCTATAGAACTAAGGCCCATTCTATTTTAAAATACTCATTAACACCTTTCATTTGATTCCCATATCGTACAAACAAATTCTATAGTCAGCCCTGGTCCACCTTTATGGCGATATCCTTAAATGGCGTCCACTTATAGAACTATGGCCCACTCCCTCCTTTAATACCCTTTAATACCTTCCATTTGATACACATGTCACACAAATACATTCCAGGGTTACCCTAGGTTCATTTTCTTAAATGGTGATTTTCCCGTATTTTGTCTCCATAGCTCTCAGCTGAGTATGTAATATTCGGTTACACCCGAACTTAGCCTTCCTTACTTGTTTTCACGTATGGTTGAAGCGCAAGGTCCAACAAAAATTTTCTTTTGTTGCCATTTCAAAAAGATGTGTAAACTCGAAAAAAATATTAGGTGAATTACTTTCTGCTGATTGATTTTCTGAAGGCAATAATAAACTTGGTTTTGTATTAAAACTTTCTGAATTTTGAGAATTTAAATCGAAAAATTCTTCGTCTTACTCGTCTTCACCAATAGTCGCTAATGATTCTATAGGGACTTTTGTTTGGCACTTTAAACGATCAAAGCATTTAATTAATTGTGAACAGCGTGACAATTTTGCCTTTGATTGTTTGAGGTTAGAGTCTGAACTATTATTAATAAACTGAAAGAAATGGTGCTAGTAAAATCAACAAATCGGTTCTGTTGTTCTTGACTTAACGGAGATTCGTTGAAATTGATCGAATTATGGTTAATTCGACCAAGTTCTTTGTCAAGCGAACAAATTAATTTAGTCATTTCAACAGAAGCGAAATTGTCGTTCTTAAGTTAACAAAATTCTGTAAAATTGACAGGTTCCTGGTCAATCTAACTAATTTTTTCTGTTAACACAACTGATCTCACTGGTCATTTCAACAGCGATCAACAGTCAATATATGAGCAAATTTCAAAGAGAATTTTACGCTCACTGCGCTCTCTACTTTGTACTTATGACGATGCCAGTTATTTAAAAAAAAAAATCCAAAATAAGAAAAAGACCAAATCGAAAAAACACACAAAATGGGAAAACATCAAAAAACTAGTTTTTCAGTTATCAATACAAAACGAAAGACCCTTTTTTGAATTTACTGTGCAAAAAATTATGATATACCGGGATACCTATTTATCGGGTATAATTTTGCAACTTCTCCCCCAAGCCAAATGCAAAATTGCGCCCTCTTGTTGCAAAAGTTTTGTTTGAACGAAGAGGATTTTTCCAAAGTTAGTAACACTTTGTTCAAGTTTTTAGGAATTTTCACTCACGCGAACGAATTTAATAAGATAATAAAAAACATTGTTTTTTAATGTTGATGCTTCCAACAACATAAAAGTTTGAGTTGTTTTGGAATCGTTTCAACTTAAAGTGTTACGAAAATTAAACTTGCCGAATTACATGTAAGGTTACTCCAGTGGTGAATTTCCTTCTAGTGATTTGATTCCTTACTTTTCTATAACTTACAAGTTCTCTATTTAATGTCAAACATTTATACTACAAGTTCGAAATAATCAAGTGTGGCAACTACATTCGAGAGAAGAAATTGAGAATGAGCTGAGCTGCAACTGAAAGAATTGAGAATCAGTTTTGTGACTACTATTTTCATTTCTATTTGCAAAGCGAAGTTCAAAACTATAAATTAAATAAATTATAAAATATAAAATTTGGTGAAAGTGCGTTTAATAAAACTAAATAATAAAGTGTATAAATGTTTAATGTGTGCCAGCATATTTGATGTAAGCCCAATTGAAGTTCGCTTAATAACTGTGTACATATGCATGCATATGTAGCAAGCTTGCGTATTTATGTATTCACATATTTAGGTATGTATGTACATGGCCACCGTGGTGTGATGGTATAGTGTTAACTACTTTGTATTCTTTACTTTAATTTTTAAAATAATTTTTATTGGGTTTTCGTGTTAACTTAAAATTTTTGAATAACTTCAAAAAAGAAAATTCTAATTAGTTGGAAAATATTTAAACTCAAAAATAAACAAAAATAAATTTTTATATTTCAAACCGAAAATAAAAGATTTTTTTAAAATATCAACTTGAATGTTGATATACTGGCGATCCTACCAACGGACCTATATCTTTATTTGAAACAATTACTAAATATGACGCTTTACGTATCGCAAAACTAACCAATAAAATACCGCAAATAAAAGTGCAACTAAGTGACGTGCTATCAAAGAAAATTTGTTTTAGTTACCTGAATACATATATATTACGTCTGATGGGACAAGTAAAAACACCATCATCACAATACATCAGTGCTATAACAAAAAGCTCTAACAAACAAATATGTGATTTTTAAATTAATATACTAGAAAATAAAATAAAATAGATTTAATATTTACAAGAATTATTCAATGCAAAAATCAATGAATTTAAATTAAACTGCCGCTTAATTTTAATAAAAGATACCAAAAAATTGTGTACCTAAACGAAAATCGTGTTTATTAATAACAAAACTAAGAAGCTTAAAGTAATTTTAAAGAACTACTGACCCATTGGCAAAATATTTTCACTTCCTATCTGATATTTAAATCAACATATACTCTTGGCATTGAAGAAGTGAAAGAATATGCGAAAAGGTTTGAAGTCGACTTACGCACATCATTTATTGTCTTTAATATTCAACGAAACATCGTCATTTTGTATACCATTTGTTGGAATCATTCGTAACCTTTAACGTCCTCTTCACTAATTACAAAGCCATTGCATAACAAAACCACTGCATAAACAGCAACAACGATGTATTTAATTGTCATCACGTCAAAAAAACGCAATTGATGCGCTTTACAATCATCAATCAACTACTTATTAATTTTAATATTTTTTTTACTAATTTTTTTTTATTTTTTATAATTTTTATTTTAATATCATATTAAAAATTTTCCAATTATAATTTAAATTAAAATTTTAAACCTTTAAAACTTTCAAATTTATTTTAAGATTATTTTTATATTTTAACAATTTTAATATAAGTTATTTAAATTTACTTATTTTTTATATAAAATTAAATATTTTATTTAAATTGTTAACTCCCTTTCCAAAAAAAATCTTAAATATTTTCTAATTTTAAAATTTTTCATTAATTTTTTTTTTTCATATGGTTCTACGTTCACAAATACGAACCCGTAAGTTTACAAATTCTTAAAATCAAAACAACAACTATTCAAATAACACAATGACTCACAATACAACTCAAAATTCTAACATTAATACAACACAAAACAACATCTCTAATATAACACAAGATACTTCAACACAAGATAACTTTACGAATATTTCTTCTACTAAATCTATTAAATTACCACAATTTTGGCAAGAATCTCCCGATGCCTGGTTTTTGCTTGTTGAAGGACAATTTGAAATTAACAATATCAATGATGATAATTGAAAATTTCAAAATGTTCTAATTGCTCTTCAACGAGATACTATATCTAAAATTGTAAATGTTATTAACCCTCCTCCTCTTTTTAATAAATATGATACAATCAAAAAAATTCTATGTGATAGATTTTCTCTTAGCGAAGAAAAACGATTAGAACAATTATTTTCAAAAACTGAACTTGGTGATCGTTCACCATCTGAATTATTCAGATTTATGAAATTACTTATAGGTTCTGACTCCATAGTTAGCCAAGAATTATTCTTTAAATTGTGGATTCGTAAATTACCACAAGAAATACAAATTCATTTGACTTCCAATAATAATCAAAACAGAGATGAAATTATTATTTTAGCTGACAAACTTTTTGATTTAATCAATAAACTTCATTCTTCCATATCTCCTGTAATCTCAAGTATAAATAATAATATTTTAGAACAATGCGTTAAAAATTTAACTGAATTAACTACGGCTATTTATCAAAATTTAAATAAAATTTCTAATGATATTAATCAATTACAACTCCGTTCAAGATCTAAAGATAGAAATAGATCTAAATCTCGAAATTTTTCAAGATCAAGAAATTTTTCAAACAATCGTAAATTTAATTCACAAACAACTATTTGTTGGTATCACAAAAAATTTAAGAATAACGCTCTTAAATGTATACCCCCATGCAATTTCAATCAAAATCATAATTCAAATTGCGAACAAAATTTAAACTGAAACGATCCATTATGACGGTGACGGATAATGGAACTATTATTAAACCTACTCGTCGCCTATTCATATTTGATAAATTCAATAAACTTAATTTTCTTATCGTTACCGGCGCAGTTGTATCAGTTATTCCTTTTTCTAAATTTAAAATTTATAAGAGAAACTCGGATCTTACTTTGACCGCAGCAAACGGTTCTTCAATTGAAACTTTCGGTACAAAACTACTTAAAATTGATTTAGGTTTAAGAAGAGATTTTGAATTTCCATTCATTATTGCGAACATTGATACACCAATTTTAGGAGCAAACTTTTTAGAAAAATTCGGAATTATTGTCAATATTAAAAATAAAGAAATAATGGATTCTACTACAAAAATTAAAGTTGCTGGATCTTCTGGATTTTCTGATATTTTCTCACTCAAAGTTCCTATTGTCGAAAATAAGTTTTCAAAATTACTTAATGAATTTCCATCTATTACCTGTGAACCAGATTATACTAAAAAAGTTAAACACCATACGGTTCACAGGATAGAAACAAAAGGTATTTTACCATTTTCGAAACCCAGACGTCTTGATCCAATCAAACTTAAAATTGCTAAAGCTGAATTTGAATTTTTAGTTAAAACGGGTATATGCAGACCCTCAAATTCTCCTATTGCATCTCCACTTCATCTCGTTCCTAAAAAAGAACCAAATGATTGGAGACCTTGCGGAGACTATCGAAGACTTAATTTTATTACTACACCAGATCGGTATCTGTTCGGCCTGAGTGCGTCGTAAACCGGCAGTGGGTAGGCGCACAAGGGTCGATCTCGCTCAATGGATGATGCACTCAAAAGGAAATAAAGAAGAACACGGGAGGAGTTTCCTCGTTATAAAAATGCACTTTATTGGGTAGAGGTAAAATAAACTTGTTACAATATTACCTGAATATGCTGGAACACAGTGGAGATCGCTGGCGGCAGATGATAGCTGGTTGGCTGTTGAAATCAAAGAGGCCGGTTGTATAGCAAGCTGCAACCGTTGACCCGCAAAATCCTCCGTTTTGGAGGGGAAGGCACCCACACATCAACCCCGACATGCATATGCATGAGTGCTGACAAAAAACACACATACACGTACATGTACATGCATGCACATGCATGTGGCGGTGAGGGTGTGGGTGGTTACAAATTAATTCGAGTATCGAGTATCGATTCGCAGGGTTGCATTGGGGGGATCGCAGACAGATGCGGAAAAAGTTAGGCATCCTGCCTAAACATGCCGGCCCCCCTTGCGATACGCAACATCGTTTTTACCCTTACCGATCTCCGACCGCTGAAAAGCAACGAGAAAAAAAACGTGTGCATTAAAACTAAACTTAACCTAAAATCGCGTATTTCGCCAGCGTCGCGGGTGGCCGGGAGTCCTGCCCGACTTGCGCAGCATGCCACCTAAGCTAGGATAAAAATAAACATTAGAAGTGGAGGAGAGTGAATATTTCTTGCCTTTGGTCATACATAATTCTTAGATATAGATAGGATCCATAAGTGATATGACGTAGAAGGTCAATAGTGCTGGACGAAGAGGCCGAGGTCTCCGTTCCAGACTGGCAGAAAAAAATTTTTTTTTTTGTTGGACGGAGAGGCCGAGGTCTCCGTTCCAGATCCGCATTGTTTTTGTTTGGTTGGACGAAGAGGCCGAAGTCTCCGTTCCAGACTCGCATTATTTTGGTTTAGGTTTTTCTGGACTGGACGAAGAGGCCGAGGTCTCCGTTCCAGCGTCTAATGTATCGTGTCGCTCTCAGGGCGACTGTGGCATTTTATGGATGTGCCAGGGCGAGTGGCCGTGAGGTTGGTTGGGTGATGCGCGTTTTCACTGCAGCGCATGTATTTCGTCAGTTGTGTATTATATTATTACCCTACAAAACACCTGGTCACACCTACCCACGCCCATGCAAATGTGACTACGAATATAACCTGTCACCGTAAAATGACTAGTCAAATGACGTGGAGTGACGAGAGTGTTTTTGCAAAGTAGTTAGTGCTGTGATTTCGAGCAGCTTATATATTTCAACATAACCAGCAAGATTGCGGTGTGTGGGAGGTTGGAGCGGACGTGATTCCAAGCCACCCGCGCAAAATTACCTGTTTTCGTGATACGCGTGTTATTTTATTAACAAACGTACGTTAAAACAGGTGAATAAACCGAGTTTAAATCGAAGCGGAGAGGCTCACGAAGGTATGGATTTAATTTTGTGCGGCAGCACATGATGAATAGCGAAAATCGTAATTAAACTTGAAAGTGTACCAACTGCCGGTGCTTGCATCCGGATTGGCGATGCGTTCTTCACGACGCGTTCTATCTGCACGTACCATTATGCTAAATGTACCATGCAACTCTGTCGTGTATTTCTTGGTTAGCTGACAGCTGGTATGGTGAATTTGTGGTGTGCGAGTATATATATATACATATATGTATTTGCTTGCCCTTGAAAAAAAACTAGGTCACTGGGGCAGTAGCACACTAGGCCGGTAGAAACAGTAAACTTTTCCCATTTCGGGATTTTGTCGTGTCGGGATTGTTTTATTTCGGGACTCGGATTGTTTTGTACCGAGCCCTTATAATGACTGTTTGTGATGTTTGTTGTTGACAAACAACAAGTCCTGCCCCCCGCCAGAAAACCGTACCCAAAAAAACGGAAAGGGTGGAAAAAACAAAAAAAAATTTTTGTAAAAAAAATGTGAAATTTTTGTGTAAAGAGAGGTTTTTTTTTGTTTTTCCTTTTTTTTTTTTGGTTGTGTATGCCTGGTTGGTACTGCATGAGATGCCCATATGAGTAAAAAAATAGAAAAAACACGTCAGTCCCGATTTTGAGGTTTTGCGATTTTCGGTACTGATTTTGTCTATTGAGTGTTCGGTATTCGCCCTTAGTTGGACAGCACTAATGAGGCTGCCATTGTTAGGTTGCGGGTTGCCATCCAGTTGGTTTCCCGTAACAGGAATTTTCCAGGATACAGTAATGCAGGATTGTGGTGGATAAATTAGCCCCACCACTTTGTTATTTACAAAGGAAGTTTCAAGCTGGTAAAGTAAACCGTAAGTATGACGGGTTCCTAACGAATTTTTCATAATTTTTTCTAATGGGTTTTCTATTTTCTTTCCTTTTCAGTGTCAAATGGACCCAAGGCAGTACATATATGTGAAACTGGAGTCAGCGGATGAGGATGCGGAACCCATTGAGGTGGTCGCGGACATCCGCTATACGGAGCGGCGAAGGGGCTCCTGGCCATGTTTTGCGCCGGTCGAGGTTCTGCAGCATGCAGTGAGGGAGGCGCTGCGGTGCGCCGACCCCGGGGTGCTCCGTGCTAGGCGGACGCCCATTGTCGTGAGGGTGCGAGGGAGGGCCACGACGTGGTACTCCACGTTTTACCGCGGGTGTGAGGGAGTGTTATGGGTGCGGCGGCCGCACCAGGATCCAGTGCCTCATTGGCAGTTTAGTTGCCGGGTGTGCCAGCGGGCACTAAGCTCGTTCGCGTGCTTAGTTACCCATTTGAATGGGCATATGGGCTTTTTCCCGTACCGGTGCGGGGATTGTCTAAAGCGGTATACGTCTTCGGCTGCGTTATCCCTGCACCGCGAACGGATGCATTAATCAGTCAATTTTAACATTTGAATTTCGTTTTTTTTTTTATATTAATGAGTTGTATGAAGTGTTATAAAATAAAATGGAATAAAATTTAATGCTCACAAATACTGTCGATGTTCTTATTTGGATCGTGGTCAACCTGGCAGAGGCGTTGTGAAACGGTCCATTTGGTGGTCGCGTTAGGTAACGTGGCAACTCTGCCGTTTCTCGTTTTCTTGTATGTATCATTCATACATACCTACGTTGGTTGAACATTCCAGTATAGAGAGTGAAGCAAAAACAAAAATGAATCGAAAGATTTATTTTACCGTTTTTCTTCACTTCATGTGAAATTTACGCGTTGCTGGACACAAGGGTAAGTAGTAAAACATTTTGCAATAATTTTATTTCAATAACTATTTTTTATGTTATTTCAGATTTTTAATACATTTTCTTTTCTTTTTCAGGTGACTGGTGGTGGAGGTCCAGAACAGTGGATGGGTAAGTATGCCGGTATCGTTCCGTTTTTTAGTGTTTTGTACATTTTCTAACTTCTTTACTTTTGTCTTTTCTCGTTTCAGGTATTGGTGGTGAAAGGTTCTTGTGCACAATTTTTGCGTAAAGAAATTTAAGAATCCAGCAAAACACAATTTATTTGCATTAAATTTACTTTGATTATAAGAAAATTTATTCAACGGTTACTGTTTCTTCAACAATGTGGCCATAGCAGCACAATACACTTTAGACATTTTGAAGTTAAGCAAAATGATAATTGTCGATTGGGATATATATCATGGACAGGGTACGAAACGTTTCTTCTACAATGATCAAAGGGTTCTTATTTTTCTATACATCGTTTTGAGCATGGCACCTTTTTGGTGTCCGATTTTGATGCTATTGGTTATGGCAATGGCTTGGGTTATAATTTTAATGCGCCCTTAAATAAAACAAAAATGGGCAATGGTGATTACATGGCAATCTTTCAACAGTTACTTATACCGGTTGCTGTGGAATATCAACCTGAATTGGTTATTATATCGGCTGGTTATGATGCAGTTTTAGGCTGTCCGGAAGGCGAAATGGAAGTCACACCAGCATTTTATCCGCATATGTTAAGTACATTAATGAAATTGTCGCAATCGCATGTAGCTGTGGTTTTAGAAGGTGGTTACTGTTTGGACTCGCTAGCAGAAGGTGCAGCACTCACCCTGCGCACCCTTTTGGGCGGGACATGCCCAAGGCTAGTAGAAAAACTTGATCCACCCCTTGAAGTTGTACAAGATGCAATACTCAATTGCATTTATGCACATCGTTCTTATTGGCGCTCTTTGCAAATTCAGCCCATATATACCATGGAAGAACTGAATAATGTTAATCCGCAGCCAAAGTTGCATAAAATTAGTCGCCTATTCATTGGCGGTAAGTCACTGCCTGCACGTTTTCCTGGTTGTTTTTCTACAAGAAACACTGCCCTGGTTATAGCACCAGAAATTGTTGCACAGAATGAGAAGCGCTTGAAGTATTTACAAAGTGAAACCAAATTGCTTTCTCCACAAATACGCGTTTGTTATGTATATGATGATTTAATGCTTCAGCATAGTAACTCCTTCGAAGAGGGTCATCCCGAACAGCCCGAGCGCATTAAACGTATTCATGAAATGCCTCAAGACTATCAACTCACGGAACGCATGAAACATCTGCCACCACGTACAGCAACTACAGATGAAATTTGTTTAGCGCATACGCGTGCGCATCTAAATTTTATTCGACGCATAAGCCATAAGGATGAATTGCAAGGCCCCTGCGCAAGGATGACACGCAAGGTATGGGTGAAAAATATAATTCAGTTTATTTTCATCCAAAAACTTTTGAAGGTGCTACAATGGCGGCAGGTTCGGTATTGCAAGTGGTTGATAAAGTTTTGAAGGGTGAGGCCCGAAGCGGTATTTGCATTGTACGCCCGCCTGGTCACGCCGAGCCGGATGTACCCCATGGTTTGTGTATATTCAATAACGTTGCTATAGCTGCGCAATATGCCATAAGAGATCACGGTCTAAATAGAGTTTTAATCATTGATTGGGATGTCCATCATGGAAATCTCTGATGAAGCGCAAGGAATAAACTAAAAATTGTCAAAACACCGGCCTCAAAAGCCGTAAGAAGCAAAAACCAAGAAATTAACTATCTATCGTTGTGAGAGTTGTCCGTCGCGGTTTTTTTTTTTTTGCAAAGCCGTTTAACTCCTTTTTTTTTTTTGCTCCAATCAAGGATAATATTATGAACATGGAACTGGGCATTTTAGTAATGTATCATTCAATACGTAAGCATCCCTTTGTTAGCAGCACATTATTGGATTTTCTTTGCCGTATTATGAAAAATTTTGATCTAAGGCATGAGGATAAAATACGTACAGGCGTGTATAATTCATTGAATAAGATACTCGAGAAGCAGGTCATTCCAAATTTACAGCCACTATTAGAATTACCAAAAATTAGATCGTGAGCTGCGTAATTTAATTCGGGAAAATTTTCGAGAGTTTGTCTCACAGTGCAGTGACAGGCAATCCTTTAATAGCGACACTTCGGTCATGGAATTCATAGGAAATGATTTTTGTGCCGTTAGCGGTGCGGATGATCGTATAAGCATACTAGAGGTAAAGCGCGCAGTTGAAGATCTTTTGAAGCAGAAACCGCAAAGTGACATTTTCCACAAATTTGATGGCAGCGGAGATGCAGCCCCATGCACTGGTACTTCAACGTAGGAAAAGGAGATAGCTACCGTTCGCGAAGATGGGCGTTTGAATATCGTCAATGCCAATGGTGTGCACACTGTATATTGCACTATCGGTGCGGACAGTGTATCGCTTATGGCTGTAAAATATATTAACCCGCATGAGATGCTTACAGCAAATCGTATGGATGGCATACGCATGTTTTTTGTACGTAGCTGCAGTGGGTGAAGTAGCTGTGACTGCTTTTATGACGTCTTGCGAAGAAGAGAAACGTTCGAATTATGGGTCTGCTCTTTTTCACCTCCCCCACAAGATGGGTTACGGGACTCTGAGCACATTACTACTTGAAACATAATTAATATCTGACCGTTATCGGAAAAAACTCGTTGACCAGGTAATTATAAACCCAGTAGCGCTGAATTTGATGACGAATTAGTTTCTCAGTCTTGTTTTGAAATTTGCAGGTGTGTCCAGGACATACATGCGAGGCAACTACACAAACAATTGCAGATCAAGAATCACGTTCCTCAAACGATGCATTAGCGATTGGACCGACGTTGCGACCAAGAACGTAAGTCGAATTTAATTTGGTGGAAACGACTACGTTAGTTTATAGTAAGTTCTTTTATACTGGTTTTGAAACGGTTTGACAAGCCAACCTAATGTAAACGCACGCAAGTCATTTTCAGTCAAAAATGTTTCATGCACATACAACTTGAATGAGAGCAGGCCAAATTGAATTTGCTGCGTGAAATCCTAACTCGATTTCCAATTTTTTGTTCTGCGTGACATTTAGATTTGACGTTTGCACCCATGCTTATTTGGGTTGGG
Organism: Eurosta solidaginis; assembly: GCF_040869045.1. Lineage (NCBI taxonomy): Eukaryota > Metazoa > Arthropoda > Insecta > Diptera > Tephritidae > Eurosta > Eurosta solidaginis. The sequence goes on along the minus strand of NC_090324.1, from coordinate 26,035,459 downwards.
GCAAAACGCCGATTGTTTGCGTGCGCAAAGAAACGCAGTGCGGTTTTATTAGGTTGGCTTGTGACCTATAAGGCGGATTTACATTACAATTATATGCCCTTAAAATTAAACTCTTCAGTACCAATAAAAAAATGAACTGTGCAAATAAATATTGATTTGAAAAATGTAGAAATTGCACACAACTTAAAATGTCAAACTAAATCAGATATCAGATCAAGTAAACTTGAAAAATGCATTTAAAACTTTTGATAGTAAACGTTATAGAGCTCAGGTCAGTTACTTTAGTCTGTTTAGATGTGATCTCTGTATCGTGTGACGTCCTAATCAAAAGCTGTATAAAACGGCGCATCTGTTAACATCGTCATTGACGGATGGAATGATTGAGCGTCAGATGCTGAAATATCTAAACCAGTCGGAAAGTTCGACAAAATGCGTATGAAAATCCTTTTAAATATAAAAATTATAGCGCTAAGAGCAGTAAAATTACTAAGCAGAGATGAGATATTAGATCCCATATTATCGTGTTAAACCAAACCCAAAGCTTTTTAAAGTATATCACGTGAGAAATCATAGCAAATCGTATTAAATGAAGTCACGTCGTATCATGTGTGTCCAAATCAGTTGATGCCAGATCATATGATTCAATTTGAAACAACGTTCGCCCATATGGCGATGTAAAACGTTTATGAACGTTGGGTCATAGGTACACCCCGCACACGTGCAGTAGTATGTGCGTCAAAATCTGAGAGGATGTTCATTGATTTTTAGTTGATGAACCTCAACGACGTATGCTCTTATCGACAAATAGCTGGCATTTCCACTATTTGCAAATGTCAATACTTCTAATGATGTAACATTGATTTCAAGTAATTATCCTTTTCAGAAGCTGGCGTCCGTGGCAGACCGTGAGTCTGCGTCAGGGTTCTCGTGTCCTCGCTCTGGGTGACCGAGTGAATTTTGGATGGGTTTTTAAAAATTATTAAATATAATGGGCCGAATGCCTTTAGGTTCTGTAGCGGGTTGCGTAACTGCTTTAGGATTGTTGGTTGGCCTCGTTTAGGGTGAACGAGAGCTGGGATATCGGTGTGTTGGCCTCGTTCGGGGTGAACGAGAGCTGGGTTATTTTCTGGCGCCTCGCTCTGGTTGAGCGAGTGAATTGTGGGGTTTTCTGCTCAGGGGGCCCCCGGTTAGTCTTGTTGAAAAAAAAAAAAACTTAGAAAAAAAATGTTTTTTGTTTGCGAGCTCTTGGTAAGCTCTCCCGCGTCTTCGTGCATCTCGCTCCCTTTCCCCATTGCCCAACAGTAGTCAGGTGTAGGATTCCCTCCGGCAGACTCGACACGACGAGACCGGGGGTAGAAAAAAAGAGAAAAATAAGATGTAGGATCGCCCTCCGGTAGACTCGCACCATCACGAGACCGGGGTGGTTGATTATAATTAGGGCCTCGGGAGCGACGCAAGCTTAGGGATAGCGGGGCATCACGGCGCGTGGTTGAACGCGTCTTTATGTCCCGAGCTCCCTTTCCCCATTGCCATCGCGTAGTACGCCTTAGGTTTCCCCTCCGGTAGACTCGCACCCTCACGAGACCGGGGGGTTGATGATAATATATGGCTCGGGAGAAACACAAGCTTAGGGATAGAGAGACACGAAGACGCGGGTTCCTTAAGATGCTTTCGATGCTATCACTAACCGTGGGCCTCTAATTGTAGGTAGTCGGGGGAAATAGTGTTGTGGTTTTCTGGGGTTTTGTGAGGCGGAATTTTGCCCCTTACATTTCCTCCTCCTGGTCGTGGGACGGAAGGAGTACCAATTTCGAAATTGGTCTAGTTATTTGTCCCTTGGTTGTCTGGACGTCAACAACACGCACACGGTTGTCAGAGCCTGGGTGTATGTTGATGATCCTCCCCATTCTCCACTCGTTAGGTTGGAGGTTATCCTCCTTGATAACGACCAGGTCTCCGGATTTTAAATTGGATTGTGGATGTTTCCACTTATATCGTTTCTGGATCTCGGTGAGATATTCCGATTTCCATCTTTGGCAGAAAGTATGATGCAAGGCCTTCATTTTTTGCCATCTGTTGACTATTGAGGCAGGATTCTCGTCACAGTCGAGTTCGGGTGGAGCTAACGGATGCCCACCCACAAGAAAATGGCCTGGAGTAAGCGGCTCCAGGTCGGAAGGTTCATTTGATGAGGGACTCAGTGGTCTAGAGTTAAGACATGCCTCTATTCGGCATAACAGGGTCGTAAACTCCTCGAAGGTATATTTATGGTCGGACGCGATTTTTTTATAGTGGGTTTTAAAACTTTTTACCCCTGCCCCCCACAAGCCTCCCATGTGAGGAGCACCTGGGGGTATGAAATGCCATGCGAGAGTTTGGTAGCTATATTTATTCATGGTATCGTCCCTCGCTTCCCGAAGAAATGTCTTGAACTCCGATCTCAAGGATCGTGAAGCTCCGACAAAGTTTGTGCCGTTGTCGGAGTAGACGTTTTTTGGGCATCCTCGTCTGGATACAAATCTGGAAAAGGCAGCCAAGAAGGACCCGGTACTAAGGTCGTTTGTCGCTTCAAGATGAATAGCTTTCGTTGAAAAGCAGACCAATAAACATACATATCCCTTTGAGGTCCGACACCCTCTCCCTCGGCAGGACTTTATGTCAAAAGGTCCGGCGAAATCTACCCCTGTATTTGTGAAGGCCCTGGCAAAAGTGGTGCGCTCCTTGGGAAGGATGCCCATGAGTTGAGTTTGTGCCTGCTTCTTGTAAATAGTACACACTTTACATTTGTGGATGACAGACCTAATCATGGTTTTAACACGCGGTATCCAGTACTGAGTGCGAATAAAGCGTAGCATCAGCTGGTTTTCTCCATGGAGGGAGATCTTATGTATAAACTCAACTAGGAGTCTGGATAGCCGACAAGTGTACGGCAGGATAATTGGGTGTCGTTCGTTGTAGGGCATATCTTTGGATGCGTTAATCATACCACCAGTTCTGATTATACCATCAGAATCGATAAATGGGTTTAAGGGTAAATTTTCTCTCTTCCCATGAATTGGTTTCCCTGACTTCAAGTTGGCATACTCTGCTTGATAATATTTCCTTTGGCATATAGCTATCAATCGTTGTGACGTAGTTTCGATTTCATCAGGTGCGATTGTATGAGACTGCCTATTGAAGGAAACTCTAGTTTTGGGATGTGTTCGGCGGGAAAATCGAAAAATGTAAGATATATCCCGCAGCGCCCTTGAAAGGTCGGAGAACCTATCAAGGATGTTAGGGTTGTTGTTTACTGACGCTGCATGAACCTTTATCCGCTTTTCCTCCATTGACGTGTTGTATTCGGTGTCTTGTGCTGGCCAGTGGGAATTGTCTTCTTGCAGCCAAGAAGGTCCCTGCCACCACAACGAATTGTTGACCAAATCTGACGCTTGTAGTCCTCTGCTCCCTAAGTCCGCTGGGTTAGATTCCGAGTCAACGTGAAGCCAGTCCTTATTACCGACCATATCGAGGATCTTGGGATTCGATGTGCGACGAAGGTTGACCAAGTACAGGGCGGCTTGCGTATCCATGCGAGTACGATGGTTGAATCCGTCCAGAGGCGAACTTTTACTGGTCCCAAATGAATATGTCGGAATATTGATTCCATCATTTCTGCGAGAAGCACGGCGCCGCAGAGTTCTAAACGTGGTAGCGAGATGGTTTTCACTGGAGCTACTCTGGTTTTTGCTAAGAGTAAGTGTATGAAAACCTGATCGTCTCTTTTTACGCGCATATATATCGCTGCAGAATATGCTTTCTCGGAAGCGTCACAGAAACCGTGGATTTCTATTTCGCCTTCCGGGGAAAAATTTACTCACCGCGGTATCCGTATGTTATCTATTTCGCCATAGTGTTGGGTGAAGGTTTTCCACCGTTCTAATGTATTTGGTGAGACAGGCTCATCCCATCCGGTGCCTTCTAACCAAATATTCTGCATTAATATTTTCGCCACTATGACCATTGGGGCGAGCCACCCTAATGGGTCGAACAGCTTGGCGATGGCTGACAATATTTCTCGCTTAGTTAGTTTTTCTGGATCCTCCAGTGGTCCTGCTTTAAAATAAAAGAGATCGGAGTGCGCATTCCATCTTATGCCCAATGCCTTCACGGTGCTGGTGTCTTCGAACGCCAGAAAGTCTTCGCTTAGTCGATCAGTTTTCGGGATGTCTTTTAGAACTGCCTCCGAGTTTGATGTCCATTTCCGAAGTGGAAAACCAGCTGACTGTAGTGCCTGTCGTATTTCATCCCTTGCCTTAATGGCCGATGCGATGGTGTGTCCTCCCGCTAATACGTCGTCTACATACATGCATTCTCGCAGGATGCTCGATGCTGTTGGATGGGAATTTTCCACATCGTCCGCTAGCTGTAGAAGCGTTCTGATGGCCAGGTATGGAGCGCAGTTAACTCCGAACGTCACAGTCTTTAACTCGTAGAGGCCTATTGGTTCACTAATGTCTTTTCGGAAAACAATCCTCTGAAATTTGGTATGGTTGGCATCCATCCAAATTTGCCTATACATTTTTTCTATATCGCTATTGAAGACATATCGATAGAGTCTCCAACGCAGAATAAGAATTGGGAGATCTGCTTGTAGTATTGGACCAGGTAGGAGAATGTCGTTTAGACTGCTGCCATTGGCCGTCGGGCTTGAGGCATTGAAAACGACTCGGACTTTCGTCGTTATACTTTCTGCTTTGACAACGGCGTGGTGTGGCAGAAAGTAATTATTTGTTTCATCTGCTGCGACGACACTGCTGATTTGTTTCATATGTCCAAGAGTCTCGTATTCTGAGAGTACCCTAATATATTCTTTCCCTAAGTCCGGATTTTTTATTAACCGGGACTCGTTTCGGTAGTATTGTGAGAATTCGCGCTTAAGGGATCCTCCTAAACTCAGCTCTTCTGAGTAGCCTTGCTTGAATGGGAGGGATACTATATACCTCCCATCTTCGTTTCTTCTTGTTGTTTCTTTATACAGCTGTTCGCAATATGCGTCATCTGCATTAATGCTTTTGCCTTTTGGCAAATTTTCTAACTCCCAGAAAGCTTTTAGTTGGTTGTCCAGCGCGACTTCGTTGTAAAACGACACAATGTTCTTTGTTGGATTCGGTGCTTCAATACGACCGGTTAGTATCCAACCGAACACTGTCTCTTGGGCCAGAAGTGTATTAAGTACATTCTTTTTTAGACCGCTTAGTATAATTTGGGGAATATATCGCCACCAAGTATGAGGTCTACATCTTCATTGACGTAGAACCTCTTGTCTGCTAAAACTAAGCCTGGGAACGCCTGCATCGTCATTGTTTCGACATGGCAGGATGGCAGATTCCCAGTTAGTTTGGCTAAAATTAGAACAGGAGTAGTCAAGCTAAAGCATGGGTCCACTGGTGAACGTAGCTCGATGGTGGATGCCTCTTTAACTTGAGCAGATACTGCGTTGGTGATGCCTGAAACTTGGGCATGCATTTTCCTTGCCGGCAAATTGATTCTGCGTTTTAGTCTATCTGTCATGAAAGAGCATTCAGACCCTGAATCAATTAATGCCCGCGCGGAGAAGTCGGTACCATTATGATGAATGTGTACGCGAGCAGTTCCTAATAGCACGCCTGTGCTGGAATTAGCATGACAGGATTTTACATTCTGGTTCGCAGAAGAATTTGGTTGCCCCGATTCCTGTCTTCTTTGTGCTTGTGCTGAAGTTGACGGGATATGATCCGCGTCTTTGAAAGGATTGCGCCTCGTAGTTTGCTGAACTGTATCCGCATGCAAGAGCGTGTGGTGACGAGAATGGCATTTGGCGCAGTTGTACGAACTGGTGCACCTCGTCACTGTGTGTCCTGGGGATAAACAGTTCAGGCATCCCCCCGTGGATTTGATGAAGTTGATTCTCTCCACTGGGGTCAGATCACAGAATCGGGGACAATTCCGTAACCTGTGTTCAGCTTTGCACATTTTGAAAAACCCTTGATGTTGATTTTGAGGTAGCTTTGGATACCTTCGTTTGGAAGGCACCAAGTCTTTTTATGGGGGTTTCGGTTGTATGCCGAGTATTCGCTGGCTTTTGTCCCTTTTGGGCGTTAGTGCCGGTGAAGCTAGACACTGTTTCCAGTGTCTGAAACCTATTTGATAGAAATTTGTCCATATCTTCCCATTTAGATATGTCCATTTTATGGTCTATGCTTTGTTCCCATAGAGCCAGGGTACTTTCCGGTAACTTTGTCGAACACAAATAAGTTAGTATTGCATCCCAATTGGATGTGTCGATTTTGTGACACTTGAGGGACGATAGACAATTGTTTATATCGCTATGTAATTTCTTTAACGCGCTCCCACACTCACTCTCTACCTTCTTTAAATTAAAAAGAATTTGCAATTGCGTGTTGACTAATATACGCTTGTTTTCATATCTTTCGCAGAGGTTTTTCCAGGCCATATCGAACCCATCATTTGTTAGAGGGCATTTTTTTACAATATCTTTGGCCTCGCCCTGTGTTTTGTTGTTCAGATGGAATAGTTTTTCCACCCCCTGTAGGTCGGAATTATTTATGTATATGGCCGTAAACAGGTCACGAAAGGTTGGCCATGATAAATAGTCACCTTTGAAAATCTCCGTGTCGCAAGGAGGGAGGCGGATCTTATGCCCGCGAGGTGCGGCTGGGGGTACTTGCTCAGAGATAGCAATATTTTCTACCTTTTTAAATTTCTCTGCCTCAGCAGATACTGCGGATAAGCATCGCATATATATTGAGTAGGTAGTCATATGCTTTTTCCGGATGGCCAACACATCATTTGCGTCGACATCTTCTGATCCCATCAGTGAGTCAAACACAGACTTAACCTTCTTCCTTGCTGTATCGCAAGAGTGTGCTTGTTATGACTTTCCTCTGGAATAAGGCTGTACTGCTGTTCAAACTCTGAGATTAACTCAGCTGATCGGACATAATTTTCCATTTTCTCAACAAATTATTCCTACCCAACTAAAAACAAATTAATTCTTTGAACAAAAAAAGAAACAATGCTTTGAAAAGTCGCTTTTATTTATTTATTTTAGATTTGGCCGACTTGTCTGATATTTTCTCAAAAGTGAAGATAGGTAATGGTGTAACCTATTGCCACCCGCACGTATATATATGTATGTATGTATCGGTGTGTGTAAATAAATTTGCAGATTATTTGTGCTGTCAGACAGAGAGCAGGGGGAGTAACACCAATGTGTGCTGTGTGAGGCAAAGGGGGCCACTCGCCACTTCAATCTTTAATTTTATTAAGTGCGCGCGTTGATATAAAACTCGACGAAAAGTGTGAAATCGTGAAATAGATCTTATGCAACAAAGAACAAAAAACTGTGTAACAAAATTGATTAAGGAAATTAGTGACGCAAAAGAAATTAAATTTTGCCGCAGTCAAATGGCGTGAAATTTTTGTGAAAGTGAGGTTATGTGCACCTCTTCCCTGTGCTGTGTCTGGAGAGCCTTACCGCTGGTGGGGGGACAGACCAGATAGTCACAAGGAATCTTAACCGACGTTAATGCAACGCGTTTGCACTTATTTTCTTTTTTGGCACTACACAGTTTTTTCACACTTTTCGCGGTTAACTGCAATCACGTATGGCACTTTAAATGATTTTTTGCACTTTTTATTTATTGTTTTTAACCAACCAAAAAAATGTGGCAAGAAATATTGCACTTACTCTGGCTTTTTATGGCGATTTGTATAGTGGTGCTTATGTGGTAAGATGGCTTGATGTCTTGCAGTGGCTTCCGCTCGCTGTCGATTGCTCAGTGATTGACGCTGATGTGAAAATAATACTTTTTTCCCGGATAAATGTTTTATGAGGAATTTTTAAGTGTGTGCGATCAGCTATGATTTTAATGTCACCAAAAGAATTTTACCACCAAAGTGTACCACCAAACGTGTATTTCAGCTTCTTAAAAGAATTTTACCATCAAAGTGTATATAGAAGATTTTGTGTGGATGTGGACTGTATATAGGCGCTCTGTTCTAATTCCTGGTGAGAAGGACCAAATGTTCGGCCTGAGTGCGTCGTAAACCGGCAGTGGGTAGGCGCACAAGGGTCGATCTCGCTCAATGGATGATGCACTCAAAAGGAAATAAAGAAGAACACGGGAGGAGTTTCCTCGTTATAAAAATGCACTTTATTGGGTAGAGGTAAAATAAACTTGTTACAATATTACCTGAATATGCTGGAACACAGTGGAGATCGCTGGCGGCAGATGATAGCTGGTTGGCTGTTGAAATCAAAGAGGCTGGTTGTATAGCAAGCTGCAACCGTTGACCCGCAAAATCCTCCGTTTTGGAGGGGAAGGCACCCACACATCAACCCCGACATGCATATGCATGAGTGCTGACAAAAACACACATACACGTACATGTACATGCATGCACATGCATGTGGCGGTGAGGGTGTGGGTGGTTACAAATTAATTCGAGTATCGAGTATCGATTCGCAGGGTTGCATTGGGGGGATCGCAGACAGATGCGGAAAAAGTTAGGCATCCTGCCTAAACAGTATCCTTTACCACATATTCACGATTTAACAATTGATTTAAAAAACAAACAATTTTTTTCCAAAATTGATCTTGTGCGTGCTTACCACCAAATTCCAATGGCAGAAGAAGACATTCATAAAACTGCAATAACTACCCCTTTTGGAATGTTTGAATTCGTAAGAATGCCTTTCGGTTTACGAAATAGTGCTCAAACTTTCCAACGCTTTATTAATGAAGTATTTTCTGATTTCGATTTTGTATTTACATACATTGATGACATTCTTATTGCCAGTGATAATGAAGATCAACATACAAATCATTTAAAATCAGTTTACAAAAGACTTGAAGAATATAATTTAAATATCAAACCTTCAAAATGTACTCTCGGTGTAAATAAATTAAATTTTTTAAGTTACGAAATTTCAGGCGAAGGTCATAAACCATCTTTAGATAGAATTGAAATCATAGCAAATTTTGAAAAACCAATTTCTATAAATAAATTACAAAAATTTTTAGGTATGATAAATTACTATCACAGATATATTAAAATGTTAGCAACAGAACTTAGTCCTCTGCATGAAATGTTAACACATGCAATTAAAAACAAACTCAAACAATTAAATTGGACAAATGAAACCACAACAGCTTTCGAAAATGTTAAAAACTTTTTGCTAAAAATACTTTACTTAAACATTTCGACAAAAATGGTACTTTATCATTTGCAGTAGATGCATCAAATGTTGCTATTGGAGCAGTTCTTCAACAAACTAGCAATAATATACTAGAACCCTTAGCTTATTTTTCAAGAAAATTAACTACAACAGAAACTAAATATTCAACATTTGATCGTAAACTTTTGGCAATTTATAATTCAATTAAACATTTTAAACATTTTCTTGAAGGTAGAACTTTTACAATTTATACTGATCATAAACCTTTAATTCATGTTCTAAATTCTAAAGTAGATAGATCTCCTCGTCAACTACGTCATCTTGAATATATTGCTCAATTTACAAATGATATTCAATATATACGTGGAAAAGACAACATAGTTGCCGATACACTTTCCCGTATTCCAGAAATAAATGCAATTTCAACTCAAAATATAAATTTAGAAACTTTATATAAAGAACAGCAAACTGATACATTTTTACAAAAAACCATTTCTGATCCAAATTCTAAAAATAATTTAAAATAAATTCATATTCCAGTTATTAATTTAAACATATGGTGTGATGTTTCTCTACAACCTTTTCGACCTTATGTTCCACATTCTATGAGAAGAATTATATTTGACAAAATTCACTCATTATCTCATCCAAGTATAAGAACAACTAGAAAATTAATTCAAAATAAATATTATTGGCCTAACATGCGTAAAGAGATTAACGATTGGACTTCATCTTGCATCAATTGTCAAAAATCCAAAATTTCAAGACATACTAAATCTCCTATCCAAAAAATTCAAATACCATTAGGCCGTTTTGAACATATTCATATGGATATTGTTGGACCTCTTCCAGTTTCAAATTGAAATTGTTATATTTTAACAATTATTGACAGATTTTCACGTTGCCCTGAAGCTTATCCGCTTAAAGATATTTCAACAAATACTATAGTAAAAACTTTTATTCAAAATTATATACCACGATTTGGTATACCATTAAATATTACAGTAGATCAAGGTTCACAATTCACCTCAAAATTTTTTACAGAATTAACTAAAATTTTAAGTTCTCATAAAATTCATACATCTCCTTACCATCCCCAAGCAAATGGCATGATAGAGAGATTTCATCGAACTTTAAAAGCAGCAATTATAGCATCAAACGACTCGATTCATTGGTCTGACATTTTACCATTCATTCTACTTGGTTTACGAACTTCTATTAAAGAAGATTTAAAATGTTCATCTGCTGAACTTGTTTATGGCAAAACACGTAGAATACCTGGTGAATTAATTATTTCAAATAGTAATAAAGAACATGATTTTTCTAATGACGCTCTTCATAAAATAAGAGAATATTTTTCGCTTGTTCGTTCTAAAGTTTTTCATCATAACAAAGAAAATTTTTTCGTTCCTAAACAATTAGAAAATTGTGAGTATGTTTTTGTTAAAGTTCTTCGTAAATCTAATTTAGAATCACCTTATGAAGGACCTTTTAAAGTTATCTCTAAGAAACATAAAATATTTACAATTCAATACAAAAATACTATTAAAAATATTTCAATTGATTTACTTAAACCAGCAAACATACTTATTAACACTAATTTAAATAGAAATACATTAAACAACAAAAAACAAAAAAAGGGGGACTACAGCTGAAATCTTACAGACTATTCCAGAGTACGAACGGTACAATTATGAAGCATTGATGGCCGCTCTCGAGAGACGTCGCGGAAGCGAGCATAGGAAACAGATATATCAAATTGAGTTGCAAAATCGCTACCAAAAAGCGAACGAGACTTTGAAGGAGTTTTCGTCGGACGTCGAAAGGCTGGCTCATCTAGCAAATGCGGACGCACCCGTGGAATACACCGAGAGGGTAAAAATCCAGATCTTCATAAATGGCATACGAGATGTGGAAACGAGCTACATATGCGAAACCAAAACTAACATTTGCTGAAACGGTATCGCATGCACTGACCCAGGAAACAGCCTCACTTTTGAGTAAGCCAGCGTACAAAGCTCATCGGGTGGAAGTGGAAAGGCCAGACTGGATAGACACAATTTTGGAAGCACTGAAGGGGCCACAACAGAAAAATGCTGGAGTTATGAAATGTTTCAAGTGCGGCAACCAATCATCATGTACACACATATATACAAGGCAACTTAGAGATACTCACAAACGCATGTCATCATCAGCCGAAATAGTACTCACATATAAACACGCATATGGCTACAAACTACAAATATAAATGTATATGGCTGGCAACCAAGCATGAAGCTCACGAAATTATTAGAACTTAGGAGAAATGGGTAAATGAAGAAACCGAGAGCATAAAAGCAGCGAAAGCTGAGGCATGACGAAGCAGTTTTAATAAAGCACGCTATTGATTGTGAAGTGTTGTTTTGAAGTACTCTCAAAGTACTGTAATAAAGACAATTTTGCATTACTAAATATTGGAGTTATTTATTCAACAGTTTAGCGACTCGAACGTTAGCAGAAGGTTGCAAATAAGCGGAATTTCACAAAATTTGTTACAATATTAAGTCAGAATGCATATAATAATAATCCTTGTATGTATACTAGACTGGGTTGATATCGCGCCATCGATTTTTCTATAGGATTTGGGCTCAGGAAAAAAAGTTCCACTATGCATACTCAAAAAAATAATTTTCGAGCCTTCGAAAAAAAATGGCGAAAGCGCAAATTTTTCGACCAAAACACACCCCAAAACCCAAAAAATATTTTTTGTTTTTCAAAAAACTGTTGTAAAAATGTTGGCGATAACAGTTTTTTGGAAAAAAAATTCTTTTTTTGGATTTTGGGGAGGTTTTTTGGGCAAAAAATTTACCCAAAATCCAAAAAAAAATATTTTTTGGGTTTTGGGGAGTGTTTTGGTCGAAAAATTTACGCTTTCGCCATTTTTTTCCGAAGGCTCGAAAATTATTTTTTGGGTATGCATAGTGGAACTTTTTTTCCTGAGCCCAAATCCTATCGAAAAATCGGTGGCGCGATATCAACCCAGTTTAGTATACATACAAGGATTATTATATGCATTCTGACTTAATATTGTAACAAATTTTGTGAAATTCAGCTTATTTGCAACCTTCTGCTAACGTTCGAGTCGCTAAACTGTTGAATAAATAACTCCAATATTTGGTAATGCAAAATTGTCTTTATTACAGTACTTTGAGAGTACTTCAAAACAACACTTCACAATCAATAGCATGCTTAATTAAAACTGCTTCGTCATACCTCAGCTTTCGCTGCTTTTATGTTCTCGGTTTCTTCATTTACCCATTTCTCCTAAGTTCTAGTAATTTCGTGACCTTCATGCTTGGTTGCCAGCCATATACATTTATATTTGTAGTTTGTAGCCATATGCGTGTTTATATGTGAGTACTACTTCGGCTGATGATGACATGCGTTTGTGAGTATCTCTAAGTTGCCTTGTATGTATGTGTGTACATGATGATTGGTTGCCGCACTTGAAACATTTCATAACTCCAGCATTTTTCTGTTGTGGCCCCTTCAGTGCTTCCAAAATTGTGTCTATCCAGTCTGGCCTTTCCACTTCCACGCGATGAGCTTTGTACGCTGGCTTACTCAAAAGTGAGGCTGTTTCCTGGGTGAGTGCATGCGATACCGTTTCAGCAAATGTTAGTTTTGGTTTCGCATATGTAGCTCGTTTCCACATCTCGTATGCCATTTATGAAGATCTGGATTTTTACCCTCTCGGTGTATTCCACGGGTGCGTCCGCATTTGCTAGATGAGCCAGCCTTTCGACGTCAGACGCAAACCCCTTCAAAGTCTCGTTCGCTTTTTGGTAGCGATTTTGCAACTCAATTTGATATATCTGTTTCCTATACTCGCTTCCGCGACGTCTCTCGAGAGCGGCCATCAATGCTTCATAATTGTACCGTTCGTACTCTGGAATAGTCTGTAAGATTTCAGCTGTAGGCCCTTTCAATGCCACGAACAGTGCAGCAACTTTATCTTCAGCATTCCAGTTGTTCACTGCTGATGTCTTCTCAAATTGAAGCTTAAAGACCAGGAAAGGAACAGATCCGTCAAAAGATGGAGTTTTTACCTTCGGTTTGATTGCTGAAACAGCTGGGCTATTTAGTTGCAGGTCCTGTATATGACCTTTTAAAGCATCTACCTCTGTCTGAAATTGCGCCATTTTTGCAACCTGCGCTTCCAGTTTTGATGATACCTGTTCTAAAATTTCTGCCGACATTTCAGATATACGTGCCTCTTGTGCTTCCAATTGAGATGCCATATATGTCTTTTGGTCTTCCAGTTGAGATGACACTTACGACGTCATTTCTGAAATCCTAGTTGGGATGCCATATATGTGTCTTCTGTTCATCTAGTTGTGATGACATGTTGATATGTATGATATTTGTGATGACATTTCAGACATTTGTGCCGATATTGCAGCCAAATTGTTCGCCATTTTTTGAATATTCAGAGTTTAAGTTTTTTTGCAATCGGTATGCGCCCTGGAAGTCATTAGAACATCAAATAATAAAATTTGGAAAATTTCTCCTTTATATTCTTCGAAATTAATCAAAAATTTTATGACTGAAATTAATTATTATTTTTATTAAACCACATAAAATTTAATAAGATCGGGTTTAATAATCCTCGGATTTGAATTTTTTTTTTTCGATTTTGACTTTGGGCCTACGTCTACTTTACTACGCTACTTTATCTATATCCGTGCGCTACTACAATAATTTTTTTTAATTATTTAAATAACTTTTGTTTGAGTTTAAAAGGCTATGTCAGATTTCGAAACTGAGCTTAAAATAAGACAATTAGTAACGAAGCGAATTTTACAAAAACCACCATTGTCGACGAATGCAAACAAATTAAAAGAATATAAGCTTTCACTCATTAAATCATATAATAATATAGTGTTATATATTACACTGAAAGAAAAAGACTGGTAAAATCAACCGAAATACTATCAATTCAACCGAAATTTCTGTTAATTTTTATCCATCGCAAAAAGATGTTGATTCAACTCCGCACAAATCGTTGATTCGTAATTGACCGTTTTAGTAGTCAAATGAACAAAAAAGTTGTTGCGACTGCTTTGTACGAAAGTACATATGTTGCCATATACATAAATAAATAAATGTAAGGCGCGATAACCTCCGAAGAGATCTAAGGCCGAGCTCCTCTCTTCCAATTTGCGTCGTGCTCCTCTTGATTTTCCCTACAAATTGGCCGGTAAGGACCTACATGTTTTATGCCGACCCCGAACGGCATCTGCAAAGCAGATCAGTTTTCACTGAGAGCTTTTCATGGCAGAAATACACTTGGAGCGCTTGCCAAACACTGCCGAGGGGCAACCCCGCTTATAGAAATTTTCTTCTAACTGAAAAACCTTATTTCTAAAATTTTGATGTCGCTTTGCCCGGGGTGCGAACCCAGGGCATACGGTGTGGCAGGCGGGGAACGCTACCATCACACCACGGTGGCCATGTACATACATACGTAAATATGTGAATACATAAATACACAAGCTTGCTACATATACGTGCATATGTACACACTTATTAAGCGAACTTTAATTGGGCTTACATCAAATATGCTGGCACACATTAAACATTTATACACTTTATTATTTAGTTTTATTAAACGCACTTTCACCAAATTTTATATTTTATTATTTATTTAATTTATGGTTTTGAACTTCGCTTTGCAAATAGAAATGAAAATAGTAGTCACAAAACTGATTCTCAATTCTTTCAGTTGCAGCTCAGCTCATTCTCAATTTCTTCTCTCGAATGTAGTTGCCACACTTGATTATTTCGAACTTGTAGTATAAATGTTTGACATTAAATAGAGAACATGTAAGTTATAGAAAAGTAAGGAATCAAATCACTAGAAGGAAATTCACCACTGGAGTAACCTTACATGTAATTCGGCAAGTTTAATTTTCGTAACACTTTAAGTTGAAACGATTCCAAAACAACTCAAACTTTTATGTTGTTGGAAGCATCAACATTAAAAAACGATGTTTTTTATTATCTTATTAAATTCGTTCGCGTGAGTGAAAATTCGTAGAAACTTGAACAAAGTGTTACTAACTTTGGAAAATTCCTGTTCGTTCAAACAAAACTTTTGCAACAAGAGGGCGCAATTTTGCATTTCGATTGGAGGAGAAGTTGCAAAATTATACCCGATAAATAGGTGTCCCGGTATATCATAATTTTTTGCACAGTAAATTCAAAAAAGGGTCTTTTTCTTTCTTGTATTGATAACTGAAAAATCAGTTTTTTTATGTTTTCCCATTTTGTGTGTTTTTTCGATTTGGTCTTTTTCTTATTTTGAAATTTTTTTTAAACAACTGGCATCGTCATAAGTACAAAGTAGAGAGCGCAGTGAGCGTAAAATTCTCTTTGAAATTTGCTCATATATTGACTGTTGATCGCTGTTGAAATGACCAGTGAGATCAGTTGTGTTAACAGAAAAATTAGTTAGATTGACCAGGAGTCTATCAATTTTACAGAATTTTGTTAACTTAAGAACGACAATTTCGCGTGACAAAGAACTTGGTCGAATTAACCATAATTCGATCAATTTCAACCAATCTCCGTTAAGTCAAGAACAACAGAACCGATTTGTTGATTTTACTAGCACCATTTCTTTCAGTGTATTTATAATAGTTCAGACTATAACCTCAAATAATCACAGGCAAAGTTGTCACGCTGTAAAGAACAATTAATTAAATGCTTTGATCGTTTAAAGTGCCAAACAAAAGTCCCTATAGAATCATTAGCGACTATTGGTGAAGACGAGTCAGACGAAGAATTTTTCGATTTAAATTCTCAAAATTCAGAAAGTTTTAATACAAAATCAAGTTTATTATTGCCTTCGGAAAATCAATCAGCAGAAAGTAATTCACCTAATATTTTTTTCGAGTTTAAACATCTTTTTGAAATGGCAACAAAAGAAAATTTTCGTTGGACCTTGCGCTTCAACCATACGTGAAAACAAGTAAGGAAGGCTAAGTTCGGGTGTAACCGAACATTACATACTCAGCTGAGAGCTATGGAGACAAAATATGGGAAAATCACCATTTAGGAAAATGAACCCAGGGTAACCCTGGAATGTGTTTGTATGACATGTGTATCAAATGGAAGGTATTAAAGGGTATTAAAGGAGGGAGTGGGCCATAGTTCTATAAGTGGACGCCATTTAAGGATATCGCCATAAAGGTGGACCAGGGCTGACTCTAGAATTTGTTTGTACGATATGGGTATCAAATGAAAGGTGTTAATGAGTATTTTAAAATGGAATGGGCCTTAGTTCTATAGGTGGATCCCTTTCGAGATATCTCCATAAAGGTGGACCAGGGTTGACTCTAGAATGCGTTTGTACAATATGGGTATCAAACGAAAGGTGAAAATGAGTATTTTAAAAGAGAGTGGGCCTTAGTACTATACGTGGATTCCTTTTCGAGATATCGCCATAAAGGTGGACCAGGGGTGACTCTAGAATGCGTTTGTACAATATGGATATCAAACGAAAGGTGTTAATGAGTATTTTAAAAGGGAGTGGGCCTTAGTTCTATGGGAGGACGCCTTTTCGAGATATCGCCATAATGGTGGACCAGGGGTGACTCTAGAATTTTTTTGTACGATACGAGTATCAAATGGAAGTGTTAATGCATATTTTAAAAGGGAGTGGGTCTTAGTTCTATAGGTGGACGCCTTTTGAAGATATCACCATAAAGGTGGACCAGGGGTGACTCTAGAATTTGTTTGTACGATCTAGGTATCAAATGAAAGGTGTTAATGCGTATTTTAAAAGGGTGTGGGCCTTAGTTCTATTGGTGGACGCCTTTTCGAGATATAGCCATAAAGGTGGACCAGGGGTGAATCTAGAATTTGTTCCTACGATATGGGTATCAAATGAAAGGTGTTAATGAGTATATTAAAAGGTAGTTGGCCTTAGTTCTATGGGTGGACGCCTTTTCGAGATATCGCCATAAAGGTGGACCAGCTCTAGAATTTGTTTCTACGATATGGGAATCAAATGAAAGGTGTTAATGAGAGTTTTAAAAGGGAGTGGGCCTTAGTTCTATTGGTGGACGCCCTTTCGAGATATCGCCTTAAAGGTAGGCCAGGGGTGACTCTAGAATTCGTTTCTACGATATGGTTATCAAACGAAAGGGGAGTGCTACGAAATCCCAAAAAAAAAAATACCCAAACACAAAATCCCCAAAGAAAAAAAAATACCCAAACACATAATCCCCATATTCAAAATCCCCAAATTCAAAACCCCAAATCAATATCCCCAAACAAAAAATCCCAGTGCTATGATAAACATCATGACCGTGTAAAAATTAGCAATATCTTTTTCCTCTTTCATTCATATTTATGTATGTATAACTATATATTCACGTTTTGGCAATACATATTTTTACTTATCCATATATAGGACTGCTAGTCGCTCTAATTCGAACAAGCTAACAGAAGCGTGTACTACGCAGAAGGACATCACCGTAGCCACGGTTATACCACACACCCGGACTTGGCATGGCGTAGCCCAGGGTTATTTTTTATAAGCGCGGCCGAAGGCCGCCTATGCAGAAAGTTGGTATGGATTATTATCCTTTTTTGGTCGCGGCGATTTTAAACCTAATTTGTATTTATTTCACACATAAAATGGGGATTATGAGTTTGGGGATTTTGATTTTGGGAATTTTAATTTGGGGATTTTGTTTTGGGGATTTTGAATTTGGGGATGACGTGGTAGACCCAAACGAAAGGTGTTAATTAGTATTTTAAAAGGGAGTGGGCCTTAGTTCTATAGGTGGACGCCTTTTCGAGATATCGCCATAATGTTGGACCAGGGGTGACTCTAGAATTTTTTTGTACGATATGGGTATCAAATGAAAGATGTTAATGAGTATTTTAAAAGGGAGGGGGCCTTAGTTCTATAGGTGGACGCCTTTTCGAGATATGGTTATATAGGTGGACCAGGATTGACTCTAGAATGCGTTTGGGCTATATGGGGATCAAACGAAAGGTGTTAATGAGTATTTTAAAATGGAATGGGCCTTAGTTCTATAGGTGGATCCCTTTCGAGATATCTCCATAAAGGTGGACCAGGGTTGACTCTAGAATGCGTTTGTACAATATGGGTATCAAACGAAAGGTGAAGATGAGTATTTTAAAAGAGAGTGGGCCTTAGTACTATACGTGGATTCCTTTTCGAGATATCGCCATAAAGGTGGACCAGGGGTGACTCTAGAATGCGTTTGTACAATATGGATATCAAACGAAAGGTGTTAATGAGTATTTTAAAAGGGAGTGGGCCTTAGTTCTATTGGTGGACGCCCTTTCGAGATATCGCCTTAAAGGTAGGCCAGGGGTGACTCTAGAATTTGTTCCTACGATATGGGGATCAAACGAAAGGTGATAATGAGTATTTTAAAAGGGAGTGGGCCTTAGTTCTATAGGTGGACGCCTTTTCAAGATATGGTTATATAGGTGGACCAGGGTTGACTCTAGAATGCGTTTTTGCTCTATGGGGATCAAACGAAAGGTGATAATGAGTATTTTAAAAGGGAGTGGACCCTAGCTCTATACGTGGATTCCTTTTCGAGATATCGCCATAAAGGTGGACCAGGGGTGACTCTAGAATGCGTTTGTACAATATGGGTATCAAACGAAAGGTGTTAATGAGTATTTTAAAAGGAAGGGGCCTTAGTTCTATAGGTGAACGCCTTTTCGAGATATCGTTATAAAGGTGGGCCAGGGGTGACTCTAGAATGCGTTTGTACAAAATGGGTATCAAACGAAAGGTGTTAATGAGTATTTTAAAAGGGAGTGGGCCTTAGTTCTATAGGTGGACGCCTTTTCGAGATATCGCCATAATGTTGGACCAGGGGGGACTCTAGAATTTTCTTGTACGATATGGGTATCAAATGAAAGGTGATAATGAGTATTTTAAAAGGGAGTGGGCCTTAGTTCTATAGGTGGACGCCTTTTCAAGATATGGTTATATAGGTGGACCAGGGTTGACTCTAGAATGCGTTTGTGCTATATGGGGATCAAACGAAAGGTGATAATGAGTATTTTAAAAGGGAGTGGGCCCTAGCTCTATACGTGGATTCATTTTCGAGATATCGCCATAATGTTGGACCAGGGGTGACTCTAGAATTTGTTTGTACGATATGGGTATCAAATGAAAGGTGTTAATGAGTATTTTAAAAGGGACTGGGCCTTAGTTATATTGGTGGACGCCTTTTCGAGATATCGCCATAAAGGAGGACCAGGGGTGACTCTAGAATTTGTTTGTAAGATATGGGTATCAAATGAAAGGCGTTAAAGAGTATTTTAACGGGAGTGGGCCTTAGTTATATTGGTGGACGCCGTTTCGAGATATCGCCATAAAGGTGGACAAGGGGTGACTCTAGAATTTGTTTCTACGATATGGGTATCAAATGAAAGATGTTAATAAGTATTTTAAAAGGGGGTGGGCCTTAGTTCTATAGGTGGGCGCCTTTTCGAGATATCGCCATAAAGGTGGACCAGGGGTGACTCTAGAATTTGTTTGTACGATATGGGTATCAAATGAAAGGTGTTAATGAGTACTTTAAAAGGGAGTGGGCTTTAGTTCTATTGGTGGACGCCTTTTCGAGATATCGCCATAAAGGTGGACCAGGGGTGACTCTAGAATTTGTTTCTACGATATGGGTATCAAACGAAAGTGTTAATGAGTATTTTAAAAGGGAGTGGGCCTTAGTTATATTGGTGGACGCCTTTTCGAGATATCGCCATAAAGGTGGACAAGGGGTGACTCTAGAATTTGTTTGTACGATATGGGTATAAAATGAAAGGTGTTAATGAGTACTTTAAAAGGGAGTGGGCTTTAGTTCTATTGGTGGACACCTTTTCGAGATATCGCCATAAAGGTGGACCAGGGGTGACTCTAGAATTTGTTTGTACGATATGGGTATCAAAGGAAAGGTGTTAATGAGTACTTTAAAAGGGAGTGGGTTTAGTTCTATTGGTGGACGCCTTTTCGAGATATCGCCATAAAGGAGGACCAGGGGTGACTCTAGAATTTGTTTGTAAGATATGGGTATCAAATGAAAGCTGTTAAAGATTATTTTAAAAGGGAGTGGGCCTTTGTTATATTGGTGAACGCCTTTTCGAGATATCGCCATAAAGGTGGACAAGGGGTGACTCTAGAATTTGTTTCTACGATATGGGTATCAAACGAAAGGTGTTAATGAGTATTTTAAAAGGGAGTGGGCCTTAGTTATATTGGTGGACGCCTTTTCGAGATATCGCCATAAAGGTGGACAAGGGGTGACTATAGAATCTGTTTCTACGATATGGGTATCAAATGAAAGATGTTAATGAGTATTTTAAAAGGAAGGGGCCTTAGTTCTATAGGTGAACGCCTTTTCGAGATATCGTTATAAAGGCGGACCAGGGTTGACTCTATAATGTGTTTGTACGATATGGGTATGAAATGAATGGTGTTAATGAGTATTTTAAAAGGGAGTGGTGGTAGTTGTATATGTAAAGGCGTTTTCGAGATATCGACCAAAATGTGGACCAGGGTGACCCAGAACATCATCTGCCTCGTACAGCTAATTTATTTATATATGTAATACCACGGACAGTATTCCTGCCAAGATTCCAAGGGCTTTTGATTTCGCCCTGCAAAACTTTTCCATTTTCTTCTACTTAATATGATAGGTGTAACACCCATTTTAAAAAGTTTTTTTCTAGAGTTATATTTTGCGTCAATAAACCAATCCAATTACCACGTTTCACCCCTTTTTTCGTATTTGGTATAGAATTATGGCATTTTTTCATTTTTCGTAATTTTCGATATCGAAAAAGTGGGCGTGGTCATAGTCGGATTTCGGCCATTTTTTATACCAATACATAGTGAGTTCAGATAAGTGTGTGAACTGAGTTTAGTAAAGATATATCGATTTTTGCTCAATTTATCGTGTTAACGGCCGAGCGGAAGGACAGACGGTCAACTCTGTATAAAAACTGGGCGTGGCTTCAACACATTTCGCCTTTTTTCACAGAAAATAGTTCTCGTCCTAGAATCTAAGCCCCTACCAAATTTCACCAGGATTGGTACATTTTTGTTCTACTTATGGCATTAAAAGTATCCTAGACAAATTAAATGAAAAAGGGCGGAGCCACGCCCATTTAGATTTTTTCTTTTATTTTTGTATTTTGTTGTACCATATCATTACTGGTGTTGAATGTTGACATAATTTACTTATATACTGTAAAGATATTAAATTTTTTGTTAAAATTTGACTTAAAAAAAATTTTTTTTAAAGTGGGCGTGGTCGTTCTCCGATTTTTCTAATTTTTATTAAGTATATATATGGTAATAGGAGTAACGTTCCTGCCAAATTTGATCATGATATCTTCAACGACTGCCAAATTACAGCTTGCCAGACTTTTAAATTACCTTCTTTTAAAAGTGGGCGGTGCCGGCCCATTGTCCAAAGTTTTACTAATTTTCTATTCTGCGTCATAAGTTCAACTCACCAAGTTTCATCGCATTATCCGTCTTTGGTAATCAATTATCCCACTTTTTGGTTTTTTCGAAATTTTCGATATCGAAAAAGTAGGCGTGGTTATAGTCCGATTTCGTTCATTTTAAATAGCGATCTGAGATGAGTGCCCAGGAGCCTACATACCAAATTTCATCAAGATACCTCCAAATTTACTCAAGTTATCTTGTTAACGGACGGACGGACATGGCTCAATTAAATTTTTTTGCGATACTGATGATTTTGATATATGGAAGTCTATATCTATCTCGATTCCTTTATACCTGTACAACCAACCGTTATCCAATCAAAGTTAATATACTATGTGAGCTCTGCTCAACTGAGTATAATTATAATGGAGATCCACTTGCTTTAGAATCATTTCTAGACAAAATTGATTTGATTGAAGGTTTAAGTGACGAAACTTTAACAGATACTTTTATTTCTTTTGTAAATCTAAACTCGAGGGTAAAACCCGCGAGGCGATACCTACTCAACTTCTTTCTGTTAATGATGTAAAAACAGCACTGCGAAATCGTATAAAACCAGACAACTCGAAGGTTGTGGCTGGAAAAATCGCAGCTATACAAGTAAATAATATCAACTATACAGACTTTTCTAGACGTGTTGAGGAACTAGCCGACTGATGGGAACGCTCGCTTATTATAGAAGGCATCAGACAAGCGAAAGCTCACAAAAGGGAGCAAACAGTAAATGTTTGTCGATTGAACGATAGGCCAAGTTTAGTGAAATCAATTCTCGCTTCAACTACATTTACAGATTCCAAAGACGTTGTTAGCAAGCTAATAGTAGAACAGTCAAACGAATAAAAGAGCGTCAATTATTAGCATTCAGGGGTCGTAGCAACAACAACTTCAGAAATTTTCAAAATAATGGTCTAGGTCGTAACTTTTCCAATCAATCCCGTAATTATAACAATTATAGACAATACAGTCCATATTTGTACAATAATAATACAAATTTTAATCGAGGCAATAATCGGCAATATTCCTGCTCAGGAAACGGAAACAGAATTCAGGAAAAAAGGAACAATAACAGACACAACGGCAACAACAATACTGGTAATACAAATAACACACGGAATTCAAACACTAGAAATAGGGCAGCAAATGTACGGACTTTAAACGCGAACGCCCCTCAGGAACGAACACTGAGGGAGGACAAGGCAGACAACAAACGGATTCTTCATACAAATTTCTTCTTTCTAAAAGTATTTATTGCTTAAATTTAAATTATTCCGACTTTATACAGTTAAAAATTACTGGTTCGAACAATTTTTGCACATCTCTTGTCGACACCCAAGCCGACATCTCGTTAATAAAAATTTCTTGCATTAACAATATTTCATCAATCAATCACATCGATACAATTAATATCACTGGAGTCACTTCCGATACGGTTTCTACGCTAGGCACTTTTACAACCAAACTAAATTTTTCAAATTTTTTCATCAAACATACACTACACATGGTAAATAATGATTTTATATTCCGACAGACGGAATACTAGGAAAAGATTACTTAAAAACAAACAAATGTAATATCAACTATGACACAAATTGTATTTCTTTTTGGATAGGAAACGAAAAAGTATCACTTCCAAACCTGCACGGAACGGAAGGAGATACTTGTGTTATTCCACCGCGATGCGAAGTTTTTCGAATTTTTGATTTAAACAAATCAACAGAACCACTATTCGTGGACTTATTACAATAAACAGTTTATAGTTACGGTTGATGCATCAGAAATGGGATGCGGCGCTATACTCAGTTAAATCCATGAAGTTAACGTTTTACCCATATGTTTTGCGTCGAAGTCATTTAACAATGCAGAACAGAAAAACCTATCATCGAGTTAGAACTATTAGCGATTTAATTTACCATAAAACAATTTTGTCCATATATTTGCGGAACTAATTTCCTTGTTAAATCTGATCATAGGCCACTTGTTTACCTGTTTAATATGAAGGATCCATCCTCTAAACTAGCGAGAATACGACTCGAACTAGCCGAATATAACTTTACAATAGAATACATCAAAGGAAAGTCTAATTTTGGTGCTGACGCACTCTCACGTATCTCATTTGAGGAAATTAAACAATCTACAAAGCATGTTATTGCAGTACAAACTAGAGCGCAGAAGAAACAAAAAAGCGACATGCCGTACAGTACAACGATAATGACACAGATAGTCTATAAGTAACCTGCAGTGTTTTAATTATACGGCAAAACTTTAAAAAGGCGTTGGATGGTAAAGTATAGCCAGTCAATATAATTGGAAATCTGCAATTCATCTATATACCACCTGGCGTGACAACAGTATATACATTAAACTGGGTCGATTTATTAACCGATATCGCACCATCGATTTTTCGATAGGATTTGGGATCAGGAAAAAAGTTCCACTACGCATACCCAAAAAAATAATTTTCGGACCTGCGAAATTTAATTTTTTTGACTTTTTTCGACTTTATTTTTAATGTTTTTTCATGACCTACTAAAAAAAATTTCATTTGATTGTAAAATTTTCATGTAATCCCGTCCGACCCAGAAATGTCCACTAAAAACGTTGTTGTTTTTATACTCAGTTGAGAAGAGCTCACAGATTATATTAACTTTGATTGGATAACGGTTGGTTGCACAGGTATAAAGAAATCGAGATAGATATAGACTTCCATATATCACAATCATCAGTATCGAAAAAAAATTTAATTGAGCCATGAATCCGCGCTGGAGGTAAAGGACTTAAAAAAGAAAATAATTTCCAATGATGCGGCTAAGGATGGAAACTCGTCACCCCCAGGAGGGAAGCCGAGGAAAAATTCGACAAGGGAAAATCAAGAAGCCAAGCCCACGATCTCAGCCAAGGCCATTACACCAATAAATGAGGAGAATCACAAGCGAGTTAAATCGCAAGCGCCACTGAACCAGAAAAAGGTCGAAAGAAAGAAGACGCCACAGCTCAAAATTCGGGAGAGTGGGAGGTAGCCAAACCCAAAACGGCGAATAAGAAGAAAATGATTAAAGCCAGACCGGATGCAATTATAATTTCAAAGGCTGGAGATGCTAAATATGCTGACATACTGCAAGAAGTTAGGAGTTGTGATGAACTAAAAGCCCTAGGGGGTTACGTCAAAACTAGTAGAAAAACGGCAAAAGGAGATTTGTTGCTGCAGCTAAAAAGATCTCAAGAGGGAAAACAAATACGTACCAAACAGAGGTTGAAGCAGTTCTAAAGGAGTCAGCGAAGGCCACAGCAAAGTCTCAAGTGATCACACTACAGCTCAGAAACTTCTATGAGATTACTACGCCCGATGACATCTGTAGTGCAAACCATCAGCAATGCAGGATAGAGCGGTCTGATCCAACTGCCATTAAAAGTATACGTACATGGTACACCGCTACAAAATAGGCAGTTGTAAGCCTTACAGCGGGTGATGCTAAAGTTGTTCCAAAGGCGCAAAGAATAACAGTAGGATGGGTATCTTGTCGAATTAGGGAGGTGAAACAGGAGAGACACTGTTATATGTGACGTGCCTATGGACATATAGCCCAGAAGTCAAAGGGGCTATAGACTGGCCGAAACTTTGCATAAACTTTGTGCGAACCGCTCCGACGTATCGAAATACTGTAAAAAGTTTGGGATTCCCACAGCGGGAAGAAAGCAGCCAGATTGCACTACGAGATTGGCGCAACTCAATCTAAGCCACTGTGAAACGACCAAGCGCCAATTAAGTAAGTAAGTAAGAAGCGGCCCAAGATTTTACATAGCGGTACTCTCTGAACCAAACTGAAATAAGCAGGAGCAAGGCTGGCTCACGCACTCGGCTGGTAAATCCTCAATTTCAATTCACGTGGGCAAAAGTTAAAGAAATATACATTTTTAGTTGCTATTCACCTCCAAGCGTGACTTGCACAGAGTTTGAGAACATGATTCTTAGGATGACCATAGAGGCACAAGGTAAACACCCGCTTATAATATGTGGAGACTTTAATGTATGGTCAACTGTATGGGGTAGTTAGAACTAACGATAAAAGTAGAGTTCTTCTCGAGGCTATAGGATCATTAGGTGCGTGGACCAGGTCTCGATGGAATTCCTGACAAGGTGTGTAGCACAAATTACCGGAGAGGTTAACAATCTCCAGCTAAGGCTAATACCTGTTTCAGAGGTTCGAAAAAGACCTCGTGGGCGCATTTCGCTTCCCCCCTGGAGGACTCGGGAGAGGAGTTGCTGGACTGTATTAAACTATACAACAGCAACATTTCGGCCACTCTAAATGTGCTACAGATAACCTTAAGATCCTTTTCGGTGAGGAGGATATCAACATTGGTCTAATCCAAGAGCCCTGGATCCACAGTCAGGAAACCAGGGGGCTAAATATCAGCACAAACAATCTGTTCTACAAAACGGATGTAGGTAAACCAAGAGCAGGCATTTTAATCAAAAAAGATATAAATGCTTCCTTATGTTCAAATTACAGCACAGCAGACCTAACAGTGGTAAAGATAGATAGCGAGTACAACCAGGCCATCTACGTGGTCTCGGCGTACATGGCCCATGACAGGATAGCCCCACCTCCAGAGCTGGCAAACTTTATAAATAATAGCGCCGGGTACAGTATAATTATCGGCTGCGAGGTCAATGCAAGAAACACGATATGGGGTAGCTCCCCAACCAACGAGAGAGTTGAGTCCCTTATACACTTTATTCTTAATTCCAACTCAGTATTTGCAACAGCGGCCACAAGCCCACTCTTATATTCCCTAGTTCGGACAGGTTTCAGGGTTGGGATGAAGTCCTAGATCTTACTTTGACAGCCGGTGATGACCCGGCGCTAGTGGAGAACTGGAGAATGTCAGACAAAGCCTCCCTATCGGACCACCACTGAATCTTCTTCGACACCAAATTTAGATCTGGCCAGACTCACCGCTAAAGAAACGCAAGAAGAACAAAGTGGGATACATTTGTAAAGCTAACTACACCAGCATTAGAAATAAACGAACCTAACATAAACTGCCCGCAAAAGCTCTATGAGCTAGCCGGCAAGGTAGAGCTCGAGACAGCTTGTAGCATTCACTCATTAAGTTATTCATTCATTTGTACAAACTTGTATTTCGACCCGTTTTGGAATGTCTTAAAATGCATTGACTCTTACATACATATTAATAGAGTAACTTCGGGTATTATGGTATAGGCGTATAATATGCACTGCGGCAATGCCGACTACGAAAACAGCTGTTAAATTACGAAAAAGAAAATGAAAAAAAGTTACAGTACTGACAGCTGCCCAGTTCTCTTTCAGTTCTTGAAAACACTTCGTTGTATATGTAAGACTTTTTAAGACATTGTAGTAGAAACGGTTTGTTATTCCGCAACAAAATACGGATAAGTACAAATATCTTTTAAATCGATATTATATAACCAATATTTTATTTTGAAAAGGTGGGTTATAAACTAAATAAAGTTTTTATTATAAAAAGTTTAAAATTAGTGCAAATGAAAGAGGAGTATAATGTGGTACACTCGTGACGAGGTAATACGGTACAGTGTACCCTATTCCCTCCCTATGTTCAGTAGGTCAGTACGTTAATTTAGTGGTGGAATTTTACAGCAAGAATGCCAAAAAGGGTGTGCGAAGGCTATGAAATGCAGAAAATACGCGCAGGGCCATTGCAGCGGTGAGAAATGACGAAGTGGGGTTTTGTTGGCCTTAAAAAGGCGTGAAGCCCCACACTCTACACTGCAACGCATGGACGCCAGAAACCGATTGAAGAGCTTCTTTCAGCAAAGCTTGGCAGAAAAACAGTTTTCACCCAAGAAAATACTATTTAGAGATGGAGTCTCGATTTTGGGGGCTAACACGATTCGACCTGCGATCGCTGGCATACCAAATTGCAATTAAAAACAACATTCCAAATAAATTTAGTATCTTGAAAAAATGCGCAGTAAAGGACTGGCTGTAAGGATTTTGTAAACGGAATAGCGAAATACTAAGCTTGCGAACTCCAACCGGCACTTCTTTTCATCGAGCAAAAGGATTCACTCGCGAAAACGTGGCTTCGTTTTACAACTTGTTGGAAAATTAGTATGTTACACATAACTTTTCAGCAACATGCATTTAGAATGTGATCGAAACGGGTTTGTCAGTTGTACAGTCTCGGCAATCAAAAGTTATTGCACAAAAAGAAAAAGGCAAGTAGGCGCGATGTCTTTCGGAGAACCGGATCTCTTATAACAGTCATTACGTGCATGAGCCTGGTGGCCTTTTTGTTCCGCCTTATTTTATTTTGCCAAGAAAGAACAATCATATACTTCTTATGAATAATGCACCACTTGGAGCGAAATCGTCGGTCAATCTCTCTGGCTGGGTCCAAATAGATACCGATCTTCACAAATTGGTCAAATATTTATTGGAGTTTACAAAGCCAATAAAAGAAACTATTCTACTTATTTTAGATGGGCAATATGTACACAAGAGAAGAACATTCCCACACGCGAAACATCGAAATACTTGATCTAGCCCATGTAAAGTATAGTTACCCACTTTGTGTTTCTTTACATTACTTGTTTTGGACGTATAAGTGAAGTAAATTATTATAATTTTTTTTTTTAATGAATTAGGTTTTTTGTTAGCTTAAAGGCTTTTTGAAACTAATATGACGTCAAGAAGGCTTTGTTTGTAATTGCATTTCACGTTCTTAATAAAATTGATTCCATTATACATATTTTCATTTATAATTGTATTACTAATCATGTAAGTTATTTTTAAATTGTAACATTGGGCTAGTAATATGGTACAGTATACCATTTTAAAAGAACCTGTATACCAAATTACCCGCATGTTTTTCAAAGTGACACTTTTTGGCTTTTTTCAAATTTTCCCTCAAGATTTTTTTTCATATGTTCTAGTGAACTAAGTGTAAAACATCGTTGTAGCCAATGTTTTAGCGATACTGTGTACGAAATTTTGAAAGCTTCCGGCATGTATTTTATGAGTTATGACATAAAAAGTAATAGGTATTCCATATTACCCGAAGTTACTCTACATTTGTACATACATATATTTTGGCTCGCTCTGGTACGGCCTTAGATTCATTGGCACATTCATCCTTTTGTACAAACATATATTTTCTACACGCCACACAATGCACATTCACAGCTAATTGTATTTATGCTTAGAATGCAGTTCCCAGGGAACCGAAGGTATATGTATGTAATACACTTAGTTTGTAAGTATTAGTTAGTGTAAGTAGCTATTTAGCTTATAGAATTTTGTGTAAAAGAAACAAATTTATAATAAACAATTCAATCGCCTGCCGCTTCAATGGCAGTCAATTCAGTCTGGTGTCGCTAAATTAACACTACACCAAATTCAATTATTTCAATTATTACATGGCGATCCTGCCTAAATTGGCATCCGACTGCCTAAACTAGTATCCTACTGCCTCATTATTGGCATCCTGCCTCATTATTGGCATCTTGCTTCATTATTAACATCCTGCCTCATAATTGGCATCCTGCCTCATTATTGGCATCCTGCCTTACAGCTGCAAACACGGGGAAGAAAGCATAAAACTAAATACCGGATTAAGCTCTTTGCTGGTGTTATTGACAGAATTTATTAACAAATTAAACAAACTTGTTCCGGTAACTTGGGTTAATGATCACCAGTTGGATGATAACCGTTTGCATCTGCCACATTTGTCCACGCAATGGGTATACCTTCAATTGAAATGTATTGCACTACTGCCACCAAAAAGGCCACCACCGACGCATAACGAAGTGGAATAAACAAGGGATCCTGTATATGATCATCAGTTGGATGATAACCGTTTGCATCTGCTACATATGTCCACGTAATGTGTATACCATCAGTTGAAATGTATTGCACTACCGCCACCAAAATGACCACCGCCGACGCATAACGAAGTGGAATAAACAAGGGATCCTGAAAACTAGAAAGAAGACAAGGCCGTGAAGAACGAAGACCAGCCAAGCAGATTTAGTTAAGTTGTTTTTTTATTTAAGTATTTTTAGAAGCATTTGGCAACCTAACGGCTGCCAGCTTATGGGCAAAAAGTAGATTTTTGCCAATAAAATTAAGAATCTTTTTCCCACCTAAATTTTTAAATGAATGATATAAATATTAAGGAAGAATCTGACGCAGTATTTTTGCGTTGTACCCAAATAATTCAGGAAGCAGAAACAAAAGTTAAGTAACAAGAAAAAAAAATTTCATTTAAATAAATAAAAAATTTCATTTAAATAAAATTTTGTAAACATTTTTTAACTAATAGAACTTAGGCAGATCAATGAATATGAAGAAAAATAGAAAAAAAAAAAAATATGAAGCCCAAAGTGGCATAGAAAATGAAATAAAAATAGTAGAGAAATAAATTTGCAAATTCCAATATTCTGTACAGTTTGTTAAGTAAGAAAAAATAAATTATGATATTTTGAAAAAAAAATATTTTTAAACAGAAACATTTGTTACAAAGAAGAAAGTTGTAAAATAAAATTTTACGAACAAAATCAATAATTTTATTAGGCCTAAGTTAGTCCTTATTCATATACTTAGTCCTTTTTTTTAAACAAAACCCTCATTACCTTACTATTAAAAACCCATTTCCAAACAATAACCACCAAAATGCTTAAATTAACAGAATATTTTTTTGAGACAAGCTTTATCAGCACTGTCTAAGTTCGATAGCAAACCAAAAATTTGAGTAAACTTTTCGGACGCTCATGACATCTTTGCAAAAGTTTTGATGGGCAATCTTTTAAAAATGCATATATTTTATATTCTTCTTATCACATACCCATTATAAAAATAACGAATTTGATATTTATATCACAATTAATGCTTCAAAAAAAATTTTTTTTG
The DNA here is from genome assembly GCF_040869045.1 of Eurosta solidaginis. Taxonomy (NCBI): domain Eukaryota; kingdom Metazoa; phylum Arthropoda; class Insecta; order Diptera; family Tephritidae; genus Eurosta; species Eurosta solidaginis. The sequence continues at coordinate 26,004,768 of NC_090324.1, read as the reverse complement.
CACCAGTAATAACAGTAGAAATGAAGAAAAAGTCACAAAAGATAATCATATATTATATAAAGCGCTTAATAAATTTGCAACTAGACATGTCGCGCTCTTTTCATCCAAAAGGATAGACAATTTGTAGCATAATAAACACAAGCAACCAGATTGTTGAGGAAAAGATTGACTTAGGACAATATTTCCAGCGTAAAAATGCCGGCAATATAGGACTTGTAAAATAAAAACACAGTTGCCCTTAGGGACAAATTGATTGTAAATGAATGATAATACTCGAGTAGGCAAATTTGAATAATATAAAAAAGGTACCCAAGTTCTCAAAATATCTAATAATAGCATTAACCAGAGAGGTTATGCATGTGACAAATGTTGAGAGTAATTAAAGAAATTCTTCATAAATATCATGACGATCATCCCCCATCTAGGAAGGCCACCCAGATATCGCATGATATACATAAGAACAAATAAAAATATTACTGGTAATTATGAAAAATGGTATAAGAAAAGATACGAAAAATATTTGCACCCACTGTACCCATTGGTTTAACCACTTATCACTATATAACTACTTCTTGCTCTAGCAGCAACTGAATTTACCCAATCTACTGTATATCATACGCTCAGAGATCCCGCTTTTTAGAACAATGTCAATTTTCAGCCAATGATGACTGTAACCATCATCCTATTCTATACGCTTTAATTTTAATAACAATGCAAATCTTTGTTTAATAGAAATAGTCAAGGTAAGGAAAACTAAATCTCCTATATTTAGTCGATAGGATATATATAGGGTCCTGTAGAGTAGAAAGTAAGGAAAACTAAATCATTAATCTCCATTATTTGTTTTTAAATATAAATATAAGTTTGACCTGCTTCATCTAGGAAAACCTCGCCTTTTAGAGAGGTCATAAGGTAGATAGTAGACATACATATAAGGCCCTGTAGAATATAAAACACCGATGGGAAAAATTATTTTAATAATAACCTGTAGAATAGGAAAAGTAATTTTATTAATGACCTGCGAAATAGAAAGTATCAATAAGAAAAATAATTTTAACCTTTGGAGTAGAAAATATCAATAGGATAAATAATTTTTGTTGTTATATCGGCCTACTGATTTGTAAGATCGCGGGTTCGAATCGAGATCAAGGCCTAACAATAATTTTTTATCATTATTATTGTTATGATAAATTGTTTCTTAATTGAAAAAAATTTTAAATTAGAATAGAAGAAATAAAAAATATAGACAACTGCCAAAGCTCGTTGTATAGATCCTTTTCGGGAACTGCTATATTCCTTCATCGGCAACGTTTAGGCGCCGCTGCTATAACCATTCAGCCATCACAGCGGTTTTTTGTTTGTCTTCATTAATCCTACTTCTATTCTGGTTCGTGCCAATTGATATTCACAACACTGCGACATCTGTTGCAGATGGATGTGAAAATTGGACTTGTTTGATGGCAATGCTGCCATAGTGTCATATTTTATTAACACTTTTTTCTCCGTGCTCTGGGATGTACCTATTAACAATTTTTGTTGTTATATCGGCCTACTGATTTGTAAGATCGCGGGTTCGAATCGAGCTCAAGGCCTAACAATAATTTTTTATCATTATTATTGTTATGATAAATTTTTTCTTAATTGAAAAATTTTTTAAATTAGAATAGAAGAAAGAAAAAATTTAGACAACTGCCAAAGCTCGTTGTATAGATCCATTTCGAGAACTGCTAAATTCCTTCATCGGCAACGTTTAGGCGCCGCTGCTATAACCATTCAGCCATCACAGCTGTTTTTTGTTTGTCTTCATTAATCCTACTTCTATTCTGGTTCGTGCCAATTGATATTCACAACACTGCGACATCTGTTGCAGAATGGATGTGAAAATAGGACTTGTTTGATGGCAATGCTGCCATAGTGTCATATTTTATTGACACTTTTTTCCCCGTGCTCTGGGATGTATTAACAATTTTTGTTGTTATATCTGCCTACTGATTTGTAAGATAGCGGGTTCGAATCGAGCTCAAGGCCTAACAATAATCTTTTATCATTATTATTGTTATGATAGATTTTTTCTTAATTGAAAAAATTTTTAAATTAGAATAGAAGAAAGAAACAATTTAGACAACTGCCAAAGCCCGTTGTATAGATCCATTTCGGGAACCGCTAAATTCCTTCATCGGCAACGTTTAGGCGCCGCTGCTATAACCATTCAGCCATCACAGCGGTTTTTTGTTTGTCTTCATTCTTCTATTCTGATTCGTGCCAATTGATATTCACAACACTGCGACATCTGTTGCAGAATGGATGTCAAAATTGGACTTGTTTAATGGCAATGCTGCCATAGTGTCACATTTATTGACACTCTTTTCCCCGTTCTCTGGGATGTATTAACAATTTTTGTTGTTATATCGGCCTACTGATTTGTAAGATCGCGGGTTCTATATGTCTACTCTTTCAAAGACGGATGGTGTAGCATTCACTCATTATGTTATTCATTCATTTGTAGAAACATATATTTCGACCCGTTTTGGAATGTCTTAAAATGCATTGACTCTTACATACAATACATTTGTACATACATATATTTTGGCTCGATTTGGTACGGCCTGAGATTGACACATTCATTCATTTGTACAAACATATATTTTCTACACTCCACGATAACTACGCCGTGCAGCGTCTGGTGACTTGAACCTTGGTATGTTACTGTTTAAAGCTTGCTCGCCACACGCCTTTACCTGTATACAAATTATTAACATGATTTACTTATGCTTGCGTTGCAGATTCAACAGCTGATTGTACTTATGCTTACAATGCAGTTCCCAGGGAACCGAAGGTATATGTATGTAATAAACTTAGTTTGTAAGTATTTGTGTAAGTAGGTATTTTAGCTTATAGAAATTTTGTATAAAAGAAACAACTTTTTAATAAACAATTCAATCGACTGCCGCTTCAATGGCAGTCAATTCCGTCTGGTGCGGCTAAATTGGCACTAAACCAAATTCAGTTATTTCAATTATCGTGCGGCCTCAACATCAGCCCAAGCAAAACAGAACTGATACTGTTCAGTAACAGTAACTGTTCACTAGATGGCACGGAACTCTCAGCTAGAGTTAAGTACCTAGGCGTCGAAATAGACAACAAGTTAAATTGGAAAACCAATATCGAAAAAAGAGTGGAGAAGACGTATATCGCATACTACACGTGCTAGAGAATAGTCAGCAGAAACTGGGGACTAAAGTCAAAACTTATGATGTGGCTCTACACGGCGGGCATAAGGCCCATCCTGGCGTACGGAGCCATAGCGCGGTGGCCTGCCCTAGATAAGCAATACAACATTAAAAAACTAGACAAAATACAAAGGACAGCATGTGCAGGGGTAAAAGATGCGCTTAGATCGTGCCCGACGGATGCACTAAACGTTATACTTAACCTGCTGCCACTGCTATTCCACATCAGATATACAGCGATCAGCATACCCATTAGGCTAAGGGAGTCTAAATGCTGGAAAGAAAACGAAATGGCCAATATGGCATCTAACAAGGCTCACCGATGTGGATTTTACAACAGATTACCTCCCAAAAGCACTGATTTTCGACGGGAATTACAAGGTGCAGATACCCTCTAGAACGGATTGGTCGGCCGACAGAGTTGGCAGCGAGGGGATCACTTCACTCTACACTGGCGGATCCAAAATGGACTGCGGCGTCGGCGCAGGTGTCTTCTCCAACCAACCAAAAGTAGCAATCCCCATCCGTCTTACAAACACAGCTAGCCTCTTCCAAGCAGAGCTGTAAGGAATAGAGAGAGCCTGCATCTTCCTGCTGCAGAACCGGGTAGACGGTGAGGTAGTCATATACTCCGACAGTCAAGCAGCCCTCAAAGCGCTAGAATCACCGTACACATCCTCTAACCGACGTTGAAGTAAGTCGAAATATACATTCTTTATTGTTCAGAAGAGCGGCTGTTTTTATTTTAAATTAGAGGACCTCCAACAGGTTATGGGCCCAGAACCCTACATAAAGTGCTAAGAAAAATGAACAATTCCTCGTTTTTAATGTTGAGAAGTTGGCTGAGTCCAACTATGGGGCATGGTGCGTTCAAGTAAAAAGTATACTTATGTACAAGGAGCTCTGCGATGTTGTGTCAGGTGCACTTATGCAGCCAGCTACAGAAGCCAAAGACGCTGAACAAAAAGCGTGGAAATCGAAGTGATGAGAAGGCCATGGCAACAATTGTGTTAAGCCTAACGCCAATACAAATTGCCTACGTGAAAAAATGCAAAACAGCAAAAGAAGCATGGAGTGTGTTGCAGGATATATATCGACCAAAAGACCCTGCGCGAAAGGTGTCTTTATTTAAGCAGCTACTGGATATGCGCATGGCAGAAAGTGATCAGGTACAACAATAACTAAGCAATTTTTCGAGTATAGTTGAGAAGCTAGCAGAAATTGGTATAAATCTGCAGGAGGAGTTATTTGTAATAATGCTCCTAGCTAGTCTTCCGAAGTTTTTCGAAATTTAGTTGTCGCGTTAGAGTCACGCGATAAGCTTCCAAAGCTGAGTTTGTTAAAAATTAAATTGCTTGAGGAAGAGCAACGTCGAAAAAATGAGTGTGTCGCCTATTGCAGAAAGTAGCGTGCAAGTTTTCATGGCACATGAAAAGGATAAAAGCAGTGGCAGTAAGTCGTCGCAGCGAAGTAAATGCTCTTGAAATCGATCGAACTTAAAATGTTTCAGTTGTGGACGAACGGGTCATTTTGCTGCACAATCAACAAAAGCAACAAAAACCAGGAACAGACAGATAAAATAAACGAGAAACCAATATGTGTTTTGACAGAAACATGTTCGATGAGTTGAATGAAAATGTTATTCTTTGCAGGCCAGCAGAATGAAGCAATAAAGTGGCATACACGGTATGGTCATTTGAACTATGACAGCATGCGTATGCTTGTAAGCAAAAATTTAGTGAACGGGCTTCAAGTAAATGTGCCAAAATCTATTCCGTGTGTTGTATGTATGCAGAGTAAATGTGTAACAGTGTACATCAAGTTCAAATCGAGCAAGCAATTACTTGAACTATTACATATAGATGTATTTGGGCCAGTAAAAAACATCAGCTGGTGGTTCGAAATACGTATTGACATTTGTAGATGACAAGTCAAGATATGGTTTTGTTTATTTAATGAAGCACAAAAGCGAAGTTTTCAGTAAATTAAAGAATTCAAGGTTTTCGCTGAACGTCAAACTGGGCGTCTAATTAAAGCCATTAGAAGTGACAATGGCACTGAATACACAAATAATTTGTTTCAGCAGTATGTAAAAGATTGTGGCATTTTGCATCAGTTCACGGTACCCTACACTCCGCAGCAGAATGGTGTAGCTGAGCGCTATAACCGGACATTGGTAGAGATGGCACGGAGCATGCTAATTGGTGCAAACTTGAGTGATACATTATGGGCAGAAGCTGTAAATACTGCAGCCTACTTGCGAAGTAGGTCACCAACAAAAGCAATCGATGAAATGACGCCTTATGGGGCATGGTATAAAAGAAAACCAGTTGTGTCACATCTAAGAACATTTGGACCAGTGGCTTACGCCTTAGATAAAAAACCTAAAAGTAAATTCAATGCTAAGGGAAAAGCGTATGTAATGGTTGGCTACGGTAGTGCTACCAAGGGCTATCGCTTGTATGATTTTGCCACAAGAGGAATTATTTTAAGACGTGATGTATCATTTATAGAACCAACTATTCCGAAAGAAATTCTAAACGTTAATTTATATATTTTAAAGTCAAATCAAGACAAACCAGAAGGTGAATGTGTAAGCAATGAAGACAAGCTAAAGAGTGATTGGGTTAGCACTGAAGACAAGCCAGAGAATGAATGTGTTAGCACTGAAGACAAGGTAGATAATGAACGTGTTAGTGCTGAAGACGACCATAGAGTGATTATAAATCTGCAAAAGAAGAAACTGATGAAGAGCCTGCTACTAAACAAGTAGGACCTGATCGGCCTAATTTGGTGCGGTCACGGAAACCAGGAAGGCCAAAGAAATAATACCATTATGCAAATTTTCTCTATGATGTTGATATTCCGAATACAGTGGGTGAGGCCATGTCTAGTGACTATGCAAGTGAGTGGCTTAAAGCAATGTGTGCTGAATATCAAGCTCTTTTAGACAACGATACAGTGTATGTAGATGATTTGCTAATAGCCAGCACAAACAAGAAAGAGATGAGCTCTATTAAACACGAAATTTCGAAAAAACTGCAAGTGGTAGATAAGGGTCCTGTTCAATTATTTCTTAGTATGGAAGTCGAAAGAGAAGGTATAAGGGGCGCAATAGCATTCGACAAAAAGGGCAAATCAAACAACATGACATGTTACACTGTCGTCCTATAGCAACACCACTTGATCCTAAGCAACAAATATCATACGCTGATTCTAGTTGCAAGCACGTTGGCAAACAAGAGTACCAGTCGCTGGTAGGCTCGTTGTTGTATCTGGCGTTGTGCACAAGGCCAGATATTATACATACAGTGTGCAAGCTTGCGCAGCATAATAATGAGCCACATAGCGAACACTTGGCAGCGGCAAAAAGGGTGTTAAGGTATTTATGTTCTACGATTGATTTATCGCCCACGTACAGTAAGAAGGGAACGCCGATACAATGCTATGCTGATGCTGATTGGGGTGGAGAGTCACTCGAGAGCAAATCGTTCACTGGCTATATATTTCTTTTAGCCGGTGGTGCGGTGTCTTGGGAGTCGAAGAAGCAATCAACAGTGACCTTGAGCAGCACCGAAGCGGAATACATATCGTTGTCAACTGCCGCAAAAGAGGTTATGTTCATAAAAAAATTTTTGGACGAAATAAATGTACATAGGCCTGACAAAATTGTTGTAAATGGTGATAACTTAAGCTCATTACATCTTATCAAAAACGCTGTATACCATACAAGATGTAAGCACATAGAAATTAAACATCATCATATAAGAGATATGTATCAGAAAAATTTAATTGAATTACAATATTGTTCAAGCTCAGATAATATTGCAGATGTTGTTTAGGCCACCAGCCTAAATATTCGCTACCACCCTAATGCACAATTTTGGCAATTTTATTATTTACCGGTAACGGCCCACCCCTGCCGAGCGCTAAATTCAAAGGGGATAAACTCGACGAAAGTTAGCTATCGGTAGGTGGTGCGGACCTTTTTCGTTTTTTAAACTTTCTTTTCTATTTGGAACGTCAACGAGCCAGCAGCTAGCCCCAGGTGAGTAAAAATAAAAACCAACCATTTTTTTGTACGCTGTAAGAAGTTGTATTTTGAAGTGATTTGCAAATAATTATTTTCATCTTTGTGCCTTAAATTAATTCCCATCTTTAAACTCCGTGAATTAATATTGCTAGTAATTATTTGTGCATAATGAAGCGTGCATTTTAATTAATTTTTTCTTTACCCAATACTTTGAGTTGGAATTAATTAGGCCCCTTCATTACATACCGCGAGTGTACTCTTGCACACCCTTTGTGTTTTGAACTTTCACCTTACCTTTACACAGTGAATAAATTGTTATTGTTTTGATACTAATTCGGTGTTTTATTTCTTTTTATTTGCAACGCACACGCCCGACTTCCCCGGGTCCACTGCCCCGCAAAACATTGGTCCTTACGCGCCGAGAAAGGAAAAATTCCGAAAATCAATACCTTTTTTAATAAACCAAAACCCAGGAATTTGGAGATTGCATAGAAAATTAAGATATTTAATCATTAAAATCAACCAGCAGTGAAAAAATTTGGCCATCGAAACGAACGAGCAGCGTATACCAACTCGTCATCACACACATACATACAGTCCATTAGCATTATAACATCATCAGCATATCATACAGGCCACTAATATCACCGTCGCCTCGAAATCACATCACGTCAGCGCACAACATCAAACAGTCCACTCATCTACATCACATACAATCCATTAATCATCACAGATCATAACATCACATACATTCTATCAACATCACAACATCACACAGTCCATTATTATCGCATACAGTCCATTCGCATCACATCGAAAACACAAGGTACGTGGTTGTTTGGTATTGCACATATTTTTTTAAATTTAATTTACGTGTTTTACGTAAAAAGTGCAATCCGGGATAGTTACAAAAAGAGGCAAAGCAAGTGAAATAGTTAGATTTCGTGTTTACTAAGCACACAACGCCTTTTGACGATCGGGTAATTCCCCCCACCAGTGGTAAGGGTACTCGACACCGCTCAAGGCAGACAGTCATTGAATTTTTTTTATTTTTTTTCGCACTCATCACTGCACTGTGTTGTACCCCCTCGTCGTCACATACGTTGACAAAACTTGCTGCAGGTACCATATTTTCACTTGGTTGATAGCCTTAGCTTATCTATCACGGAATTCACTTTAGTAATCAGTTTGCGAGCTGAAATAATACCAAAATCCAAAAAATTAGCACTGCGTTGGGTGGCTAGTGGCTTGATCACACAAATAAACTATATCACTATATTATATAGCTTGTATTTTTCTCATTTTTTCTTAATAAATTTTTTAAATTGTACGTATTCCACGTCAAGTTCAATATACAAAATTTATTTCCTTTGGTTGGGAAAGATACCCTGGTTGGCTACTCGAGGATATCCATCAGCGTTCACATCACACTTTTTGCATACACATTAAACCCTCGTTGGGATTTCTATCTGTGGTTCACATTTTACACTATATCCACATTGGGATTACCATATGCGTTTTTAATTTTTTTTTAAACACGCCAAATTTTTTTGGAAAATATTTCTATCTGTGTCCAACACACCTGTTAAGACACATTAAGTATTTGCAGACGATTCTTTTCTCTGCATTGCACATCACTGTAGACACATTAAATCCTTTCAGGACTTCTATCCGTGCTTAATATCACTTTGCACACACTAGAACCTTTCAGGATTTCTATCTGTGCTGCATATCACTACATTTATATCACTTTATACACACTAAATCTTCGTCAGGATTTCTATCTGTGTTTATTTCCATATCACTGTATACACATTAAATCCTCGTCAGGATTTCTATCTGTGGCTTACATAATCCTCGTGAGGATCTCTATAAGTGGTTCATATCATTGCCCACACATTACATTCACGTCAAGATTTACATCTGAGTCATTTTTGTCACTTATCACTAAATTCACATAAGATTTCTTTCTGTGTTAACACATACAATCAGTTCAGAGTTTCAATCCGTGTGTTTTTAAAGATTTTACTTATACAGCACAATCACAGCAGGATTGTAGCTGGGCTACGTTCAAAAAAACGAAACACACTTGTAATTTTTGCTGCGGTTAGATACACACCAACGCCACTAAATATTTTGCCTCCAAGCTCGAACCCTTTAAAGAATCAAGATATTCAAATTAATAAAATCAATGGAGACTTATATTAGATTGGCTGATTCCATAGCGGAGTTTGAACAAGATTTCAACTCCACCCCGGCCGAAACCCGGAACAAGCACACCCTTGCACTACTGCAAGAGGAGCTAAGGGCACTATGGAAGAAGACCAAGTCCACATATGAAAGTCTTCTGAGCAATTCTGAGCTGTCCAAAGACGAGCTCAGCTCACTAAGAAAGAAAAATAAAAGTTGCTTCGCATGCTACCTGCAATGCATGTCTGCTGTGACGGCTGAAGCCGAAGCTATCACCCCACTGCCGGCCAAGGATGAAGCAAAGGATGAATACTCTTCGCGCCGTGGACATAAAATGCGGCTGCCGCCTTGTGACACCGATGTATTTAAAGGCGACTACCTTTCCTGGCCAGCCTTTAGAGATATGTTCACGGCGATATACATCCACAATACTGATCTGAAAGATGTCGAGAAATTATATTATCTAAAACAAAAAACTCAAGGGGAGGCAAAAGAAATAGTGGGCAGGTGCTCATTAACAAACGAGGGTTTTGCAACCGCCTGGAAAAATCTAAGCGACAGGTACGAAAACAAACGTATCCTCGTTAACACACAACTAAAACTTTTATTTAATCTGACGGCAGTCGAACAGGAGTGTGGAACTTCAATCAAAAAATTGCAACGGGAGATAAACAATTGCATTTCTGCGCTACAATGTCATAATATTTACATCACAAATTGAGATGCAATTATAACTTACTTATGCTCCACAATACTCCTTGAATTTACACTGGCTCTTTGGGAACAGACCGTAGAACGAAAAACAGATATTCCGAAATGGGAGGATATGGACAAATTCCTATCCAATCGCTTCCAGACATTAGAGACGGTTTCCGATCTTAGAGGTAATAAAACGACAAAAACACCCAAAAGTCATAATTCGAATTCTAGGGAAAATTCTACGAAACTCGGGGTTTACCAAGCCAGCGTACCAAAGTCGGCATGTAAGATGTGCAACAGTACGGAGCACAAATTACGAAATTGCCAAAAATTCCGCAGGTTGTCCACGTCAGGAAAAATCGAATTTGTCAAAAACAATAGTTACTATCTGAATTGTCTGTCGGGTGGACACACCGTGACACGGTGCACTAGCCAATTTAATTGCAGCACATGCCACGCAGGGCACAAGACCTTGCTCCATCTTCCGACAGCACAACCAAAGACAACGCCTAAAAGGTGGACTCAAAACACCACCCACAATACACCTTCAACCTCACAACAGGCTAGGGCAAGGATGGAGTCTGAAAAAAGACAAGATAATGCTAATAACGTCTCTTCGCGTCATGCTAACACAACAAAAGGGGTGTTATTAGGAACAGCGCGGGTTCATATAATCTACAACGGAGTGAAATTTTCCGCCAGAGCGCTGATAGACTCTGGGTCCGAATGCTCTTTCATAACAGAAAGACTAAAAAAGCGAATAAACCTTCCATCCAAACGTCTGCATGTGCAAGTGTCAGGAATAAATAATACACCATCTGCACAGGTAAAGGAATCATGTGCGATTACCTTAGGTTCGCTTACAGACCCCTTAGTAAGCATCAATACAGTGGCCCTAGTCCTGCCTCAATTAACAGGGGACCTTCCGACTTGCCAAGTGAGCGCAACGACTCGGCAAGCGTTCCCTGATCTGATTCTGGCGGATAAGAGGTTCTTCATTAATGTACCAGTCGATCTCATACTTGGAGGCGACATTTACCCCCAGATCATACTAAACGGTATACGGAAGAACGTTCTAAATACGCTTCTCTCCCAAGAAACCGTCTTCGGTTGGATTTTAACCGGTCGTGCAGATGCACCTCACCCAACCAATACGCGGGTATCCTTTTTCAATGAAATTAGCCTAGACAAGCAGCTAGCCGCTTTCTGGGAACTTGATAACGTACCTACGAAAAAGGCCCTGACCGAAGATAATGCCTATTGCGAGGCACTATATAAAAACACAACGGAAAGGAATTCAGATGGAAGATATACCGTCGCCCTTCCATTCAAACGAAGCTTCCCAAAAACCGTCTGTTTGTGCCCATCTCTCAAGAGCGTCTGCTCTCAGTTCTATCGGAACGAGACGCGCCTAGCCAAGACACCGGCCCTACAGACGGAATACAATAGGGTACTGACAGAATACGTCAGGTTAGGGCACATGTCTAAGGTGCACACCGTAGTACCACCACAATCATCTGATTGCTACTTCTTGCCGCATCATGCAGTTATCAAAGAGGAGAGTACAACGACTAAAGTGAGAGTCGTGTTCAACGCGTCGTGCCCGACATCCAATGGCACAAGCCTGAACGATGTGCTACACACCGGCCCAGTACTTCAATCCGACTTAACAATACTGCTCCTCCGATGGAGATTCTACAAGTACGTCTTCAACAGCGACATTGAGAAGATGTACAGGCAAATTTGGGTAAAGGACAATCAAACCAATACCATAGAATAGTTTTTCGACTCAAAGCAGAGGACCCTGTCAGCGTGTTTGAGCTCAACACGATAACCTTTGGGGTAAACTGTGCCCCCTATCTAGTGATCAGAACCCTACATCAATTTGCTGATGACGTCGAGGCATCTCTGCCAACCGCAGCGCACATCTTGCGAAACAGTATGTACGTCGGTGACGTCCTTGCAGGGGGGCATAGCATCGAGGCAGCAATCGCGGCTCGCGATGAAATCACAGCTGCAATAAAGTCAGCAGGATTCCCTCTGCGAAAGTGGACCTCTAATTGCAGTAGGATACTACAGGGCATACACAAACCTCACAGGCTTACGGAAGACTTTCTGGAGTTCGAGGACGCGAGCATGGTAAAAACCCTAGGCATCCGTTGGAACGCGCATTCCGACTATTTTTATTTCACAGCGAAACCAATCGAAAACCAGGATATCTTAACAAAGAGGGCGGTCCTATCGGCCATCGCCAAACTCTTCGACCCGTTAGGCTGGCTTGCTCCAGTTATCATCGTAACCAAGATACTAATGCAGAAAATTTGGCTGGAGGGGACGGACTGGGATGAACCGGTATCCGCAATCACTTTAGATCGGTGGCAAACCTTTATGCAGGAGTACCCCGCCATTAACCGGATTCGTATACCTCGGTGGATGCACTTCACCCCAACCAACGATATAGAAATTAATGGCTTCTGTGACGCGTCCGAAAAAGCCTACGCAGATACGGTTTACGTGCGAGCTAAAATCAACGATAGGACATACGTTAGTCTACTCATGGCAAAAACGAGGGTGGCACCAGTAAAAACAATTTCACTACCAAGATTGGAGTTATGCGGTGCCGTCTTGCTGGCTGAGACTTTGGAAACAGTGATGGAGAACCTGAACTTAAGCAAATTTAACATTCACCTATGGACAGATTCGACCATCGTCCTAGCATGGATTCGAAACCGTGTTCCTGGTCAACATTTGTAGCTCACAGGGTAACAAAAATCGTGGAGTAAGTAGGAACTAAAGCATGGCATCATGTCGAGTCTGCATCAAATCCAGCGGACTTAGCCAGCAGAGGACTTCCAGCCACGGACCTAGTCGACAACTCTTTGTGGTAGCAGGGACCTTCTTGGCTGCAAGAAGGCAAATCGAAATGGCCATCTCAAGGCGAACAGGAGTACCACACAAACATCGAAGAAAAACGAGTACAAGTGCATGCAGCAACGAACATCAACAATGGTGAGTATATTATTGATCGGTTTTCCGACCTATCAAGAGCGTTGCGGGTAATCTCCTACATTATAAGATTCGCCAAGAGAACCCATCCAAAAACTAAAACGTCCTTTGAAGCAGAGTCGCACCAGATTTCGCCTGACGAAATCAAGGCTATGACTAGCCGCCTCATCAGGATATCCCAAACCAACCACTATGTCGAAGAAATAAGCTCTCTGAGAACTAGGAAACCCATCGCGACCAAAAGCGAGATTCTCTCTCTAGACCCCTTTATCGACGAAGATAATGTCCTTCGGGTGGGGGTCGTCTCGACGCATCAAGAGACGTTCCCGTCGACGAGCGTCACCCGATAATCCTCCCTTACGCCTGTCGACTCACCCGTCTCCTAGTCCAGTTTGTCCACACCATTTCCATACATGGCGGAAACCAACTAATGCTGCGGCTCCTACGCATGCAGTATTGGATACCTCGGGTCAAAAACATGATCCGATCCATCATTCACAACTGCAAGGCCTGTACGTTATTCCGCAAACGTTCCCCGACGCAACTCATGGGAACCCTCCCTGCGGAACGCACTACCTTTAGCCGGGCATTTACCAACACCGGGGTGGATTTCGCAGGACCGTTTGAAATCAAGTCTTACAGCGGAAGAGGATGCCGCATGTCCAAGGGTTACGTCTGTCTATTCGTCTGCTTTGCGACTAAGGCGATCCGCTTAGAGGCGACTAGCGACCTCAGCACCGCCGCGTTTCTAGCAGCGTTTAGTCGGTTTGTCGCCAGACGAGGATGCCCGAAAAACCTTTATTCCGACAACGGCACGAACTTTTTCGGTGCGTCGAGGGCTCTCCGCTCAGAGTTCAAGGCATTCCTCGTTGATGCGCGCGACCAAACCCTCTCTAAATACGCCCACCAAACCTGACATGGCATTTCATACCAGCAGCTGCTCCTCATATGGGCGGGCTGTGGGAAGCGGAAGTCAAGAGTTTCAAAACTCATTTCAAAAAGATCGCATCGGATCATAAATTTACTCTCGAGGAGTTTATCACCCTCCTGTGTAGGATTGAATCCTGTTTCAACTCCCGACCCCTAAGCCCATCTTCAAATGGCCCGTCTAACCGGGAGCCACTTACCCCCGGGCACTTCCTTGTCGGGGGCCACCTACTAGCACCACCCGAGATTGACGTCAGCGAGAATCGCGCTTCACTCGTCAATCGATGGGAAAAACTTAAGGCGCTTCATCAAACCTTCTGCAAACGGTGGAAAACGGAGTATCTCACCGAATTGCAGAAGCGCGTTAAGTGGAAGCATCCACAACCAAACCTCAAACGGGGGGACCTAGTCGTCATTAAGGAGGATAATCTACCCCCTAACGAATGGAGACTAGGTCGGATAGCCAACCTTCATTATGGCCCCGATAACCGAGTTCGAGTCGTCGAACTGGATACGGCAAGGGGACAAACCACCAGACCAATCACGAAATTGGTCCTACTACCACCCTCCAGTGAGGGTGAGGGAGACTTGTAACTCCCACCCGTTATAACAAACCGCGTAACCCAGCTCTCGTTCACCCCGAACGAGGCCAACAACCCGCCTAACCCAGCGCTCGTTCACCCCGTACGAAGCCAACAGAACCCTACTACTAATACAATTCAATCTTAATGCGTTAAAGCCCAACAAACCTTTATTTACTGTTTTGGAAAAAACTTCAAGTTTATAAAAGAAACGAAGTGAAAACGTTTTCAATATTAACAATAATTTTAATCTTCTTCAATAATCATTTCGCAAGCGTCGAGACCGAATACTTGTTGATGATTTTGTTTTCTAAATAAAAATCAAATGCATTGCTAAAAAAAAAAAGAAAATTATATAAGCATACATTTTTTAAGCTTCCAACCAACGTGTCATTTCGATTATTTTGCGTTTTCCTTCAAACATTTTGTAAACGAAAGATCAGCGTTTGTAAGCTTCATATCTATTTCCGCACATATATAGGTACAAATATATAGGATTATCTACATATATGACTATGCGAACATATACGGGATTCCCGGCCCCCCTGAACGTTTTAATCATTTTGGGGTATGCTGTCTACTTGAGAATTGGCGGCCGGTACTTTCGGTTCAAGAGTTAATTTATTGTCGAAAAAAAAAAAAATGTATAAAGTAAAATTTCAACAAGTAGAATGGTCATTATTCAGTCAACCATCCAACCATTCTTCAGGAATGGTTTTGACGCCAGCAGCGATTACACCCAATGCAATACCAGGGAAAATATACGAATTATTACCCTGACCCGGAGTAAAAGTTTTGCCTTTGTATGTAACAGGCGCGAAAGGTGAACCAGACGAGAAAATAGCTCTACCATCCGTATTGACATAAGCTTGCTCAGCTGTGCACTCAGCTTTACTGGTGGGATTTGATAGCGCAAAGATCACGGGTTTATCATTATATTCCGCCATTAAACGAAGAATTTCTGAAGTAAATGCACCACCAAAAGCAGCAGCTCCCACCAACATGGTTGGCTTGATCTTTTGTACAGCCTCGAGTAGAGTATCGACAGGTTTATGCTCATGTGCAAAATGTCGTTTGTGTTCTGTTAAACCACCACTTGGCCAATTTTTAACGACTAAACCACGGCTATCAACTAACCAAATACGATCGAGTGCCTCTTCGGCTGAGAGTCCTGCTCTCATCATTGCAATCTTGCAGAGATTTGCAATACCTAAAGCCGCTTCACCAGCACCGAAGAACAGTTCTTAAGCACTTCGTAAACATGTCCCTTATCCTTGATCGTAATATAGAGACCTTTCGGATGTCGGTATATCAAACTGAACTTTTGACACGCCAATCCAACTGTGGGTGTATAGACAAGAGGCATCATTTTGGCAATATCAGATGACAGCACTTTGTAAAATAAACGCTCATTGCGCTCGGCCAAACTGGAGAGGTACATATATTTGTCCAAATCATTTTCCAAACGTTCGAGCAGAATTAGCGCGTGCTTCACCTGCTCTTCCTCAGTTTTCACAACGGCAGGTAATAAGCCTTGAAAGCCAATTATTTGACGCTGTTCAACGGTAAATGCAAAACCCTTATTGAATTTTTGCTATGCACACGCTCTAACCCACTAATTTTTCCGGGCACTTCGCCATCATCGGTTTTACTCAAATTTTGTACACAATTTGAACTTTGGAAATTTTCCTTTGCTTTACTCATTAGGCTATAATTTCTTGTTGTTGTTGCTTTTGTACGCTATTGTTGTAGCTATTTAAAATATCTAAATTGTTATTTAATTCCTGTAGGGCTTTGGAGGATAATAATGGTGGTAATTGGTTATTATCTTCTTTATTCTCCTTTTTAACCGACAATATTTGTTGCTGCTGATTTTGCGTTTGCAATGGCAAAGATGATTGCTCGGCGGCGATTCGACTCGCCGAAAAGATTCAAAAGGCTGAATGAAAAATGATTCAAATTTTTGATCACCTAAAGTAAACATATTGGAGTCGAATATGATTCCAAAAGATGATTGACAAACTATATTTAGGTTTTGATCATCAAAGTATTCATATGGTTCATTGATTATCTCTTTGTTCAATGAACTCATTATCTAATCAGAAAGAGTAACCCAATTGCATCGAGATGTAGAGAAATTCATAAAGGTTTACTGATGGTTTGGTTGGCGCAAACGCGGCTTGAGAAAAAAAAGGGAGGGAACACCCACGGGTTTCAATCTAAAAATTGATTACAGTTAAAACCCATACAATTACACAAGCCCCTTTTTGAAATCCTATCATACAACCTAAGTACTCACTTCAAAACTAAAAATAATATAAAATACAATAACAAACGTGCATATTAGCTCACCTCTTACCACACATAGACCATGCCAGGGCACCGTTATAGTGAAGGCCGTCATATTGCCCACTGGGATTGCATATGCAAGAGATGAAGCGCCAGTGCTGGTATTGCCTTCCAACCTTAGGACTGCATCTATTTCGACGGCCATCTCTTGCCAACGTGCAGTGTATGTACTTCGCTACCTAAATTTTACGAAAATATAATATAAATAATATAAATCTAAGAAATTAGACGAATTATCTCATACCTTCAGTTGACCCAACTGCCGATTTTGCCGTACCGTATCCCGTATGAAGGGATGGTGCCAGAGGCCCATCGGGCAATGATTGGCGTAACAGCAATAGTTGACAGGAGACTGAAACCCAGTCTACCAGAGAGGAACAAGCCAATCTAGATAATGTTCTTATCGGTATAGGCTGGAACAGCGATAGAAATGGGTTGGATGAGAAATTTTGGATTATTAGCTGAATCTAATATAGTTCACAGTCACGAAGACATCTTGATTAGGAACGCGAGCGAAACTGAAACTTTCCCGGCACCAATGGCAATTACTTGGCTCACGGTTTTTTTTTCGTGATTATGATTTCAACGCGCACAAGGTTAAATTTTAAAAATATATATACTTTTCTTTAAGTGTAATATGACAGATAAAATTATAGGTTTTGTTATAACAAAAAAAATAAAACCAATTAAACTAAACGCCATAAACACAACTTAAAATCATGCAGTTTGCTTCTCTCGCCCAAACTGTCTAATTACCACTTGCGTTCATTTGTTCGAATTAATTATTGAATCAATTAATCTGTCATATAACTCTGAACGCAGGGAGATTTTATATAATTCTGATGATTGATATTTTGTCTAGACAGCCTGCAATTGAGCAACGTTTGCATGTCGCACTACATTTGCAATTTTTCTGTAAATTGGTCGTAAATGATCACGAGTGTAGTGTGAATACCATTGCATTGTTGATGTCCAGTGGTTGGTGTTAAAACCAGTTGGTAATTTTGAATTATCTTTCAGCAAATGTAAAGCTAAAAATAGGGATGCAGCGGCAGTCCCTGATGGCTTATATGATGCTAAATCGTACTCTATCGATGTTAATTCGAGGAAATATGGCCATTGCATGATGGTTATCTTCCACGTTGGCTGCTTTGGGAAAACGACTCAAGAAATGTATTGGCAATGGACGCGACACATTGCAGTCAAGCGTTTTGAATATTTTTAATTCCATTTGTATAATATGCTTAGCAGAATAGGTATTGTCGGCTATGTACACAAAATCTCAACTGATGGTGGCACTAATTCGTCATATTATGCTGCAAGGAATAGTGCAGTAACGCCAACTAATTGCAAATTCTTACGACGGGGACCTAGTCGACCTTGGTATAATTGCTTTTAATCCAGTCTCTTGTCGTTTGTTTTCATTTGTTAATATTGCTTTACCAGGCAATGTTAAGGGTTGCTGAACAAACCTGGGTCTCTCTTCGCTACACTCAAACCCGAAAATAAAAGAGTAATGTTTTTTTCATAAAACGTTATAATTCACCTTTTTTTCAATTTATTACTGGTTGCTTAAATTCCTGCACTTCAACACAAATGTAGTTAAACTTAATGCAAATTCAAGGTATTAATTAAATTTATATAAAAGAAGCGCGTCCGCGGTTGCCGAATAATAGTGCTTGACTGACGAATGCCATATATAATTGTTGACGATGGTAGTGTATGCGCGTTGGCGCCTTTCCATTCGCCGCGCACGGCTGCGCATAAGGATTTCGCCGCCGTATAAATTATGAAGGAGGCGGCTTAAACATCCTGCCCGCCCTGCAGGGAGGTGCCAGCAAGCACCTTCTGCAGTTCCTGCAGGGCGCGGATGGTAGTATCTAAGGCGCGATTCGTATTGCGCCGTTGGCATTGCGCCGTTTGCAGGCCTTGAGGGGTGCGCGCGATCGTGCGCTTGGCCGTCTTTGCGAGTTTGGGGGTTGCCGCTGTTTTAAATGCAGGATGCGCCTTTTGGGCGCTGCAGGCGCAGGTCGGTGTCCTCTCTTTTTTCTTTTTCGGCCTGGGTTTCGGCTTCCGGGATGCTTGCTGTGTTGGGACCTTTCCTTGACCACGTTGACTTTTCGGTCCATTGTGCAGGAGGGTGTGATGCGCCAGACCGCACATTTTGCACGACCCTCGGGAGTCGCATTCACCCGTTGTATGCGTGAGGGCTAAGCAATTATAGCAATAGCCCTGTGCCCTGGCCACGGTAGCACGCTGCGGTGGCCGCATCGCCTTAAAAGCCGGGCAGGTCCGCAGAGCGTGGTAGCGGTGGCAGAGCCGACACTGGAGGCAGTTATCGGTCTCTGCTGTGGGAGCCAGTGGACATGCTGGTCGAGATGCCATGATGGTGTCGTCCTGAAAGCATAAGAGCAGAGAGAGAAACGAGAAGTAGTTGGATACAGCGGATGATACGGAAATTTAATTATACAGGGGAAACGTATATAAGTTAGAGCGCTGTGCTCGAAGAGTACTCCATTGGAAGAAAGCACAGTTTAACTAAGGGGCGCATGACAAGCCCATTTTGGGTGCGAACCTCTACAACCCGAACATGGTTGTCAGGTCCGTGGCGAACGTTCTCGATTCGTCCCAGACGCCACTCGGTGGGTGGGAGTGAATTTTCTTTAATTACGACGAGGTCGCCTGGTTGAGGATTTCGCTGTGGCGTTTGCCATTTATAGCGTTTCTGAAGGTCCTTCAAATAATCTTCTTTCCAGCGTCGACTGAATTGGTGATGAAGCGATTTGAGCTTTTCCCATCGATTTATCCAGGAGAGGTCTTCCGCGTTTGGCTCAGGAATGGCTAATAGCGGTGCACCTCGAAGGAAGTGACCCGGAGTGAGCGCTGTGAAGTCAGCTGGGTCCTGGGATAGTGAGGTGAGAGGCCTCGAATTGAGAACTGCTTCAATACGCACCAACAGCGTCGTGAATTCTTCGAAAGTAAACTTGTGGGATGCAGCGGTTTTTTTGAGGTGGGTTTTAAAACTTTTTACTGCGGATTCCCACAAGCCGCCCATATGAGGGGCGCTGGGTGGAATATACTGCCAGTTTATTCCCTGAGGGGCATATTTCTGTACAATGTCCGCAGAGCATTCGTTAAGAAATTTAACGAAGTCGCGTTCGAGTGCGCGCTGAGCGCCAATGAACGTTTTACCATTGTCGCTCATCATTTTTGAGGGATAACCTCGTCTGCCAACGAATCGGGCGAATGCTGCTCGAAAGGCTTCAGTAGTAAGGTCCGAGCATAGCTCGAGGTGTACTGCCTTTGTGGAAAAACAGACGAATACAGCCACGTACCCTTTTATGATAGTGGTCGACCTCAGAACCGATGCTTTTATTTGGAATGGACCTGCGAAGTCTACTCCTGTTGTGGAAAAGGGGAGTGAGAAATTACAGCGCTCAGGTGGTAGAGCTGCCATTATTTGCGTGCGCGTTTTCTGTTTGAAAAGCGTGCAAGATTTGCATTGAAAAATGCATTTCCTTATAAGAGGCTTTAGTTTTGGTACGAAGTACTCTTGCCTCAACATTTGGAGCATTAACCGCATTTTTGCATGAAGAAGCAGGCGGTGTAAAAACTCCAGATACAACTGGCAGAGCCTTGAATCCGGAGGAAGGATTACTGGATGCTTCTCGTTGTACTGCATTGTAGAATGTTCCAATCTTCCACCGATACGTAGGAGCCCGCATCCATCCAGAAATGGGTCAAGAGCCAGAAGGGAACTCTTTTTGCTTATTGGCATATTGTTTTGTAAGGCGCTCTTTTCCGCCCCAAAATGGCGAGATTGTGCCATTGCCACAAGCCGCGTTTTCACATGTTGCAACTCTTTGTACGTCAGATGGGGATTATGTGTTGTTGCCACCGATTTGGGTTTGTGGCAGGCATTGTTCACAAAGCGGAACACGTATGCAATCACACGGAGAGCTCGAGAGTATGAGGAGAAACGTTGAAGAATGTCGTCCTCTTCCTCGAGTGCGTGATATGCTTCCACCTTGCGTTTCTCGGGTGGAGAAGCGCTACCTGCTTTCGGCTTTGGCCATGCCGAAATGTGGCAAGAAAGCCATTGTGGTCCGTGCCACCAAAGTGATGAACCTATCAAATCATGCGGCTTGCAACCACGTGTGCCAAGATCAGCAGGGTTGTCTTGGCTAGATACATGGCGCCAGGTGCCGCTGGGAAGATATTCTCGAATATGAGAGGTACGGTTGGCCACATAAGTCTTCCAGGTCGATGGAGATTTTTCTAACCAGGCTAGTACAATCTCAGAATCTGACCATAAGAATATGTTGCATGCTTGTAAGTCGAGCTGTTTTCGAACAGTTGAAGCCAGTTTTGCAAGTAGGACTGCACCACATAGCTCTAAGCGGGGTAAGCTTACAGTTTTTATGGGGGCAACTTTGCCTTTCGCAACCAAAAGAGAAGATTTTATTTGGTTGCCCACATGTGTGCGGATGTAAATCGCTGCGCAATATGCTTTTTCCGAGGCATCACAGAACCCGTGGATTTGGGTGTCTTGCCCTGGAACGACATTAACCCATCGAGGGATTTCGATGTGGGAAATGGCTGGCAGATTTTCTGCGAAATGTTGACATTTTGATAATGTTGCGGGTTTGGCGCTTTCATCCCAATCGCTGCCATCCAGCCAGATTTCTTGGAGAAGCATCTTGGCCTGGATCATAACTGGCGACAGCCATCCTGCCGGGTCAAACAGTTTTGCAACAGAAGATAAAATTTGTCGCTTTGTGACCGCATTTTGGGTGCGTTTCGACAGAATGGTGTATGAAAATTTGTCCGTGAGCGCGTTCCATCGAATGCCAAGAGTTTTGGTATTGGAAGTGCTCTCAAATTTCAAGAAGTTGGAGTCTAGAAGATCCTCCCTCGGAAACTGTTCTAATATGGCCGGGTGATTAGCCGTTAGTTTCTTTAGTATGAAACCAGCTGATTTTAGGGCGTTTATCAGTTGAACGAGTGATTCAGTGGCGTTATAGATGGTATGACTTCCGGATAGGATGTCGTCGACATAAGTTTGCGTCTTGAGAATTGTTGCAGCCAACGGGAATGTCGCTTTCGTGTCATCGGATAGTTGATGCAACGTACGAATAGCGAGATATGGTGCACAATTGACGCCGAATGTAACCGTTTTTAGATTGAAATCGCTAACATTGGAGTTGGCCGATTTGCGAAATAGGATTCGCTGAAAATCTTTGTCGTCCTCGTGTATAAGGATCTGACGGTACATTTTTTCAATATCTCCATTGAACACATACTTATGCATGCGCCACTGTAGAATTAGTAGCATGAGATCTGGTTGGAGAGTTGGACCAGTGTATAGCACGTCATTCAGGGATTTTCCTGACCCAGATTTTTTAGAGGCGTTGAAAACCACACGAACTTTGGTGGTTACCTTATCTGGTTTGACTACCGCATGATGTGGCAAGTAAAATAAGAAGACCTTGCCATTCGAAGTTATTTCGCATGGGTCGGCAGATTCCATGTGATCAAGGTCGAGATATTCTTGCAACACATTGTTGTACATTGTACCTAACTCCCCCTTTTTCTGAAGCGATCGCTCCATGCTTAAAAACTGCTGCAGAGCAGCCGGGCGGGATTTGCCGAGGGAGAGTTTTTCAGGAAACTCTTCCTTGAATGGAAGTCGCACAATGTATCGACCGTTTGGTGCACGTGTCGGGGTTGTTGCATATATCTGCTCACACGCTTGATCCTCGGGGGATATCTGTGGAGGTTGTGGAATTTCCTCCTCTTCCCAAAATTTTCTCAGTTGAGAACTGAGTGTCTCGTTTGACGCTGGGACTTGTGTCGAGAATGACAAAACATTTTCAGTTATTGGACCACTGAGAATCCAACCAAAAATGGTTTGTTGCGCAAGTATGCTACCGCACACCTTTTTTATACCTTCCAACAGAATTTGTGGAAGTATGTCGCTGCCAATGACCATGTCAGTCTGACCCGGTATGTGGCAACTGGGATCAGCGAGCTCAAGGAGTTTCAACTGCTGCCAGATTTTGCGACTAATGGTGGATGTTGGTAGATTTTTTGTCAGTTGCGGCAACACAATGGCATGAGCCTTTATCCTTTTAATGGCCTTGGATGCAACCAGTGTCAAAGGACAAAGCTTGGAGGACTTTTGTACGACTTGTCCACCCATGCCAGAGATTTCGAACTTTGAATGTTCGAATGGAAGTTTCAACCGTTTTTGCACTTTCGAGGAAATGAAAGTTCTTTCCGAGCCTTGATCAATAAGGGCTCTCAGTTGAAATAATTCCCCTTCGTGTTCGACTGCGACCATAGCAGTAGGAAGGAGAATTTGGTTATCATTGGCTGCATGCAATTATTGAACCGGTGCGTGTTTTGAACAACACGGTAGTTCGCCAGAATCGGAGCTATTCTGCGTTTGTCGAACGGGAGATGTTGACTCAGCAGTTGTGTGCTGCACGTTTGGTGCATTCGTTCGCGGGGTGGAACGTTGAGCTTGTGGGCTCGCATGCAACAGCGTGTGATGCCGTTGATGACATGTCGAACATGACCACTTGCTCGTGCACTCATTGATGATATGAGTGCTGCTAAGGCAGTTTGTACACAGCTTAGCTTGTTTTATGAATTGTGTCCGGTTTTGCACAGACATTCGTTTGAATCGTGGACAGAATCTAATAAGGTGCGGGGAGTTGCAACATTGGCAAGTTTCCTTTTTAGATTCTGCCACAAGGGTTTGCGTCCTGTTGAAGGACCTGTTTTGCGTAGAATTTTGATGAGCGACTGGTTTTTGTTTGCTTGGTTGAAGCCTATTGACCCTTTCAACGACTTCATATCTCGAGGTGAGAAAGTCGTTCATTTGTGACCATGAGGGTAGATCTCTTCGAGAAGAGAGAGACTGTTCCCAAAGTGACAGGGTTGTTTCTGGGAGCTTTGATGAACAAACGTACACCAGAATCGGATCCCAACTGTCTGTCGTAACTCCTTGGGAGTGAAGGACGGATAGGCAGTTGTTTATTGTATTTTGCAATTTCTGAAGTTGCTCACTATTTTCGGATGGAATAGTGGCAAGAGTCAGTAAGGATTTTATCTGGTTGTCAACCAAGTTACGCTTGTTTTCGTATCGTGACCGTAAAGCTTCCCAGGCAAGGTCAAAGTTATCATCGCTCAACGCATATTGTTTGACGATGGAGCCGGCTTTGCCTTGCGTTTTGTACCGGAGATGGTACAATTTCTGAGCACGGGAGAGCCTTGGGTGGTTAATGTACACCGCTGTGAACATGTCACGAAAAGCGGGCCATTCTTCATAGCCACCATAAAAGGTCTCCGTGTCGCAGGCTGGGACCTTGAGGTAAATATTTGCCTCAGCCGGGGGTTGTTCCACGCGGGGTGGTGGACTCGGCGTTGCCATCATTTTTATCAATGAAAGTTGATCGGCAATTTTTGCTTTTGTCACTTCATACGTATCAAGGCAGGCGCATTGTTTGCCTTGCACTGAACTCTTGAAGTCTTCAGGGAAACTTTCGTCTGGTTTCGAAAAAACCAGATCGTAAACCGATTGAAGTCGTGCCCAATAATCATCTAGTGATTTGTCCTTTATCATGAGATACGATTCAGTGTGATCCTGAATCGGTGCTTCGTTGAATTTTGCACAGTATCTCATCAGATTGTCACTTTCCGCGATGAACTTTTGCGCGGATGGGTCAACTGATTTGGATTTCCGGGGGGATGTTGACCTTTCCTTGGCCGTTTCTTCCTTTGGGCCACCTTTTGGTTTTGTCCCGGTTTCGGACATTTTTGGGGGGCTGAGAGGCATTTTATGCAAACTTTTGGGGTTTCAAAACCGAATAAAATATTTGTCCGCTCAGAGAACGTTCGCAAAATTCGAAGATGGAAAACTCTTCGTGCCACAGAAATTTAGAAAAGGGGATTTAAATTGGTGGCGGTGTTTGTGTTTTTTTTTTTTTTTTTTTGAACAATAGAGTCAAGCACGGACAACGGGACGTTCCTTAAATTATTTAAATCCGCGAAATTCGGAATTTAATAGGATGTATATTGTTTTGTAAAAACAAAAGGTATAAAATTTAAAAAAAATCACAAACACTTTTCACTTATATATACGTGTAAATATACGTGTGGAAATAAACGTGTATTTGTAAATTACTGGTATATATAGGTATGTATATATTAGAAAATAATAATATGTACTTGAAGTTTGTATGGATATTTTTTTGAAAGTTCCTATAGGGACGAAAATATCTCAAACTTAGTTTTGTACGACAGAATAAGTACAAGCGTACGTGCGCAATATACAAACGTATGTATATATGTTTGTTTGTGCGAACGTATGCACGTGAATCAGATGAGCTTCTCTGTTTATGTTTACAAACAGAAGAGTTTGTTTTGATTCGCTTCTTCGTCGCTTTAATGTCGCGTGTCTTTGTGAAGCTGAGTCCGGTTGATTGCACTGTTGGGAGGGTGCAGCAAAGAAAGATGAAAAAATTGCAAATATGAGAGAGGTTGAGAAATTTGATCAGCAGTACACAGCTCTCGTTGCTAATGTAGCTCTATGTGCTGGGAAAATGTCGCTGGAAGAGCGATTTGAACGTGTGAGTAAACACGTATGATGTTCTCTGAGTGGAGAAGTATGATTGCTGGAAAAGCAACTTGAAATTATTTGTACATGTATGTAAGTATGTACATACGTATGAATATTATACTTTTTATATATGCTGGCAAGCAAGAAAAAATCACTTGGAAGAAGTTGAACTGTATCAACAAGTTCAACGCTCTGTGCGAACAACGGGGTAAACTCAGCTGTAGAAGAAGTTTTTGCCGATGTTGTTCTTGCACAGTGGGTTTGAGTAGGCACGTAAACTGCAATTTTTTGTTGGTTAAATACCACTAGAAATATGTATACATATATACATACATATAATTGGCGGATTTTGCCTATTGGTATAGCGGAATATTTTCTACCAATTTTTGGTTGCAAAAAGTTGCAGTAAAACCAACGGTAAGAAAATTTCCGCAATATTCATGTATATATGTGGATATATATATGCTTTTGCAGTTTACAAAAATAATATAACTTTTGTGGAAAAAAGTTGTATTATTTTCTATATTTTTTATGAAAAATAAAAAAAACTGCCTACTCACCGATTCCTGTATGATTAATGCTGCTTATATTGTTGTTGTTTCCTGATCGCTTATCGTTGCTTGCTTGGCGATGCTTTTAGCTGGTTGATGTTGCTGATTAAAGATGGTTTTTTTAATTTAAATTTTTTTTTTTTTATTTTTTGATTTTCAAAAATCTTTTTTTTTTTAAACAATTTTTGTGTGCATATACGTGTATGTATTAATATATGTTTGTATCAAAACGGCACTTATGATGATTTCTTTTGTGTTTTAAAGACAAATTTTTCCCTTTTTGCAATTTTTTTTTTTTTTTAATTTGAATTTTTGTATATATGTATATATGTAATAAGTATATGTATAAGTAGCTATTAAATTTGGCACTATGAGTTTTTTGCACTTTGGTTTTATATTATTGTCTATTTTTTAAACGAACGAAAAATTCGATTTATATAATTTTATTATCACTTTAAGGGTGGGCCAAGGATGGCTGCGAAGGACCATGAACAAACCTGGGTCTCTCTTCGCTACACTCAAACCCGAAAATAAAAGAGTAATGTTTTTTTCATAAAACGTTATAATTCACCTTTTTTTCAATTTATTACTGGTTGCTTAAATTCCTGCACTTCAACACAAATGTAGTTAAACTTAATGCAAATTCAAGGTATTAATTAAATTTATATAAAAGAAGCGTGTCCGCGGTTGCCGAGTAATAATGCTTGACTGACGAATGCCATATATAATTGTTGACGATGGTAGTGTATGCGCGTTGGCGCTTTTCCATTCGCCGCGCACGGCTGCGCATAAGGATTTCGCCGCCGTATAAATTATGAAGGAGGCGGCTTAAACAGTTGCCAAGCGACAACTACATATGCATCATCCAATGCTGAGGTTGCCGTCACATCTAATTGTACTGGGTCGCGCTTCTGGCCACATTCAACCATACCCGTAACGTTGCCTCGTCACAAACCAATATCATGTTCTCCCCGATTACATCATGACCAAATAGCACACGGAATGATATGTATCATACACCATACCTACACACTATCATCTCGTGGCTTGTTCTCATTCAGAGCGGTGTTTTGGGGCTTCACGTATCGTGAGTTGCCTCGCCGCAAGGCTTTGGTGATGTTGAGAAGGCACGTCGTGCTACGCCTGAGAGCACCAATCCCACTCTTGCTTGATTAGTCGTTAAACTGAAATAACAAAAAATAATAATAAAAATCAATTAATTCTTTATTGGTTGGAAGATTATGATGGTAAAATAAGATATTTTTTGCGCACACATACCTTTGCGGTACAACTGACTACGAGTGAATATGCCAACACGATCACCACGCATCCATCGCGAACGCTCGTAGCTTATGCAATTTCCAGCAGCAACAGACCCAACATCTTAGTCCATGGGTTAGTCTCAGGATGGCAGCGTGCCAGTAGTCCAGAGCACCCTCCAAATACAAATGTTGTCCATTGTGTACCGTAACACTTGTAAAAAAAAAAATGGGTTTCATTCATGTTAGCACATCGAGTCCAGCTGTGCGCTATGGGATCTTAACATTCAACATCACTCATAACGTTCGCCATTTTCAGTGGATTTTGAACGCTTTGCCCGTATAGCAAGATGTGATTAAGAGATCAAAGGTGTCGCTGTCGATATTGCGGTATTTCGATAAGGGGACAAATCCCGCCATCACTAACAGTTCGTGTTAAAATCATCGCTTACCGCCGACAGAATTAGGCGATGAGCTGGAAATAAAGAAGAGAGACGTATTAGTTTGTGGGGTACATCCCCTAAATTCTGGTCATCAGTGTTGACATCTTTGAAACCGAATGTTAAGTTACATTCAGCCATCGCCATTGTCTCTTTGGAAGGACCTTTGCAAAATAACCAAGAGTCGCTAGAAACAGATGAAATAAGAATAAGCACCAAAGGCCCTCGCAGCCAGCGTGCTAAAAACTGTTAGGGTAATATTGAATGGTGCTCCCACCAATAATAAATTAATAAAAGAGATTGTGGCGCATAGAACATCATGGATCAGCGCTTTGCTCAACATCAGATGCAAGCAAAATCCAGCCAAAGAAATCTGAAACAAAATAAGAAAAATAAGATTAGTAGAGCGGCGAAAATTAACCAAAAAGGACCATACTTACCAAACCACGTTGTACGCTTTCGAGTTGAAAATTCATTCAGAAAATGTATGTATCCACATTTCCATGAATGACATTTTCTTAATGAACAGCGCAAGGTTGCCACTCTACCACATATTTAACTTCAGCCGGGAACGCAGTCCGCGCGATCCCAATGGGAACACAATTCGGATCCGTGATATCCAACACACCCGAGTGCTAGCACGCGAACAAAAGCCAAAATACATATACAAACGCGAAAATATAGACCGAAATAAAAAGGCGCTCTGGTTTATAATGGGTTTCCTTTTATCAAAAAAAA
The DNA here is from genome assembly GCF_040869045.1 of Eurosta solidaginis. Taxonomy (NCBI): domain Eukaryota; kingdom Metazoa; phylum Arthropoda; class Insecta; order Diptera; family Tephritidae; genus Eurosta; species Eurosta solidaginis. Next base: position 25,976,139 of record NC_090324.1, on the reverse strand, counting down.
ATTAAAAAAAAATAAAATAGTTATTCTCCTTAAATCACTTTCCATTATTATTTTCATTACGAAAAGTTAAGCTTTCATCTGATCTCAAACTTAGCCTTAGACTGTTTCTTATACTATAACGAAATAACTTCCAAATTACATAAGACCGTGAAATTTCCAAGCTTTTTCAAGTTTTTATTAGCTTAAAGTTGGCTGTGGAAAAGCTAATTGGAGATTACGATACAATCTCCAAGATTAATAAAATAATTAAAGGAAAGTTCAGGAACCCTTATGAAATATTAATTCCCCCAAATGAACTTTATGAGAAAAACCACACAAAAAATGAAACATTTCAGAAGTCAGATCGCGTCAGAACTCAAACGTGAATGTCCTCAAACACTTGCGCGACATGACCATTAGGTATCGTTACGCTGCCAAATTGGCAGCACCGCACAGCTGTCTCACTGCAATGAGTGGAAGAGTTATCAGCTGACATCTCTACAAATTGCCACACTCGATAGTGTGCCTATTCCCGCCAGGGTTGTGTGGAAATCAACAAATACACCACAATTTGTGATTCTCACACAACATGGCCCAAATCAACACAAAGAGTGTTCCCAAACAGCGGATAAAGGCCTCTTTACATCTTTCGCAAATTTATCTGCGCAACGTCATTTGATTAGTCATTTTACAGTCATTCATAGGTTATATTCATAGCCACATTTTTTTCGGCGTGGGTAAGTTTTGTGACCAAATTTTTGTAGGGCAATTACAAGGAGCCGTGAAAATACACGGGTAACTCGTGATACCATCTGCTACACAAATGTAGCGTATATTACCGCCTATTGCCTGTATTAGGCAAACACCAAAAAATGACTGCTTTCAATATCAGAATTTCATTATGATGAGAATATTTACCAAAACTAAAGATACCTTTAGGCGTATCTCAATAAAATTATATTAAATATAACAGTGGTTTCAACCACTACCAACACGTCACTACATCGGCAGAATAACTTAACCAGACTATTCATCCCAAATAAACCCTTAACCCGAGTACGCCAACCACAAGCTCGACCAATTAAGGTTCTACTCTCCGCCCATACGCCACCCAACCCCCCTTAAAATGCAAACCAAATAATAACAAGTTCGCGTTCCAGAATGACGGGTTTCTCGGTCAAACGCAACAAGACGGAGCAACGCGTTGACTCCTTCACCGTCTCCTGCCGGTGGTGCCAGAAGAACCACGGCATACGACTATGCCCGCTGTATAGGGGAATGTCGGCAGAAGAACGCCTCCGGGCCGTCCTTATACACCGGCACTGCCCCAATTGCCTATCGCCGTTCCATCGGTTAGAGATATGCCCTAGCAACGACCGTTGCCACCGCTGCCGTGAACCACACCACACTACGCTTCACATGGAGGACGAGCAAGCACGGCCACGCCCGATCCCTTGCGAAGAGCGCGACGACGACGAAAGCGACGAGGTGCTATCGATCAACATCACCGAGGACACACGATCGTGGACCCAACAGGTAGAAGAGGAAGAGAAGGAGATGGAAGAGTTCACGAGAAGTGCAGGCGCCTTAACCATCGCCCCAATGGCCAGTGGAGAAGCACGATCCTTCCGACCGCTGCTTCAGCATGAGAAGCAGAAAAGCAATCAGCGACACATGGAACACGGGGATGGCGCTGAGACCCGTCCTTTCCGCCCATCGCACCGCAATGCCAGTGGGCGCCGGGGCGGCGCGGAGCCGCGTCCGTTCCGCTCGACCCGACTCTCTACTGGCAGAGCGGCCCCGTATCAACCATGCAAGAAGGGTACCACCACCACTATCGTTCCACATCAGGCGCACCCCGCCGGCTTCAGGACAGGGCGCTTACGGGAAACCCACGACGCGATGACGATCACCTGAGAATTTATTGCTGTTGCTCCCACCGCGATCATACGAATAGAGGCAGGGGGGCGCCTCCATCTGGTGCGCGAACTCATTGATCCCTGCGCGCCGACGTCCGTAGTAGATGCGCACCTGGCCAACGACCTCCAACTCGAACAGCTTAATACGGCCAGAACTACGAAGTGCACACTAGTGTTGCGCCGGAAATACGGGGTAACGAATCGAGTCACGACTCAGGCAACGGTGGTAGCACGGCATACGCGTCTCAACCCAACCGCGACGATTGACTCCTCGGTCGCCGCACGAATCCAGTTTATGAGAATCGCAGACCCGACGTTCTATCGATCTGCGCCGGTTCTCTTAACACTCGGAGCCGACGTGTACGCCACCATTATGGTTAGTGGCACAGCTCCAGCAACGGTCAATGGGCTCCTCACGCAGCCGACGATCTTCGGACTGGTCGTTTCAGGAGCGTTCCAGCCATAACGGTCTGGCAGCGTTCTTACGCATCTACAGCGACATCCAGCCTTTATATAATACATAATACAAATTACATCCAATTAACCAGGTGCATCAAAACCAAGCAACCACACGTACATGAATACTAACTTTTCCCTTTTAATCCACAGCTCCGCCAAGAGAGGCTGCATTAGTGGTGACCGGGAGTTCACATTGGAATTTTAATTTATTTTAAGTTATTTAATTTATCTAAGTTATAACGCCTTGGGACGGTTGCTGGCGTACTCATCAGTTTTTTTTTTGCTCTTTCGAGTTGCTCGCCGCAAGGGGGCCGGCATGTTTAGGCCACCAGCCTAAATATTGGCTACCACCCTAATGCACAATTTTGGCAATTTTATTATTTACCGGTAACGGCCCACCCCTGCCGAGCGCTAACTTCAAAGGGGAAAAACTCGACGAAAGTTAGCTATCGGCAGGTGGTGCGGATCTTTTTCGTTTTTTAAACTTTCTTTTCTATATTGGAACGTCAACGAGCCAGCAGCTAGCCCCAGGTGAGTAAAAATAAAAACCAACCATTTTTTTGTACGCTGTAAGAAGTTGTATTTTGAAGTGATTTGCAAATAATTATTTTCATCTTTGTGCCTTAAATTAATTCCCATCTTTAAATTCCGTGAATTAATATTGCAAGTCATTATTTGTGCATAGTGAAGCGAGCGTTTTAATTAATTCTTTCTTTACCCAATACTTTGAGTTGGAATTAATTAGGCCTCTTCATTACATACCGCGAGTGTACTCTTGCACACCTTTTGTGTTTTGAACTTTCACCTTACCGAACCTTTGATAATTAATAACCACATCTTCTTTACACAGTGAATAAATTGTTATTGTTTTGATACTAATTCGGTGTTTTATTTATTTTTATTTGCAACGCACACGCCTGACTTCCCCGGGTCCACTGCCCCGCAAAACAGATGTATTTACGAAAAATCTAAGCAAGTTAATTCATAACAAGTTTGTAAAATTGTTAGGTTTAATGTAGTACATGTAAAATATCTTCAAAGTTTTTTTTTGAGTTAAATTCTTAATTTGTGACTGCAAATGAATACCAGATTTGAGGAGGAGTGTTGAAATTCTATTTCATGTGGCAACTCCGTTTTTCATTTGCAACATGTCATCGCATTTTTGCTTTGCGAATTCATTCTTTATATTCGCCAGTTTAACTTACGAATAATTCTTTTCTATCTGTGTGTATCTAACCGACGTTGAAGTAAGTCGAAATATACATTCTTTATTGTTCAGAAGAGCGGCTGTTTTTATTTTAAATTAGAGGAGATCCAACAATTTTTCCTTAATTCCTTGATTTCATTTTGTAGTTTAATTTTTTCTGCCTGATTTGTGCTTAAATTAATTTTTTCATAAATCTTGGCTATTGCTTTTCGAATGGTAAATTGCTTTCCTCCTCTTTTTCTTTTCAATATTATCGGTTTTGGAACTTTAGGTTCCTCAATTTTTTGAATCTTATTTCTCTGTCTATATTCTTCAATTGATATTGGCTTAGGGCCTTGCTTGAATTTCTCGGGTGTTTTCTTTTCACCTCCTTGCAAATTTAAATTTAATTTAACTAATTTATCAAAAATTTGGTCAAACTGACTTTGGTTTTGTATGTCCTCTTCTGGGAACATAATTCAATAAGTAGGAGAAAAAAAATTTTTTTACAGCAAAAACATAACTTCAATAGGCAGCCGTTAGGGTGCCCGAATATTTTCCCTCCTTAAAAATAATGTCTTAATTGTTAAAACTATTTCAAACTTAAACTGATTATACTTATTATGCATACTTATACTTATGCTGCCAGTCTTGTTGTTATACCACCTTATCACCGTTTATACCACCTTATCTTTGTTTGTTCCTTCCAAGGTAATATCAGTATTTTTACTGGTTATATCCACTGCTCCTGCATCATTTCTATTATAAAGCCCGTAAATTATAAAAATTGGTAAATGGCGTAATTTTTGAGTGCTCCAAATTGGTCGTGTTCACTGCTCCTGCATCAGTTCGATTACAAAGCCCATAAATTGCTAAATGATGTCATTCTTGCGTGCTCCAAATTGGTCATATCTATTGCTCCTGCATCAGTTCGATTATAAAGCCCGTAAATTGAAATAAAAATTGCTAAACATCATTTGCTTCTTTTACAAGGCTTAGGCTGTAATCAGCCAGTAAAATCCTTGCCAGCTATGAAATTAGGCTGAAAATTCAGCCAGTATAATCATAGGCAGGATCGCCATATAAAAGATTAAATGCAGGTAAATAAGTTTTGACATCAGTGAGCGAATTCTGAATGCCTCTTTATTCAAATATTTCAGCTTTTTTATATTAAATTATTCTAAACATATTATTACACACATATTTACATTTAAGCATACATACTTACATGCATATCTACCTTAAGCATACATACTTACATACCTACATACAACTCGACACAAAATATGTACCTACACATCTGTGTTTGCTGCGACTTCTATGGGAAATGCAATGCTTGCAAATTTGCTAGAATTCCAATTTGTTTGGTTGTGTATTGTACACACACCTGTATTAATGGCTATGCCAGCATTAATTATCAAATGCATATTTATGTATTGATGAACATTTAGACAATTTTTGTAGCTGGGTAGCATATTAGACTGACTTAAATATTTGGGATTAAATTGTTGGCTGTTTACACTACACTTCCCTACAAATGGGATTTTTCAGAACTATGGCTGCCGCACAAACTAAGGTTATTTTAACACCTAAAGTTTGACTGAATTGTTGAGTTTGGCTGTTATTCCTTAATTATTAAAATTAATGTTAAAAAAATCAATGATCGCATTCAAAACCAAATTCCTGGTGAAGTGATGAAATATAAATCGATCGACACAGTTACAGATGAAGATCAAATTATGAATTATCCAATTGAATTTCTAAACTCTTTAGAACCACCTGGAATGCCTGCGCATATATTAACTTTAAAAATTGGCTCACCAATCATGCTTCTTTGGAATTTAGACCCACCAAAATTGTGCAATGGAACCAGACTTTGCGTTAAGAAATTAATGCCGAATGTAATCGAAGCAACAATCATCAGCGGCAAAAGCAAAGGTGAAGATGTGCTCATACCATGGATCCCAATCCTACAGATTTGCCATTTTAAGCTCTTACAATTTCCTGTACGCCTTAGTTTTGCAATTTCAATCAACAACAACAAGAATAATCGATTAATGTTGCAGGATTAAATTTAGAGAGCCCGTGATTTTTCCATAGCCAGCTATATGTTGCTTGCTATAGAGTTGGAAAGCCAAAAAATTTGTTTATCTTTGCACCGAACGAAACCACTTGCATTACAATAAGGTACAATAATAAAATGTTTTAAACGAAAATTTCACCAAATATGCGTAAAAAAATCAATTCAATTTACAGAGCAATAAACTAAATTATCAACAAAGAAAACAGAAAAAATAACGCAACATTCATTCGATCTCGGCCTTTACAACGTACGCCGGGTAAAGGTATTACTGACAGTTGCTGCCCTACACCCGTGTCTGTATAAGCGACTGGTAAAGTCAGCAAAATTTCTCACGATAATGCAACCGCAAATGCTGCTGCTAACTCTCAACTTGAAATTACTGCTGTTCAGGAGGTATAAACCATTAATGACATTGCTGCTTCCAGTTCCACCAACATAGGTGGAGATTCTACTTCCGCCGCAGCGCTCTTGCCTAATGTTGATACTGCGCAACCAAGGCAGGTGACTGCCGTGTCGCCTCGCAGGACAATTTTTGTTTCACGTGTACATGCTTCGCTTACGGAAAATTATATTTTTAAGTATATAGAAGATAAGCTAGACCTTTCACAACCTTCTAAAATAGGTGTGTAGTAATTTAATTTTAGTTATGATAGGGATATTTCATCTTAAATATCAGTGCCAGACGCTTATTTTGATAGAGTTCTGAAATATACATTCTGGCCAAAACATTCAGTTGTGCATTTGTTAAAAAAAGTCAAACGCCACAAGAACTTCAAAAGACTCAAAAATCTCTGAGGAAACAGTGAAATAATAACCATCAACTACCAAAATGTTCGCGGCCTAAGATCGAAATTAAGTACCTTTTTCTGAATAGTTTTATTTCTACTTCTCAAGTTATAGCTTTTACTGAAACCTGGTTAAAAGCTGATAATTTTAACTCTGAACTTTTCTCAAGTAAATATGTAGTTTACCGGCGTGATCGTAAAGCCAGAGCAGGCGGTGTCCTTATTGCTGTTGACTCGACGCTTCCTTCTGAGTTGCTGCTATTGGACATCACACCGGACATTGAATTCGTAGCAGTAAAGCTTGCAATGCACAATTTTAGTTTGTTTATCTGCTGTACGTATATACCGCCATGATCGGATATACATGTTTATACATGTCATAGCACTGTTATTTGTAGATTGTACCCGCAATTGCGAGACAAAGACCGCCTAGTAGTTCTTGTTGATTTCAATTTACCATCAGTAAATTGGATCAATAACATCGACTGAAATTCCATGACTACCACCACTCAGAACGAGTTTTTAAATAACCTGATAGATATATCTCTTCTCCAAATGAATAATATTTTAAATTGCAAAAGCAAAATCTTAGACTTAGTAATTACAGATGACTCTGCTGGTATTACTCTAACCCGAACTCTTCCGTTATCCCTGCCTCAAGACCCTCTACATCCTACGCTTGAGATAGTAATGGATGTTGTTCAACCTGTCATGCTCGATGTTCCTAAAGCGAATTCCCGACCCCGTTCGAGATGTTTTCAAAGACGAATTTTAGTGGGCTCAATAAACTAATTGCTGCCCATGACTGGTCTAATCTTTAGGCGTGTACAGACGTAGAAACAGCGATATTCTTGTTTTATGGCAGTAGCGGGTCAAACGCCACAAGAACTTCAAAAAAACTCAAAAATCTCTGCGGAAACAGTGAAATAATAACCAACAACTACCAAAATGTTCGCGGCCTAAGATCGAAATTAAGTACCTTCTTCTGAATATTTTTATTTTTACTTCTCAAGTTATAGCTTTTACTGAAACCTGGTTAAAAGCTGATAATTTTAACTCTGAACTTTTCTCAAGTAAATATGTAGTTTATCGGCGTGATCGTGAAGCTAGAGCAGGTGTCCTTATTGCTGTTGACTCGACGCTTCCTTCTGAGTTGCTGCTATTGGACATCACAACGGACATTGAATTCGTAGCAGTAAAGCTTGCAATGCAAAATTTTAGTTTGTTTATCTGCTGCTCGTATATACCGCCATGATTGGATAAACAGACTAGATTTTTTTTCCTAAATTTATTCGGTACAAAATTTTTTTGACGAAGTCCCAGAAACCCACTATTTGTATGCAGTATTTGTATAAATATAATGATGGATATTTGATCGTTACTTTTCATAATGCAGTTTTTGTATGCATGCTTTAATTGAGTATCAATTTTCAAATAATATTAGCGCTCAATAGTAAGAATGCTCATGCAAATCAGTCCAATGCTCAGAAATATTTGCGTTGTTGATCTAACCTTACTTTATTGAATAAAGTTTATTCAGAATCGTATATGATGGCAATATAAGAAAAGATTTTGTAACTTTCCTTGATGCGTACGATTCAATCGGAGAAGAGGATGTTTTAAAGGAGAAAAAATTGACAGGTGTAGCCTTGGCTCACATAGTGATTTAATAATTTAGGACTACCCTTCGAAGATTGCGTTGGAATTGGAACGGATGGATGTTCTGTAATGACATCAGAAGTTAAGGGAGCTGTGCAGGAACTTATTAAAATATGTACCCATGCTAATCATTTTCCGTGTTTCAACCATTATCTTAATAACTCGCTTGCGAAAACGTCGAAAGTTCTTCAAACACGGGATTGTATTACGTTGATGAAAAAAATTATCCGTTTTCCAAATCAGTCTCCGAAACGTACCACAGTTTTCAAAATACATCTGCAGGAATCATTAAGTGGACTATGTGAAACGCGCTGGTCTGAAAAACATGATGATATAATGCAGTTTGAAGAAAACATCACAAAAATTGTTGCTTCGTTTCAAGAAATTTCTACTTGGCAAGATTGAACAACAAGTTCTGAGGCTCGTTCATGTTGAAATCTATTTGCGAGACAGAGTTCGTGATTTCAATGATTTGTTTGAGCAATGCACTTTCTGTTACACGACCACTAAGCTCACTTTTGCAAACACCGTCAATAGATTTGAATCAAGCTTCTGAAGCATTGACTGACACTTTGCGAACATTAAAAAACCATAGACTTGAAGCAGGAAGTCGTTTTTCGTGACTTTACAAAAAAATAGTCGCTTTAGCAGATGATTTGAAGTTTGATATTGTCCTCCCACGAATTGCTAAAAAGCAAATACATCGAGCTAATTACACTTCATCAGACGCTGAAGAGTCTGATCAATTTATATACCTCTTCTTGATCACATTATTCTTGATTTACAAGGCAGATTACCTGAAGATACATTGCAAGTTTTTATACTCAGTTGAGCAGAGCTCACAGAGTATATTAAGTTTGATTGGATAACGGTTGGTTGTACATATATAAAGGAATCGAGATAGATATAGACTTCCATATATCAAAATAATCAGGATCGAAAAAAAATTTGATTGAGCCATGTCCGTCCGTCCGTCCGTCCGTCCGTCCGTTAACACGATAACTTGAGTAAATTTTGAGGTATCTTGATGAAATTTGGTATGTAGGTTTCTGAGCTCTCATCTCAGATCGCTATTTAAAATGAACGATATCGGACTATAACCACGCCCACTTTTTCGATATCGAAAATTTCGAAAAACCGAAAAAGTGCGATAATTCATTACAAAAGACCGATAAAGCGACGAAACTTGGTAGATGAGTTGAACTTATGACGCAAAATATAAAATTAGTAAAATTTTGGACAATGGGCGTGGCACCGCCCACTTTTTAAAGAAGGTAATTTAAAACTTTTGCAAGCTGTAATTTGGCAGTCGTTGAAGATATCATGATGAAATTTGGCAGGAACGTTACTCTTATTACTGTATGTACGCTTAATAAAAATTAGCAAAATCGGAGAAGGACCACGCCCACTTTAAAAAAAAAAATTTTTTTAAAGTAAAATTTTAACAAAAAATTTAATATCTTTACAGTATATAAGTAAATTATGTCAAGATTCAACTCCAGTAATGATATGGTGCAACAAAATACAAAAATAAAAGAAAATTTAAAAATGGGCGTGGCTCCGCCCTTTTTCATTTAATTTGTCTAGGATACTTTTAATGCCATAAATCGAACAAAAATTAACCAATCCTTTCGAAATTTGGTAGGGGCATAGATTTTATGGCGTTAACTGTTTTCTGTGAAAATGGGCGAAATCAGTTGATGCCACGCCCAGTTTTTATACACAGTCGTCCGTCTGTCCTTCCGCATGGCCGTTAACACGATAACTTGAGCAAAAATCGATATATCTTTACTAAACTCAGTTCACGTACTTATCTGAACCCACTTTACCTTGGTATGAAAAATGAACGAAATCCGACTATGACCACGCCCACTTTTTCGATATCGAAAATTGCGAAAAATGAAAAAAATGCCAAAATTCTATACCAAATACGAAAAAAGGGATGAAACATGGTAAAGTAATTGGAATGTTTTATTGACGCGAAATATAACTTTAGAAAAAACTTTATAAAATGGTTGTGACACCTACCATATTAAGTAGAAGAAAATGAAAAAGTTCTGCAGGGCGAAATAAAACACCCTTAAAATCTTGCCAGGTATTACATATATAAATAAATTAGCGGTATCCAACCGATAATGTTCTGGGTCACCCTAGTCCACATTTTGGTCGATATCTGGAAAACGCCTTCACATATACAAATACCACCACTCCCTTTTAAAACTCTCATTAATACCTTTAATTTGATACCCATATCGTACAAACTCATTCTAGAGTCACCCCTGGTCCACCTTTATGGCGATATCTCGAAAAGGCGTCCACCTATAGAACTAAGCCCCACACCCTTTTAAAATACTCATTAACACCTTTCTTTTGATACCCATATTGTACAAACAAATTCTAGGGTCACCCCTGCTCCACCTTTATGGCGATATCTCGAAACGGCGTCCACCTTTGGAACTAAGGAAAACTCCCTTTTAAAATACTCATTATCACCTTTCTTTTGATGCCCATATTGTACAAACAAATCCTAGGGTCACCCCTGGTCCACCTTTATGGCGATATCTCGAAAATGCGACCACCTATACAACAACCACCACTCCCTTTTAAAACCCTCATTAATACCTTTAATTTGATACCCATATCGTACAAACACATTCTAGAGTCACCCCTGGTCCACCTTTGTGGCGATATTCCGAAAAGGTGTCCACCTATAGAACTAAGCCCCACACCCTTTTAAAATACTCATTAACACCTTTCTTTTGATACCCATATTGTACAAACAAATTCTAGGGTCACCCCTGGTCCACCATTATGGCGATATCTAGAAACGGCGTCCACCTATGGAACTAAGGATTACTCCCTTTTAAAATACTCATTAACACCTTTCTTTTGATACCCATATTGTACAAACAAATTCTAGGGTCACCCCTGGTCCACCTTTATGGCGATATCTCGAAACGGCGCCCACCTATGGAACTAAGGATTACTCCCTTTTAAAATACTCATTAATACCTTTAATTTGATATCCATATCGTACAAACGCATTCTAGAGTCACCCCTGGTCCACATTTATGGCGATATTTCGAAAAGGCGACCACCTATAGAACTAAGGCCCACTCCCTTTTAAAATACTCATTAACACCATTCGTTTGATGCCCATATTGTACAAACAAATGCTAGGGTCACCCCTGGTCCACCTTTATGGCGATATCTCGAAACGGCGTCCACCTATGGAACTAAGGATTACTCCCTTTTAAAATACTCATTAACACCTTTCATTTGATACCCATATCGTACAAACGCATTCTAGAGTCACCCCTGGTCCACCTTTATGACGATATCTCGAAACGGCGTCCACCTATAGAACTAAGGCCCACTCCCTTTTAAAATACTCATTAACACCTTTCGTTTGATGCCAATATTGTGCAAACGCATTCTAGAGTCACCCCTGGTCCATCTTTACGGCGATATCTTGAAAAGGCGTCCATCTATAGAACTTAGGTCCACGCCCTTTTAAAATACTCATTAATACCTTTCATTTGATACCCATATCGTACAAACGCATTCTAGAGTCAACCCTGATCCACCTTTATGGCTATATCCCTAAATGGCGTCCACCTATAGAACTATGGCGCACTCCCTCATAAAATACTCTTTAATGCCTTTCATTTGATACACATGTCATACAAACACATTCCAGGGTTTCCCTCGGTTCATTTTCCTACATGGTTATTTTCCCTTATGTTGTCACCATAGCTCTCAACTGAGTATGTAATGTTCGGTTACACCCGAACTTAACCTTCCTTACTTGTTAATCTTAATTTGCTACTCCCATCGCGAATCATCAAAGATAATACAATGCAAAAAAAGAATTTGTCTAAAGAGCTTGTCCAAGATCTTGGTAACGATACGCATCTCTTATTGGAGCAAAATAAATTTAATTTAGATGGAGAGTACGAAGTGTGGTCAGAAAGCTGGTCTGATAAGCAACACAAAAAATTAATTCCACTATCTGCTGAAAAAGTTTTAAATGATTGCAATGAATATGCGTTTCCATCAATAAATACTCTTATCAAAATTCTAGCAATGCTTGTGCTGAAAGGAGTTTTTCGACACTTCGCCGGTTGAAAACGTGGTTACGGTCCACAATATCTGAGCACAGACTCACTGGTCTTGCACTTTTAAATACCCATTTCGATATTGAGATTGATATTGATCATATAATTGAAAGATATGTAAAAAAGGGAAGCATAGAATTAAATTTACTGTGTGAATATGAACTATGCAGAAGATAAAAATAATGTAAAAAAATTGAATGTACTATTGTTAATTTGAATAACTAAATGGAGACAAATATGTATGTGTATCAAATTATTAAGCGATGCAGAAAAATACCAATAAATTTACCCCTAAAAAATAACGGTCTGCTATACGTTTCCCTTGTTGTTTTTTCTTGCATTTTCACATATAAAGTATCTTGATGTGAACTTTGTTCAAAACACGTCAGCTATTGGGAGAAACAATTACTGACTGAAATCAATAATCCAGTGTACCTAAATTTAAATTTTTTCTTGTCACACTTATGCTGCTACAATCAAAAAAATTGTATAGGCTGCATTTTCTATTAGCAATAAAGGAGTATTACATATATGCTTTACACCGACTTTAGTAAAGCGTTTGACGCTGTTAATCACGAGCTCTTAGTTCACAAACTTCATCTACTGAGCTTTCCAACGCCTTTGTTAAGTTGGATTTCAAGTTATCTTGAAAATAGGACTCATCGAGTTTTCTTCAAAAACAATATTTCAAAGTCGATTGATGTTACTTCTGGCGTGCCCCAGGGTAGGCATTTGGGTCCATTACTTTTTACCCTGTTCATTAATGACTTACGACAGGTTATCTTACATTCTAGAGTTTTTATGTATGCAGATGATGTAAAACTTTGTTACACATATCTGCCTTCAAACTTGTCCTGTTTTGCTCAGCTTAAGGCCGATCTTGACTCATTTCAAAGCTCGTGTACTCAAATTTACTATTTTTGAATTGCTCTAAATGTAAGCAAATGACATTTCACCGGGTGAAGCCGATCCTGACAACTTATATACTTAACGCCAACCCTTTAGAGCGGATATCTGTTGTAACTGATCTGAGTGTTATTTTTGATTCCAAATTAAGTTTTACCATACATATTTTAACCACTACACATAAGCAAATGGTGTACTAGAATTTATCAAACGTTGGGCTAAAGACTTTGATGACCCTTATTTCACGAAGATTCTTTATACCCCGCTGGTACGTCCTATTCTCGAGTAATGTTCACGTGTTTGGTCTCCAATCTATCAAAGCCATATAGACCGGATTGAGTCGGTACAGATACAGTTTTTATACTGAGATGAGCAGAGCTCACAGAGTATATTAACTTTGATTGGATTACGGTTGGTTGTACAGGTATAAAGGAATCGAGATAGATATATTTTAAAAGAAGGTAATTTAAAAGTTTTGCAAGCTATACTTTGGCAGTCGTTGAAGATATCATGATGAAATTTGGCAGGAACGTTACTCTTATTACTATATGTATGCTTAATAAAAATTAGCAAAATCGGAGAACGACCACGCCCACTTTAAAAAAAAATTTTTTTTTAAGTCAAATTTTAACAAAAAATGTAATATCTTTACAGTATATAAGTAAATTATGTCAAAATTCAACTAATGATATGGTGTAACAAAATACAAAAATAAAAGACAATTTAAGAATGGGCGTGGCTCCGCCCTTTTTCATTTAATTCATCTAGAATATTTTTAATGCCATATGTCGAAAAAAATCTGACCAATCCTTGTGAAATTTGGTAGGGGCATAGATTCTGTGACGGTAACTGTTTTCTGGAAAATGGGCGAACTCGGTTGAAGCCACGCCCAGTTTTTATACACAGTCAACCGCCTGTCCTTCCGCTTGGCCGTTAACATGATAACCTGAGCAAAAAGCGATATATCTTTACTAAACTTAGTTCACATATTTATATCAACTCACTTTATCTTGGTATAAAAAATGGCCCACGTTTATGGCGATATCTTGAAAAGGCGTCCACTTATAGAACTAAGGCCCACTCCCTTTTAAAATACTCATTAACCCCTTTCGTTTGATACCCATATCGTACAAACAAATTCTAGGGTCACCCCTGGTCCACCTTTATGGCGATATCTCGAAACGTCGTCCATCTATGGAAATAAGAATCACTCCCTTTTAAAATACCCATTAACACCTTTCATTTGATACCCATGTCGTACAAACAAATTCTAGAGTCAACCCTGATCCAGCTTTATGGCGATATCTCGAAAAGGCGTCCACCTATAAAACTACGCCCACGCCTTTTAAAATTCTCATTAACATCTTTCATTTGATACCCATATCGTACAAACAAATTCTAGTGTCAGCCCTGGTCCACCTTTATGGCGATATCCCTAAATGGGGTCCACCTATAGAAGTATGGCCCACTCCCTCATAAAATACTCTTTAATACCTTTCATTTGATACATATGTCATACAAACACCTTCCAATGTTACCTTCGGTTCATTTTCCTACATGGTTATTTTCCCTTATGTTTTCACCATAGCTCTCAACTGAGTATGTAATGTTCGGTTACACCCGAACTTAACCATATCGTACAAACAAATTCTAGTGTCAGCCCTGGTCCACCTTTATGGCGATATCCCTAAATGGGGTCCACCTATAGAAGTATGGCCCACTCCATCATAAAATACTCTTTAATACCTTTCATTTGATACATATGTCATACAAACACCTTCCAATGTTACCTTCGGTTCATTTTCCTACATGGTTATTTTCCCTTATGTTTTCACCATAGCTCTCAACTGAGTATGTAATGTTCGGTTACACCCGAACTTAACCTTCCTTCCTTGTTAATTTTTGCTTTACGAGGTCTCAACTGGGAATCAAGTACTCATCTTCCACCATACAGGAATAGGCTTCTTCTAATTAATTAGTCATCTCTAGAGAGTCGTAAAGTATTACTCGGCGTTATGTTCATTCGCATGCTCATCATCGGCGTGATTGACTCACCTGACCTAATCAGTCAACTAAATTTTGCTGTTCCTGCTAGGGCCTCCAGACATTTTGTGCCTTTTCATTTACTTCTATGCCGGAAAATTTTTTCCAGAAATAGTCCCTTACGTCATTGGTGCTCACATTACAATGAGTACCTGGGTGACCGAGCTTTGCTCGGCAATCTTCGAATATGCCGCATAACAAACAATACTTCAAAACAATATTTCAAAGTCGATTGATGTTACTTCTGGCGTGCCCCAGGGTAGGCATTTGGGTCCATTACTTTTTACCCTGTTCATTAATGACTTACGACAGGTTATCTTACATTCTAGAGTTTTTATGTACGCAGATGATGTAAAACTTTGTTACACATATCTGCCTTCAAACTTGTCCTGTTTTGATCAGCTTAAGGCCGATCTTGACTCATTTCAAAGCTCGTGTACTCAAATTTACTATTTTTGAATTGCTCTAAATGTAAGCAAATGACATTTCACCGGGTGAAGCCGATCCTGACAACTTATATACTTAACGCCAACCCTTTAGAGCGGATATCTGTTGTAACTGATCTGAGTGTTATTTTTGATTCCAAATTAAGTTTTACCATACATATTTTAACCACTACACATAAACAACTGGTTTACTAGACTTTATCAAACGTTGGGCTAAAGAGTTTGATGACCCTTATTTCACGAAGATTCTTTATACCCCGCTGGTACGTCCTATTCTCGAGTAATGTTCACATGTTTGGTCTCCAATCTATCAAAGCCATATAGACCGGATTGAGTCGGTACAGATACAGTTTTTATACTCAGTTGAGCAGAGCTCACAGAGTATATTAACTTTGATTGGATAACGGTTGGTTGTACAGGTATAAAGGAATCGAGATAGATATATTTTAAAAGAAGGTAATTTAAAAGTTTTGCAAGCTATTATTTGGCAGTCGTTGAAGATATCATGATGAAATTTGGCAGGAACGTTACTCTTATTTCTATATGTATGCTTAATAAAAATTTGCAAAATCGGAGAACGACCACGCCCACTTAAAAAAAAAAAATTTTTTAAAGTCAAATTTTAACAAAAAATGTAATATCTTTACAGTATATAAGTAAATTATGTCAAAATTCAACTACAGTAATGATATGGTGTAACAAAATACAAAAATAAAAGACAATTTCAGAATTGGCGTGGCTCCGCCCTTTTTCATTTAATTCGTCTAGAATATTTTTAATGCTATATGTCGAACAAAATCTGACCAATCCTTGTGAAATTTGGTAGGGGCATAGATTCTAGGACGATAACTGTTTTCTGGGAAAAAGGGCGAAATCGGTTAAAGTCACGCCCAGTTTTTATACACAGTCAACCGCCTGTCCTTCCGCTTGGCCGTTAACATGATAACCTGAGCAAAAAGAGATATATCTTTACTAAACTTAGTTCACATACTTATCTCAACTCACTTTATCTTGGTATAAAAAATGGCCCACATTTATGGCGATATCTTGAAAAGGCGTCCACTTATAGAACTAAGGCCCACTCCCTTTTAAAATACTTATTAACCCCTTTCGTTTGATACCCATATCGTACAAACAAATTCTAGGGTCACCCCTGGTCCACCTTTATGGCGATATCTCGAAACGTCGTCCATCTATGGAAATAAGAATCACTCCCTTTTAAAATACTCATTAACACCTTTCATTTGATACCCATGTCGTACAAACAAATTCTAGAGTCAACCCTGATCCACCTTTATGGCGATATCTCGAAAAGGCGTCCACCTATAATACTACGCCCACGCCTTTTAAAATTCTCATTAACATCTTTCATTTGATACCCATATCGTACAAACAAATTCTAGTGTCAGCCCTGGTCAACCTTTATGGCGATATCCCTAAATGGGGTCCACCTATAGAACTATGGCCCACTCCCTCATAAAATACTCTTTAATACCTTTCATTTGATACACATGTCATACAAACACATTCCAATGTTACCTTCGGTTCATTTTCCTACATGGTTATTTTCCCTTATGTTTTCACCATAGCTCTCAACTGAGTATGTAATGTTCGGTTACACCCGAACTTAACCTTCCTTACTTGTTAATTTTTGCCAGGGGTGACTCTAGAATTTTTTGTACGATATGCGTATTAAATGAAAGGTATTAATGAGTATTTTAAAAGGGCGTGGACCTTAGTTCTATAGGTGGACGCCTTTTCGAGATATCGCCATAAAGGTGGAACAGGGGAGACTCTAGAATTTGTTTGTACGATATGGGTATCAAATGAAAGGTGTTAATGGGTATTTTAAAAGGGAGTGGGCCTTAATTCTATAGGTGGACGCCTTTTGGGGATATCGCCATAAAGGTGGACCAGGGGTGACTCTAGACTTTTTTTATACGACATGGGTATCAAATGAAAGGTATTAATGAGTATTTTAAAAGGGCGTGGGCCTTAGTTCTATAGGTGGACGCCATTTCGAGATATCGCCTTAAAGGTGGACCAGGGGTGACTCTAGAATTTGTTTGTACGATATGGGTATCAAATGAAAGGTGTTAGTGAGTATTTTAAAAGGGAGTGGGCCTTAGTTCTATAGGTGTACGCCATTTCGAGATATCGCCTTAAAGGTGGGCCAGGGGTGACTCTAGAATGCGTTTGTACTATATGGGTATCAGACGAAAGGTGTTAATAAGTATTTTAAAAGGGAGTGGGCCTTTGTTCTATGGTTGGGCGCCTTTTCGAGATATCGCCATAAAGGTGGACCAGGGGTGACTGTAGAATTTGTTTGTACGATATGGGTATCAAATGAAAGATGTTGTTTAGTACTTTAAAAGGGAGTGGGCCTTAGTTCTATAGGTGAACGCCTTTTCGAGATATCGCCATAATCATGGACCAGGGGTTACTCTAGAATTTGTTTGTACGATATGGGTATCAAATGAAAGTTGTTAATGAGAATTTTAAAAGCGAGTGGGCCTTAGTTCTATAGGTGGACGCCTTTTCGAGATATCGCCATAAAGGTGGACCAGAGGTGACTCTATAATGTGAGTAGTATGGATATACCAGTTCTGGATCACATTTTGTATGGAAAGCTCGGCGCATGTCTCATCCTAAAAACTCCTTAATTTTGGACCAGGCTGTCATCAACCTGGTGTAAGGAATGGGATCAGTTCATTATTTTCGGTTCAGTCTGTGAAGAGTCTGACCGAAGGAATGAAATCAGGTATATATTTATCTTGACCTGAAATTTTTACCACCTCTCAAGATCATTTAACAATTCCGCTAGGTGGCGCATACCTTTTTTCGGTTTATGTTCTGGCTGATCTTCTGGTTTGTGTTCTGGCTAACTTCCGCTATGTGGCGCATAAGAAAAAGCTTAGTGGTTTATAAGAAAAAGCTTAAAGCTTTTTACCTTTAGCAGAGCTTTGCCGTAAACATGACAGCATATAAATTATATATATATATATCAATAAACCGCAAACTACATACCGACACAGACACACCCATCCATATACATAAATTTAGATAAGGGCTACTTGTCTCAATGTATATAAGTTGGACATCTTTTGAGTAAAAAAAATGAAGATCGTTAAATCGGGGGCCCTACAGTTTGAAAGGGCCGCAAAGTTTTAAATGTCCCTCATATTTCTAATGAGTCCTAGACTTCACCCGAGCCGTTTTAAAGAGTCCCATAGATTTCTAATCGAGCGACTGCTCCCCAATCCCCCATCCCCCAAACCCCTAACCCACAACCCCAACCCCTAACCCCCCAACCCCCAACCCCAACCCCCAACCGCTGACCCCCCAAACCCCACCTCAACCATACAACATTGCAACATATTTATATGTATATAACTTACAGTTCTCGAAAGGGGAACTGTTAAAAAATTTAAGTTGCGGCGAACTCACTGTTCACCGACCAAAGGAAATACACAAATTTACTTAAGTTGATACTGACCATGATTTATTGTGCACTCATTGCACTCACTAATACGACTAATCTAAAACATATTCTTTTGTTACCAACTAACTTTTAAGTCTAACTTACTTATGCCTACGTTGCAGATCCCACCACCAACCGACATTTCACAATCGATGAGTTGCGCGTATAGGCCAATACTGCTTATGCTGCACTTCTCACGCCTTATTGGTTGTATTGTGTTACCGATCGCTTGCGTGTGTACTGAGTCAGCGAAAGTGATATTTGAGGCAATGAAGAAGTCACATGCACGGCAACGTGAGTAAAGGGTGCGCCATTAGTTAGTTTTGGGATTACGGGTGTGATAACTCCTCCCCCTTTAAAGATCTGCGTCTCGCAGATCAAATGAAAAACCTGAGGGGGTTATGGTATGTACAGAATGGCTATTACTTTCTGATGGTAGGCTAGCTTCTGGGTAATCAATTTTATATGTGGATATGCCCTTTGTGATCTTATTGGTGTTCGTGCCACAGCTCCACTGTTCGGAGATTTCTGGGAGGTCTGGTTTTCTAATGTACCATCTCCATAGGATAGCAGCGACCACGATTATTGCGCATATTGTTAGGGCTTCTGTAACGATAGAAAAATTGATCTTCTCATTAACGTATCCTAGATAATTAACATTCTCCATCGTGATGTCGTGCACATATTCTAGGTTGACCTTCATTGTGTGATTCCTGACATTCGAAAGGACGGTTGGCAACGCCTGCGCTGTCATTACCTCGTTGCTGGAAAATACTTGGTCACCTATATTGACTGTTTCGTTGCTTTGTTGGATGATGTAGGTGCCATTAATAGTGCTTGAGGCATTGCTGCTACTGATCATGCCTTGGTAGTTTGAGAGGAATATTGTGTTGTCGTTTACCAATTCTATAATTGATCCGTTTCGTCTGGTGAACTGGCAGCTAGCGTCTCCACCTTTTAGTAGTCGTGGAATGCAGCTGTCCTCTTCCAATTTCGACAAGGATTCTGACTTGCATATTGTAGATGAACTGATTACCATGCAATTTCCCGTCACTCCGTATGTTTCCTCTTGGTTTACGAGCATCCTGTCAAACGGTAGATCAAGTTGCTTATGTTCGTAGATGCCAGCGCAAGTGATCAGAAAATTATATTTGTTAGCTGTTACTTTTGGCATCGAGAGCACGTAGAGGAGAAATGTCCCATTCGTGTATACTGATTGTTGACCGTATTCAATAGCCTCGATTACGTTCTGGTATGGAAGGGTCTCTACTTATGACAGTACCTGGTTGACCTCATCTGTGTCAAGTAGATTCGTGTTGACAATGCCCTGTTTTGCCAGTTCACATGCCCGCACAATTTCGTTTACCTCTTCGCGAATGAGCAGGATGTTGTGTAGTGCATTTGATCAAATTCCGTAGCCTCATTTTCTTTCGCTATGTAGTTAGTGCGATTCACCACCTCGTCGATTTTCTTTAGGACTTCCTGGGTGGCGGCGAAGAGTTTTTCTTTGATCTTATATTGGTGGTTATTGCTTTGAATGACTTCATTTTGGCTGTGGAGAATGTAGTTCCAGTCGGTTGCATCTGGTGATCCTGCTAACCATTTCCATGCTGAGCCTATCCAGTCTATAGAGCGACTGACCCTTGCTTTACCTGTGCTACCCGTAAATTCTTCAAGTCGTTCCAATGTTTGGTTGATGTAGAGATGCGCTAAAATCTGGTCGTCAGCGGTTTTCATTAAACGGTTTGCCAAACTTTCCATTTGCGTCATAATTGTAACATATTGCTGTAGATTAATAACGTGAACCAGCTTGAAGGATCCACCAATGATCCATCCATTCCCGTTTTGGATAGTTATGGTTGGGGTTTTATAGTGAAATATATGGAGGGCACTGATGGCTGATGCCAGCAGTGGGAATCTGGAAGGATGTTATTAGTGTTAGTGTGTTAGTAATTGTTAGCTTAATCACAAATATTTGTTTTACAAGATTGTTTGTATTTTTTCTTTTTTCTTCCAAGTTTAAAATTGAAGTTAATTTCAAAGGAATATGTTGGTTTTGGAATTTTAGTGTTATGACATTGTAAGAGAGGAACAATTTTATGTTTATTTATTTTTGATTATACTTTAAATTTTACGATTGTTAATTGCTTTAGTTTCGGTTAGTGTGTTAGTGTTAATTTAAATAAAAAGAAGGAAAAAAATAAAAATTTTAGTTAGATGCAAATAACTAAATAAAAGTGAAAAATTTATTAAAAATAAAGTGAAATGAAAATAAGTAAATCAAAAGCAAGAAAAAATAATTTTTTTTTCTGCGGATTGGGCGCAAGGAGTATCAATATGTGTTTTGCGGATTATATTTATCTTTTTGCTTAGCGGATTAGGCGCATAAGCTTAATATTTTTTTCTTTTTTTCACTCAACGGATTAGGCGAAGAGGATAATTTTTTCTTTTTTTTTCACTCAACGGATTAGGCGAAGAGGATAATTTTTTCTTTCTTTCACTCAACGGATTAGGCGAAGAGGATAAAATTTTTTTCTTTCTTTTTTTAGGCGCGAGCTTGCAAGTACAATTATTCTTTCATTGCTTTCTTTTTTATCAGTATTTTTTATAAAATTTTCTTTTTTCATCGCAAGGATTAAGTACCAATATATGTTATGCGGATTAGGCGCAAAACTATTTTTCTCTTTTTTCTTGCCGATTAGGAGCAAGTTTGCAATACAAATTATTCATATTTTGTATTCTTTTTTCTTTTTTGCCTTTTTTTTTGTTTTTTTTTTTTTCTTTTTTTCATCCTCCGGATTAGGCGAAGGATTAAGAATCAATACATGTTATGCGGATTAGGCGCAAAACTGTTTTTCTCTTATCTCTTGCGGATTAGGCCCAAGTTTGCAATAAAAATTATTCATATTTTGTATTCTTTTTTCATCTTTGTCATCTTTGTCTTTTTTTCTTTTTTTTTTTTCATCCTCCGGATTAGGCGAAGGATTAAAAATAAAAAAAAAAAAATGTAAGGCGCGATAACCTCCGAAGAGATCTAAGGCCGAGCTTCTCTTCCAAATTGCGTCGTGCTCCTCTTGATTTTCCCTACAAATTGGCCGGAGGGGACCTACATGTTTTATGCCGACTCCGAACGGCATCTGCAAGGCAGATGAGTTTTCACTGAGAGCTTTTCATGGCAGAAATACACCCGGAGCGCTTGCCAAACACTGCCGAGGGGCGACCCCGCTTAGAAAAATTTTCTTCTAATTGAAAAACCTTATTTCTAAAATTTTGATGTTGCTTTGCCCGCGAGTTGAACCCAGGGCATACGGTGTGATAGGCGGAGCACGCTACCATCACACCACGGTGGCCGCCACGGTCGCCGAGGCGAAGGATTAAGTATCAATATATGTTATGCGGATTAGGCGCAAAGCTATTTTCTCTTTTTTCGTGCGGATTAGGCGCAACTTTGTATAAATTCGGTTTAAATTCTTTTGTAGGATAAAGGTCCATACTGTTCTCGAACAAGCTATGGGGGATCGTGTGATCCGTTTTGAAGGCAGCGTAGCCATTTGTCAAATTCGATGGCGCCACCCGCTACTAAGGCACGATTTGTCCCACTAATAAGCCGGGCTCTTGTAGTAATGAACATGTCTTTTGTTTCAATAAAAAAGGTTTTTCTGAGAATTAATTTATCTCTGTATCTTTGGTTTTCTTAATGTTTTTTTTTTTGTTTTTTTTTTTTTGTTTGTTTTTTTTTTTTTTTGTTTTTTTTTTTGTTTTGTTGAAACAAATAAATACCATTTTCAGTTTCAAGTGCTAGGATGTGTATTCCTGCGTTTGACATTTCTAATGTGGATTTTGTAGATTTTTTTTTTCCACTAACTGTGGTTACGGACACCTTGTTGTCTTTTGCGACAGTTTCTTTTTTGTATATGGGTTTTTGTTTTCCCTTGATCTGTTTGCCCTTCACGTATATGATATCATTTTCATCATAACGCTCCGGTAGAGATCTTCTTTTATTGTGCCGTTCAATATACTCTAGTTGTTTCTGAGTCAGTAAGGTTTTTAAATATTCATTTGTTTTCTTGCTTTTTTCGAGGAGTTCCTGGTAATTAGCCGCTTTTGCGCGATTGAAAAATACCTCAGTGGGTTTCCGGTTTATAACGGAATGAATGGAGTTATTATAGCGATATACTGCTATATTTATTAGCTCTTTGATTTTTAACCTAGGGCTATCTATTTTCAGGCATCTGATAATTTCGATTAAGGTGGAATGAAGCCTTTCGACTTGACCGTTCACCTCGCTTCTCTGAGAAGGTGTACGATACAACATAACTCCCAATGACTCTAAAAGATTGTTTATTATTGGGCTAATAAGACCGCGCTCATTGTCGTCACGAGGATATCTGGGGTCGTAAAGTAGTGCAAGATTTTGACTATTTTATCCTTGAGGTGCAAAGTGGACTTATTTCTTAGGTGAAAGAGTTTTGCGTAATTAGAAAATTTGTCAATGCAGCTCAGAAAATGTTCTCCTTGTATTTCGAATATGTCGACGTGAATTATTTCGCAAGGATGCGATGGGATAGGTGTGTTTTGTAAATCCGGTTTATTGGGACGTCTGTCATATTTACTGATTTTACAAGTTTCGCAAGACGAAACATAGCCCCTGATTATGCTGCTCATTCTTTGAAAGTAGTACCTCTCTAGAATTTGTTTTTTATTCTCATTGGCGTTGCGATGAGCTCTTTTGTGCTCCGCCCATACTACTTCACTGATTCTGTCGGGATCTCTCAGATCCTCTACAATGCACTGAGCTACTCGGATTTATATTGCATGAAATTTTCTATGTATACTTTCTGAAGAAGTCCTAATTTACTCTCTGCCATTTTAATTCCGTTAATAACGTTTGGCCTAAGTTTTTCCTTCAGAACATTAATGAGCTCCTCTTCGCCGATTCCATCTATCTTTAAATAATGTCGCGAGTAGCCTGGATTGGGTCCTTCAAATATTTCTAGCCTACCCCCAAATAAAATCTGGTTTCTAAATACGTTTATGGGAACTTCAACGAAGGGTATAAGGTCGGAGTTGTCCTGTTCTGCACTATGTACGGTATCACCGACCTCGCTTCCAGAATCCGCTGTTGACCCTGTGGTTGCATTTTGACTAGCGGCTTCGTATGTGGACGTTGTAAGGGGGTTTGCATGAGTTTTGAGTCGGGACAGTGCGTCAGCTACGACGTTAGATTTGCCAGGTTTATAAATTATTTCGTAATTATATTCTTCGATCCTGGCCTTCCAACGTTTTAGCTTGGCGTTGTAGTTTCGGTTACTTAAAGAGAAAGTTAGGGGTTGGTGATCTGTAAATATTCGTATTTTTTTTGCTCCATACAGGTAGTTCCGAAGGTTATCCAAAGCCCACACGATAGCAAGCATTTCTTTTTCATTTGTTGCGTACGCCTCTTCTGTAGTAGTTAGGCTTCTCGATATGAATGCTATGGGCTTGTCTTTGCCGTCATAGTCCTGTGATAGCACCGCTCCAATAGCGAAATCGGAGGCATCGGTCGTAAGGTTAAAAGATTTGTCGAAGTTAGGGAAAGTCAAGACCTCGGAGGTCGTCAGTATCTCTTTGAGATTCGCTTCCTTGTTCAAGTTAATGGGTACCTTTTTCGATTGTGTTGCCCTTACCTGTGCGTGTTCTCCTCGTGTGAGGTTGGTAAGAGGTTTTGCAATTTTTGCGTAATCTCGGATGAATTTACGATAATACGATGTTAGTCCTAGGAAGCTCTTAAGCTCTTTTAAGTTAGATGGAGACAACATGTTTTTAATGGAATTTACTTCCTTTGGGTCAGGAAGTATTCCCTCAGAGGTCACAATATAGCCAAGAAATTCTACGCTTGCTTTTAGGAACTGCGTCTTCTCAAGGTTAACCTTGAGACCCGCGGCTAGGAGCCTGGCAAGGATAGTCTCAATGTCCTTTAGATGAGTGGTTTCATCCTTACTAAAGATTATAATGTCGTAGATGTATACAAAGCAAATACGACCTATAAATTCTATTAACACGTCGTCTATCATGCGCTGGAAGATAGACGGTGCATTTTTGAGACCGAAAGGAAGCCGCAAAAATTCGTATTTTCCATTCATGGTGGAAAATGCCGTTTTTGGTATATAACTTTCTTTCATTGGGATCTGGTGAAATCCCGAAGTTAGGTCAAGTGTCGTAAAATACTTTGCACTACCGAGACTCACAATGGTGCCATTAATGTCAGGTATGGGATAGGTGTCAGGGATGGTTACGGCATTTAGCCGTTTGAAGTCTATCACCATTCTATACTTTTTTTCCCCATCTGCCTGGGATTTATTTGGCACAATCCATATGGGTGAATTGTAGGGACTTTTTGAAGGACGAATTATGCCTTCTGCTAGTAAGTCTCGGATTTGTTTTTCCACCTCCTCGCGCATATTAACGGGGTAAGGGTAGCTTTTAGTGTAAATGGGGTTTTCGGTTGTGGTTCTGATTTCTGCCTGGAAATTGGTTTGGATTTCCATGCCTCGGTCAACTGGGCCGAATAAATTTTCATATCGATGTAGGATCTCGTAGAGTTTATTTTTTGTAAGGTTCGTGATATCATTGCTGCGCCTCCTTCCGCTTAAGGGGCAGCACAATATCCGGTTTTAAAATGAGAGTGTTGAGCTCCCTGTCTAGGAATGCTTTAATTTCCGACAGCGTGTCATCCCCTATTATCCCATCAAATGATCTAAGCCCTGGAAGAACAAAAAATGTGGTGGGAATATCTATGCCTACGAATTTAAAAAAATGTCCGCATATTTTCCTGTCTACATTTATAGTTCCTCCTGCGGAAGTTACCTTACGGTTTTTCTACTGGCGTAGTATTTTGAGCTACGCGTTCGCTTATATAATTTTTGTTCGCCCCTGCATCCACTAGAAATTCTAAAATATCTAAATCCTGCGTTGCGTACTCTAGATAAGGTACGCCGGACACGAGGCTCCCATGGTAAAATTTACTTGGTCCCCCGTGGTTTGTTCTTTGTTGGTTTCGATTTGTTCTTCATCAACCGGTACTAAATGGAAAAGTTTCTGCTGCTTGCTAGGGTTTCTGTCTGAATATCCTGGGATGCTTGTACCCCTCTTGGCGCTGTCATATATTGAAAATCGAGTGCCGCCTGTCTGGCGGGTTTGAGTTGATGGTTCTGCTTCTGCTCTTACTACCGCCAATGGGGTGCTGTTGCTTCTCCAATTTTGGATATACTGATTGCTTATTCGGGTTTGCGCTGATCCTGAGTAGGAAGGTCTAGGCCTTTGTTGGTTGCCATACTGCCACACGCGGTTGCTATTTGGTTGAACTGAATTTCTTTGAGCGGGATAACCTTGGTCGTGGTTGGAATAATTCCTTTTAAAAAATTTTGGGGCTGAAGGTTGGTACTTGTCATTAAAATTTCTATTATCCCTGTGGAAGGGTGGACGGTAAATAGAGTTCCTGCGGTCTACATTTAAAATTTTCAGACATGCCGAATATGCTTAAGGTAGTGTTTTCAAGTTCTGAACTAGGAGAAGGGCAGGCAGATCCCCGTTTAGGCCCCTAATGAAGACATCTAATGCTCTTCGACGATGTGCCTCTGCCAATGCCTCTACTGTTTCCCCGTGTGCATACTTTTCGGCCTTTATAGTATTAATCATTAGAGACAGTTGTTTTTGAACCTGCGCATAAAATTCGGACATCTTCTGACGCCCTTGTGACATTAACGTCAATTGCTGCTCCAACGTTTCTATATCCCTTATATCAGCGTAATGCAGGGAAATAATTTCCTTTACCCTGCCCCAGTCGGAATCTAGTATATTGTGCGCAAGTAATGCAGAATCTGCTGTGCCCCTGATCGTCCCCCTAATGTGCCTCAAGATGGCTGCGTAAATCGGCTTATGCCGCACTATTTCGTAATCTTTTATTACCTGTTCTACACTATGGACCCAGGAGCCGTAGTGCTCCCGTGATCCATCGAATACCTGCAACTCTTTTGATAGCCCCATTCGTATCCGTTAGCGACTTCCTGATTTCTTCAGAGTTCATGATTTTATTACTGTAAAAATTGAAGAAGAAAAGGGAAATATAATGTGATTAGACTATACTCACAAAAGCCAGTTTCTCATTGGATTAAAACTATTTTCTTTTTTATATTTCTCTTCTTGAAGAGCTTTTGTCCTTTTTTCTAAAATAGTTCACTTAATTACTGGGCTTTTAATTTCTTTGCCCTTTTTTTCTCCACTTAAACGCTTTTTTGAAATTTTTTTTTTTTGAATAGTTCACTTAGTTTTTTGGGGATTTAATTTTTGGTCTATTCTCAACTAAACACTTAAACACTTTTTGTCCACTTTGCACCCGCTGTCTCGGGCTCCACTTACAGTTCTCGAAAGGGGAGCTGTTAAAAAATTAAAGTTGCGGCGAACTCACTGTTCACCGACCAAAGAAAATACACAAATTTAGTTAAGTTGATACTGAGCTTAATTTATTGTGCACTCGTTGCACTCACTAATACGACTAATCTAAAACATATTCTTTTGTTACCAACTAACTTTTAAGTCTAACTTACTTATGCCTACGTTACAGATCCCACCACCAACCGACATTTCACAATCGATGAGTTGCGCGTATAGGCCAATACTGCTTATGCTATACTTCTCACGCCTTATTGGTTGTATTGTGTTACCGATCGCTTGCGTGTGTACTGAGTCAGCGAAAGTGCTATTTGGGGCAATGAAGAAGTCACATGCACGGCAACATGAGTAAAGGGTGCGCCATTAGTTAGTATTGGGATTACGGGTGTGATAACTTATATGTAAATAAAACTTCATGCTGTATTTAATTTAATTAAATTCGTTATCAGAATTTTCCCTAAGTATAAAACATAGGACACCGATCACTTCCCATTTAGTTGAGCTTTACAACTATTCCAAAATTATCTACCCGTTGAGTTGAACTTTAGCCTGAGCTTCAAAAATCGGAGAAGAAAAAACAAAAAACCGAATTTTTTATTAAGATTTAGATCTCGAGCTGACAAAAACATCAAAAAAGGAACCAAACATAATAAAAACCCTAGAAAAAAAAAAATTAAAAAAAATAGTATGCCTTCATTTGTGTGCGAGTATTGTAACAAAGAATTTAAATATGATCGCAGTTTAAGACGACATATTAGGAACTATCATGCGAAAGAAGTGAGATTCAATGTATGCAAACAAAAGTTTAATAACATTCAAATGTTGTTAACACATAAACGTTTACAACATACAACTAACGCGGATGACCCTATATATTGTGATGTTTGTGCAATTAATATCGCAAAAAAACTGTGGTCATATCACATACGGACTAATACACACAAACAAAAGGCTAGACAGAACTTCACTTCTAATGTTAAAAGCATTAAATCAGTATTCAATAAGCGAATCGAAACATTTGTATTTGAAAATAATGTGAAAGAGGATTTGATTGTTCAACACTTTTTTTAAACAATAAAAAAAGAACTTTGTAAAATTTTAAGAGAAAAACTAGCTCATTATCAAAACATTAAGTTTAATTGCGAGCTGTTTTGTAATTATATTTTGATTAAAGAAGGAGTAGAGTGTTTGATTGAATTGAAATCACATCAAACCAAGATGATTTTGCTTGAATCAACTTCTACGGATATAATCTGTTTCACGAGGACCAATGTGTTATTTTATCTTCAAAAATGAGCGAATTTCAAGAAAGAGATAGTGGTTGGTCACTAATTGAGATATCACATCAAGAAGCGAATATAAGTATATATGAGCCTATTAAATGCTCAAAATATATACCTTTACCGCCAACAGTTCAAAACAAACATTCGTGTATAAATATTCAAAACACAGATGAATACTGTTTCAAATGGGCAATTATATCAGCTCTATATCCTAGAAGTTCTGACGCAAATAGATGTTCATCATATGAAGTTGATGATATAAAAGCAGATGTGATAGAACTGCGAAACAATATTACAATCAACTTCCATAATCTATATTTTCCACTTGCGGTTAAACAAATCAAGATATTTGAAGAAAACAATCCTGGTATTAGTGTCAACGTTTTCGACCTGGATAATACCTCTATAGTGGGCCCATATTATTTTAGAAAAGAGGAACGAGAACATCATACAAATTTATTGTTGTTAGAGGACATTAACAACTTCCATTACGTTTGGATAAAAATTTAAGTAGATTAATGGGGCATCAAGTGTCAAGAGATGGACATAAATTATATTTTTGCAACGCATGTTTAATCCACTTCCATACAAACAAAGCTTTAACATACCACAAGGATCATTGCAATAAAATAGTAACAGAGATGCCTTCCGAAAATGATAAAGTATTAAACTTCAAAAACAATTAGATGTGCCCTTTGTTATTTATGCAGACTTTGAGTGTATTCTAGAACCAATAGATAAAATTCTAGCAAAGTGAAATCAGTTCAAAAACATATTCCTTACGCTTATAGTTACTATATCAAATGTTCTTATGACAACAGTTTAGATAGTTTTAGAATATATAGTGGTGAGGATTGCAAAAACCATTTTTTCAAAAATTTAATTGAAGATGTTTTGAAAATCTATGGTCTTATAAGTAAAAAAATACCGACGATCCCTTTAACTCCCTCTCAAGAACAATTTCATAAAGAATATTTAAAATGTCATATTTACAATGAAAATTTTAATGAAGATGGCAGAGTTGCAGATAATTGTCATTTAACTGGTGAATATAGAGGTCCTGCTCATAATAAAAGCAATTTAGAATATCAAATTTCGCGCTTCGTGCCAATATTTTTTCACAATCTTTCATCCTACGACTGTCATTTGTTTGTTAGAGAACTTTCGACAACACAAGGCGACATTAAAGTTATTCCCTTAAATAAAGAGTTATATATATCCATATCTAAGAGAATATATATAACTGAAAAAGATTCTATCGAACATCGATTTTTGGATTTATACAGATTTATGCCATCTAGATTACAAAGTTTAGCAAGGTACTTAACCGATAAAGATTTACATATTGTAAAATCAGTTTATAAAAATAATGATGAATTTACATTAATGAAACGTAAAGGTGTATTTCCTTATGATTACCTAAACTCGATAGACCGTTTGAAAGAAAGAGAACTACCTGCTCGTTGATTTTTCTTTAACAAATAATGAATCGTGTAGTGCAGCTGATTACGAACATGCTCAACAAGTGTTGAATATATTCAAATGCAAAACTTAATGGATTATTTATTGTTATATTTGAAAGTAGATGGCGTACTATTATGTGACATTTTCGAAAATTTTAGAAAAGTATGCAAAGATATCTATAACTTAGATCCATGTCAAAATTATACCAACCCAGGTTTATCTTGGGATGCTATGTTGAAGACAACAAAAATTAATTTAGAACAGTATGCCTTGTATAATAATAATAACCACTTGAGTTCATTCGCATTGACCAAACCATTCAATGTGTAGGAATCATACATCGAGTTCATTTGCATTGACCAAATCATTCAATATACCGATAAACCAACTTATGCATGAATCATATTAACGGTATGTAGGTCACTATACATTATGCTGACTAACCATTATTTATTATGAAACTATGTGCATTGTAGTATGTAAACATTAATGTAATTATGTATGTATAGGTTAAGAAATTGTGTATAAAAAAAGAATTTATTTAATAAAGAAGCAATCATCAATGAGCAATCAAACAATCATCAATGAGCATTTATCGACTGATAAATTAAGTCAAAATTCGTTTTCATTTAACGTTTAATATTAAATTTTTATAAAGCGGGGTATTAGAAGAGGAATTGTTCAGTGCAGTAAGCGATATTCAATAGCAAATTATGACTGTAATAAAGAATCAAATTATCTCATTTATTTAGATGTAAACAATTTGTATGGTTTTGCTATGTCACAATATCTTCCATTTAGAAATTTGGATGGGTTGAAAATATTGAAGGCTTTAATGTAACAATATTGCAGATGATTCGGAAATTGGTTATATATTAGAAGTGGATTTAGAATATCTATCTAGTTTACATGATTATCATATTGATTTTCCATTCTATTCAGAAAACAAAAAAAATAAAAATATTAAATATATTAAGCTGATAACAGACTTATCCAAAAAAGACAAAATATATAATACACTATAGAACTCTTAAACAATGTATAAGACATGGATTAGTTTTAGTTAAAATACATAAAATTCTAAAATTTGTTCAAGCTATTAAACAATGCAATATATGGAAAGACTATAGAAAATGTTGATAAACGAAAAGATATAAAAATAGTAACCGAATGGGAGAGTAGAGGCAGGAGATTAGGAGCTAGAGCTCTAATAACAAAGTTTAATTTTCATAGTTCACAACAATTTACTGATAATATGATTGCAATACAATTGAATAAAGGTTTCACAATTTACAATAATCCCATTTATATAGATTTTACCGTTTTAGAACTTTCTAAACTGAAAATGTATGAATTTCATTATGATTATATTAAACCAAAATATTGTGAAAATGTTAATCTTAACTATATGGATACTGACTCCTTTATTTACGATATTAAGACAAATGACTTTTATGATGATATTCGTAAGGATATAAGCATGCAATATGATACATCTGCATACCCAAATCCAAATGTGTTTCATTATACATTTCATGAAAATGAAATGGTATATGGAAACCCAAAATTGTAAGTCCTTAAAGGAAAATAGATAGACCCACCATTAAGTATACCGAAATAATCACGATGAAGAAATGAGTTGATTTAGCCATGTCCGCCTGTCCATCTGTTTGTTTGTATGCAAACTAGTCCCTCAATTTTTGAGATATCTTGATAAAATTTCGTGAGCGGATGTATTTGGGTGTCCGATTAGATATTTGTCGGAACCGGCCGGATCGGACCACTATAGCATATATCCTCCATACAACCGATTTTTCAGAAAATGTGGATTTTTGTCATATCTTACTCAATTTAACAGATTGAAGCTTAAAACTTCACCATATAATTTCATATATTGCACATATTGTTGCATGAAAAAATTGATGAGATCGGTCGTATATATAGTATATATTCCCCACAACAGATTGTTCAGATAAGAAACTTTTCGTGATTACTGCCCTATTTTAAGAGCTAGAGGCTTCAAATTTCAACGAATGCTTACGTATATAGCATATATTGTTGATGAGAAAATCATAAAGATCGGTGTTATATATAGTATATATGGTGGTATATATTGTATATATATATAGTATATATATATATTTTCGTAATTTTAGCCCCATTTTAACAGCTAGAAGCTTCAAATTTCACCGAATGCTTACGTATATAGCATATATTGTTGGCTGAAAAAATCATAGAGATCGGTTGTATATATAGTATATATCTCATACAACCGGTTGTTCAGATAAGAAACTTTTCGCAATTTCTACCCCATTTTAATAGCTATAAGCTTAAAATTTCACCGATTGCTTACGTATATAGTATATATTGTTGTGTCAAAAAATCATAGATATCGGTGATATATATAATATATATATGATGGTATATATTGTATATATATATAGTATATATATATATATTTTTTTTTGCGATTGCGGCCCCATTTTAACAGCTAGAAGCTTCAAATTTCACCAAATGCTTACGTGTATAGCATATGAGCCGTTTATTTTGAAAGTGGCATAATTCATTTCATGTCGTTTAGGTTCAGTGGTAATTTGTTTGCATCTCTCCTCGCCTCCAGTTTTTTAGAGTCCAATATCCAAAAGATGCAATTCTTATTATTATTTTATAATTGTAGAACCATCTATATATGCATTCGTTAAAAAATCAATGCATTTAAGACCATGAGTTGGAAATGACTTATGACACTTTCAAAATAAACGGGAAGTGTCTGGGGGTAAGTGGCTCCAGGTTGGACGGGTCATTTGACGATGGGCTTAGGGGTCGGGAGTTGAGACAGGATTCAATCCTACACAGAAGGGTGCTAAACTCCTATAGAGTAAATTTATGATCCGATGCGATCTTTTTGAAATGAGTTTTGAAATTCTTGACTCCCGCTTCCCACAGCCCGCCCGTATGAGGAGCAGCGGCTGGTATGAAATGCCATGTCAGGGTTTGGTGGGCGTATTTCGAGAGAGTTTGGTCGCGCGCATCAACGAGGAATGCCTTGAACTCCGAGCGGAGGGCCCTCGACGCACCGACAAAGTTCGTCCCGTTGTCGGAGTAGAGGTTTTTCGGGCATCCTCGTCTGGCGACAAACCGACTAAACGCTGCTAGAAACGCGGCTTTGCTGAGGTCGCTAGTAGCCTCTAAGTGGACCGCCTTTGTCGCAAAACAGACGAATAGGCAGACGTAACCCTTATACATGCGGCATCCTCGTCCGCTGTAAGACTTGATGTCAAACGGTTCGGCAAAATCCACCCCGGTGTTGGTAAATGCCCTAGAAAAGGTAGTGCGTTCCGCAGGGAGAATTCCCATGAGTTGCGTCGGGGAACGTTTGCGGAATAGCGTACAGACCTTGCAGTTGTGGATGATGGATCGGATCATGTTTTTGACCCGAGGTTTCCAATATTGCGTGCGTAGGAGCCGCAGCATTAGTTGGTTTCCGCCATGTATGGAAATGGTGTGGACAAACTGGACTAGGAGACGGGTGAGTCGGCAGGTGTAAGAGAGGATTATCGGGTGACGCTCGTCGACGGGAACGTCTCTGGATGCGTTGAGACGACCCCCCACCCGAAGTACATTATCTTCGTCGATAAAGGGGTCTAGAGAGAGAATCTCGCTTTTGGTCGCGATGGGTTTCCTAGTTCTCAGAGAGCTTATTTCTTGGGAATAGTGGTTGGTTTGGGATATTCTGATGAGGCGGCTAGTCGTAGCCTTAATTTCGTCAGGCGAAATCCGGTGCGACTCTGCTTTAAAGGACGTTTTAGTTTTTGGATGAGTTCTATTCGAGAATCTTATAATGTAGGAGATTACCCGCAACGCCCTTGATAGATCGGAAAACCGATCAAGAATATCCTCGCTATTGTTGATGTTCGTTGCTGCATACACTTGTACTCGTTTTTCTTCTATGTTTGCGTGGTACTCCTGTTCGCCTTGAGATGGCCATTCCGCTTTGCCTTCTTTCAGCCAAGAAGGTCCCTGCCACCACAAAGAGTTGTTGACTAGGTCCGTGGCTGGAAGTCCTCTGCTGGATAAGTCCGCTGGATTTGATGCGGACTCGACATGATGCCATGCTTTCGTTCCTACCTTCTCCACGATTTTTGTCACCCTGTGAGCTACAAATGTTGACCAGGAACACGGGGGTTTTCGAATCCATGCTAGGACGATGGTCGAATCTGTGCCTAAGTTCAGGTTCTCCATCACGGTTTCCAAAGTCTCAGCCAGCAAGATGGCACCGCATAACTCCAATCTTGGTAGTGAAATTGTTTTTACTGGCGCCACCCTCGTTTTTGCCATGAGTAGACTAACGTATGTCCTGTCGTTGATCTTAGCTCGCACGTAAACCGTAGCCGCGTAGGCTTTTTCGGACGCGTCACAGAAGCCGTGATTTTCTATATTGTTGGTTGGGGTGAAGTGCACCCACCGAGGTATACGAATCCGGTTAATGGCGGGGGTACTCCTGCATAAAGGTTTGCGACCGATCTAAAGTGATTGCGGATACCGGTTCATCCCAGTCCGTCCCCTCCAGCCAAATGTTCTGCATTAGTATCTTGGCTACGATGATAACTGGAGCTAGCCAGCCTAACGGGTCGAAGAGTTTGGCGATGGCAGATAGGATCGCCCTCTTTGTTAAGATGTCCTAGTTTTCGATTGGGTTTTTATCATGCCTGTGAGGTTTGGGTATGCCCTGTAGTATCCTACTGCAATTAGAGGTCCACTTTCGCAGAGGGAATCCTGCTGACTTTAATGCAGCTGTGATTTCATCGCGAGCCGCGATTGCTGCCTAGATGCTATGCCCCCTTGCAAGGACGTCATCGACGTACATACTGTTTCGCAAGATGTGCGCTGCGGTTGGCAGAGATGCCTCGACGTCATCAGCAAGTTGATGTAGGGTTGTTATCGCTAGATAGGGGAAACAGTTTACCCCAAAGGTTACCGTGTTGAGCTCAAACACGCTGACAGGGTCCTCCGCTTTGAGTCGAAAAACTATTCTTTGGTATTGGGTTTGATTTTCCTTTACCAAAATTTGCCTGTACATCTTTTCAATGTCGCTGTTGAAGACGTACTTGTAGAATCTCCATCGGAGGAGCAGTATTGTTAAGTCGGATTGAAGTACTGGGCCTGTGTGTAGCACATCGTTCAGGCTTGTGCCATTGGATGTCGGGCACGACGCGTTGAACAAGACTCTCACTTTAGTCGTTGTACTCTCCTCTTTGATAACTGCATGATGCGGCAAGAAGTAGCAATCAGATGATTGTGGTGGTACTACGGTGTGCACCTTAGACATGTGCCCTAACCTGACGTATTCTGTCAGTACCCTATTGTATTCCGTCTGTAGGGCCGGTGTCTTCGCTAGGCACGTCTCGTTCCGATAGAACTGAGAGCAGACTCTCTTGAGAGATGGGCACAAACAGACGGTTTTTGGGAAGCTTCGTTTGAATGGAAGGGCGACGGTATATCTTCCATCTGAATTCCTTTCCGTTGTGTTTTTATATAGTGCCTCGCAATAGGCATTATCTTCGGTCAGGGCCTTTTTCGTAGGTACGTTTTCAAGTTCCCAGAAAGCGGCTAGCTGCTTGTCTAGGCTAATTTCATTGAAAAAGGATACCCGCGTATTGGTTGGGTGAGGTGCATCTGCACGACCGGTTAAAATCCAACCGAAGACGGTTTCTTGGGAGAGAAGCGTATTTAGAACGTTCTTCCGCATACCGTTTTGTATTATCTGCGGATAAATGTCGCCTCCAAGTTTGAGATCGACTGGTTCATTAATGAAGAACCTCTTATCCGCCAGAATCAGATCAGGGAACGCTTGCCGAGTCGTTGCGCTCACTTGGCAAGTCGGAAGGTCCCCTGTTAATTGAGGCAGGACTAGGGCCACTGTATTGATGCTTACTAAGGGGTCTGTAAGCGAACCTAAGGTAATCGCACATGATTCCTTTACCTGTGCAGATGGTGTATTATTTATTCCTGACACTTGCACATGCAGACGTTTGGATGGAAGGTTTATTCGCTTTTTTAGTCTTTCTGTTATGAAAGAGCATTCGGACCCAGAGTCTATCAGCGCTCTGGCGGAAAATTTCACTCCATTATAGTGTATATTAACACGTGCTGTTCCTAATAACACCCCTTAAGTGGTGTAGGATGACACGAAGAGACGTTATTAGCATTATCTTGTCTTTTTTCAGACTCCATCCTTGCCCTAGCCTGCTGTGAGGTTGATGATGTATTGTCGGTGGGTGGCGTTTTGAGTCCACCTTTGAGGAGTCGTCTTTGGTTGTGCTCTCGGAAGATGGAGCAAGGTGTTGTGCCTTGCGTGGCACGTGCTGCAATTAAATTGGCTAGTGCATCGTGTCACGGTCTGTCCACCCGACAGACAATTCAGACAGTAACTATTGGTTTTTACAAATTCGATTTTCCCTGATGTAGACAACCTACGGAATTTTTGGTAAATTCGTAATTTCTGCTCCGTACTGTTGCACATCTTAAAGGCTGATTTGGGTACGCTGGCTTGGTAAACCCCAAGTTTTGTAGAATTTTCCCTAGAATTAGAATTTTGACTTTTGGATGCTTTTGTAGTTACCCCTAAGATCAGAAACCGTCTCTAATGCCTGGAAGCGATTGGACAGGAATTTGTCCATATCCTCCCATTTCGGGATATCTGTCTTCCGTTCTACGGTCTGTTCCCAAAGAGCCAATATAGATTCAGGGAGTTTTTTGGAGCATAAGTAGGTTATGATTTCGTCCCAATTTGTGATGTCAATATTATGAAATTGTAGCGCGGAGATGCAATTGTTTATCTCCCGTTGCAATTTTTTGATTGAGGTTCCACACTCTTGTTCGACTGCCGTCAGATTAAATAAGAATTTAAGTTGTGTGTTTACTAGGATGCGTTTATTTTCATATCTGTCGCTTAAGTTTTTCCAGGCGGTTGCAAAACCCTAGTTTGTTAACGAGCACCAGCCCATTATTTCTCTTGCCTCCCCTTGGGCTTTTTGTTTTAAATAGTATAATTTCTCAACATCTTTCAGATCGGTATTGGGGATATATATCGCCGTGAACATATCTCTAAAGGCTGGTCAGGAAAGGTAGTCGCCTTTAAATACATCGGCGTCAAAAGGCGGCAGCCGCATTTTATGTCCACGGCGCGAAGAGCCTTCATCTTTTGCTTCATCTTTCGCCGGCTGTGGGGTGATAGCTTCGGCTTCAGCCGCCACAGCAGACATGCATTGTGGGTAGCATGCGAAGCAACTTTTGTTCTTTCTTCTCAGCGAACTGAGTTCCTCTTTGGACAGCTCAGGATTGATCCCTTCACATGTGGACTTCGTCTTCTTCCATAGTGCCTTTAGCTCCTCTTGCAGTAATGCAAGGGTGTGCTTGTTCCGGGATTCGGCCGGGGCA
Source organism: Eurosta solidaginis (assembly GCF_040869045.1). NCBI lineage: Eukaryota > Metazoa > Arthropoda > Insecta > Diptera > Tephritidae > Eurosta > Eurosta solidaginis. The sequence continues at coordinate 25,938,458 of NC_090324.1, read as the reverse complement.
GAGTTGAAATCTTGCTCAAACTCCACTATGGAGTCAGCCAATCTAATATAAGTCTCCATTGATTTTATTAATCTGAATATTTTGTTTCTTTGAAGGTGTCGAGCTTGAAGGCAAAAGACTTAGTGGCGTTGGTGTGTATTCAACCGCAGCAAAAATTATTAGAGTGTTCTGTTTTTTAAACGTAGCCCAGCTATCAATCCTGCTGTGATTGCGATGTATAAGTAAAATCTTTAAAAACACACGGATTGAAACTCTGACCTGATTGTATGTGTTAACACAGAAAGCAATCTTATGTGAATTTAGTGATAAGTGACAAAAATGAATCAGATGTAAATCTTGACGTGAATGTAATGTGTGGCCAGTAATATGAACCACTTATAGAGATCCTCACGAGGAATGTGTAAGCCACAGATAGAAATCCTGACGAGGATTTAATGTGTATACAGTAATATAGAAAGAAATCCTGACGAGGATTTAGTGTGTATGTAGCGGTATGCAGCACAGATAGAAATCCTGAAAGGTTCTAGTGTGTACAAAGTGATATCAAACACAGATAGAAATCCTAACGAGGATTTTATGTGTCTACAGTGATGTGTAATGCAGAGACGAGAAATCGTCTGCAAATATTTAATGTGTCTAAAGGGTGTACGGGACACAGAAAGAAATATTTTCTGAAAATTTAGCGTGCCTAAAAAAAGTTTAAAAAACGCAGATGTAATCCCGACGTGGATATATTTCATATTTCATATCTTTATTAAGTCAAATGGTAACAACCTTACTGACTAGATTACAGGTTAACTTAGTACTAGTTTAACAATTTTAAAGTAAGATTTACTGAGATAAGTAATAGGACTCAATGCGTGCCTTAAACGGAGACCTTGGCATGGCAAAGTCCAGGTCAAGGCTTCTGGATAGGCGATTAAATTCTACAAGACAACTGAAGTAATTCGAACGCAGCACTTCAACGCGGAATGTACTGTGAAAGCGGAGAGCTCTGTTAGGGACATTGAAATTCTACTGCCCAAGTAGTTCTGAGCAGTCAATGGCACCGGATATTATGTCAAAAATAAACATTATGTTTTGAACAAGACGTCTAACTTCAAGTGGCAAGACATTGATAAGCATGCATCTTGCATTGTAGGGTGGCAGGGGATTAACAAAGTGCAGAGGTTGAAGAGCAAATCGTATGAACTTGCGCTGAATTCTTTCAATTCTTAAAGAGTGTGAGGAGTATATGGGATTCCAGATGACTGATGCATACTCTAACTTGGAACGCACTAAGGCATTGTATAAGATTTTCCTGGTATATGGGTCCTTGAAATCCTTGGCATATCGTCGCAAAAAAGCTAAGTTGGTATAAGCCTTTGGTATGAGAAAGTTTACATGATTACAAAAAGTAAAAGATGAGTCAAAAATTACGCCAAGATCGCGAAACTCATTAATTGACGCAAGAGTTACATTTGAAATCGAGTACGCGAATGAAACCACATTCGTAGACTTAGTATACGTCATGTGGCAGCATTTACTAATATTGAGGCGCAGATTATTTTGACAGGCCCAATTATTTATAGCATTCAGATCTTCTTGCAGACGCAATGCATCAGAAGTACAGGAGATTCTCCGAAAGAGTTTTAAGTCGTCAGCATAAAGCAAATAATTCGAATAGTTTATGCATGAGCCAACATCATTAATAAACATTAAGAACAAAATAGGACCAAGGATGCTACCTTGTGGTACACCCGAAGTTGCTGAGAATTCATAAGACTTAGTTCTCTCGATTTCAACAAAAGATATTCTATTTTCCAAATAGGACTTCACCCACGACAGAAAGCTTGAGTGAAAGCCCATGTTTTCAAGTTTCCACAGAAGTAATTTGTGCGAAACTGTGTCAAAAGCCTTGGAAAAATCCGTATATATGGTGTCAACTTGACATCCATCCTTAAACGCAGAGACACAAGACTGAGAGAAAACAGCCAGATTTGTACCAGTCGAACGTCCCGCAATGAAACCATGCTGACATGGATCGACTATTTTATTTATAGCGAATGATACTTTGTTTTTAACTACCTTTTCAAAAAGTTTTGAACATGTTGACAATTTGGATATTGGCCTATAATTCTTTACTTCATTTTTATTGCCTGACTTGAAGATAGGAGTGATAGACACCAGCTTCCAGCGATCAACAAAAACTCCAGACGATAGCGAAATATTGAAAATGTGGCACAGTGGCACACAAAGAGAAATACTACACTTCTTAAATAAAAAAGAGGACAATCCATCAATATCATTTTTGATTGAGGTCTGTAAGGAGGATATACCCAAGATAATATCGGTCTCAGACAAGGACAGAGATCCAAAGTCTAAAGGTTTGGTGCTATCAGTAAGATTGTTATCAAAGTTATCGGCCTCAACAACAAACGTAGATTTGAAAAAATCAGCAAAAAGATTTGCCGAATCGACCAAACTGTTGGAGCAAATGTCATTAAATTTGACACAGGTAGGTATATTAGAGCAACCTTTCTTTGAACGAACATAGTTCCAAAAAGATTTAGGATTAACTTTCAACTCATCTTCAACTCTAGAAACGTATTTGTTGTACAAAAACTTATCAAGAACATTGAACTGCGTCATATAGGAAGTATACTGATCTCTAAAAACAGTATCGCTGGTATCCTTGTATAATTTAAAGTACTTATTTCTTTGATTTTTCAACTTTTTCAACCTAGTATTGTACCAGGGTAGTTTGTGAACTTTAACTGGTAGGAGAGAAAGATTCCTACTGAATATGTCAGCCATCTTTAACAGAAAAATGTCGAAACATTCAGTTACATTTTTAGGAAAGAAAATAGACGTCCAGTCTATTTCAGATATGAGAGAGTTTAAGGATTCGTAATTTGCATCCTTAAAGTTATAGGCGCGCTCATTATTATTTATATTGTTTTTCGGTACTAGGTCGAAGAATTCAATAGATAAATATAGGGCTACATGATGCATATCTGATTTATATATAGGAAACACACATTCAGTCAAGTGAGTTATGAGGTTCTCATCGACAAAAATTAGGTCCAAAATATTGTTTAACTGGTTCACGAAACTGTTAATCTGAATTAAATTGGCACTAAAAAGTGTGTCTAAGAAATTAATCTCATGGGGATGATGAACATTAGTAGGTGTTAAGATATCATCTTCTAGTAATTTCGACCAAACAACTTTGCTGAGATTAAAATCTCCCAGGACGCAAAAATTACTATCAACATTATATTCATATAGGTCAAATATATTATTAACATGAGCAAAGTAGAGCAAGTCTGTGCTGCAAGGCGGAATGTAAGAAACGCAGATAAATAAATTGCCAGAAGGGCCAGTAATACAGACACAAACTGGTCCAAGAGAGAGTCATCGTTAGAAAGCGGCACAAAAGAAGAGAGAAGAGAACGCCTTACAGCAATTAACACCCCACCGCCTCTGAGACGCCCTGTTTTGATAGGGTCTCTATCCTTTCGATAAGTTTGAAACAGACTATGATCAAAAAATTCTGAGTCAGAGAAGTCATTATTAAGCCAAGTCTCAACAATGACGTAGACGTCATCATAGTCGCACCTTGAAGTGGCTAAAAATATATCTTTAGATTTCGTTCTCAACCCAGATATATTCTGATAATAGATATTTATACTTTTTTTAATATTACCGCATATAGCTAAGGTTTTGCAGTTGAGCCCTGTGCTTTTTGAAAAAAACGGAATGGTTTAATTTTGACGTCCGATGGCCATAGCGAAGACTCAAGAAGCTTATTATATATTGAAGGCGAGACTTCAAGTTTAAAATTACATCTTGATAACAAACTCGAGTCTGCATCTTTCTTTATTAATTTAAAACAATGAATTAATGGAGGCGAGATGTTTGCATTATGTGAGACATAGTCGACAATATCGCTAGCGTTTACCGTCGGCTTAAAAGACGACAAATGCAACCATTTTAATCGAACAGCTAAGCTAAGATTTGCGTTTGAATTGCTACCTACGACAATGGTGGGTGCTTTTATGACGTTATTTGAAGTATTATTATTATTGTTAGATGCTAAGCTAGCATTATTAATAGATGTTAGGTTAGTAGCGACTGATCCCTGACGGCCAAAGGCTACAACCCCGGAATACCTAGTTTTGTTATTGGCAGGTGCAGCAGAACTGATATTTGCATCACTAGTAGAACAAGCGGCAGCGCCACTAAAAGAACTGGGTGAGGAAGACAAATCAACAATAGCACAATGAACATTTGGCACAGCTGAGTTGTTGTTAGTGCTATCATCTGCTGGTTGTTTTGTATTTTCTGTCGTATCATCTTCGCAAGTTGATTTGCTTGTTACGCCTGACTGAATTGCTTTTGCATTTTCGAGAGAGGCTGACTGTATTGTTTTCGCAGCCTTAACAGCTTTCGAGTTAATTTTGCTTGTAGAGCCAGCCAACTCATTGCCTTTGCCTTTGCCCTTTTTTTTTTGTTGTAGGCTGTTTCGTTGCAGATTTTGTTTGCTTATTGCTGTCCGCAGCTCTAGTGAGAATGGATTTGATATCACTAGCAACTGTAGCAACAATACTGCCAAGATTTTTCATTTCAGAACTCATCGTAGAGATTATATAATTTTTATCTTCTATGACTGAGTATAATGAGCGGATTTCAGCTGATAAAGAAACACACTTTAGTGATAATTGAGAGTTTTCACATTTTAGAGCATCCATGGTCGATAGTATACGAGCGTTATTACAACGTAGGTCGGCAATGCTTTTAACAATACCGCTTAAATAATCATTGCGCTCAACATTGTTAACGATAGTGGGGAGAGCAGTAGGTGGCGGCGTACGAATAGACGCGCGTCGCTCAACCGAACACACTTTGCAGAAATAATGTTTGTTTGACGAAATGAGAAAATCAAGATCATCCGACGACATGTTGACACACTTCAAATGAAAGAGGTCATTGCACTTAGCACACAACACTTTCAGTTGGCCTCTTTCAACCTTTTGTCCACATTCGCACGGCATAATGATATTTAATGATAACACTTTGCCACTATTAATTTAATTTTATTTATATCATGTTCCTTTGTAACATTTAAATATTACTTTCAGGATTGAAATCCAAAACAAGAGTCACTATCTCAATGTGGCAGTAGGCACAAATTATTAACATTTGTTAAGTGAACAATTAAAAATTGCACATAAATACGGAGCGAAAATAAACACGTCCGTATCGCTTGACGACTGTAATTATAACATATATTATATTATATAGTGTGTCAACCTCGAGATTTGAAACACAAATCGAAATCCTGTGGATTTAATGTGTGTAATTCTAGAAATTTGAACCATAGATAGAAATCCCAATGAGGATTTAATGTGTATGCAAAAAGTGTGATGTGAACGCTGATGAGTATCCTCGAATAGCCAACCAGGGTATCTTTCCCAACCAAAAGAAATAAATTTTGTATATTCAACTTGACGTGGAATACGTACAATTTAAAATATTTATTAAGAAAAGAGTGAGAAAAATACAGCTTTATAATATGAGGTGATATAGTTTAATTGTGTGATCAAGCCACTAGCCGCCCAACATAGTGATACTTTTTGGCTTTTGGTATTATTTCAGCTCGCAAACTGATTACTAAATTGAATTCCGTGATAGATAAGCTAAGGCTATCAACCAAGTGAAAATATGGTACCTGCAGCAAGTTTTGTCAACGGATGTGACGACGAGGGGGTACAACACAGTGCAGTGATGAGTGCGAAAAAAAAAATAAAAAAAAATTCACTGACTGTCTGCCTTGAGCGGTGTCGAGTAACCCTTACCACTGGTGGGGGGAATTACCCGATCGTCAAAAGGCGTTGTGTGCTTAGTAAACACGAAATCTAACAATCTCACTTGCTTTGCCTCTTTTTGTAACTATCACGGAGTGCACTTTTTACGTAAAACACGTAAATTAAATTTAAAAAAAAATGTGTGCAATACCAAGACGTACCTTGTGTTTTCGATGTGATGCGACTGGACTGTATGAGTGTTAATAATAGCCTCCTTAACTTTTGTTTACTTTATCCAAAGATGAAAATTGGCCAAAAAGTTTACAAAAAAGTGCTGTTTTCTCCAACCTAAATTTTCTCGGCACGAATGGACCAAATGTTTTGCGGGGCAGTGTGAACCCGGGGAAGTCGGGCGTGTGCGTCGCAATAAAAAGAAATAAAACACCGAATTAGTATCAAAACAATAACAATTTATTCACTGTGTAAAGAAGAGGTTATTATGGGTTATCAAAGGTTCGTTAAGGTTAAAGTTCAAACGCAAAGTGTGTGCAAGGGTACACTCGCTGTATGTAATGAAGGGGCTTAATTAATTCAAACTCAAAGTATTGGTTGAAGAAAGAATTAATTAAATGCACACTTCACTATGCACTGGGCAATTCAACGTTACGCAAATAATTACTTGCAATATTAATTCACGGAATTCAAAGATGGGAATTAATTAAAGGCACAAAAGATGAAAATAATTATCAAAAATCACTTCAAATACAAATTGTTAAGGCGTACAAATGGTTGGTTTTTATTACTCACCTGAGGCTAGCTGCTGGCTCGTGAACGTTCCAAAATAGAAAAGAATCCAAGACAACGAACAAGTCCGCGGCACCTGTCGATAGCTAACTTTCGTTGAGTTTTTCCCCTTCAAAGTTAGCTCTCGGCTGTTGTTAGCCGTTACCGGTATTAATAACAAAATAATTAATGTGCGTGTTAGGGTGGCCCGAAATATTTAGGCTGGTGGCCTAAACAGCTATTAAATACAACTCGTTTTATAGCGAGTTATTTCACCACTGCTGCGAGTCTTCAATAATTGGGTCTCCTAAACATTATCTAACCCTCCTTTGCGTTCCTAGCTTAGAGAGTTAAAAACATACATACAAGTGAAGCTAATATAAGCGTATTTAAAATGAACATTAACCCCAAACGAACAAAAATATATGCACATATGCATCTTGTTATGTATCTGACTTTTGGGGTAAGACGAAGGTGCCGTGTTGCATGGTTGCTGGCCCCTGCTAGCTCGTCGTACGCGGTGGGCTTCTGCTCACCAGCCTTACCAACAACTACATCAACAAAATTATGAGAATCATGCCTGGTAAAATTTACTAAGGAGAGACATGACCAAGAGGTAGAAAAAGAGGAAGAAGGAGAAGCGGTAAAGAAGGGAAGGCCCGTCCAAAGTCAGGGGGAGTCTACCCACCCTCTTCAGAGTATTGTACGCGAAGCGATGGGCGCTGTGCTGTATCCTCTTATTTTACAGCGCCCCAATACCTGACTCAAGTCCGTTCGTCTGAAGGTCGCTCAAGTCATGTCGACAATCGCCATTAAAGGCAAAAAAAGTAATGAAAAGAAAGAATGAAAAACAAAAAAAACGCGACCAGCCAAGAGATGAACACCCTAATACATGCGATCTTTTTGGTTTTCTTCCAACTCTTAACCAACTATCTCTTTCAAAGATACGTATTTTTAAGATAAATTGCTTGTATTCATATATATATTGGCGGACAAATAAAAATTCATTTGAAATTTTCGCAACTCTAATCCCTGACCTAAGCTCGTATGTTCTTAATATGTATAAAAATGCCAATGTGCATAGGTACATAAAAAATGGAACACAAAATATCGCTCACCTGATCGCTTCAGCGTTGCTGGTACCAGCAAGCCGCAGAGAATTTGTAGAGGAGAAAAAAACTCGTACAAATACCTACATACTTCGCCCAAGCAGGGTTCAGTGGGATTCAGGGTTGAATGCCGGGCTCATTCACTCGTGATAGCGGGCAACGAGTGAATCATCCACGGCAATCAGCAATAAGTGAGAAAAATAAAAAATAGCCAAAATTAAAAAAAGGGAAACTACTTCTGACGGCCGGAAAATAAGATAAGCAAACCAAATTTATTATTTTTCGAACGCTGCCGTTAACAACTAGATAAATTATTAACTAAACTATGTTAAATGAATCTGAAAATAAACGCGAAGGAAAAGTAACGAAAAAAAAAATTTGGAAACCAAAAGGAGTGCACGTCGATGACCATGTGCTTGACAATAAAACGTAAGCAAACAAGAAAATCAAAGTAAACCAAAAAAAGTTCTAACGATGGTTTTTCATGTAAGTTGGGAAAAAAAACTAGTGTGGAAATAAACTTCGAAACTCAAAAAAATTGTATAATTCAAACAAAAAAAAGGAAAAAACAAGGTTTTATTTTGTGGCTCTGGCGGCGGTTAGCCTTGGCCCGCCGCTGAATTCCTGTTTGCGCTGTCAGCGATCCGTCGCTGCGCTGCCGGTGATGTTGGCGTTAGCGCTAGCAGCGTTTGTTGAATATGACGTTGCTGTCGTCGCCGCTCCTGTTGCTCTGCCTCATTTGGCACTGAAGCTGTCGTTGATGCTAATAGTTGGTGTTGACGTTGTCTCGGTGCTCTGGAGCGGTGACCCAATCCCGATGCTATCTCTCTCCCCCTCTCTGGGTCTGTGTAAAAGAGAACTCCCGTCGCTATGTATTAGCGGTCGTTGCACCTTGAGGTGTTTCCCGAATCCCAGGTTTAGGCCTTTATCTGCGTCCTGCCTCTAGTAATCTGTAAAGACATACAAAGATACCCTTGGTCATTTTCGGGAAATATTCTATATATCTGGTGTTCGCAAATAAGTACACACATATATGATATGCTTTCTTGGCCACGATTATTAACTTTTTTCTGTTGGGCGTATATATTGGCCAATGGATTTGCATACCAGTATGTATGTATGTATGTACATATAAATCTGAGATATATTTAATTACATATTTCCTCTAGTTTTGCCTGATTTGGATTTTACTGACTTCATTTACCTTTAAATTTTTCCTCTAGTTTTGCCCGATTTGGATTTTAATGACTTCATTTCCACTATAATTTACTACTTATTTAATTTAAATTTCGTTTAATTAAATTTTTACTTAATTTGCTTTTCGCCCAATTTGGCTTTTATTCTATTTAATTTGAGTTTTCTTAAATTAAGTTTTTATTCAATCCAATTTTTATTTTATTTAATTTAATTTTAATTTAATTTTTATTTAATTTAATTTTTATTTATTTTAATTTTTATTTAATTTAATTTTCATTTAATTTAGTTTTTATTTATTTAAATTTTTATTTAATTTAAATATAATTTAATTTTCATTTAATTTAGTTTTTATGGGATTCACCATTTTTTTCACTAATTTCACTTTATAATACATATAGATATATGTATACATATGTGCTTATCTGTAGTAGGACTCACAGCGGCTTCCTTCCAGTTGCCTGGGCTTTGCGGCTTAAAAATTGCTCACAACGGTTAAAAAAACTTTTATTAATTTTTTTTTGTTTCATAAATAGCGCGCACTTTTTTGATTTTAATTTAGCCGAAACTTAGAACCACGACCGCACACTTCAACTACTATTTCTGCTGTGAATTTTGTATTCTATTTAAATAATGATCCGTGCCCTGAGTTCGTATTCAAACGGCATTTCCCTACAACTTTCTTACGAATTTACACGCACACAGATGCATCTGGTTTCGTTTGCATCCACACACACACAGTCACACCGTGGGTACGTACGCATTCATCTACAAACTATACCAGAGTGTCTACTTCTACTTTCAAATATTTCTATATCATTAAATATCACAGGGTAATTAGAGTAAATAGTCAATAGGTAGAAAAGCCAATTATCACAGGGTTTAAAGTAAAAATAAAAAAAATATATAATATAAACAAGTAAAGGTGCTTGAGTTCGGGTGTAACCGAACATTATATACTCAGCGTGAGCTTGAATTGTTCATTTCATTTCAGAAAAATTACTTTTCTACATAATACGTGGCAGCGCAGTTTAAAAAAAAATGTCTCCCCATTTCCTCTTACAATAAAACTTGATAAGTGAAATAGCATTGATTCAAAACTATTTTTTGCTAAATTATAGCTTATTATTCTAGTCTACGACCCTTTTAAACTTGTTTTATATCTAAGTTAAAAAAAAAATTTCTCCCCATTTCCTCTTACAATAAAACTTGATGAGTGAAATATCATTGATTCAAAACTATTTTTTGCTTAGTTATAACTTATTATTATAGTCTACAACCCTTTTTTCTGTATTTAAATCTTCACTATCTAAGTTTTCGCAGTCTCTACTCAGTAAATCTGCTACATACAATTCCGTACCTTTTTTATAAGTGACTTTTGGATTATAAGGCAGGATTTGATACACGATTCTTTGCAATCTCGGTGGTGCATCTGTAATTGGCTTTTTAAATATTGTCTCAAGAGGCTAATGGTCAGATTCAATCGTTAAATCTTTGCAACCCCAAATGTATATGTGAAATTTTTTGCATGCAACTAGAATGGCATTTGCTTCTTTTTCTAATTGGCTATAGCCCTGTTCAGTTTTGGTGAACGTTTTCGTACAGTTAGCGATCGGCTTCTGTTCTTGTATTAGTACTCCGCCACATGCATAATTACTGGCATCTACTGACAGCAAAATTTGCGCTTTAGTGTCATAATACCCTAGTCATTCTTCAACAGATTTTTTAATTTATTGAATGCTTCATTGGGTTGCGTATCCCACACCCACTCAACATCTTTTCGCAATAATTCTCTTACTGGTTGGGTGATATCTGCCAAATTTTTTATAAATTTCGACTCGTATGTTACCATACCCAAGAATCTTTGCAACTCTTTCACGTTTTCCGGTTGCTTAATTTTCGTTATAATTTCTATTTTTCGGGATCAGGTTTTACCCCTTCAGCGGAGACTATATGTCCCAGAAACTTTACTTCTTGTGCATTAAAAACGCATTTTTCTTTATTAAGCTTAAGGCCTGCTTTTCTGAATTTGTCAAGTACCTCTTGAGTGATCCTCTCTAGTTCTAGTTTGCTGGTGGCATGCAAAAGAACATCATCCATAGACACCTCCGCGTTCTTTACGTCTGCTATCAACAAACTCATTACTTGTTGGAAAACTTCCGGAGCCGATGCTAAGCCAAATGGCATTCTTAAGCAAGAATATCTTCCGAATGGGGTACTGAATGTCAGATATTCTGAAGTACGGGGTGTTACTTGCAGTTGCCAAAATCCTTTTTTACAATCGAGTAACGTGAACCACCTAGAGCCGTGGATGCGGGCTGTAATTTCTTCTAACGTAGTAAGTGGATAATAACGTCTTTTGTGATTTTTATTTATCTCCGGTGGATCTAAACAGAATCTAATTTTATTATTTTTTTTTTTACTACGACCATGGGTGACACAGTCGGTGTCGGCTTGATTATGGGTTTAATTATTTTTTGCGCTACCATACTATCAAGCTCATCTTTAACCTGCTGTCTAATAGTATGCGGGATTTTTCGCGCAGGGCATATGCTTAGTTTCGGATTTCTAAGTCTATGCCGTATTGTGAGGACCCCAAAGCCGAGGACTTTGTATCCTCACAACATAAACATATCTATATATTTTTGTAAACAACATACATTGTGAAATAACTTGGAGTTTATATTTGAATTTATCACTTATACATTTTATATGAAATATACATATGTATACCTTTATAAATTATACTCTAAATGCATATATTCGGTTGTACATTGAATTGATAATTATTAAATTGAAGGACAAATTAGACTTGCGCACTTTTGCACGCAAGCAAAGTATTTACATTTTCGCAAACATAAATTTTATATATAGGATCACCCTAACACGCATTGAATATTTGGAAGGAAGGTAGATACGCACAAAATATAAAAATGCAGCGGTCAACCAACCCTTTGCAATCTCAAAATCCAATACATCCAGCTACAAATACAACATACATAATAACTTAAATGAACGGAGATCAGCAGCAAGTCGTCAAAATAAGCGCCGCTACTAATAGAAATTTCGCTATACATATTTACGCACTAGCATACAACACACCAACGCACGCCATACAACAGAAGGCAGAAGCATTGGGCAAAGCAAAACACAACATTAGAATCAGGTGACCACAAACGAATATACAAACACACAATATATAATCCGAAGCCTGGAAAGCACGGTATGAGCAAGTACAAAGGCATTGTATTCAATAAGGAGCATTATGGTGCATGGCAATTCATGGGAAGGAAATATTTACCGGAATAACAGTTGTTTTATATTGTTAATACTATTAGTTGAAAGTTGTTATTATAAAATAACCGTTTGCCTGCGTGCAAAAATTAGTATATAAGGGCGACGAGTTCGCATTGAAATGCAGAGATTAGGAGACAGGCATACGAGTCGGTAGGCTTTATCACTACCGACCAAGAGTACCCCTGAAAGCTTTTTCACTTCATTTGTACTAAAAGTATACTCGTCTGGAGGCTTTATCACTCCATTCGACCGCAGAGGTTGGCCGAGGGCTTTATTACCTCAGTCACCTCTTACAAAGCAAGGGAATCAGCTAGGAGTAGAATAGAATTTTTACTAAATAAATACTTTTATAACGTTTTTTATACGAAATAAACAGGGTTATTCTTTTAGAAATACCGGTAGGAATTTCTACTTTCAGGAGCCATGGGCGGACTGAGGGTAACCCCGGCAAAGTCAAAGGAAAAGTCCGTCACATTTTGGCGCCCGAGCAGGTTAAACAAATCAAATTTTAAGATATACTTTCAGAGCTTCAGAAACGAAGAGGGAAACAAGATCCACACACTTCTGGGTTAATACGACGAGGATATAAAGCAAAACAATGGTAAAGGTATCGTGGATATACTATCTCACTCGAGAGGATCTGGTAGCCTACAGCACGGAATTTGGGCTAGAAGATGGCGGAACGGTTGACGAACTAAGAAAACGATTGGCGACATTCATCCAAGAGGAGAAGGATAACGAGAACTTACGGGATCGATTCACAGAGTTGGCGATTCGGCATGCACGGTTAACAAATCCACAAGCATCAAAGACAAGCAGCGAACTAAATTCACCAAGAAATGATAGGCAGGAAAATGGTGCACCCAATCAATTGGAGGTCGGACAACCACCGGTACATTTTATTCAGCAGCCTGGTACGTACGCAACGACAAATTATATTCAACAGCCTGGCAGATATGCAACGACCATGGACAGAGTAAGGAAGTGGGGATTAAAGTACGACGGAGGCAAAGATCCCCTAGGATTCATCGAAAGAGTGGAGGAGCTAGCAGATGGGTATGAAATCAACCGCAACATAATTCCGAAAGCGCTGCCGGAGCTGTTGAAGGACAAAGCGTTGGTATGGTATAGGAATAAAAACCGGCATTGGCAGGAGTGGGACGCCTTCAAGAAGGACTTTCTGAAGTTCTTCCTAAGCTCCCGATACTTAGAGCAATTGGAAGATGAAATTCGAATGCGCGTACAACGACAAGGTGAGCTATTTAAAGATTATGTCTTAGTATTACAAGGACTCATGCGTCACGCGGGCTACACCGAGGAGCAGAAACTAACCCGTATCTACAGAAACTCGCGCAGAGAATATCAACTATATATAAGGCGAAGCGAGGTCAGCAATCTTGAGGAGCTGGTAAGTTTAGCTCAAGACTATGAAAATATTACTCCTGACAGGGAACCAATGCGACCTAGCACAAGGCCATTCATACCACGACTTCAAGAAGGTCAGTACCAGTGTCTCCAGGCAGAACAAAGACAGGAGGAGCGAGTAGAAGTCCAACAACAGCAGAGGTCAGAGCCACAACAAGAATATGTAGATACAAGAACGACCTGCAGACGATGCGGAAGAGGCGGTCACTTTTCATACGGGTGCCGAGGCATAAGAAGAGAATTTTGCTGGAAATGTGGTAAGATAGGCGTGCTCACGCGTGATTGTTGTAGGAAGCCACAGGGAAACGACCAGAGACCACATTGGAACCGAGGGATGAGGTCTTCGGAAGTGCAACCTCGGAGAGATTAGACATGTTCAAATACACAAAGGGCCGTATATTGGTAACAACGTATGTGAACGGAGAAGAAGCGGTAGCAGCGATTGACACGGGAGCGACGAGGAGCTTTATGAGTGATGCAATGGCGAGAAGATTAAAAGCTGGCAAATTCAAGGAAGTAAAGACACGAGTAAGAATGTGCGACGGCAGAGCAATAATAATCAAAGACTCGGTAGATGCAGAATTAAGAATGGGTGATAAAGTACAGAGGAACGAGATGCTAATCCTACTAGGACTGGGAAATGAGGCGGTAATTGGCACGGACTATCTGGCGAAGGTAAACTTTGAGATCAGATGTGGTGGTCAAGAAATAACGTTGAGAGTAGACGAACGGAAGCAAGAGGTAGTGACATGTACAACTATGGTCGAAACAAATAGCGAAGATTTCAAGGCACACAACCCAATGGCGGCGATAGCAACTAGCAAGACAGAAGATGCGGTGAGTAAATTTCTGAGCCAAGAATTACAGGTATTTGCAAAGATGTCAGGAGTATCCAACGTGGCCACACACAAAATAGTTATGAGGACGACCGTCCAATTAAGCAAAGGTACTATCCGAAGAATCCGAAAATGCAAGAAATTATCAACAAGGAAGTCGACGAGCTGATCGAAAAAGGTTGCATCGAACCATCGAATAGCCCGCACAGCGCACCCATAGTTTTGGCAAAGAAGAAGAATGGCAAATGGAGACTCTGCGTAGACTACCGTCAACTAAACGCAAGATCAGTACCAGACGCATACCCTTTACCTCGTATACAATATATCTTGGACAAATTAAGAAGCGCGAGATGTATCAGTAGCTTGGACTTGAAAAATGGATATTGGCAAATCCCTATGGAAACAAGCAGCAAGCAATACACCGCATTCACAGTACCTGGGCGTGGACTATACCAATGGAGGGTAATGCCATTTGGCTTGCACTCAGCCCCAGCAACTTTCCAGAGAGCACTTGATCGTGTCATAGGACCAGAATTGGAACCATACGCGTTTGCATATCTTGACGATATTATCATTACAAGCAAAACATTGGAAGAGCACATTGCACATCTAACAGAAGTATTTCTAAGGCTGCATAGAGCGAACCTAAGGATAAACCCGGAAAAATGTGAGTTTTTTAAGAAAAGGTTAAAATATCTAGATCATGTCGTTAGCGAGGAAGGCATCCATACCGACCCAGACAAGATAGCAGCCATCAAAGAACTGCAACCACCGAAGAATATACGAGAGTTACGACGTTTTCTAGGAGTCGTGTCATGGTATAGAAGATTCGTGCCGGATTTTTCCCAAGTGTCACACCCGCTAACATCGATGCTTAAGAAAGGTAGTAAGTGGAGGTGGTCTGAAGAGCAGCAATCAGCATTCGAAGCACTTAAGGCAGCACTGACGGAGGCACCGGTACTCGCTTGTCCAGATTTTTCAAGGAAGTTTAGTTTACAGACGGATGCAAGTGATTTTGGTCTTGGTGCAGTACTTACGCAAGGTTCAGGCGACGAAGAGCGAGTAATAGCATACGCAAGCCGCAGCTTAAACAAGGCAGAGATGAACTACTCACCGACAGAAAAGGAGTGTTTGGCAATAGTCTGGGCAATACGAAAGATGAGGCCATACGTAGAAGGATACACGTTTACAGTAATAACAGATCACCTAGCGTTGAAATGGTTGAATGCGATAGAGAGTCCGACTGGTCGGATTGCGAGATGGGCGCTGGAAATACAGCAATACTCATTTGACGTACAGATCGAAAAGGTACGTTGAACGTTGTGGCAGATGCATTATCAAGGCAACCGATGGCCGAGCAGTTGGGTACGTTGACGATAGATGACGGAAAAGCCGAGTGTAAGTGGCTTAAAGCAAAGATGGAAGATGTAAGAAAGACCCCGGAGAAATTCCCAGAGTACGTTATCGAGGATGGAAAATTGTACAGACGCATAGGAAGTCAAGTGGATGGTGAAGATGCAGTGCCATGGAAGCTATGTGTGCCGACTCCACAGAGACGCAGAGTGCTAGAGGAGATTCACGACACACCGAGCGCAGGGCATATGGGCATCTGAAAATCGATAGCAAGAGCAACAACACGTTATTACTGGCCAGGAATGTTCAGAGATATAAGCAAGTACGTACATCGGTGCCACACATGTCAAATATACAAACCGAGTCAACAGCCAGCCGAGGGTAAGATGCTAACGAAAATTTCAGAGGAGCCTTGGGCAAAAGTTCGTGCAGACTTTGTTGGTCCAATGCCACGACCGAAGCATGGCAACACGATGGCATTAGTCTTCCTAGGCAAATTTTCAAAATGGGTAGAGGTAGTACCAATCAGAAAGGCAACGACAGAATGTTTAATAAGAGGATTTCGAGAGAGGATTTTGGCACGGTTCGGCGTCCCAAAAGTATTTATTACGGACAACGGAGCACAGTTTATCAGCAGACGTTTTAAGAGATTTTTAGAGGAACTTGGCGTGAAACACCAATTAACGGCACCGTACACACCGCAGGAGAACCCGACAGAGAGGGCAAACAGGAACATCAAGAGGATGATAGGACAATTTACGGGAAAAGAGCAGAAGACATGGGATGAGTTGTTACCAGAGATAACGCTGGCATTGAATACAAGTGTATGTGAATCAAAAGGTTACAGTCCAGCATACATAGTACAAGGGAGGGAACCGAGAATCCCCAACAGCCTTCACGATGAGCAGACATTTGGTACAGGTGAGAAATTAGCGAACCCAGGAGAGAAGTCAACGAGGATGAAAGAAATATTCGAGATGGTACGACGTAAGCAAGAGAGAGCATCTATAGAGCAAGCGAAGTATTACAACTTAAGACGAAGGCAATGGCGACCGGCGATAGGCGACCTAGTGCTGGTAAAGGAACATCAGCTGTCAAAAGAAGCGGATAACTTTGCAGCCAAACTAGCGCCCAGGTACAGTGGACCTCACCGGGTAACGAACTTTGTGTCACCAGTGATCGTAGAGCTAGACAAAGTCTTCAGAGGAAGGAGGAGGACAGCCCACCTAAGTGAGCTGAAAGCATACCACGCAGCCGATGCCGCCGACAACAACGAATCCAGGAGGTAAAGTCATAAACAGAGATACAAGAAGGACGCTAGTGAAGATCGAACCGCATCAACATCGTCAAATCAAACAGCAAACAACAATCCCGAGGAACAACAACAGAGAATAAACAGCGAGGTAGCCATTTGCGGTACGCTCACACGAGTCAGCGAAGAGACCGAGAGACAACACGGAGAGAACCAAGGTACAAGTCAAGAACTGATAGCATACAGAGACGGTTAATTACAAAACATTGCGGAGAATCAGGTACGAATATCTCCAGAAAATAAATTACAGATCGCCAGAGAACCGGCGCATGGATCAAGATTGCACATGGGAAGGCAGTTCGCTATGGTAGCCTTAAACGAACACACACCCCGAGACAACTGCGGAATTACAGACTATTTTGTAAGATTCTACTTTAATCCGGATGAAATCGGTAGTAACGGACACGCCCAACCGAGACAGTGTCAAATCATACACGAAGAAATTTCATATCAAGAAGTACCCGGAAGTCGAATCAACCACTAAAAGCTCGGTAAACTCTAACCACAATTACATAGATATCCCATAAATATACTCTTTAACTATGCGCATGTATATCACGGTCCTTTCTAAAATCCACCATACACGGTGGGAACACCCTAAGGAAAATCCACCAGTTTTCATTTATTTTATAGACTGGCATCACCCATACCGCCGACGGGAAGGCCAGCGAGGTTAACGGCAGCCTCAACCAACGACGACAGCAGAATATTAAGCCGTAAGGCCAGCGGGGTCAACGGCAGCCTCAACGACAAACACAGCGACATATTGAGCCTGATGGCCAGCGACGGCAACGACGACGAAGCAGCATGGGCGAACACAACTTCCGCGTACGGATCACGCGCACCGACCTGGTGACGGTGGGTCTCATTGCGGCAGGTGAGGGGGGAGTGTGAGGACCCCAAAGCCGAGGACTTTGTATCCTCACAACATACACATATCTATATATTTTTGTAAACAACATACATTGTGAAATAACTTGGAGTTTATATTTGAATTTATCACTTATACATTTTATATAAAATATACATATGTATACCTTTATAAATTATACTCTAAATGCATATATTCGGTTGTACATTGAATTTATAATTATTAAATTGAAGGACAAATTAG
Organism: Eurosta solidaginis; assembly: GCF_040869045.1. Lineage (NCBI taxonomy): Eukaryota > Metazoa > Arthropoda > Insecta > Diptera > Tephritidae > Eurosta > Eurosta solidaginis. The sequence continues at coordinate 25,920,246 of NC_090324.1, read as the reverse complement.
ACTTGCGTACTTTTGCACGCAAGCAAAGTATTTACATTTTCGCAAACATAAATTTTAAATATAGCATCACCCTAGCACGCATTGAATATTTGGAAGGAAGGTAGATACGCACAAAACATAAAAATGCAGCGGTCAACCAACCCTTTGCAATCTCAAAATCCAATACATCCAGCTACAAATACAACATACATAATAACTTAAGTGAACGGAGATCAGCAGCAAGTCGTCAAAATAAGCGCCGATACTAATAGAAATTTCGCTATACATATTTACGCACTAGCATACAACACACCAACGCACGCCATACAACAGAAGGCAGAAGCATTGGGCAAAGCAAAACACAACATTAGAATCAGGTGACCACAAACAAATATACAAACATACAATATATAAACCAAAGCCTGGAAAGCACGGTATGAGCAAGTACAAAGGCATTGTATTCAATAAGGAGCATTATGGTGCATGGAAATTCATGGGAAGGAAATATTTACCGGAAAAACAGTTGTTTTATATTGTTAATACTATTAGTTGAAAGTTGTTATTATAAAACAACCGTTTGCCTGCGTGCAAAAATTAGTATATAAGGGCGACGAGTTCGCATTGAAATGCAGAGATTAGGAGACAGGCATACGAGTCGGTAGGCTTTATCACTACTGACCAAGAGTACACCTGAAGGCTTTTTCACTTCATTTGTACTAAAAGTATACTCGTCTGGAGGCTATCACTCCATTCGACCGCAGAGGTTGGCCGAGGGCTTTATTACCTCAGTCCCCTCTTACAAAGCAAGGGAATCAGCTAGGAGTAGAATAGAATTTTTACTAAATAAATACTTTTATAACGTTTTTTATACGAAATAAACAGGGTTATTCTTTTAGAAGGACCGGTAGGAATTTCTACTTTCAGGAGCCCTGGACGGACTGAGGCTAACCCCGGCAAAGTCAAAAGAAAAGTCCGTCACAGTATTTGTATTACTTAAGGCAACCAATTCCTTCAAACAAGTTTTCATCAACAGTTAAAGTTTCAATACGCTTCATTAATTTCAATTTCTCACATGTTGACTTACCAAGCACTGCTGTAACATCCGCTTTGACAACTAAGTATTTTAGGGGTACCTATTCTTTTTTAATAAGTGTGTCTATGACCGCTTCACCCAGAACGGGGATTTTATGGTTTGAAAACGATGTTAATTGCTTTGTTGGCAATGGACGGATGTGAAAGTCTATTTTCTTTATTATTTCGTAGTTGCACGTTGCACTGGCTACCTGTGTCAAGCTTAAACTTTACCATTACGTTTTTAGCCAGCGTAGCTTTTTCACACCAGTCTTCGACGTCCACATTGTCTAAATCCGCACCTAGCGTAGACACTAAAAAACTGTAATCGTTGCTTTCTCGGGCTTGGACCAGTTCGTTGACCGTTTTGCTTTTGCAACATTTGGTAAGGTGGCCTTTTCTTTTGCATTTTTGGCAAACCTTTTTGAAGGCCGGACAGTTACGGCGACCGTGCGTGGTATCACACTTATTGCAGTGAAAGGGTTCATCTTTTTGTTAGTTTGTTTGATGTCTCTTTTATTTTGCTTTTTGTTCCACGTAACGGCGTCAAGCTCTCACTAGGATAGGCACCTTGTCGTTGGTGTGAGGGCTTAGCCGAACTCCATAGCGCCCGACTATCAGGCGGAGCTGTTTAGGACTGACATCTACGCCATTTCGCCTCATACGAGGGCGGAGGGATGTCGGTGACCAAGAACTGCCAACCCCCTAATCCAGGGTGTTATGCGGACCGTGCCTATTGGACGATTTGCAGCCAGGGGATAAATTCGGCTGTATTCGAACGGAGCCTTCCCGATACCGGGCCACCTCGGGAAGTATTAATGGCCTTACCATAATAAGGGGCGCTGCTGTGGCGTACGGTTCATTCCCCGTATATAATACTGGACCGGTGAACCCGCAATGTCGGGCAGGTGGTCGTACGGCCAAGATGAACGACTCATTACCTGACTGTAATAAGGACGATGTAAAGAGGAGGACTGAGTCGGAACCCAAGGACGACAAATACGAATTAAGCGATGCGTCGGACTCGGGGAGCGAGAGTAGTGCTGATTCAATGAACTCCGTGTTGGAGAAGCACACAAATGAAAACGGAGTAGAAGAGTGGAGAAGGGTACGGAGCAGAGGAAGTAAAAGAGCTCTCTCGCAGTACCGTGCAGCACTAAGAATTACACAACGCTTGGGAGCAGTGGTCGACCCAACAGAAGTGGAGATCGAGCGCTTGGAATGGGCCCATGAAGCGGTAGAAGTAGGTCGAAGGCAGTTCAAAAGGTTTGCTGTGAGAAACCCTCGGTTCTGCAACCGGTACGGGGAGGAAGAAGCGTCGAATGGCAGAATGAAGAGGCAACGTTCGGCGGAAGGTAACAAGCCTGCTTTCAAGAGGCAGAAAGGACCCAGTCCTGGAGCCCCGAGGCAGGGCAGTCGCATAGACAAGACAAGTAGGCCCAAAGCTGTAAGACAGATGGGCTCCAATAGCGAGGTGGCAACTACTGAGAGTCAGAGGGAAGTTCAAATTAAGGAAGTAGGAGATAAGCCAAAGGGAGATACCGCTAAGACTCCGGCTTTCTCGGAGGCGCTAAAGGGAGTTAACGCTAAGACTCCGGCTTTCTCGGAGGTGCCAAAGGGAGATAACACTAAAACTCCTGCTTTTCCCGAGAAGATGAGTGATGTGGCAAAGCAGTCACTGACTGTGGCGCTGGTTGATCGTGGCAGTCCTTTCGGACAAATGACTACTGAAAGTTGGAGATCTGTGGAAAGGGAGCTTAATATTTAAGATGATGCGGGAACAACCAAGTAAGCCCCTTCCAACCTTTGATTCGGGGGGATGGTATAATGGTGTGAAGATGATAGCGTGCGACAACATCGCGAGCTTTCGGTGGCTGGAGGAAGTGGTTCCAAACCTCCAAAGGCAAGGCCGAACGCGCGGTTTGAGGTGGTGGATAAAGCGCAAATCCCCACGGTACCAAAAGTTAAGGTATGGATACCATGCGTGATGAAGTCGGAGGATACACTGCGACTTCTGCAGAATCAGAATCCGAACATACCGACATAGGATTGGAAGCAGCTTACTGTATCTCGGCCTACCAAGGATGATCAGTTCTACATCTTCTAAATAAACAAGCAGGCGGAGGATATTTTGTACACGCAGCTTGGTAAAATGTCCTTTGGCACTGGCAAAATTTACATACGACTCAGGAAAAGAAGTCCCGAGGATAAAAACCCTAACACGCTAGAGGTGGGCGAAGTCGAAAAGGACCTCAAAAGCCTAAGGGAAAAAAGACAGGTGGAGGTCCCCGACGTCACCACGAACGTGCTAGAAGAGGACCAACCGCTAAATGGTGCTGTGACTCGCACAGAGGAACACCCTGCACAACAGTCACGAGAGGCTGAAGGGCCTCGAATACTCTAAACCAAAAGGGCAAGGGGAGGACGACGACGATAAGACGAAGGTGCTGGAGGGGGACAAATAGCCCAATGTTGCTGCGAGTCTTACAGATAAACCTGCAACACAGTAAAGTGGCGAACTCCTCCTAACCCTTGTGGAGGGTTCGTTTGACGTGGCGCTGATCCAGGAGCCGTGGCTTTAATTGGGAGGAAAGGTTTCTGGACTTATCGCGCGCGGGTTTGGCGTTTACTACGGGCAAACGGAAGGACGGGTGCGAGCTGTAGTAATGGTAAGGAAACAGCTGCATTCATATATGCTGCCTAATTACACCACTGAGGATCTCGTAGCGGTGGCCGTTGAGCAAAAGAATAAGCAGGCATTTATCCTGGCGTCCTGCTACATGGCCTATGCTGCGGAGGTCCCACCGATGGAGTGCAAAAGGCTAGTACAGGAGGAAGGGCGCAAAGGGCGGTTGGTCATAGGGGCAGATGCAAATGCGCACCACAATGCGTGGGGAAGAGCAGATACGAACGAGAGAGCCGAATCTCTGTTTTGTTACATCCTGCAAACCAATTTGCAGATAGCCAACAGGGGAAATGTTCCTACATACATTGGTCCAACATCCAGCAATGTTCTGGATATTACATTGAGCTCCGAGCGTGATATATCAAGGTATGATTGGATGGTTCTTGATAGACCATCCTTCTCCGACCATGCGTATATCAGCTTCAACATCTCCCTAAAGAGGGTAGAGAAGGGAGGAACCTTTAGAAACCATAGGTCAACGAACTGGACTAAATTCCAGAAACATGTAGAAACAAAACTGGGACAACCCAAAGAGGTTTCTAATGTAGAGGAACTGGAGGAGTCGAATGAATTCCTAACAAGGACGCTTATGACTGCGTATAACAAAGCTTGCCCACTAAGAAGATTCAGAGGAAAAGCAAGGCCGCCATGGTGGAGAAATGAGCTGAGTCTTCTAAGAAGACAGGTAAACGAAATGTTTAAGCTCGCAAAGACCGCGGAAAGCGAAGCGTGTCGCGACGAGTACCGGGATCTACTGAGGATCTACAAGCGCGAAATTACCAGGGCGAAGAGAAACTCATGGAAAAGTTTCTGTACGGACATAGAGTGCTCCAGCGAAACAGCACGGTTGAAAAAAGTCCTAGCAAAGGAAAACATAGTCCAGGGACTAATAAAGAAAGAGAACGGGGAATGGTCACGTAATAGTGAGGAATCCCTTGAGGTGCTTCTCGATACACATTTCCCATCGGGAGACGGTTTAGAGGAGCCAGCAGACATCACTCACACTTCGATCACGGAGCTAGTAGTGCCGGGCTTGGTGACCGATACCAAGATCGAGTGGGCAGTGAAGACGTTTTCTAAGTTCAAATCGCCGGGCCCAGATGGTATATTCCCGGCCATGCTACAAGTCTCAAGTAGGGCGGTCGTGGAATGGCTTAAAATAACATTCGATGGGTGCATACGACTGAATCATGTACCGCACTCTTGGAGAACTGCTCGTGTAGCTTTTCTACCAAAGGCGGGGAAGATCGGTCACATGTATTCCAAAGACTATAGACCCATTAGCTTAACATCATTTCTGCTCAAAACCTTTGAGAGGCTGATAGATGTGTACATAAAGTCCAACGTGGATGAAAAGCTGCTCTCCACAACACAGCATGCGTACACCAAAGGCAAGTCGGTAGACACCGCATTGCATAGGGTGGTAATAAGCATAGAGAAATCCCTGGAATATAAGGAGTATGCTCTAGGAGTCTTCTTGGACATTGCCGGGGCTTTTAATAATGTTGCAAAATGGGCGATTATGGATGGTCTTAATTACATTAAAGTACATCCTGCCTTAATCAGATGGATCGGCTGCATGTTAAATTGCAGAAAGATTACATCAAAATGGGGTTTGTACGAGGCCACGAAATCAGTGGACAGGTGTAACGAGAGCCTGTCTCCATACTGGCTACAATGAGTGGCGGAGTGTATATGCGTCTATGTGTTTATGTGTTTTGTGTCCAGGTTCGTGCCTTAGCCGCAATGTTGCCATTAAAATAATATTAACATAATAACATTAACATTGACAACATTGTACCTGTAGTGAACACAATATTGCAACCGAATGAAGATGCTGCGCTTGGCATCATGTTGTTATAATAAGCAAAATTCCACCATGTTGCTAACAACCTAGCAGCCTTATGTAACTATGTGTTTGCTCTGTTCGGTGTTATGTATGTGGATGTGTATTTGTGCAAGGCTATGAGCGTGTGAATGCATCAGTGTGAGCGGTCAAGGCACGAACCAAATGTATCTGTGTAGGTGTTCGTTGTGGGGAGCGGTAAGCGTATGAATGTATGAGTGCATGATTGTATAGATGGAAAATACGGGAAAGCCGAAAAGAAAGTTTGGCATGTAATGGTAAAAATTTTCCGTTTCTGGGTAACGTTCCTTACCACGGCGGTCGCTATAAGAAGGGGCAAAATGAGCCAACGGGCCAAAGTATTATTTCATCAGCGCCAGTGAATGTAAGTGGAAAGTGGTTAACAAAAAAAAAAAAATAATAATAAAAATTCTTCAATAAGTTTTTAGTGCGCGCTCCAAACCGAAAAAGCCTGTTTACTTAATTTTGTAGCGAAGTACCTTTTTTTAATTGTGTAGTACGCGGTGAAAAATGTCTCGCGGCCGCTAGAACCAGGCAAATCTGGTTTGCCAGATAGCCTCCGATCCTGACCGTTGCAGCAGAAATATATTAGACCACAAAGGCTATCGCCACCGCTAACACCAAGCCACTTTTGGAAAGACCCACTGGGCACGGTTCTTGGCGGCGTACCGCCCAAAAACAAATATATTATACTTGGCGAAATACCGCCCGGCAACAACCACCACGCACTACACTACATTTTTAATTGGTAGCGCACTCCACAACAAAAACCACTACAGCACCTTTTTTTTATTGGCAAAATACGGCCGCTACAACCACAACAGGATTTTGCTTTATATTGGTGACATAACGCTCAACAACAACTACGCCATTTTTGGTATATTGGCGGCGCAACACCAACCACAACCGGTATTTATTTTCTATATTGACGATATATGGCCGCAACAACCACAACAGCATTTTTTCATATTGGCGGCGTAACGCCCAACAACAACTACATCACATTGGCGACATACCGCTCAACACAAACTATACCATCCCCATTACATTGGCGACGCAACGCCAACAACAACAACATCACACTGGTGACATTCCGGCCAAAAACAATTGCCACACATCCACAAACACTACGTTCTATTTAATTCGTTGCATGCGCATACCACAACAACAACGGCAAAAGCACAATAGAATTGGCAACATCGATAGCACTTTTCACCGGCGGCATTGAGACGCAACCTCAACAACAGCCACGCCAACACATATAACAAAAATTGCATACAATTTTAACAAAGCGGACAACCCGACCAACTACAAGTAAAACAAGTAAGGACGGGACTGTCTTCGGCTATGCCGAAGACTTCATACCTTTCATAAATGGGGCTGAACAATAATCTTATCCCGTTCGTAATCTCCGAATAATCGGATGTATAAGATAAGAAATATCTAGTGAACAGTCTACATACCTAAACGATTTTTAAGATAAATATAAAATAAAAAATAGGTAGGTACTTTGTGTGCGGATGAAAAGTTTCAGGTTTTTTGTGGTCTGCGTGTAAAAACTATGAATACGAATCACGTATTTCAACAATATATGACGTAAACGTAACTTTTTGATGAAATGTTTTGAATTTTGAAGCTTCTAGCCGTAAAAAAAGGGCAAAAAATACAGTTTATATGGGGTATATAATATATGTACCACCGATCTCTATGATTTTTTCAGACAACAATATATGCTATACACGTAAGCATTTGGTGAAATTTGAAGCTCCTAGCTGTTAAAATGGGGAAGAAATTGCGCAAAGTTTCTTATCTGAACAATCGGTTGTATGAGATATATACTATATATACCACCGATCTCAATGCTTTTTTCAGACAACAATATATACTATACACGTAAGCATTTGGTGAAATTTGAAGCTTCTAGCTGTTAAAATGGGGAAGAAATTGCGCAAAGTTTCTTATCTGAACAATCGGTTGTATGAGATATATACTATATATACCACCGATCTCAATGATTTTTTCAGACAACAATATATACTATACACGTAAACATTTGGTGAAATTTGAACATATCTAAACGATTTTTAAGATAAATATAAAATAAAAAATAGGTAGGTACTTTGTGTGAGGATGCAAAGCTTCACGTTTTTTGTGGGCTGCATGTAAAAACTACGAGTACGAATCACGTATTTCAAAAATATATGAAGTAAACGTAACTATATATACTATATATACCACCGATCTGAATGATTTTTTCAGACAACAATATATGCTATATACGTAAGCATTTGGTGAAATTTGAAGCTTCTAGCTGTTAAAATGGGGCCGAAATCGAAAAAAAACATATATATATACTATATATACCATCATATATATATTATTCTATCACCGATCTCTATGATTTTTTGACACAGCAATATATGCTATATACGTAAGCAATCGGTGAAATTTGAAGCTTATAGCTGTTAAAATGGAGTAGAAATTGCGAAAAGTTTCTTATCTGAACTATCGGTTGTATGAGATATATACTATATATACAACCGATCTCTATGATTTTTTCAGACAACAATATATGCCATATACGTAAGCTTCTATCCGTAAAAAAGGGGCAAACATGACAGTTTGTATGAAGTATATAATATATATACCACCGATCTCAATGATTTTTTCAGACAACAATATATACTATACACGTAAACATTTGGTGAAATTTGAACATATCTAAACGATTTTTAAGATAAATATAAAATAAAAAATAGGTAGGTACTTTGTGTGAGGATGCAAAGCTTCACGTTTTTTGTGGGCTGCATGTAAAAACTACGACTACGAATCACGTATTTCAAAAATATATGAAGTAAACGTAACTATATATACTATATATACCACCGATCTCAATGATTTTTTCAGACAACAATATATGCTATATACGTAAGCATTTGGTGAAATTTGAAGCTTCTAGCTGTTAAAATGGGGCCGAAATCGCAAAAAAAACATATATATATACTATATATACCATCATATATATATTATTCTATCACCGATCTCTATGATTTTTTGATACAACAATATATACTATATACGTAAGCAATCGGTGAAATTTGAAGCTTCTAGCTGTTAAAACGGGACAGAAATTGCGCAAAGTTTCTTATCTGAACAATCGGTTGTATGAGATATATACTATGTATACACCCGATCTCAATGATTTTTTCAGAGATCAATATATGCATTTGGTTAAATTTGAAGCTTCTAGCTGTTAAAATGGGGCCAAAATCGCAAAAAAAAAAATATATATATACTATATATACCATCATATATATATTATATATATCACCGATCTCTATGATTTTTTGACACAACAATATATACTATATACGTAAGCAATCGGTGAAATTTGAAGCTTATAGCTATTAAAATGGGGTAGAAATTGCGAAAAGTTTCTTATCTGAACATCGGTTTTATGAGATATATACTATATATACAACCGATCTCTATGATTTTTTCAGACAACAATATGTGCCATATACGTAAGCGTTCGGTGAAATTTGAAGCTTCTAGCTGTTAAAATGGGGCTAAAATTGCGAAAATATATATATATACTATATATATATACTATATATACCACCGATCTGTATGATTTTTTCAGACAACAATATATGCTATATACGTAAGCATTCGTTGAAATTTGAAGCCTCTAGCTCTTAAAATAGGGCAGTAATTACGAAAAGTGTCTTATGTGAACAATCGGTTGTGGGGGATATATACTATATATACGACCGATATTATCATTTTTTTAGGCAACAATATGTGCAATATACGAAAGTATATGGTGAAGTTTGAAGCTTCAATCTGTTAAATTGAGTAAGATATTACAAAAACCCTCTTTTTCTGAAAAATCGGTTGTATGGAGGATATATGCTATAGTGGTCCGATCCGGCCGGTTCCGACAAATGTCTAATCGGACACCCAAATACACCTGCTCACCAAATTTTATCAGGATATCTCAAAAATTGAGGAACTAGTTTGCATACAAACAGACAGACGGACAGACGGACAGACAGACAGACGGACATGGCTAAATCAACTCAGCTCTTCATTCTGATTATTTCGGTATACTTAATGGTGGGTCTATCTATTTTCCTTTAAGGACTTACAATTTTGGGTTTCGTGACGAAATTAATTAACCATTTCATTTTCATGAAAGGTATAAAAACGGTGGCAACAACCACAACCAAGTTTACGGCAATACTCATACATTTATTGAGCTGGCTCAGCTGATTCTGATAACGAAAGCAACTATCAAACACCGGCGGAGGGAGGAGCTGTTCCAGAATCACATTTGGCCATAGTATTATGTTTGTATATATTTATATATTATAATATTTTTTTTATATTTTTTTATTTAAATACTATCATAGAGGGCATGATCTTCATGAGGAGTGGCAAAAGGGTCATTTCGTTACCATTTCGTTGTTAGGAGATATATAGTTTTCCTTCATAATTCAACTCCATATTTCAGGAATTAATGGTGGCACTGCTGCCTCCATCCCTTTTCTTTTTGTTCTACATTATAATTTTTTTGTCATTTCCTCCTCGGTTTGACATTTCATTTTTTTTTATATTTTGGTATATTTATCTTCTACCATACACACATTTCTTTATTCACGCATGTTTTCGGCTACTTATGGTAGCACTGCACCAACAAAAAAAAAAAATTTATTTTTTCTGAATTTTTGATTTTCACTTTTTTTGTATATGTTTTCTTTAGGAATTATTAGGAAAACCAATTCCAACATACCTTTTCTTTGCCACCCCGAGGTTATACACAATAGTGTGCCCTCCGTACCAAAGAATTTTTTTTGATTACACATTTTTTATTTGTATTATTAATTTTTGCGTTTCACCATCACGTTGGTAGAATTAATACTACCAAAGCACTCATTACTAAAGATCACTAGCGAGTGATCTTGGCTGAGTGATTGCGAGTGGCTAACGTGGGCGTGGCCTGTAGAATTGTATGCATGCTATAAATATTTCTTTTCAGTGTTTTCAGCAAAGCTACTCAACTGCAGCGGCGCCGTTGGATGAAAAGAGTAACTTGGTGAGTGTTTTGAGTGAAACATTATAATTTATCAAAATACACCTGTTTAGTTGTATGTACATGTGTTAGCACAGATTCCTGCTCTTGCAAACATAGAACAGGAATTAGCAAATCAGAAAAATAAAAACAGATTGCAACGAACATATGTGCATGCATGAAAAACGTCACAAACGTACATTTGCACTTACATACATACCATTTGTTTTCATATACACATAAATTCCTTTCCTTTGATGACCTACTTTTGCTGTGTTCATAATTGATCTTATGTTTACTTGAGCGGTTGCGGTAGATCAGGGATTAGGGTACGTGAATGTTTTTTTGTTCGCCCTCTTACTTTGTTTCATTTTATTTGAATTTGCAATTTTAGGATTTAGAATTAGCTCCTAGTAATAATATGGCATTAGGGTGGCCCTAAAAGTTTAAATTTTTTTATTTGAGTTCAGACACTTTGTCTATTAGTCATAAGTATTTTGTATTGTATGGAATTTGAAATTTATCGACTTCTTCCTGCCTTTACATGAATTTGTAATGTTAGCTAGTAATAAGGTTCAGTATTATATTTGAGCATTTTTTTTTACTTTGAGTAAATAGAAGTTTTAGAAATTGATACTGGTTAAGCCTTTTGGAATATTTGGCAAATTATGTTGTAGTAAACTTTGGGTTCAAAGTTTGTTGAAATTATTGCACTTATTATTAGTTGGTAATTTGGAAACCAAAAATTTTGTAAATAAATCATAAGATTTATGTTTGGATGAAATTTTAATATCTGCAATAATGCAGGGCTAAGTCGAATTTTGGTGTTGGTGCTGCGCTTGCGCGCGGTAAGGTAAGGTGAAAGTGAGTGATAGGGAAATGATTTATTGACGGATGGACAGACTTAAGTTTGGTTTGGGGGCACTGTAAGTAGATAGGAGTCAGCACAGTGCCCAAGGGGCGGTGCAAGTTGCACTGCAGAGGTAGGGTAGACTCCACCTGACAGGACAGGCCTTCATCTTTTTCCTCCATTTAACTTAGCCCCTCAAGTTTATTTATATCTTTTTCAGCTTTTCCTTCCCTTTTTTTCACCATGCAGGTATGAACCCCAATTTTGTTCATGTGGCTGCGGGTGAGGTCGGTGGTGCAATACCCCGCCCAAGACGACGAGCTAGCCTGCCACTTCAGTCAGCCACGTAACAAAGGGGCACGCCGCAGGGAGGGGTGCTATCACCTCTGCTGTGGACGCTGGTCATCAACAAATTGCTCAGGCAATTCGATGAGAGACCCGTAAAACTTACGGCTTACGCAGATGACGTTGCAATTGTCATAAGTGGAAAGTGCCTTCCAACGATTAGTTCTTTGATGGATCGGGCTCTTCGCGATATTCATACCTGGGCATCTAATGTCGGGTTGAAAGTCAATGCGGAGAAGACGGATATGGTCTTGTTTACAAAGAGGTACAAGGTCCCAAATTGGACCAGGCCTAAGTTAGGAGGGGTGACCTTACAAGAAAAACCTTGCAAAAAATATTTAGGAATCATCCTAGACAGTAAGCTGTCATGGAAGCTCAACGTGGAGGAGAGGGTCAAGAAGGCCTCAACGGCACTCTATGCATGTAAAAGAATGCTGGGGTGTACGTGGGGCCTATCGCCCTCTCTTTCACATTGGGTTTTTACAGCGATTGTAAGCCCTATTCTATACTATGGAGTTCTTGTTTGGTAGAAAGCCACACAAAAAACAACATACCTCAAAAAATTAGGGGGGGTATGCAAATTATCGATGCTTAGCATTACGGGAGCCCTGAAAGCAACCCCGACGGCTGCACTGTATGCCATTTTTCACATCCCACCTGTAGATCTGGTAGCAAAGAACAAAGCGTTAACGACCGCAACCAGGTTCGGTGCTTCGGGGCAGCTTGAGCGCCGACCATGTGGTCATATTAGTATAGCGTCATCAATCACAAGACGAACAGACTACATGATTCCCTATCTGCGCTTCGTGGGAGATCTTAAGGCCACAATAGAGGTGGACGGTTGGCGCAAGGGTGCGCAAATGGCGGGCGAGGCGATACATGTGTACACCGATAGTTCTAAAGTAGTGGAAGGAGTAGGGTCTGCGGTATACTGCGCTGATCCGGAAATAAGCAGATATCACAGGCTGCCGGATTACTGTAGCGTTTTCCAAGCGGAAATATTAGCCGTAACCAAAGCAGCAGAAACCCTGGAAGAGAATTTATTGACAGTCAAGCAGCAATTAAGGCAATAATCTCGCATAGCACAGCATATAAATGCGTGTTAGAGTGTAAGCAGTCTCTGGAGAGAATCGGGACAGGGAGAAGCATACATCTATATTGGGTCCCAGGGCATGTGGGAATAGATGGAAATGAAAAAGCGGACGAAATAGCTAAAAAGGGCGCATCCCTTGAAGCTTGCTCCGTAGATGTCCCAAGTAGATTGGGCGAGATTAAGCGAATGCGAGAGGTGCACATGATCGACCAAGCGGGAAAGGCGTGGGTTCAAGCGCGGGGGTGTAAAGTGTCGAAGATTATGCGTAGGTCTTACAACCTTAGACTAACACAGTTGCTTCTATCATTAAAAAGAGAGGATTGTAGACTCATGACGGGTATTCTGACTGGACACTGCCTTCTGGCGTCACATGCCTTTAAATTAGGCTTGGTCAGTGATAACAGATGTAGGAAGTGCGTATTGGAGGAAGAAACGATCGAGCACGTTCTGAGCTCGTGCCCTGTACCTGCCAGGCTAAGACTCCAGCTATTAGGAGTGATACAGCTATCAGATCTAGAAGCAGCAAGTGGCTTAAGTTCTAGGAAGCTTCTAGTATTTTCCAAGAGGACGGAGTTATTTTATAACATAGGTCCTGGTTTTTTATAGAGTTTTTCAGTTTGGTCGTTAAAACAAACTTCTTGTAACACTACGGACTCAATCAGTCTATGTGAGGTCCTCATGGACCGGCCAGTTCAACCTACCTACCTACGGCGTCAACTGTGGCCGCTTGCTTCATTGTTGTTACCTGCATCTTAACTTGCTCTGCAGAGTGACATATATCTATTGCTTTTTCCAGGGTTAATTTGCTTTCCGCTAGTAGTTTTTCTCTTGTTGTGTCATTTGTTATACCCACTACTATTCTGTCGCGAACTAAAATGTCTTCTAACGTCCCGTAGCCGAAATTTTTAATTTTGCTTCTTAGATCTGTAACGAATTCATCAAATGTTTGACACTCCTTTTGTACGATTGTGTTAAATACATATCTTTCGTACCTTTTTGTTTATTTGGGGTGTAAAATATTCTGTAAATCGGCTTTTAAATGTGCTGACGCTTTTTTTTTATCACTTTCTGAAAATTAAAAGTATTGTAAATTGCTGCTGCGTCATTTCCTACCGACGACAAGAATACTGCGACTTGCACTTCTGGTTTCTTAGTATCCAGTTCTGTCGCGATCGCGTACCACTCGAATTGTTGAAGCCACAATTTCCACTCGTTTGCCACATTTTGGTAATTGTTGATGACAAAACTTTTGGTGGTCTAATATTGTGGTCCGGTTTTTCGCTATTAGTTGCTGATTCTGGCATTTTTTTCGCTTTAATTCGGGTTTCGGCACCATGTAATGTACCTTAACTTTGGTACAAATTACCTTTGTTAAATAAAATAGAACGATTGAGAAGGCACGTGTTTTATTATAGTTCGTGTCTAGAACAATCTTTAATAATATGTATATTCAAGTGTGTACAATAAAAGTGGTTGTGCAGTAATATGTATATATAGGAATGTGTATTGTGAATCGATTGTATGTGTGTTCCTGAACCGATGATAGGTGTGTTCCTGACAGCAACGAAGAGATAACTCACACACAGCTGTCATCAGTCGAAGTAGTACTCACATATACATACGCATCTGGCTATGCGAGAGGCTATAAACTACAAATTCACACGCATATAGTTGGTAACCAAGTAGAAAATTCTAGAAGAAGAAATATCTAGACATCTGGGCAAAGAGTATAAAAGCAGCACAAGCTGAGTAGTCAGTAATCAGTTTGATTTAAGCAAGCTATCAGTTGCGAAGTGAAGTTTAATTGCGAAGTACTCTTAAAGTAATCTAATAAAGACCATTTTGTAATACAGAATATTTGAGTGTTTTATTCAAAAGTTTAGCGATTCGAACGTAAGCAGAAGGTTGCAAATAAGCGGAATTTCTCTAAATTTGTTACAATTGGTGTCAGAAGAGGAATTGTTGAATAAATTCCGAAGATTCCGAATACAACTTGGACATGGCGAAGTTAAGTGAATTAAGGATCCAGCCACTGAAAACGAGTTGGAAAACCGTGGACTGAATACAACCGGCAATAAGATCGTACTTCAAGCACGGCTACGAGAGGCAATGGAGTCGGAAGGAATTAATTTGGACGACGATATCTTTCATCCTTATGGGGACGAGAGAACAACAAAAATTTAAGAGAAAAATGAAACATCGCAGACAGTTATGAGCACAGACTTGAACATGATTTTGGCTGCTCAAACATCGACAGTGTCATCTCAACTGGAAGAACAAAAGGTAAACATAACATCTCAACTGGCAGAACAGAAGACATATATGGCATCCCAGTGACCAAAGGAGCTATATTGGGAAGATGCCAAGAGGCTGAAATAGTTATTAACTGTGAACAGCTCCAGGAACACGTTTCAACTAGTAATACTGATCTTTCAAATGGCATCACGCCATGGACGGAGGGGATAGAGGAAGACTATCAGAGTGAGGCAAAACAACTGCTCCTAAAGCACGCGCACATATTTCACAAAGATGGCTCCAAACCACGACGCACCAACGTTGTGAAATATCAAATTGACACTGGAGACGCTAGGCCGTTCCGTCAAGCTCCAGGTAGTGTTCCACTAGCGCCGCGGGAAATTGTGAGTCAAATCATACAAGAAATAAGCGACAGCGGCGTCAACGAACCATCAGCTACTCCATGGAGCTCCCCGGTAAAGAAGAAGGATGGAAAATGAGGTTTTGTGTGAACTGCCGGAAGTAGAACGACGTTACGAAAAAGGATAGCTACACATTGCCAAGAATTGATGACACTCTGGACTCGTTGGTTTTCCACACTGAACTTAAAAAGTGGTTACTGGCAAGTGGAGGTGACGGAGGAAGACAAAGAAAAAACAGCCTTCAGTGTCGGTGATGGTCTTTGGCAATTTACAGTGATGCCTTTTGGACTTTGTAATGCACCAGCTACTTTTAAGAGACTCATGGACCAGGTACTGAAAGGACTACATTGGAAGGCATGCTTGGTGTACCTGGACGACATCATCGTATTGGGCAAGAACTTTGATGGAAATCTTAAGAACTTGGAGGAAGTTTTCCAGAGAATAGCTGGCGCTGGTCTGAAGCTAAGTCCCAAAAGGTGCTCGCTGTTTAAAAAGGAAGTAAATAATTTTGCTCACAAGGTAACGACAGAGGGCATCTGCACAGCGAATGAAAAGATAGGAGCTGTAAAGGTTTGGTCAAGACCACAGAACTTGCATGAATTAAGAAGTTTTCTTGGGCTGTGCACATATTAACGCCGGTTTGTACCAAACTTTGCTAGCGTATCACAGCCTCCACGAGCTTACAATAAAAAATTAGGCTTTTGAATGAAAGAAGGAGCAAGAACTGGCTTTCCAAACATTGAAAGAGCGTTCGTGCACTACCCCAATATTGGCATATCCGATTCCAGGAGCAACGTTTATTCTAGGTGCAGATGCGAGCGGATATGCTATAGGAGGCGTTTATCACAATTGGGCGATGGACTGAAGAAAGTAGTTGCCTATTACAGCCGATCAATTGGAAAACCAGAGGGAGAGGGAGCTGTTGGCATTGGTAGAGCGCATTAAACATTTTCACATTAACCTCTACGGGCAGTGATTCCTCGTCAGAACATATCACGTAGCGTTAAAATGGCTCTTGCAGTTCCGGAATCCAGAAGGACAATTGGCATGGTGGATCGAGCGACTACAAAGCTATTACTTTTCCATTGAGCATCGAAAAGGTAGTACCCATGGAAATGCTGATGCAATGTCACGAAGACCATGTAGACAGTTTAGAGTTGATATCCGGTTGCTTGCATCGAGTATGGGAGAGTGAAGACGGCCAATGTAAGAGGAACCAGATAGTTATTTTCAGGAAAAGGATTCCTGACGCTTTCAACGAGCCACATAATGGCCCAAGTGGAGGTCATCTGGGGATCATGAAGACGCTCGAAAAGATTAAGCAGATATTCTATTGGGTTGGTTTCCGTCAGTCGGTCACTGAGTGGATTGCGAAATGCGAGGTTTGCAGCAGAGCGAAAGGGCCCAAAATCCGAAGTCTTGGCCAGACGAAGCAATATAACTCAGGTGCGCCATTTGAGAGGATCGCTATGGATGTCGCAGATCCATTTCCTACTAGCAATTGCGGAAACAAATATATACTGGTGGTTATGGATTATTTCAGCAAATGGCCAGAGGTATACCCAATCAAGAAGAGGAAACTGCAGCAGAAGTGTTTATAAACAATTAGGTTACAAGGTATGGTGTACCAATGGAGTTACATTCTGACCAAGGGAGAATTTTTGAATCAGCTGTGTTCCAAGAAATGTGTAAAACATTGGGCATTCGAAAAATACGGACAACTGCATTGCATCCTCAGTCCGATGGTATGGTGGAACGATTCAATAGAACATTGGAGGAGCACTTAAGGAAAGTAGTGGACAAGTTCCATAAAGAGTGGGATACACGCATACTATTATCCTTGATAGCTTATCGATCGGCAGTGCATGAAACGGGCCAAACTCCCGCAAAAGTAATTTTTGGCAATGACCTTCGACTGCCAGCTGATTTGGAGTTTGGGACAAATACCGATGCGGAGAGAACTGCCAAGAAATCTACTGGTGTCTTGGAGGAAGAGCTGACGGAAATACATGATCTTATAAGACAACGAACCAAGATTACGAGTGACAAGATGAAAGCCAGATATGATAAAGCAATTAATTCGAAAGGTTTTCGGGAACGAAAAATAGGTTTGTCACCGAAATTGCAGTGTAATTGGGAAGGCCCATGCAAAGTTATGAAACGAATCAACGATGTAGTTTACCGCATACAAACCATTAGCAAACCACGAAACAAAACGAAGGTGGTTCATTTGGAAAGGTTGACAGCGTTTAGATCAGGAAATTTGTCTGATCGGGGTGGTCAGACTTAGGTGGAGAGCAGTGTGACGAATATTACTATCTCTAAGCTGTTACTAAGTAAATGCACAACAACAAAAACATTAAAACAAGTTACTTAAACACATTAATCATTATATACCGACATACATACAAGGCAACGAGGAGATAACTCACACACAGCTGTAGTCATCAGTCGAAATAGTACTCACTTATACACACGCATTTGGCTATGAGACAGGCTATAAACTACAAATACACACGCATATAGTTGGTAAAGAGTAGAAAAATCTAGAGGAAGAAACATCTAGATATCTGGGCAAACAGTATAAAAGCAGCGCAAGCTGAGTAGTCAGTAATCAGTTTTATTTAAGCAAGCTATCAATTGCGAAGTGAAGTTTAATTGCGAAGTACTCTTAAAGTAGCCTAATAAAGATCTTTTGTAATACAGAATACTGGAGAGTTTTATTCAAGAGTTTAGCGATACGAACGTAAGCAGGTGGTTGCAAATAAGCGTAATTTCTCTAAATTCTTTACACTATTGTCCCCTTTTACGGTCACTATCGTGGATACAATTTTGCTATGAATTCTTTTGAACGTTTTTCCCTTTTCCCTCATCTTTTCTTTTGTTTATAGTTCCTATTTTTCTTTTTTTCTCATTATCTCCTCGCAAAATATTTGCCTCCTATCTTCTTCATATTCTAGCTTTCTCGTATGTGGACTCTTTAATTCACGTTGTTTTCTTAATCTAAACTAGTTTTATCTAAATCCTTATTTTTCTCCTTCTTCTAAATCTTTATGTGTTGTTGCCCGGGTGATCCTTCCCCTGGATGAGTCCCCCGGTCATCTCTGCCAGATTCCCGTTTCCCTTGGGTGGCTTGAAAACGCATGTTGTTTCCTTATTGGCCTCAGCCGGATTTTTCATGAAATAATCGACCGACATCCCATACGAGAAGTACAACATCAGGTGAAAAGGAGAGGAACAAAACGAATTGATAGTGGTTTTGAGGTGGATTGTAGACGCGGTGACGGGTGCACCACGCAGCGTCGCGCTGTGCGTCGTGTTGTCAGGGAGTTGGCTACTGCTCAACTTGTATTTGAATGGGTTCCCTATAGCTTCCAGTGGCTGGGAACTACCCGCATTCTCTGCAAACGAAGGGTCGGGGTACACCATCCCTCTTATCCCCCTTTTGGACCTACTCTTGTTGTCCCTAATAACTTTTTCTGCTCGGCGACATTCTGTTTTCAGCTCTGCTAGTGTGCCCATTTTCGCAGCTAACATCAGATTTGCCAAGTATGCTTTGATATTTCCCTTTATAATCCCTACCAGTTCTTTCTCAGGAATTATCTGCCATAGTCTGAAGGTAAAGTTATGGACTTCCCCATAGAACTCATCGAATCCCTCCGTGTCCAACTGTTTACTTTCCATATATCACCTCATAATCGGGCTCTGCGGTTTTTAAGTAGGCTAACAGTTCCGCCCGAAAATTAAAACACCAAAATGCTTGTTTTACATATAAATTTTATATTTGTGTTTTAATTTACATATATATGGCCTAGAGCTCGAAACATTTTTTTTTTAAAATTTACAAAATAAAGGCCGAAATAGAATGAAATTGAATTTGATTAAATTTGCCAGTGCAAAATTTAGATAGATGAAAAAAAAAATAAAATAATAACAAGTAAGGAAGGCTAAGTTCGGGTGTAACCGAACATTACACACTCAGCTATGGTGACAACATAAGGGAAAATAACCATGTAGGAAAATGAGACGAGGGTAACCGTGGAATGTGTTTGTATGACATGTGTATCAAATGAATTTAAAGAGTATTTTATGAGGGAGTGGGCCATAGTTCTATAGTTGGACGCCATTTAGGGATATCGCCATAAAGGTGGACCAGGGGTGACTCTAGAATGCGTTTGTACAATATGGGTATCAACCGAAAGGTGTTAATTAGTATTTTAAAACGGCGTGGGGCCTAGTTCTATAGGTGGACGCCTTTTCGAGATATCGCCATAAAGTTGGACCAGGGGTGACTCTAGAATATGTTTGTACGATATGGGTATCAAATTAAAGGTATTAATGAGGGTTTTAAAAGGGAGTCGTGGTAGTTGTATAGGTGGTCGTCTTTTCGAGATATCGGCATAACGGTGGACCAAGGGTGACTCTAGAATGCGTTAGTACAATATGGGTATCAAACGAAAGGTGTTAATGAGTATTTTAAAAGGCTTTTCGACACAGTTGTATAGGTGGTCGTCTTTTCGAGAATCGGCATAAAAGTGGACCAGGGGTGACTCTAGAATGCGTTTGTACAGTATGGGTATCAAATGAAAGGTTTTAATGGCTATTTTAAAATGGAGTGGGCCTTAGTTCTATAGGTGGACGCCTTTTCGAGATATCGCCATAAAGGTGGACCATGGGTGACTCTAGAATGTGTTTGTACGATATGGGTATCAAATTAAAGGTATTAATGAGGGTTTTAAAATGGAGTGATGGTAGTTGTATAGGTGATCGGCTTTTCGAGATATCGCCATAAAGGTGGACCAGGGGTGACTCTAGACTTTGTTTGTACGATATGGGTATCAAATGAAAGGTGTTAATGAATATTTTTAAAAGGGAGTGGGCTTTAGTTCTATAGGTGGTCACCTTTTCGAGATATCGCCATAAAGGTGGACCAGGGGTGACTCTAGACTTTGCTTGTACGATATGAGTATCAAATTAAAGGTGTTAATGAGTCTTTTTAAAAGGGAGTGGGCTTTAGTTCTATAGGTGGACGCCTTTTCTATATATCGCCATAAAGGTGGACCAGGGATGACTCTAGAATGCGTTTGTGCGATATGGGTATCAAATTAAAGGTATTAATGAGGCTTTTAAAAGGGAGTGGTGGTAGTTGTATATGTGAAGGAGTTTTCCAGATACTGACCAAAATGTGGACCAGGGTGACCCAGAACATTATCTGTTGGATGCCGCTAATTTATTTATATATATAATACCACGAACAGTATTCCTGCCAAGATTTTAAGGGTTTTTTATTTCGCCCTGCTGAACTTTTTCATTTCATTCTACTTAATATGGTAGGTGTCACACCAATTTTACAAAGTTTTTTCTAAAGTTTTATTTTGCGTCAATAAACCAATCCAAATACCATGTTTCATCCCTTTTTTCGTATTTGGTATAGAATTATGGCATTTTTTTCGTTTTTGGTAATTTTCGATATCGAAAGAGTGGGCGTGGTCATAGTCGGATTTCGGCCATTTTTTATACCAATAGAAAGTGAGTTCAGATAAGTACGTGAACTGAGTTTAGAAAAGATATATAGATTTTTGCTCAAGTTATCGTGTTAACGGCCGAGCGGAAGGACAGACGGTCGACTGTGTATAAAAACTGGGCGTGGCTTCAACAGATTTCGCCCTTTTTCACAAAAATAAGTTATAGTCCCAGAAACTAAGCCCCTACCAAATTTCACAAAGATTGGTAAATTTTTGTTCGACTTATGGTATTAAAAGTATCCTAAACAAATTAAATGCAAAAGGGCGGAGCCACGCCCATTTTGAAATTTTCTTTTATTTTTGCATTTTGTTGCACCATATCATTACTGGAGTTGAATGTTGACATAATTTACTTATATACTGTAAAGATATTAAATTTTTTGTTAAAACGAAACTTTGCAGGTGTTTCCTTCAGACATTGAAAGATTGGCTCGTCTTGCAAATGCGGATGCACCAGTGGAATACTCAGAAAGGGCAAAGATTCAGAGTTTTATAAAAGACATACGGGACGTCGAAACGAAGCGAGCTACATACACAAACCCAAAGCTAACATTTGCTGAAACGGTATCCCATGCACTGACTCAGGAAACAGCGTTACTTTTGAGTAAGCCAGCATACATACCCCATTGTGTGGAAGTGGAAAGACCAGAGTGGGTAGACGCAATTTTGGAAGCATTGAAGGGAACGCAGTAGAATAATAATGATGCAGCCAAATGCTTTTAGTGTGGAAAGCCAGGGCACATTGCGCGTTATTGCAACACCAACCCTAATACTTCCAACAATGTAGGTGGTCGTAAACGCAGAGCTGAAGGAGATGAGAGAATCTCCAAGACCATTCAATCGTTAAACAAAAGAGAGTCAGCCGCAAAGGGGCGACAGCTGGCTCCCGCAATTGAATGCGCTATAATCTCACAGATTGGATGAAGGTCGAGCAATCTTACTGTCGGAGGACATGTGGATGGAAAGAAGCATTTACTGACTGTCGATACGGATGCATCTCATTCCAACATTCGATCGGAAGATAGAAGAATGACCATATCTTGGAACAAGATTACGTACAGCTACGTGAGAGGACACCCAGGTAATTGGAGAAGTAGCATGTGAAGTAGCAATTGGGAAAGTCACGGTACTACACAATTTTATATTCGCAGATCTTGTTAATGAAATCATAATTGGAGTGGACTTTTTAATCGACCAAGGCATCAAGATCGATATGCAAAGCAAGACGATGCTATATAATGTAATGATATAATGTTCCTTTTGTATGCGTATCAAAAATTTCGTGTATTTCTGAAGCCCATAGTCTTCAAAATGATCTGTACAATGTAGCCAGTTGGTGCAGAATAAACCACCTCCAACTCAATATTACTAAATGTTTTCATATAACTTTTTCAAAATCCCGTTCATTAATTCCTACATCATATCATATTAATGGATCTAAACTGGCTACGCAGTCTAAAAATACGAGATTTAGGAGTAATTTTTGACTCCAAATTTATGTTTAATGATCATATAAATCGTGCAATTGCTAAATCATACGCAATGCTTGCCTTTATACGCCGTTGCAGTACTGATTTTGCTGATCCATACACTCTAAAACTTCTTTACCCCTCGATGGTTCGTTCCACGTTAGAATACGCTGTGTTTATATGGAGACCATTTTACGATTGCCATATAAGGAGGCTAGAACGGGTACAAAAGACCTTCATAAAATTTGCTCTGCGCAGATTAAACTTGGAAGAGCCTATTCCGCCTTATAATTCTAGATGTCTTCTTATTAACCTGAAGACCTTGGATAACAGAAGAATCTTGCTTTCGCTTAACTTTGTGTTTGACATCATTCAAGGCATATTAGACGCTCCGACTCTTACAACGAATTAACTTCTTAGTTCCACAGAGGAACCTAAAAAGTATTGATTTGTTTATTATTGAATGCGTGAGGACTAACTATGCATATTATGCTCCTCTCATCAGAACCTTACGAGAGTTTAATTTGTCCTCGAATTCTTTGAATATAGATTTCTCAATTGGAAAATCTAAATTCAAATTACAATTAAATGAATTTTTAACTTAAACAATTATTTTGTAAATATATTTAATTCGTTATGTAGTCTGTAAGAAACATTGTATTTCAAAGATTACTATATTTAAATAAATAAATAAATAAATAAAATATATGCAGATAGACCAAATTTAGGGCAGAACAACGTCTGCCGGGTCTGCTAGTTCTCTATATTATTCAAATTTTTTAAATATTAATATTATAATTTTTCAATACAACCGGCCTCTTGGATTTCAGCAGCCGTACAACTCACATCTGCCGCCAGCGATCTCTGCCGTTTTTTCCTGCCAATATATTCAGGTAATATTGTAACCAGCCAATTTATATATCTACCCAATAAAGCACATATTTTATAACGAGAATTCTCGTCTTCTCTTATTTCATTCCCGCATACACCCGTTCATTGGGATCGACCCGGTGCGCCCACCTCTCGCAAGGATCAGACGCACCCCTGCCGAACATTTGTTCCTTCTCCTCGAAAAAGGAACTACAGCACCTTAACTATACACTCTACAACAAAGACAAGATCATAGCTGACCGCACCAAATTGCACAAATTTCTATAACAAGCTAACCAGAGAATTTCACCAAAATCAACAGCTATGCCGCAATAAGGATGAGAAAGTTTATTATTTCATATCAGCGTCAAATCACGGAGAAAGATACAGCCAGCTGAAGCCTTTGCAGCAAAACAAGCTACGTGCCACGCCAAACCAGCAAAAAGTTCAAAGTAAGTGCAATATTTCCTGCCACATTTTTTTTTTTGGTTAAAATAATAAATAAAAAGTGAGAAAAATCGCTTTAATGTGCCATACGTGATAGTAATTAACCGCGAAAAGCGTGAAAAAACTGTGTAGCGCCAAAAAGAAAATAAGTGCAAACGCGGATCATTAATGTTGTTAAGATTCCTTGTGACTGGCCTGTCCCCCCACCAGCGGTAAGGCTTTCCAGACACAGCACAAGGAAGAGGTACACATAAGCTCACTTTCATATAAAATTTCACGCCATTCGAGTGTGGTAATTTTTAAATTTTCTTTTTGAATCACGTTAGTTTCACTAGTTTTTCTAATAAATTTTTGTTACATAGTTTCTTCGTTTTTGCACAAGCTTTATCACACGTTTTTACACTTTTCGTCGAGTTCATACCAGCGCGCGCACTTATTATACAATACAATTTAACTTGGAAGTGGCGAGTGGCCCCCTTTATTTACACAAAAGACATTGGTGTTGCTTCCCCCTGCTACCTGTTTTACGGCACAAATAATTTGCAAAGTCACACAAAAATAAAAAAATTAAGAGTGATAAATCAATTTTGCGTAATTTTAATAGTTGTTGGTTGGGTGATTCGCTCAGGTTTTCAAAGTTTTATATCCCTTGGTTAATTTGCTCTCCACCTTTCAACCATGAACATGGATTCTTACATTAGATTGGCCGATCGAATAATCGAATTCGAGGCCGATTTTAATGATATCAATGCGGCTCTGCACACTGTACACACTCTTGCAATACAGCAAAAAGAGATGCAAGCTAAGTGGGAAAAAGCAGAGAACGCCCTAGGGGAGTTGCTTGGCCCTGACACGCTCGATGCAAAGAAAATTGCAGCGGTCAAAATCAAGCATAAAGCTGCATATGCCGTATTCTTGCGATGCATGTCGAACATGGCTGAACTTCAAGCAAAATTGAAGCAGGAAAGAGATAGTCAAGTTCGACCTGAAGGAGAACGCGCGCGCGAACATAGTATCTGCCTGCCAGCTTGCGATACTGAGGTACTCAAGGGCGACTACCTATCTTGGCCAACGTTTCGTGACCTGTTCACGGCCATCTATACGAATAACAGTCGCTTAAGCCAGGTAGAAAAGTTATTCCACCTTAACCAAAAAACCCAAGGTGAGGCAAAGGACATTGTCAAGAAATGTGTTTTGACAAATGAAGGCTTCGAAACAGCCTGGAAAAACCTATGTGAGAGATACGAGAATAAGCGAATTCTCGTGAACTCACAACTAAAAATTTTCTTTAATCTAAAAAAGATAGATAGCGAGTACGGCAGCTCAACCAAAACCTTACAGCGCGATATAAATAATTGTTTGGCATCCTTAAAAATACATCAGATCGATGTTTCAAATTGGGATGCGATTATTACTTATTTATGTTCGAAAAAATTACCTGAAAATACGTTGGCTCTATGGGAGCAGAGCATTGACCACAAAACGGACATATCAAAGTGGGAGGATATGGACAAATTCTTGTCAAATCGTTTCCAGACACTTGAAACCGTGTCTGGTTTTACAGGGAATGCCCCTTCTAAAGTGCAAAAGTCAAACACGTCGCGCCAGTCGACGGAAAACCCCACAAAAAGATTTGGTGCTTTTCAAACAAAAGTAACAAAGCAAACAACAAAATCAATGTGTAAAATGTGCAAATATACGGAGCACAGATTACGCAACTGTTCACGTTTTTGCGATTTAAACCCGGTAGAAAAGAATAAATTCGTCAAATCCACAAATGGCTGCCTGAATTGTTTATCCCCAGGACACACAAAGACGAGGGCACCAGTTCGTACAACTGTTCCAAATGCCACTCTCGTCACCACACGCTCCTGCATGCGGACACACTTTAGCTAACGGCGGTGCGCAACCCTTTCAAAGATGCGGATAATACCCCATCAAATTCGGCACAGGCACGGAAAGTACAGGAAGCGGGACAACCACCTTCCTCTGCGAATCAGAATGTCAAATCCTGCCATGCCAATTCTAGCACAGGCGTGCTATTAGGAACTGCTCGCGTACACACTCACCATAATGGTACCGACTTCTGAATGTTCCTTTATAACTGAAAGACTGAAACGCAGAATCAATTTGCCAGCGAGGAAAATGCATGCCCATGTTTCAGGCATCACAAATGCAGTGTCAGCTCAGGTGAAAGAAGCATCCAACATCGAATTACGTTCACCAGTGGATCCGTGCTTCAGCCTGACTACACCCGTACTAGTTCTAGCGAAACTCACTGGGAATCTTCCATCCTGCCATATCAACGCAATTACTATGCAGGCATTTCCAGACTTGGTTTTTTCAGACAAGAGGTTCTACGTCAACGAAGACGTAGACCTCATACTTGGCGGAGACATATATCCCCAAATTATAATGAACGTTATAAAAAAGAATGTACAAACACACTCTTGGCACAAGAGGCAGTGTACGGTTGGATACTAACCGGTCGAATAGAAGCACCGAATCCAACGCAGAGAATCATGTCTTTCTACAATGAAGTTGCGTTAGATAATCAATTAAAAGCTTTCTGGGAGGTAGAAAATGTACCAAAAAATAAAATATTAAATGAAGATGAGAGGTATTGCGAAAAATTATTTAAAGAAACAACGAAACGTGATGAAGATGGAAGATACACCGTATCACTACCATTCAGGCAGGATTACCCTAATAACGTTAATTTAGGACCGTCCCTGAAACGCGCATGCTCTCAAACCTTCCGGAATGAGGGGCGACTAATAAAAAACCCAGTTTTAGGTAAAGAATATGTTCGAGTGTTGTCAGAATATGAAACGCTCGGACATATGAGAAAATTGAAAAAGAATATCCCATCCAACTATTCGGATAATTACTTCCTGCCCCACCACGCCGTTGTAGTATTAAACGCCTCGAGCCGTACGGCCAACGGCAATAGCTTAAACGATATTCTCCTCCCAGGCCCAGTTCTACAAGCCGATCTACCCATCCTTATGTTACGATGGAGACTATACCGTTTTGTCTTTAATAGCGACATCGAAAAGATATATCGTCAAATTTGGGTGAACGAAAATCACGCCAAATTTCAACGTATTGTGCATCGCACTTCCCGAATGACCCTATTAGTCTTTACGAATTAAAGACGTTTACATTCGGAGTGAACTGCGCTCCATATCTCGCACATACGATCACATCGACCATTAAAGCCAGAGATGAAATTCGTCAAGTCCTACACTCAGCGGGCTTTCCACTTCGCAAATGGACATCCAATTCAGAGGACATTCTAAGGGACATCCCCAAAGCAGACCTGCTCAGTGAAAATTTTCTGGCATTCGAAGATACCAGTTCAGTTAAAGCATTAGGCATTCGATGGAATGCCCACTCCGATTTATTTTATTTTAAAGCAGGGACACTGGACAACCCGGAAAACATTACGAAGAGAGCGATACTATCAGCAATCGCCAAACTCTTCGATCCCTTAGGATGGCTTGCGCCAATGACCATTGTGGCAAAAATACTCATGCAGAGTATTTGGTTAGAAGGCACCGCTTGGGACGACCCAGTACCGACCAGTACGCTGGAACGATGGAAAACCTTCACCGACCAATACCATGAGATCGATAACATAAGGATACCTAGGTGGGTCAACTTTTCCACAGGAACCAACATCGAGATCCATGGATTTTGCGACGCATCCGAGAAGGCTTATGCAGCAGCCGTTTACATGAGCGTGAAAACGGATAACGACATCTGGACAAACCTGCTGCTAGCAAAAACCCGAGTATCCCCAGTGAAAACCCTGTCTCTTCCACGATTGGACATTTTCGGAGCCGTACTGTTAGCGGAAATCACCGAATCAATTTTCAGGAACCTTAAATTGGGACCAGTGAGAGTTTACCTTTGGACGGATTCAACGATCTTCCTCTCATGGATAAGGAGACCGCCTTGTTCCTGGTCCACTTTCGTCGCACATCGGATCACCAAGATCATCGACATGGTCGGAAATAAGGACTGGTTGCACGTAAATTCAGAATCAAACCCAGCAGATTTAGGTAGCAGAGGATAACCTGCGTCTGAATTGGTCAACAATTCGTTGTGGTGGCAGGGACCTTCTTGGCTGCGAGAAGACACTTCCCAATGGCCAGCACAAGAAAATGACTACATCACCTCCGTAGATGAAAAGAGGGCGAAGACCTGCGCAACAAGAACAGTAAATACTACCGATGTTCTCCAACGTTTTTCAGACCTACCTAGGGCTTTACGGGTGCTCTCATACGTTATGAGGTTCTACCGAAGGACTCACCCCAAAACAAAAAAATCATTTCAGGTCAAGTCACCTTTAACCTCCCCTGATGAGATCAAATCAGTAACTCAACTTTTCATTAAAATCTATCAGAAACAACATTATAGTTCCGAATATAATGATCTACAGGCCGGAAAACCAATTGCAGGGAAAAGTGCAATACTCTCACTTAATCCCTACTTAGACCAAGATGGCATCATTCGGGTAGGAGGGCGACTCTTGGCGTTAAAGGACTTAGCTTTTAATGAACGCCACCCAATCCTCCTCCCATACAACTGCCGGTTATCCCATCTGACAGTCCTAATGTTTCATCAACAAAGTCTGCATGTGGAAAACCAACTCATGTTACGTCTGATACGCAACCAATACTGGATACCTAACATCAAAGCCATGATTAGGGCAACCATTAATAATTGTAAAGTTTGCACTACACACCGAAAGCGTGCTCAGACCCAAGTTATGGGTATTCTCCCTCGCGAACGCACGACCTTCAGCCGCGCATTCACGAAGACTGGAGTCGACTTCGCTGGACCCTTCGACATCAAAAGTTACCGCGGTAGAAGGTGTCGACTATCCAAAGGTTATGTCTGCCTTTTCGTGTGTTTTTCCATACGAGCGATTCATCTGGAAGCCACTAGTGACCTCAGCGCTGCCGCATTCCTGGCAGCTTTCGATAGGTTTGTTGCTCGGCGAGGATGTCCAAAGAATATCTACTCCGACAACGGAATCAACTTTGTCGGAGCCTCCAGAGCTCTCCGCTCGGAACTCAAAGCTTTCCTGGCGGACGCTCGCAACCAAACTCTATCCAAGTACAGTCACCAAAACCCGACAGGGCATTTCATACCACCAGGAGCTCCTTACATGGGCGGGCTATGGGATACGGCAAGGGGACAAACCACTAGACCAATTACGAAATTGTTACTCCTTCCGTCCCACGACAAAGAGGATGAAAGGCAAATTCCGCCTTACAAAACCCCAAAAACTAAAATTCTATTTCCCCCGACTACCTAAAATCAGAAGCCCACGGTTGGTGATAGCATAGAAAGCTTATTAAGGAACCCGCGTCTTCGTGTCTCTCTATCCCTAAGCCTGCGTTTCTCCCGAGCCATATATTATAATCAACCCCCCGGTCTCGTGATGGTGCGAGTCTACCGGGGGAATCCTAAACCTGACTACTGGTGGGCAATGGGGAAAGGGAGCGAGACGCACGAAAACACGGGAGAGCTTACCAAAAGCTCGCAAACAAAAACAATTTTTTTTCTCTATGTTTTTTTTTAACAATACTAACCGGGGGCCCCTGAACAGAAAACCCCACAATTCACTCGCTCACTCTGAGCGAGGACAGCGAAACCATCCCATTCACTCGTTATCCCATAACGAGGACTTCATAAAAGCCTACCGCAGAAGGGCGAACCGATCTGCCACAAAACACTTATTTTTTAAGAAATTAAAAAATAAAACCCAAAGTCACTCGCTCCCCCGAGCGAGGATACCCTAACGCAGATTCACGGTCTGTCACAGAACACACATATTCTCGGCCAACAGAATTTATCAGAATTCATCATATCACATACACTCTCACTTAACTGAGGATATGAAATCGGAATTCCGTATCCAACTAGTAAAGGTTTTAAAATCAAAGAAAAACCCTCCTAATATGCCTGGCCGCTTATAAAATTCAATAAGAAGAGAGACTCCTTCGCAGACTGGAGAATCCCACAAATATCTTGTTGGGGGTTCATTATATTTGGCACATTGCGGCCACAACCGCATGTGCTTAAACTTATTTTTTGTTGACGAGAAATAGTGAGAATAAGTCTGAACATTCGTGGTTATCTTTGCCGACCGGTAGCTGAATTAATGCTAACCTTATAAACTTCGGCATGCGGTCCTATCTTACTTTAATTAAAAAGGCACTAAGCGGAGAATTAACAATTATTCATTCGTCATACCGATTTATAATTCAGGAGTTAATCGGGTCTCGGTGGATATTTAGTGAAATTTGTTTCGAAACATCCAATATATTTTCAAGAAATAGGACTAGAGTACTTATCCTCTCCCACCCGAATTGGAAGTCAGATCTTCCACAATGCTATCTTCCCTTTTCCTTTCTTTTTCACTTTGGAACAAGTCCAAAACGTACAGCGACAGCTAGTTGAAAAGATTGACTCATAATTCAAAGGCAGATCTTTCGAAGCTGCGCCATTTGCGTACAGAAACTTAATCGAATAACAATCGTATTTATTGAAATAATTAAGGTCCCTTTTCATAAAGGCCCTTTTTGCTTCGTTAAGCCTCTGTGTGAAACTGGCATCAGCCGCGTAAGCACAGGTTGTGAAGACCCCAAAATTACAGGCTCTCGGGGCCTCCACAAATTTGGATTTTGTATAAATTGAATTATAATTTACTTATACATACATGTATATACGCTTCCCAGCTATAAACTGAAATTATAATAATTTATATATAATGAACTTACCTATTGTTATATAGATATACCTTTCAATTATAAAATGAATTATAAAAATGTATACATATGAAATGAATTTACATACATTTGGAATTAAATACATTTTAAAACATATATAATTATGACATATATTAAATTATATATAGAATAATGAAAACTTTTATCGCAGAGTGTAAGAACTCAAATAATTATACACAAGCATACATACTTACGTATAAGCAAACAAGGAGAAATGGAAATATCAAACGATAGCGAACACACATGCGTACAAATATACATTTAGGATGCTTAGCTAGCTTTAAGAACTTTTATTGTAAAATCAACGGAAGCCGACTCAAAAATGGTATAAAAGGAGCGGCAAACTCATAAGCAAGGCACTCTTGGCTTAGAAGTCGTAGAGTGAGCTATACAGTGGGCTGTGTTAAACATCCACTACGGAGCAACTGGTGGTGTGAAACCCCAGCTGTTTATGCTAGGTATACCGCCGAGTCGTGTAAAACGTTCGACGTATTTTACTAGGGATCCGGTGAGTTGTGTGAAACGCTCACCGATTACGTATTTTACCAGGGATCCGGTGAGTTGTGTGAAACGCTCACCGATTACGTATTTTACTAGGGATTCGGTGAGTTGTGTAAAACGCTCACCGATTACGTATATATTATAGTCATATACGTGTGTATATAGATTTTATTATTGATTTAAATAAATCGTTATTTTATAACGCTAAACCACATCTTTTATTGTATAGGCGAACCCATTCGCTGAGTTATACCCCAGCTATAAACCCGACTAACGGGGTTCGTTACAAGGTATGGACTACCGCAGTTCAAATTATTCTTCAAAACAAAGCTATTGAGTTTCGAACTTTGAGATTAGACTCTTCATAGGTTGTTGTTTAACTTATCTTAGAAAGAATTCTCAAATTTTATATCCGTTCCAGAACTCACACTTAAAACCATGATACCAATATTACAAGGTAAAACCGGTGAGCCGAAATGACGTTCAGAGAAAAAAAGGGAAAACCCATCATGGCCGCCAAAAGGAGAGCATGGTTTTACCTTCTAATAGTTGTATCATGCTCAAAACTAGAGCCATAATAGGTCCCAAAAATACATTAAAAAAGCAAGTTACTCACATTACAATCGCAATTTACCGAGGTACGTATTGGGCCAAATCTGGGATGCCTTCCTTCGAACTCTTACGTTTACGTGTATCTTGTCCACATGAAGTCCTGCCCCCGAGATCCAGCTCCCCCCAACAAATCCATCAGCAACAACTACGCGCGGCCGAATTGTTACCTATAATTTATGGATGGTGATATTGTATAGCACAAATGTGAAAAGGTAGGGGAATCACGTTTTCACTCACCTTGCAATCGTAATATTTCTCTGCCAGCGGCAGCTAAGTCGCCTTACAGTGAAAGCTCACTTTCGCGTAAACGTTTCAACAATAACTGTTTCATTGCTCGGGGAAGAGCTTGTCACACCCTTTGTAGAGGGCATGGCTTCCGCTGATGACATTGACTCTAGACCAGTATTGCTATAGATGTAACCTGCTGCGCCATCTATTTGGCCCATCATCGGATCCAACTCAACGCTGCTCAAGCTAGAGTCATCGCTAGTCTCAGACACTGTAGCCACACCCGCACCACCATTGGCTGGTGATGTCGAGTTATTACCATTTTGTACACCCTTTACTGAAGCGTTAGTAGCCATATTCGAATTGTCATACTCGAAAGCTCATCTTTCATTTGGTGCACTTGTATTTTTCACATATTTGCTCAAACGTCTCTATAGCTTTTTCAATATTTGCATTTGTAAGATGAACCTTAATCAGCGGCCCCAAAAGTATATTTGCTGGACAAATATAGTTTCCACCAACTAAAGTGTCAAATAGTTTTGTAATTCATCTGCATTGCCAGCCTCGGCTAGTGAATTTAATAGGCGCCATACGGTCGATGTGTAATTAAAATATCCTTCCCCGTCAGGCAATAGCTCCTCTTTTTATTTCGCTCTAAAAATTTAATTACCTCTTCAAATCTTGCTTCCTCGATAAGTAATCTGGCTACATGTACCGTTTTCAAATTGTCCAACACAAATCCAGAAGCTTTTGCTTAATTTTTCATATTGCACGCTTGGTGGTTCGCGTGGATGTACGCCACTCTCAAAACGACTAAACATGCCACGCCAAAATTTAATACATTGTGGTGCTAAGTTAGCTTTGAGAGTCTCACCCACATCTGGCTTATACAATGGATTTATGTATTCATTTAAATGATTCGACATGAAGCCCCAAAGTGAAAATGTGCGTTCTGATAGCTTTGAATCTAGTCGATCCTTTTCACAATTGCCCACAAATGTACCAAATTGGCATGAATGCACATGGTCGTGTAGGATAATTAGGAAACGTTCATTAAACACAAAAGCATCACTACGCTCAATCATCAACTGCCAAGTGCAATCTAAGAACTGTGTAAATATAGGTGAGACTTCCCGTAGATCTGTTTGCACGTGATCGCAACGCTCACTGAATTTGAAACCAAAGGCCAGCCAGACTCTTTCGATCAAAGTTTGGAATCCCTTAATAGTTCGGTGGTAGGGATCTAACATTAATGCAACCAATGAGCAGACCTGTGCTGTATGATCCCATCAATCAGAGCAATGTACAACCACGGAAACACCTTTGTCAGCAACGGTTGCAATTAAACTGGAAGTATATAAAATGGAGCGAATATTTTTTAACCAGCCAGATGATTCCAATGAAACTAAAAATCCACTCATTGTTGGTGTCTTTTGTTCGCAGGCTTCAAGTAATTGTTGCAAACTTGTATGCTGCACGTGTATATTTTCAATACCGGGACAATGAAATTTGATATTGTCATAAAATGCTTCGTTTTCGTAACCTTTGCCGGCTGCCCGAGTAGCCATTGCGTTAATCCTTGGTCGTGTCCACAACGTACATAGTCGGTGTTGGAGTGTTTTACGTATGGCCTCAACCATTTGCTCATCCTCTAAACAGCGCGCGCTAAAACCCGACAAAGGCTGACTGCAGCGACAAATGGATGCCTTATTTGAAGGCAAATATGTACTTTAGAATGAAAACGTGAACTGCCAATTAGCATTGCCGTATTAGCTTCTTGTGGCACATAAATTTGACGTGGATGCGTGTCACATAATTAATATTTCAAATTCAAAGTGCATAATGTCCAAATTTCATTTGGAACACGCATACGTTTGAACTCACTTTCCAATTTAAAGAAATCCCAACCTGATGACTTTGGACAATTATCTTTGGCCGGTTGATAGTTAAAGCAGTAAAGCTTGTTAATGGAAACTGGTTGATAAAACTTCATTAATGAGGTGTACACAACATGACATTCAGAATCTTTTTTGCAGAAAGAGCGACGATTTTACAACCCGACAAAGCCAATCAAATATTCAAGCAAAAAAAATTGTTTTTAAAAAAAAAATGAGTCTTTACTCAACACTTCCTCTAATTATTCCTTGGATAACGCTCGAAAAGACTCAGGTTGTAAAGCATCTGTAGCCGGCGATATTTTTAAAGAAGTAATTATCTGAAATGAAACAAAAGAAAAGGCAATTGAATAATTTTTTCAGAATTGTAAAAAAAGGAACGATAGCGGCATACTTACTTACCCATCACACAGTTTTTTTTTGCTTCCTAATGAAAATTCATTCAAAATGTCTCTATACTCATTTCCATGAATGAATGACATTTTGAACGAACGAATCAAGGTTGCCCCTTGCTTTTGTCTTTTCTTACGCCGTAAACACATTGTGCGCGACCCCATGGGATCACAAATTGGATCCGCGGGATCCAACAAACTCGAGTGTTAGGACCCGAACAACTTTACTTTTTTTTCGACAAATGAAAATTTTGTTTTATTTTGACAATTTGGTGCATAAAAACACAATCAAAATCAGCTCTCTTCTGGAAAAAAAGTGAACCACTCGAGACCGAAAAAATTTTCGCGATTCATTTGCACTATTTTCATTGTTAAAAGGTTAGTGCAAAATCAAAATGTCAAACATAAACAAGAACATGTCAAACTCCCTAAGCTTTGGGGAACAGTGGTCTAGCTTTCATGATAGAAATTGTTTTTGTGTTTTGAAGTTCCGATAAATTTTCGTTAGTCCCTTTTTAGCCTGTAACCCAAACAAGTCCTACGCGAGCTAGGTAGGTGCGCGACACACCCTAACAACCACTATGGTTCGGGACACAAAACAAAAAAAAAAAAAAACAACCAAAGGAGAAAAGAGGGGAGGAAGGACAAAACAAAAGAAAAGAACCAAAGAAAAAAAAAAGAAAAAAAAAGAAAAAAAAAACTTTGTCAATTCACCGTACAAAAATTACAATTTATTTGTTAAAAAAATATATTTACACACTGACAAGGTAGAGTCCGACGTAATCCCGCTTAATGCGAGCTATGCTTTCGCTGGCGATGCAACCCCAGCGAGGAAGCCGAGGGGTATCGGTTCCCGCAGCTGCACTTATAGCGTGCGAAACCCATGTGGAGATTGAGGTGGGCCTTCAATGTGGTTAAGCAGCTGAGCGTGTGCCCACATACCGGCACACAAATTCCTGGCCGCCCGCGGAGTCTGCGCGCACCCAAAGGACTCCCTCTTAACCCCAATAAAAACGGGTATACCACGAGGGTCCCTCGTCACAATACCGCACCTTCAATATTATGCGATTGTAGTTCCGCGGCACATTCAAGAATGTAATGCGCAGATTGGGGCGAAGTTCGAACGATGCCCTGAAACGAAAAGGAAAGAAAGTGGTACCATTATATTATGGAAAATGATCCCATAACCAAAAAAAAAAGGGGCCACAACATCACATGTTTTTTTTCTCGGATAAAACTTGCCAATTCGCTTGTCACGCTACAAATGCCGGTTATGTGTACAGACTCAGCGAGCATAGCAACACTAAAATACAATGCTGCCAGACAAACATCAGCAAATGAGTAAAACCAAAAGCGCTGATCACATGAACAGCGGTCGATGACAAGCTGAATGTCACACAACAAAATATGAGAAAAAAAACCGTAACTCGCTCTTCCTTCCTCTAAACTCCAACTTAGCTTAAGACTGTCTCTTAAACTACGAAGAAATAACTTTCGAAGGAGAATTTTCAAGTTTTATTTGCCTAAACTTAACTGCGGAAAAGCTAGTTGGAGATTATGATACAATTTTCAAGATTAATAAAAATAAATAAAGGAAAGTTCAGAACATTTATGAAATCATAGTTCAACCAAATGAACTTTATGAGAAAAACCCACAACAAAAAACGAAACATTTCAGAATTCAGGTCGCGTCAGAACTCAATCGGGAATGTCCTCAAACACTTTCGCGACCTGACCATTAGGTATCGTTACGCTGCCAAATTGGCAGCACCGCACAGCTGTCTCACTCCAATGAGTTGAAGAGTTATCAGCTGACAGCTCTACAAATTGCAACACTCGATAGTATAGGCTATTCCCGCCAGGGTTGTGTTGAAATCCACAAACACCCCACAATTTGGGTTTTCTCACACAACATGGCCCAAATCAACACAAAGAATGTTCCACGGTAGCGAATGAAGGCCTCTTTACATTCGTCGCACAAAATTAAATGCATAACTTCGTCGGCCTCTACGCTCCGCTTAAACTCGCTTTACTCAGCTATTTTAGCATACTTTTTGTAATAAAACACCTCCGTTTCACCCAACCAACCTCACGGCCACTCGCCCTGGCACCTCAGAAGATGCCACAACTCCTCTAATAAAAAAGGCGGTCGCCCCGAGAGCGACACGATACATTAGACGCTGGAACGGAGACCTCGGCCTCTTCGTCCAGCCCAGAAAAACCTAAACAAAAAAATGCGAGTCTGGAACGGAGACTTCGGCCTCTTCGTCCAACCAGACAAAATAATGCGAATCCGGAACGGAAACCTCGGCCTCTCCGTCCAACTAAAGGAAAAAAAAAATTTGCCAGTCTGGAACGGAGACCTCGGACTCTTCGTCCAGCACTATTGACCTTCTACGTCATATCACTTTATGGATTCTATATATATCTAAGAATTATGTATAATCAAAGGCAAGAAATATTCACTTTCCTCCACTTCTAATGTTTATTTTCATCCTAGCTTAGGTGGCATTCTGAGCAAGTCGGAAAGGATTCCCGGCCATTTTGCGTCGCAGACGAACTCCTCATTAAGATTAAGTTAGTGTGTAAGTCTTATATTCATTTTTCTCGTTTCAGCGGAGGTCATTGGCGGAAAACGATGTTGCGTATCGCAAGTGGGCCGGCAAAATGTCTCGCCGCCATAATCAGCGTGAAGCGTTTCCGACCCTATGTTGAGGGATTACCGTTTCGGATTATCACGGACCACTCCAGTCTCAAGTGGTTGATGACACAAAAGGACTTGAGCGGGAGGTTGGCGAGGTGGTCGCTCTTACTGCAAAGATACGATTTTAAAATGGAACATCGTAAGGGCACCCTGAATTGAGTACCAGATGCGGGAAGCCGAGGGGTATCGCTTCCCGCAGCTGCACTTATAGGGTGCGAAACCCATCTGGAGATTGAGGTGGGCCTTCAATGTGGTAAAGCATCTGAGCGTGTGCCCACATACTCGGCACAAAAATTCCTGGCCGCCCGCGGAGTCTGCGCGCACCCTAAGGACTCCCTCATCAAATATTCGGCCGGGGTGCGTCAGTAAACGAGTGCTGGTGGAAGAGAGTCAGCAAATACCACCAAAATCAGAAGCAGTCATCTGGGCAAAGGTTGATGGAGATTATGGGACAAAAAATTGTGGATTTTCGAAGCAGCAAACAAATCAACACCGAACGTACTTGTAGGAAAAGCCCTTGCTATGACAAAACCAGGTAGACGTATTCCGGTAAAAGTACTCAATGAGTTCAAGTCACCACTCAAACTGACCAAAGGAGCTATATTGGGAAGATGCTAAGAGGCTGAAATAGTTATTAACTGTGAACAGTTCCAGGAGCACGTTTCAACTAGTAATACTGATCTTTCAAATGGCATCACGGCATGGACGGAGGGGATAGAGGAAGACTATCAGAGTGAGGCAAAACAACTGCTCCTAAAGTACGCGCACATATTTGACAAATATGGCTCGAAACCAGGACGCACCAACTTTGTGAAATATCAAATTGACACTGGAGATGCTAGGCCGCTCCGTCAAGCTCCAGGTGGTGTTCCACTGGCGCAGCGGGAAATTTTGAGTCAAATCATACAAGAAATGAGCGACAGCGGCGTCAACGAACCATCAGCTACTCCATGGAGCTCCCTGGTAAAGAAGAAGGATGGAAAATGAGGTTTTGTGTGAACTGCCGGAAGTAGAACGACGTTACGAAAAAGGATAGCTACACATTGCCAAGAATTGATGACACTCTGGACTCGTTGGTTTTCCACACTGAACTTAAAATGTGGCTACTGGCAAGTGGAGGTGACGAAGGAAGACAAAGAGAAAACAGCCATTAGTGTCAGTAATGGTCTTTGGCAATTTACAGTGATGCCTTTTGGACTTTGTAATGCACCAGCTACTTTTAAGAGACTCATGGACCAGGTACTGAAAGGACTACATTTGAAGGCATACCTGGACGACATCATCGTATTGGGCAAGAACGTTGATGGAAATCTTAAGAACTTGGAGGAAGTTTTCCAGAGAATAGCTGGCGATGGTCTGAAATTAAGTCCCAAAAAGTGTTCGCTGGTTAAAAAGGAAGTAAATAATTTTGGTCACAAGGTAACGACATAGGGCATCTGCACAGCGAATGAAAAGATATAAGCTGTAAAGGATTGGTCAAGACCACAGAACTTGCATGAATTAAGAAGTTTCCTTGGGCTGTGCACATATAACCGCCGGTTTGTTCCAAACTTTGCTAGTGTATCACATAGCCTCCACGAGCCTACAATTAAAAATAAGGTTTTTGAATGGAAGAAGGAGCAAGAACTGGCTTTCCAAACATTGAAAGAGCGTTCGTGCACTACCCCAATGTTGGCATATCCGATTCCAGGAGCAACGTTTATTCTAGATGCAGATGCGAGCGGATATGCTATAGGAGGCGTTTATCACAATTGGGCGATTGACAGGAGAAAGTAGTTGTCTATTACAGCCGATCAATTGGAAAACCAGAGAGGGAGAGGGAGCTGTTTGCATTGGTAGAGCGCATTAAACATTTTCACATGAACCTTTACGGGCAGCGATTCCGCGTCAGAACATATCACGCAGCGTTGAAATGGCTCTTGCAGTTCCGGAATCCAGAAGGACAATTGGCATGGTGGATCGAGCGACTACAAAGCTATTACTTTTCCATTGAGCATCGAAAAGGTAGTACCCATGGAAATGCTGATGCAATGTCACGAAGACCATGTAGACAGTTCAGAGTTGATATCCGGTTGCTTGCATCGAGTATGGGAGAGTAAAGACGGTCAATGTAAGAGGAACCAGATAGTTATTTCCAGGAAAAGGATTCCTGACGTTCTCAACGAGCCAAATAATGGTCCAAGTGGAGGTCATCACATTTGCCGCCAGCGATCTCTGCCGTAATTGTTTGCGTTTATTCAGGTAATATTGTAACCATTACTATTTTCACATTTACCCAATAAATCATATCTATTATAACGAGAAATCTCGTATTCTCTTATTTTATTCCAACCCGCTTATTCCCACTGAGATAGACCCCGGTGCGCCCACCTACCTCCAGGAGCAAACGCACCCCGGCCGAACATTTGGTCCTTCGAGCCGGATATAGCAAGCTACAACCGTTGACCCGAAAAATCCTCCGTTTTGGAGGGGAAAGGCACCCACACATCAACCCCGACATGCATATGCATGAGTGCTGAAAAAAGCACACATACACGTGCATGTACATGAATGAGGGTGATGGTGTGGGTGGTTATAAATTAAGTCGAGTATCGATTTGCAGAGTTGCATTGGGGGGATCGCAATCAGATGCGGAAAAGTTAGGTATTCTGCCTAAACACCCCGGCCCCCCTTCCGATACGCAACATCGTTTTCCGTCAATGACCTCCGCTGAAACGAGAAAAATGAACATATGACATACACACTAAACTTAATCTAAATGAGGAGTTCGTCTGCGACGCAAAATGGCCGGGAATCCTTTCCGATTTGCTTAGCATGCCACCTGAGCTAAGATGAAAAAATTAGCGGTTATGAACAGTGAAGTGAATATTTCTTGCCATTGGTTTATACATAATTCTTAGATATATATATAGAATCCATAAAGTGATGTGACGTTGAAGGTAAATAGTGCTGAACGAAGAGGCCGAGGTCTCCGGTCCAGACTGGCAAAAAAATTTTTTTTTGTTGGACGGAGAGGCCGAGGTCTCCGTTCCAGATTCGCATTATTTTTGGTTAGGTTTTTCTCGGCTGGACGAATAGGCCGAGGTCTCCGTTCCATCGTCTAGCTTGTCTCAAGGCAACTGTGGCATTTTATGGATGTACCGGGGCGAGCGGCCGTGAGGTTGGTTGGGTGAAGCGGATGTGTTTTATTGCAAAACGTATGTTAGAATAGATAAATTAAGTGCATATGCGAAGCATAGTATTAAATACAACTTTTACCAAGCAGACATGCGTTATTTACGTTCGCCTGACATAAATTTGCAGATTGGCGATGCGTTCTCCGCGACGCGTTCTATCTGCACGTACCATTATGCTAAATGTACCATGCAAACCTGTCGTGTATTTATTGGTCAGCTGATAGCTGATATGGTGAGTATTTACTTGCGTTTAGTAACTTTTCTGACCCATTTTCATTTTCTACTACTAATACCACCGAGGCCCAAAATCTCCCAATATTTCAGTATTTTCGCTTTGAAAACGAATACTGCGATCAGTTTTAAGTATTTAATTGCCGAGCCTACCCAACTAACATCAGGAGGTGATACTGACCAAATCAGTCAATTTTGAAAAATTTGTGAATAAATTTAATCAAGAAATACATTTTTTGATGAGATAATATTTCACCAGTTTTTTTCTTTCGTGAATATTTTTGAACGAAAATAAAAAGTTTCGCGTAAACGATAACATGCCAAAATCGGTTATTTTGTGGCAGTATTTTTGTTACTTGGGAATATTGTTGTTGTGATTAGATATTTTGGTACATTTTGTCAGTATTTCACACTCACAATACAGGAAAAAAGTGAGTATCGTATAGTCATAAGCTATATATATACAAGTGTACATGTAGTTTTGTCTTGTTTACGTGTTTTGCACGTGTCATTTCATTGAAAATGCGCGTTATTTGTTTTAAAATAAATGATTAATTGTTTGGTACAAATATGAACTGTAGCTATTGTTTTCTTGGTAAAATAAATCTCCCACTACCACTACTATTTTCATTTGTCGCTTTCCAACATTCCGTTGCAAAGCAAAAACGAGAAAAAAATGCTCGCGAACATTTATACATACTTATGTATATAATGTAAATTCCACAGAATTGAAGCAAACGGGACTAAAATCGAACGATTTTTCCCGTAGATATATTTTTTTACTACGGCGCGTGGCCGTAGTACGAAGTTTGGTTTTGGTGATCTTTGCGAACAAATCAATGGTAAGATAATGGATAATTTAATTTATAATTAAACATATACTCGGTTGGTTGATACTATTCATTTATTTTTCTTTGGCAGGTGGATGGTGTGGAGATCCTGGCGGTAGAGCTACCAATTTGGTGGAGTCTCAACTTTTGGTTTTTTTTTGTGTATCTCGAGAATTGCAAGCGTGATAAATTTATGTGGTTTCTATAAGTTGGAACCAAAAGACTTAATGGCCATTGTGTCCACATTTGAATATAATACATCTTTTTTCTTGTTTTCGCGGTCTAAAAGCCTCCGCGGCGTTTCGCAAGTGAGACATTATAACGTATCTTACATGTGCTCAAGCGTTCAATGTGGTTGGAGGAGCTGCCTTTGGAGGTGTTAGGTTTAAGATCCTATTTTCTGACCAAATTAGCTGTATCTGTGGTTACAAATAACAACCTCGCAAAACGAACGATTGAATTGAGCCATAATTTAATTGAGGATGACGGTGCTAGTAAATCTAGCCGGTCGTATTGCCAAGTGGTCTAACATCGAAAGGTGTGAGTCAGATGTCACATTCGGTATCGTTGACTCAAAGTATCCAATTCGCTAACGTTTTTTTTTTAAATTTAAGTGGCAATAGCCTAAAAGATGATATAACAAGTTTACATAATTTTCTGGCACAACCAACCGTCCTTGAACATTGTGATCTCTCATCGACTGATATAATGTTGGAGAATTTATTTGGTGCCCATCTACGCGGTTATGCAACGCAATTATCACTTTTAAATGTTTCACATAATTCTTTTAGCACTAAAAGGCAAAGAAATACCGCCATCGTTTAAACAATTCTTTACGAACCCACTAAGTTAAATCATTTAAATATTGCTGGTTGTAAATTGCCCATGGAAGCGCTCAAAAACTAGCTACTTGGTTGGCGTGCATATCGGGGAACAGCCATGGTGGAAATGCTACTGGAAACCTTACCGAAGATTGCCGCTGAAGTAGCTGCTCCTCTATTGCAAGCTAAGAAGGTTACGATGGGTTTAAGCGGACAAGGTGAAATTGGTGCTGCCAAATGGACAGGCGAAGTTTTGCAGATCGTAAATAAGTTACCAAAATTGGTTAAAAAAAATTTTTCCGGGCGGGTTTGTTGTTTTGGGATATCTTCAGCGTATGTGCAACCACAGCAAAATAGTTGTAGTCCCAACAAGAAGAGTACGGATGTTCCCACCCATAACTTTCGAAGGATCTATAAACGGATCAGATATATAATTAGTGTACCGTATCAACATACGTGTGCGCATATTTGTATTTATAAATTAATCTTTGTATTATTCTTACGTGTTGAACCACGTAATTGTTCCATAAAGCGGGCAAAACTTAAGCGTAAAGAGTTGTTTGTACCGTTTTCCACATCCTAC
The DNA here is from genome assembly GCF_040869045.1 of Eurosta solidaginis. Taxonomy (NCBI): domain Eukaryota; kingdom Metazoa; phylum Arthropoda; class Insecta; order Diptera; family Tephritidae; genus Eurosta; species Eurosta solidaginis. The sequence continues at coordinate 25,877,534 of NC_090324.1, read as the reverse complement.
CAAAACGTTAACTAATTTGTTCGTCGAGAGCACACGATAATAATAGAAAAGCAATTTACATTTAAACTATCATTATTTGATAAACGCTTATCGAAAACAATGTAAACGCACTAATAGACGGGTGAAAAATGGTCGAGCGCATTTTGGAGGAGGAGGAGTGCAGCTGCAGCATTCAGCCGCCAGCTGACACGGTCGCCGGCGGAGCTGGGGGTGGTGCTGGTGGTAATGGCAATACCCCTGTCACTGCTGGCGGTGTGGTTATCTCCACGAATGCAGATGGCAGTCAAGCTGCAGGTGGACATAATGAAATCACTCGTTACAGCAGTGAAGATGTTTCGGGCAGGGAGTCCAGCGATGCACCGAAAATGATATGCGCTTCCAATGTCCGAAGGGTTATAATGGTGCTGATTCATATGAAGGTGGCGATGAAAGGAGGACTTACAACTTGTTGGTATTCGTTTCATTTTCGGGAAAACAGATCATGAAAATCTATCCATAGGATTCCGTTGAGTCAGTATACTTGCAACGCAACATTTACGAGTATTTAGGACCAGGTCGTCCATGGTATGCTGGTATGCGAATATCATCTCCAAGTAATAACCCGTGTTTTAGTTTAGTATTTACCAGGACAATTTTAAAAACGGAGCCGAGTGAATGCTGCAATGACCCTGAAATCTGCATTACCCTTTAATACACAAGGTCTCTCTTGTTCACCGTATTTCAATTATAATCTGTTTGGCTATGATGAGGGTTGGATATCTTCATTGCAAATACTTTGGACGATTTAAAGAATTTCAGAAATACTGTAAGTTGTTTGGAATTGATAGCGAAATGCTCATTTAGTGCAATTAAGGGAGCGGTAGGCATTTTATGGATGTACCGGGGCGAGCGGCCGTGAGGTTGGTTGGGTGAAGCGGATGTGTTTTATTGCAAAACGTATGTTAGAGTAGATAAATTAAGTGCATATGCGAAGCATAGTATTAAATACAACTTTTACCAAGCAGACATGCGTTATATACGTTCGCCTGACATAAATTTGCAGATTGGCGTGCGTTCTCCGCGACGCGTTCTATCTGCACGTACCATTATGCTAAATGTACCATGCAAACCTGTCGTGTATTTATTGGTCAGCTGATAGCTGATATGGTGAGTATTTACTTGCCCTTGAAAAAAAAAATTAGGTCACTGGGGCAGTAGCACACTAAGCCAGTAGAAACAGTTGACTTTTTTCAATTTCAGGATTTTGTCATGTAGGGATTCTTTAATTTCGGGACTCGGATTGTTTTGTACCGAACCCTTATAATGACTGTTTGTGATGTTTGTTGTTGAAAACAACAAGTCCTGCCCCCACAGCCAGAACAAAACCAAGCAATACCGAAGGCAAAAAAATCAAAAAATGAAAAAAAAAACATTTTTTTGTAAATGACAGCATAATTTTATTTTAAATGAGGTGTTGACCGTTATTTTGTGCGTTAGTATTTTTTGGGACTGCCCGAGGCGTCAATATGGGTCAAAAAGCCGATCCCGAATTTGTTTCTTTTGCGGGTATTCGGTACCAGCGTGCGTCATTTGACGCAGCACTAAAAAATAAGCAAATATATATACATAAGTTGGTATAAGTATATGGACAGTCAGTGCACGGACCTTACCGCATTGGTACGTTTAGTATCTTTTCTGACCCATTTTCATTTTCTACTACTAATACCACCGCGGCCCAAAATCTCCCAATATTTCAGTATTTTCGCTTTGAAAACGAATACTGCGATCAGTTTTAAGTATTTAATTGCCGAGCCTACCCAACTAACATCAGGAGGTGATACTGACCAAATCAGTCAATTTTGAAAAATTTGTGAATAAATTTAATCAAGAAATACATTTTTTGATGAGATAATATTTCACCAGTTTTTTTCTTTCGTGAATATTTTTGAACGAAAATAAAAAGTTTCGCGTAAACGATAACATGCCAAAATCGGTTATTTTGTGGCAGTATTTTTGTTACTTGGGAATATTGTTGTTGTGATTAGATATTTTGGTACATTTTGTCAGTATTTCACACTCACAATACAGGAAAAAAGTGAGTATCGTATAGTCATAAGCTATATATATACAAGTGTACATGTAGTTTTGTCTTGTTTACGTGTTTTGCACGTGTCATTTCATTGAAAATGCGCGTTATTTGTTTTAAAATAAATGATTAATTGTTTGGTACAAATATGAACTGTAGCTATTGTTTCCTTGGTAAAATAAATCTCCCACTACCACTACTATTTTCATTTGTCGCTTTTCAACATTCCGTTGCAAAGCAAAAACGAGAAAAAAATGCTCGCGAACATTTATACATACTTATGTATATAATGTAAATTCCACAGAATTGAAGCAAACGGGACTAAAATCGAACGATTTTTCCCGTAGATATATTTATTTACTACGGCGCGTGGCCGTAGTACGAAGTTTGGTTTTGGTGATCTTTGCGAACAAATCAATGGTAAGATAATGGATAATTTAATTTATAATTAAACATATACTCGGTTGGTTGATACTATTCATTTATTTTTCTTTGGCAGGTGGATGGTGTGGAGATCCTGGCGGTAGAGCTACCAATTTGGTGGAGTCTCAACTTTTGGTTTTTTTTTGTGTATCTCGAGAATTGCAAGAAAAACAAATTGCATTTACATTTCCATCATGTTAAACTAATGAGGATTTAATTTTTCCCACTTTTTCTTCCTCTCTAGATCGAATGCCACTTTCACTACTTAGACATACCGGCAGTGGAAAGTAAAAAATCCGCACACTTCTCGATCATAACGAACGAGAGCGCACATTCATTTGTAACCAGCTTTGATGCGGGAAGCTTTAGTCCGAATTCTGACGTCATACCCATTGATTTGGCATCGGCGATTATGCACATTTTTTCCACAGTTCCTCTTAAGTACATCGTAAAAAGGATCGATATGTAGCAACCTGAACACGAAGTCATATTTTCGAACGAGTTTCGTTTCACCGACCCGCGTATTGTTGGCCCATGTGGCGGTTTTAGCATACAATATGCATGTATGTGCGACTTTCCTGGTGTACCCTACAGAGAGGAAGTCGCATGGGATATTGATACAATTTATTTATCACATGATACACGCGTGATAAATTTATGTGGTTTCTATCAGTTGGAACCAAAAGACTTAATGGCCATTGTGTCCGCATTTTAATATAATACATCTTTTTTCTTATTTTCGCGGTCTAAAAGCCTCCGCGGCGTTTCGCTAGTGAGACATTACAACGTATCTTACATGTGCTCAAGCGTTCAATGTGGTTGGAGGAGCTGCATTTGGAGGTGTTAGGTTTAAGATCCTATTTTCTGACCAAATTAGCTGTATCTGTGGTTACAAATAACAACCTCGCAAAACGAACGATTGACTTGAGCCATAATTTAATTGAGGATGACGGTGCTAGTAAATCTAGCCGGTCGTATTGCCAAGTGGTCTAACATCGAAAGGTGTGAGTCAGATGTCACATTCGGTATCGTTGACTCAAAGTATCCAATTCGCTAACGTTTTTTTTTTTTTAATTTAAGTGGCAATAGCCTAAAAGATGATATAACAAGTTTACATAATTTTCTGGCACAACCAACCGTCCTTGAACATTGTGATCTCTCATCGACTGATATAATGTTGGAGAATTTATTTGGTGCCCATCTACGCGGTTATGCAACGCAATTATCACTTTTAAATGTTTCACATAATTCTTTTAGCACTAAAAGGCAAAGAAATACCGCCATCGTTTAAACAATTCTTTACGAACCCACTAAGTTAAATCATTTAAATATTGCTGGTTGTAAATTGCCCATGGAAGCGCTCAAAAACTTGCTACTTTCTTGGCGTGCATATCGGGGAACAGCCATGGTGGAAATGCTACTGGAAACCTTACCGAAGATTGCCGCTGAAGTAGCTGCTCCTCTATCGCAAGCTAAGAAGGTTACGATGGGTTTAAGCGGACAAGGTGAAATTGGTGCTGCCAAATGGACAGGCGAAGTTTTGCAGATCGTAAATAAGTTACCAAAATTGGTTAAAAAAAATGTTTCCGGGCGGGTTTGTTGTTTTGGGATATCTTCAGCGTATGTGCAACCACAGCAAAATAGTTGTAGTCCCAACAAGAAGAGTACGGATGTTCCCACCCATAACTTTCGAAGGATCTATAAACGGATCAGATATATAATTAGTGTACCGTATCAACATACGTGTGCGCATATTTGTATTTATAAATTAATCTTTGTATTATTCTTACGTGTTGAACCACGTAATTGTTCCATAAAGCGGGCAAAACTTAAGCGTAAAGAGTTGTTTGTACCGTTTTCCACATCCTACCAAAACGTTAACTAATTTGCTCGTCGAGAGCACACGATAATGATAGAAAAGCAATTTACATTTAAACTATCATTATTTGATAAACGCTTATCGAAAAAAATGTAAACGCACTAATAGACGGGTGAAAAATGGTCGAGCGCATTTTGGAGGAGGAGGAGTGCAGCTGCAGCACTCAGCCGCCAGCTGACACGGTCGCCGGCGGAGCTGGGGGTGGTGCTGGTGGTAATGGCAATACCCCTGTCACTGCTGGCGGTGTGGTTATCTCCACGAATGCAGATGGCAGTCAAGCTGCAGGTGGACATAATGAAATCACTCGTAACAGCAGTGAAGATGTTTCGGGCAGGGAGTCCAGCGATGCACCGAAAATGATATGCGCTTCCAATGTCCGAAGGGTTATAATGGTGCTGATTCATATGAAGGTGGCGATGAAAGGAGGACTTACAACTTGTTGGTATTCGTTTCATTTTCGGGAAAACAGATCATGAAAATCTATCCATAGGATTCCGTTGAGTCAGTATACTTGCAACGCAACATTTACGAGTATTTAGGACCAGGTCGTCCATGGTATGCTGGTATGCGAATATCATCTCCAAGTAATAACCCGTGTTTTAGTTTAGTATTTACCAGAACAATTTTAAAAACGGAGCCGAGTGAATGCTGCAATGACCCTGAAATCTGCATTACCCTTTAATACACAAGGTCTCTCTTGTTCACCGTATTTCAATTATAATCTGTTTGGCTATGATGAGGGTTGGATATCTTCATTGCAAATACTTTGGACGATTTAAAGAATTTCAGAAATACTGTAAGTTGTTTGGAATTGATAGCGAAATGCTCATTTAGTGCAATTAAGGGAGCGGTAAGTTTTTTTTTTTTTTAAAAACAAGCCAATATTTATTTCTAACATGTTTGCTTAATAATTGCTAGATGTTCAACGAAAATTTTAGATCAGTCACTTCAAAGATCATAATGTGTCTTAAAGGATGAACAACAACGATTTGTCGATAAGGAGAGATTACTGACGATTTCAGCAGCACAAAAAATCTGTGGTAGAAAACAAAATGGTATGTGTAAACTTTTATTAAATACACGCTTGATATGTTTATGTCTTCTACTGGGGAGTTATAGTGCGATCGCTTTGGGTTTAACCTGGGAAGATATTTGCAACTAGAATAGCTAGTGGTGTGTGAAGATATATGTTAATTTAGCAGAAGAGTCATAACACTAAAAACTATTATCGAAACATGATTAAATTATGTTAAAATTTTGAGGAAGTCCCGTGGGCTCAGGATGAGGGAATAAAGGCGCCTGGCAAAGTTCAGTAGTCATACTGCCTTAGACATAACCATTTTTTCCTTAGCCATATCTACTGGCATCGGCTATTGGTGCCGGAACCTTAAAAATTTGAGAATTTCAAAAAAAAAAGGAAATGCAGAAAAGGTATTAACAAATTGCACAATTAATAAGTCATTTGGTGGAAACTTATCTTAGATTTCCGCGTTCGCTAATAACATTAAGAGTACCCCATTCTTACTTCTTCGATTATAGGACCAACAGTCTTTGCATACCCTCAGTTTTAGTAACCATCTTTTATTTCTACGCTCTCAAGGGCCATTACATCGTCTCTCACTTTTGTTTAATGTAAATGCAGAGCACGGCGATTGAAGTAGTCCGTAGGGACGAAGTCCACCCGGTGCTCAATACCTGTGTCAATCTGGTTGAACAGTGAGCCAACCACTTGAGTTTCAAGCACCCGATTAAAGCCGCGGGTACGTATCCTATCTCTGGTAACAAACCCAGACCACCAGCTTCTCTTTCTTTCCTATTGTCTTCCTCCGACATGTTCTCTTTCTTTCCTATTGTCTTCCTCCGAGATCCTACAACCAAGTCACACACTTTCACTCACACGAAGGTAAATTCAAGTCAGAACGAACTCAGGTGCTTAGACTGTCACGAATTCACAACAAAAATTTCGTTCATAGACGATTTAAAAAAAAAAATATAATAAAAAATACAAATAAATAACTAAAGTTTCACGTACTTAAGCCTGAATTCAAATTTCAAAAAATTCCGTAAAATAATTGCAAAATTTAAATTAAAAGAAAAGTTATATAAAAAATTCTTTAACTCGAATTTCAAACTAGCATTCAGCCAAAAAAAAATCCAAAAAATTTATGTTGAATCGAATAATGCAAACGAGTATTGAAATTACCGATTTTCGAAACTGAATTTGATAAAATTTGCCAGTGCAAAATTTAGATAGATGAAAAAAAAAATAAAATAATAACAAGTAAGGAAGGCTAAGTTCGGGTGTAACCGAACATTACATACTCAGTTGAGAGCTATGGTGACAACATAACGGAAAATAACCATGTAGGAAAATGAACCGAGGGTAACCCTGGAATGTGTTTGTATGACATGTGTATCAAATAAATTTAAAGAGTATTTTATGAAGGAGTGTGCCATAGTTCTATAGTTGGACGCCTTTTCGAGATATGGCCATAAAGGTGGACCAGGGGTGACTCTAGAATGTGTTTGTACGATATGGGTATAAAATTAAAGGTATTAATGAGGGTTTTAAAAAGGAGTGGTGGTAGTTGTAAAGGTGGTCGTCTTTTCGAGATATCGGCTTAAAGGTGGACCAGGGGTGACTCTAGAACGCGTTTGTACAGTATGGTATCAAACGAAAGGTGTTAAAGAGTATTTTAAAATGGAGTGGGCCTTAGTTCTATAGGTGGACACCTTTTCGAGATATCGCCATAAAGGGGGACCATGGGTGAATCTAGAATGTGTTTGTACGATATGGGTATCAAATTAAAGGTATTAATGAGGGTTTGAAAAGGGAGTCGTGGTGGTTGTATAGGTTGGCGCTTTTCGAGATATCGGCATAAAGGTGGACCAGGGTGACTCTAGAATGTGTTTGTACAATATGGGTATCAAACGAAAGGTGTTAATGAGTATTTTAAAAGGGCGTGGGGCTTAGTTCTATAGGTGGACGCCTTTTCGAGATATCGCCATAAAGGTGGACCAGGGGTGACTCTAGAATGTGTTTGTACGATATGGATATCAAATTAAAGGTATTAATGAGTGTTTTAAAAGGGAGTGGTGGTAGTTGTATAGGTGGTCGCCTTTTCGAGATATCGGCATAAAGGTGGACAAGGGATGACTCTAGAATGCGTTTGTACAATATGGGTATCAAACGAAAGATATTAATGAGTATTTTAAAACGGAGTGGGCCTTAGTTCTATAGGTGGACGCCTTTTCGAGATATAGCCATAAAAGTGGGCCAGGGGTTACTCTAGAATGTGTTTGTACGATATGGGTATCAAACAAAAGGTGTTAATGAGTATTTTAAAATGGCGTGGGGATTATTTCTATAGGTGGACGCCTTTTCGAGATATCGCCATAAAGGTGGACCAGGGGTGACTCTAGAATGTGTTTGTACGATATGGGTATCAAATAAAAGGTATTAATGAGGGTTTTAAAAGGGAGTGGTGGTAGTTGTATAGGTGGTCGTCTTTTCGAGATATCGGCATAAAGGTGGACCAGGGTGACTCTAGAACGCGTTTGTACAGTATGGGTATCAAACGAAAGGTGTTAATGAGTATTTTAAAAGGGCGTGGGCCCTAGTTCTATAGGTGGAGACCTTTTCGAGATATCGCCATAAAGGGGGACCATAGGTGACTCTAGAATGTGTTTGTACGATATGGGTATCCAATTAAAGGTATTAATGAGGGTTTTAAAAGGGAGTGGTGGTAGTTCTATAGGTGGTCGCTTTTTCCAGATATCGCCATAAAGGTGGACCAGGGGTGACTCCAGAATATGTTTGTACGATATGGGTATCAAATGAAAGGTGTTAATAAGTATTTTAAAGGTATTAATTAGGGTTTTAAAAGGGAGTGGTGGTAGTTCTATAGGTGGACGCTTTTCGATATATCGCCATAAAGGTGGACCAAGAGTGATCTGGAATGTGCTTGTGCGATATGGGTATCAAATTAAAGGCTTTTAAAAGGTAGTGGTGGTAGTTGTATATGTGAAGGCGTTTTCCAGATATTGACCAAAATGTGGACCGGGTGACCCAGAACATCATATGTTGGATACCGCTAATTTATTTATATATATAATACCACGAACAGTATTCCTGCCAAGATTTTAAGGGTTTTTTTATTTCGCCCTGCAGAACTTTTTCATTTCATTCTACTTAATATGGTAGGTGTCACACCCATTTTACAAAGTTTTTTTCTAAAATTATATTTTGCGTCAATAAACCAAATACCATGTTTCATCCCTTTTTTCGTATTTGGTATAGAATTATGGCATTTTTTTTGTTTTTGGTAATTTTCGATATCGAAAAAGTGGGCGTGGTCATAGTCGGATTTCGGGCATTTTTTATACCAATACAAAATGAGTTCAGATAAGTACGTGAACTGAGTTTAGTAAAGATATATCGATTTTTGCTCAAGTTATCGTGTTAACGGCCGAGCGGAAGGACAGACGGTCAACTCTGTATAAAAACTGGGCGTGGCTTAAACCAATTTCGCCCTTTTTCACAGAAATAAGTTATCGTCACAGAAAGTAAGCCCCTACCAAATTTCACAAGGATTGGTAAATTTTTGTTCGACTTATGGCATTAAAAGTATTCTAAACAAATTAAATGAAAAAGGACGGAGCCACGCTTATTTTGAAATTTTCTTTTATTTTTGCATTTTGTTGCACCATATCATTACTGGAGTTGAATGTTGACATAATTTACTTATATAATGTAAAGATATTAATTTTTTTTTTTAATTTGTTTAAAACAAAATTTTTTTTAAAGTGGGCGTGGTCGTTCTAAGATTTTGATAATTTTTATTAAACATACATATAGTAATCGGAGTAACGTTCCTGCCAAATTTCATAATGATATCTTCAACGACTGCCAAATTACAGCTTGCAAAACTTTTAAATTACCTTCTTCTAAAAGTGGGCGGTGCCGCGCCCATTGTCCAAAATCTTACCGATTTTCCATTCTGCGTCATAAGTTCAGCTCACCTACCAAGTTTCAACGCTTTATCCGTCTTTGGTAATGAATTATCGCACTTTTTCGGTTTTTCGAAATTTTCGATATCGAAAAAGTGGGCGTGTTTATAGTCCGATATTGTTCATTTTCAATAGCGATCTGAGATGAGTGCTCAGGAATCTACATACCAAATTTCATCAAGATACCTCAAAATTTACTCAAGTTATCGTGTTAACGGGCGGACGGACGGACGGACATGGCTCAATCAAATCTTTTTTCGATCCTGATGATTTTGATATATGGAAGTCTATATCTATCTCGCTTCCTTTATACCTGTATAACCAACCGTTATCCAATCAAAGTTAATATACTCTGTGAGCTCTGATCAACTGAGTATAAAAAGGAGCAATTCAAAAAAGTTTTTTTTTTTGCTTTTTTTTAGCAAGGAGATGTCTTCCGATTTCGAAGGGATGGGTGAACAAAGATATTAAAAAAATTAAAATTTACGGGGCTTAAACCTAAACTCAAATTTCGAATAAACAAATTTTCAACCGCTTTTATAGAATAAAAAAAATTATAAAAACGGAATTCACCAAATCCAATTTTACACAATAGGGATACGGGATTTACGAAATTTAACTCAATTTCAGCTTTCCAAATAAAAATCAGAAGTATGGACAAAAGAAAAATAGAGATCGAAAACTTTTGGGTATCAAATGATAGGTATTGATGAGAGTTTTAACAAGGAATATCGACCAAAATGTGGACTAGGGGTGACCCTGGGGTGATTTTATACGATATAGGTATTAAATTACGGACGGGTATTAATAAAATGTGAACCTTTAAAGAGATATCGACCAAAATGTGGACCAGGGCTGACCAGGTGATTTCGAAATTTTATTGCGTTTTTAGTACTTTATATGCCACCAAACTACTAAATTGTTGGGCCGATTTAGTTTGCGTTTGGAACCTGCTTCAGCGCTTTGGAAGGAAACGTTCCTAATGATAGATACCCCATCTCACCTCACCACGCCCCATCTCACCTCACCGAATTTCACCACACCTAACCGCAGCTCACCTCACCTCATCACACTTCACCCCACCACAAGTAACAGTAATTGTCATGCATAATTCGTCGTGCTTGCGGTTTTTCTTCTTTCATTACAATTAGCTCGCGTATTAATTAAAAAATAAGTACGTATGTACATGTGAACCAGCGGAAACTTAAAAAGAAAACGCAATGATTGAGATATGTTTAAAACATAGTACACATTGGAAAATTTAGAAAATACATTTAGCGATTGAAAAATATTTAAAAAAATCGTAAACATTGGATTCAGTGATTGACAGCTATTAAAAAATTTTATAAATAAAAAGTGAATTGTGTTTTTGTGCTGATAATAATAAATTTTTGCTTCTTTTTTCTCAAGTTTAAAGTAAATTTTTCAGTGAGCACTAATTATGCCCCCAATACGACGAAATATCGGTCGTCGTACCCGTAATGATAGACGTTTGTCTTACCGCTCAGAAGAACAACGCGAACGATTTAATGTAGGCAGACATGAACGAAATGCATGGTTACGTTCTGCTCGAAGTGAATAAGAAAGGGAAGAACGTAATAAAAGTGATAGATTAAGGATGCAGCGTAGTGCGGTTGTTCGTAATCGATCTAATGATAGGAGTGGACGTTACAATTTGAATGCTCATGTTGGTAGACAAACCCGTGTTCGTAACAATTTAGAAAGTGTCGCGTTCGAATAAGATCCCGCAGTTGATTACGATTCACACACATCCATTGTTATTGGCACAATGAACAAAATTTGTCAGTACTGTGGTGCGAAAAGATTCAAAAATGAAGCAGTGGGGTTGTGCTGTGCAAACGGAAAAATTAAACTGCCGGTATTGCAAGCTGCACCTTAGCCTTTGATTTCATTGCTGTCCAGAGCAACAGGACAATCGGATCATTTTTAAAAAAATATATAAGCATATAATTCGTGCTTCCAAATGACGTCATTTGGCGCAACTAATATAATACATAATCACTTTATGCCGATTTTCAGGGTAATTTAGTCCCTTGATGTCAGCTACATTATTTTCGGTGAATATGTGAAAAAATATCAGGAAGTTTTAAATTTTTTTCCTCGATAAATGTAATGTCGGTAATTTTAGAGGCGGCCACCGTGGTGAGATGGTAGCGTGCTCCGCCTACCACACCGTATGCCTGGGTTCACACCCCGGGCAAAGCAATATCAAAATTTTAGAAATAAGATTTTCAATTAGAAGAATATTTTTCTAAAGGGGTCGCCCCTCGGCAGTGTTTGGCAAGCGCTCCGGGTGTATTTCAGCCATGAAAGGCTCTCAGTGAAAAGTCATCTGCATCGCAGATGCCGTTCGGACCGGCATAAAACATGTAGGTCCCGTCCGGCCAATTTGTAGGGAAAATCAAGAGGAGCACGACGCAAATTGGAAGAGAAGCTCGGCCTTAGATCTCTTCGGAGGTTATCGCGCCTTACATTTATTTTTTTATTAATTTTAGAGTAAATATTAAATGAATAGATACTTTAAGGCCCACCTGCTCAACGGCAAGTTAAATTTATAGCTCAGAGTTAATTTTAAAGTTTGTCAAAAATTTATGAATTTAACCCCTTCATTTGATGTCAACTCTGAGTTAAAAATATGCATTTTTGTTTAGCAAGTGGGCTTAAGAAACCTTAGTAATATGATATCAAAAATTTGAGATTTTCTCGAAAATTAACACAACTATGTATATTTAATGAGAAAAATACATGTAAGTGAAATTCTCTTAAAGTTTGCTGCTTTCGTTGTCCACACAGGTGTGTGCTGATATGTATGCACTTTTATTCATAGTTTAATTCAATAAATGGTTATAAACTGCAACTTTATTTCAAATAGATTCAAGGGCAAATTTATCATCGAATAGGATCATTATTACCATTGACCAGTATTAACCAACAATTCTTGCAAATTTATTTTATCGGCAATTCGAATGTCGAGTTGGATCGTCGATGTACAATTCAATCGAACGTCAGACGAGAAATTGTGGAACAGCTGCAGATATTGTTGCACTAAGAAAATGAATTGGTTCGAGTATTTGAAACAGCACTCGATCGAATGCCATCGGATAACCATAAAGTTGTCATTCGTGCAGATAAAGTATCACATGGACAACATCCAGGTAGATTTAACGCACCTACGATTGATGATGTTTCCATCGTAATGGTTGGAGAGGAATTTCCATCACGCGACATTTTTTTGCATTGCCGAAACAATCAGCTGCAACGTGTTTGTGAAACACATCGTTCTTATGATGCGTTGCAATATCCAATATTGTTTTGTCGTGGAGAAGATAAATATGAATTTAGTCTTCGATTGATAAATCCCCAAACTGGTACGAGAAGTTGACATTTAAATAAGCTGACTTCCATAACATCACTAGGAAAGAAAATTTGCAAAATATTATGCTTTATAACGCATCAATAAACTAGCCATGTGTAATATTGATGTAGGTCTAAACAAGAGGGTACTGTTGTCAAGTACCATAAAATTTTGCATTAGTACATTTATGAAGCCAGCCCGATTTATTTTTTGTATTTTAAGTAAATATAAACATTTCACATTATCTCCTTAACAGGTTAAAGTATTCCAAATAAGAAAGTGAGCGCAATGAATTACTATTCATACCGATTAATGCTACGTAAAAATAAATATAACCATATTGTTAATTGTCGAAGGTTATTTCACCAATTTGCTGTTGATATGTATGCGAAGATTGAGACAAAACGCTTAAATTTTATAAGATTCAATCAGCAAAATTTAAGATCGGAAGAATACATTCATTTGCGTGATGCAATAAATAATGATGTTAGTATGCATAATATTGGCCCTTTGATAATTTTACCGTCAGCCTACACAGGTAGTCCGCGTCATATGCATGAGTATGTTCGCCATTACGGGCGTCCAGATTTATTTTTGACCTCCACATGTAATCTAAAATTAGATGAGATCAAAGAACATTTGTTTAATGGTCAAATACCTTCCGAGTGTCATGATATAACGATACGTGTTTTTAAACAAAAACTAAAAGCTTTTGTGGACTTCATTGTAAAATTAAAAGTCTTTGGTGAGGTTCATTGCTGGATGATTTCCGTTGAAAGGCAGAAAAGAGGTTTGCCACACGGGCATATGTTAGTTTGGTTGGCGAACAAAATAACACCAAATGAAATTGACAGCGTAATATCTGCTGAGATTCCTGATCAAACCATATAGCTATATGAAGTGGTTGTTTAGGCTAACCCCAAAGGAAAATTAAGTGCTGGCCACCCTAATGTAATCTAATACAAAACCGCTTATTTGTTACGGCCGTTAGCACTCCGCCAAAGGCCCGTTAGCTTTGGGGGATAAACGGAACGCGTGGAATGGAACCCGGTCACTTGGATTACCGCAGCCGCAGTATACGCACGCTCGAGAGTCTTACAGCTACCAGTTTTTTAAACCATATAAAACGTCACACCGCCAGAACGCAGAGTCTGCCTTTATATTCCTAACGGTGCTCAAATTAAAAGTGACACAAAGAAAAAAGTGGTAAATTTTTTTTTCATATAAATCACTTGCGGTGATTTAAAATTACTAAATAAACAGTGCTATTACAAAGCCTTTTGTCTATCCGATACTCTACCCCACCCGGGGTAAGAGGTATTGGACACAGCTTAAGGCTAGCAGTCAGTGACCTAAAATCTTATTAACTCTCCTTGAAACTTTATACCGCACTGCACTTTCGGTTCTTGCAACCATCGCGGTTATAAATAATTAAACAAATTTTTTGAGCTTATTCTTGACAATAACCGGTGCTTGTCCAAATTTCTATAACACCACTTTGGTCGTTATCAGAATATTGAGAAAAAATCGCTAACACAGTGCTTTCTGCTCGTTTAAAAATTTAAACGTGCACACACACACGTTTTATTGCAAAATACCATTTATTGGCTCTAGCTACAAGCGTTAGTTTTGTGGCAAGCAAATTTTCCTTGGACACTTAGCACCAGCAATATACATTTTATTAGAGTAGACATAACCTCACTTCTCACATTGCACACCGGTCACTTATTCAGGCTCACTGTTTTGTCAATTTAAGTACAATATCTTCTTTTCTTAAAGCAATATAAATGGGGTTTGAGTCGTTTAATCCTCACATTTATATTCGATTTCTTGTTAATTGTATCTTTATATCACATATTTATTATACTTATATCACACACACGTATATAATTATTTTTCATAAATTCTGGTATTCAGTGGCGAAGAGCTGAACATTAAATTTATATATTTGGTTATAATAAATTTAAAAAGATCATAAAGAGGTTAATCCAAAAATTTTCATTTGCGTTAAATTCTTTGAGTGGTGGTGTTAGGTTATTGAAACCCTTCCCTTTGTTTCTGAGTATCACACTCGAATTTTCTAACTAGATCCTGCATAGTAGTTATTATCGTTTAAATATCAAACGATATGGAGAAATTCATAAAAGCAGCTGATGAGGTGGCACAGTTTGAGGCTGAGTTCAACGACAGACCTCAAACTGAACACACAAAATATACTCTAGCCATTCACCAAGAAGAGTTAAATAATAATTGGAGAAAGACAAAGCTAGCTTATGAGGATCTCTTGTACTCTGAAACGGTAGAGAAAAATGTGTTAGCGCAGGCCAAACCGAAATACCAAGCGACGTATTCCGCATATTTACGCGGCAGTGCGACCATGGCTGAACTAATAGCAAAGCTAAATAAACGCGATATGCAGGGAGAAGGGCACCTGATCTAGAACACAGCATGCGCCTATCTCCGTGCGATACGGATGTATTCAAAGGTGACTACCTCTCCTGGCCAACGTTCCGTGACATGTTCACGGCAATATACATACGGAATAAGCGCCTCACCCCGGTTGAGAAGTTATTTCACCTCAACCAAAAACCCAGGGTGAGGCAAGAGATATAGTTAAAAAATGCCCACTTACAAACGATGGGTTTGACACAGCGTGGAAGAATTTAGGGGAAAGATATGAGAGTAAACGAATTCTCGTCAATACCCAATTAAAAATATTATTCAATCTTGAAAGCGTAGAAAGTGAGTGTGGCACCGCGATTAAAATACTTCAGTGGGAAATAAACAACTGCATCTCAGTCCTGAAAGCTCATCAAATTGAGATAGGCAATTGGGATGCGATATTCACATATTTATGCTCCACCAAACTACCCGAAAGCACGCTAGCTTTATGGGAACAGACCATAGAGAATAAAACTGAAATATCGAAA
Organism: Eurosta solidaginis; assembly: GCF_040869045.1. Lineage (NCBI taxonomy): Eukaryota > Metazoa > Arthropoda > Insecta > Diptera > Tephritidae > Eurosta > Eurosta solidaginis. Next base: position 25,861,851 of record NC_090324.1, on the reverse strand, counting down.
TGGGAAGATTTTTATAAATTTTTATCGAACAGGTTCCAGACCTTGGAAACAGTCTCGGGATTAACAGGTAGCAAAAATACCAAAGCTCCCAAACAACCACCACCCAAAGATAATAATGATTCGTCTCAAAAGAAAGCAGGCGCCTACTAACCTCCGATCTGGAGGTTCTTTTTAAATGAACAAGTAGATTTTATTCTGGGTGGAGATATTTACGCACAGATAATGCTATGCGGTATACGAAAAAATGTTTTAGGCACCCTCCTTGCCGGCAGGTGTGTGTCATTTTTTAATGAGGTATCGCTGGAAAAACAAGTAGCGTCATTTTGGGAGTTGGAAAACATTCCCAAAAACCATATTTATACCAAAGACGAAAATTACTGCGAGGAGTTGTATCAAGAAACCACCAAAAGAAATAAAGATATAAATATATCGTGTCTTTGCCTTTTAAGCAGGATTTTCAAAGGGTATCTCATTAGGACCGTCGCTTAAAAGCGCGTGCTCACAATTTTTTAGAAATGAAACCCGGTTAGCGAAAAATCCCGAATTGCAAACGGAATACAATCGAGTCGTATCAGAATACGAAACGTTAGCTCATATGGCACGGGTAGAAGAGCATTTCCGGCAGACACATGCGATACCTATGTATGTCGACGACGTTTTAGCGGGCGGGCATTGCCACCGCCAAGAGGGCAAGGGACGTAATCCAAACGGCATTACAATCAGCCGGCTTCTCCCTCAGGAAGTGGACTTCAAATTGCGACCAACTACTGGAATTCCAAGACCGCATTTATTAAATGAAAACTTTTTATATTTTGAAGATGCTAGCATGGTTAAAGCCTTAGGGATCAGGTGGAATGCCCACTCTGATTATTTCTATTTTTCTACGAAACCCATACATAACCAAGTCGTGTTCACAAAGAGAACAATATTGTCTGCTATAGCAAAATTATTTGATCCACTAGGTTGGCTAGGGCCATTTATTATTACCTCGAAAATCATTATGCAAACTATTTAGCTGGAAGGCACGGGCTGGCAAGAAGCCGTATCTCCCGCGGTATTAGATAGATGGCATGATTTTTTAGAAAGCTACCGAAACATTGAAAGAATTCGTATACCACGTTGGGTACGATTTTCCCTGGTAGCGAGCATCGAACTACATGGCCTTTGTGATGCTTCTGAGAAAGCATACGCAGCCGCTATATACCTGAGGGTACAAATAGATAATCATGTATTCGTAAACTTGCTCTTTGCAAAAACCAGAGTAGCCCCGGTCAAGATCATATATCTTCCCCGCCTTGAAATATGTGGTGCAGTTCTGCTAGCAGAAATAGTATAGTCAGCCGCAAAAAATCTCAATTTTAACAACCCTACAACCTATCTATGGACGGATTCGACCATCGTCCTTGCATGGATTCGGAAATCCCCATGCTCGTTGTCCACTTTCGTTGCCCATAGGGTGACAAAAATAATTGACAAAGTAAGAAAGAAAACTGGCTTCATGTCGAATCGGCATCAAACCGGGCAGATCTCGCAAGTAGGGGCATACCCGCTGAAGATCTTATAAACAAAGCCCTGTGGTGGGAGGGCCCTTCTTGGCTTCATGAAGACAGCTCAAATTGGCCTACCCAAGAAACAGAATATACCACCACGTCAGAAGAAAAGCGGGTCCAGGTACACTCATCAACAGTAGATACAGACTCGGATATCCTCACAAGATTTTCTGACCTCTCGAGAGCTTTGAAAATACTATACGACGTCTGGAGATTCTTTCAAAGAACTAAACCAAAAACAAGAGCCTCATTTCAGGCGAATTCTTGCTCAATTTCGTCGAGCGAAATAAAAGCAACGGCCCAATGTCTGATTGTTATCTATCAAAAAATGCATTATGGGGAGGAGTATTCAGCTTTAAAATCTAAAAAACTTATAGGAGCAAAGAGCGAGGTACTACCGCTGAACCCATTCTTAGATGAAAGGGGGTTTATGAGGGCAGGCGGTCGCCTCGGAGCTTCCGATATCCCATACAACGAGCGACACCCAGTTATTCTGTCGTATAATTGCCAGTTGTCGCGTCTTATCGTAAAATTTACCCATAGGATTTCACTCCATGGGGAAAATCGACTTATGCTACGCCTCATTCGTACGAAGTATTGGATACCACGAGTCAAGAATATGATAAAATCGACGATCCACAATTGCAAGGAATGCACGATTTACCGAAAATGTGTTCAAACCCAGCTAATGGGAATTTTACCCAAGGAGAGAACTACGTACTCACGGGCATTCACAAATACAGGGGTCGATTTTGCGGGACCCTTCGATATAAAGAACTTCCAGGGACGAGGGTGTAGAGTGTCAAAGGGGTATGTATGCTTGTTCGTCTGCTTTGCAACGAAACCGATTCACCTGGAACCCACCTCCGACCTCAGCACTCAATAATTTTTAGCAGCATTTGCGAGGTTTGTTTCGCGAAGAGGCTGCCCTAGTAAGATGTTTTCCGACAATGGCACCAATTTTGTCGGGGCTTCTAGAGCACTTAAAGCGGAAATAAGGGAATTCCTAGAAAACGCCCGCGATAACACCTTCAGCAAGTATTCCCATCAATCCTTATCGTGGAACTTCATTCCCGCATCAGCTCCCCACATGGGAGGACTGTGGGAGGCGGGAGTGAAAAGCTTTAAAAGCCACATCACAAAAATCGCCTCAAATGGCAAATTCACCTTTGAGGAGTGTGCGACTTTGCTATGCAGGATCGAAGCCTGCCTCAACTCCCGACCATTGAGACCCGCGTCAGACAATGTACCAGACCTGGAGCCACTAACCCCATGTCACTTTCTGGTAGGAGGACATCTCTTATCTCCACCAGAACCCGATGCCAGCGAAAACTCTGCCTCAATTATAAATCAGTGGCAAAAGTTAAAAATCCCTACATCATTCCTTCTGCAAGAGGTGGAAATCCGAATACCTCTCCAAACTGCAGAAAAGAAATAAATGGAGATTTCCCAAAACGAACCTAAAAATCGGGGATCTGGTCGTAATCATGGAGGATAATTTGTCTCCAAATTAATGGAGACACGGACGGGTGGTCAAATTACACCCAGGAACTGGCGATCGTGTCAGAGTGGTCGATATCCTGACTGTGAAAGACCAGATCACCCGACCCTTGGTAAAACTCATCATCTTACCGTCCCAGCGCGATGAGGCAGAAGAATCTGCTGCATCCAAGTAAAACTTTAACCGTGATAATCGCTTTATTATACGCAAACGATACAAGTGTTCTGCTTAAATGGGAAGCATCAAATACTACTACTCATAATATACATAATCACAAGGATATCTCTTTTTTCTTTTTTTAAAAACTGTGTATGAGCGATTGAGTGAGCACAGTTATTATAATATTAAATTTTATAGAAAACGAGGATGAAAGGTCCAAATGGTATGTAGATCGCGATTATAATTATTTTTGTAATTTTCTAATTATCTGTGGCATATTTATTGTAACTATACATATATATGTATATGTATATTTTTAAATTTATTTGGTTTTGTTTTAACGACTGCGCGTCGCAGCATACACCGTGTTATGGAATCCGCATCTTTGATGGAGCAGTAAGGAAGGCAGTCGGCATGATCTGGGGGTGATCTGTGGCTAGTCATGTCGGCTGGGCGGGGTCCTTGCCAACCTTACTGTTCCTGCGCCATAACAAAAAAAGTTCCTGTCATGCCTATTCAAATCAACTGACAAAAAAGCGCAGAGCCGACTCAAAACGCTTATAATTCAAAATAAAACAACATCCGGTCGAACCGGATGCCACGGCCAGACCGTTAAACATTCAAAAATTTAAAATTCAGAAAAAAACTGAATGCAACAAAAATTACGGTACCGGACGTGACCGGTTAATAATTCTCTACTCAAAAGAACAAAAAAAAAAAGCTGAAAATCAAAATGAAAGAAAGAAAGGGCCGAATATACATGGGGGTGCCGCGGGGGTTGTTGCGACGCCCGGTGCTGATCCCCCCTCAAAACCATGGTCACCGACGCACCTAAATTTTCGGTGGCCCCTTACCTGAATTACCTGTGTCCTCTAAATAAAGGGAGACGTCAACATTCCCATTTTAATTATAATGTTTATTCAAAATTCATGTTACTTACACTATTAACTAGATTAGCAATAAAAAATAATATATAGTATGGGTGGAATTAGGCAAAATGAAAATTATATGTATATATATAATAATGAATAAATAAATTAACCAAGAAAAATTACCACATTCCTGTTTGGTTGTACGTACTATTAAATATTTCTTAGTAGTATTGTTTTATTTAAATTTCAGGCTTATAATAACCGTAGCATTAGGATGCAACAATGCTTAGTTGCATTATGATTTTCTCTTCATATACGTACATACATAACTTGGAACAAAAAGAAAAAAATATAAATACGCGGAGTTTGTATGTAAAAATGAAATTTGTGCAGCAGGCCTACTCACATTCAAATTTATCACAATTCCTAAATAATTCCCACTCAAAAAAAAAAAAATGCAAACGCTCAAATGTCTGTCAATTATTTTGGTTAGATATTAGGTATTGTATATAAAAAGAAATTCGGACATAGGTACATAGTACATTTGTATGCATACCTAGATATGAACAAACATGCACATAACTAATTTAAACTAATACTTATGACCATTTTTTCTTTTATTTGGTTCTATGGGTCATACACTTCACCTTTCATTAGTTATGTCTTTGATTATATAAAAAAAAGAAAATGTTATTGCTAATAAAATATAAGTTTCCTATTTGAAGCTGCATACTTTGTATGCACATTTTTCTTCTATCTATACTCAAATACATGTAGTTTTCTTTTTGGCTTCTGTTGCGTTTTTGGTTTTGTTTTAAGTGATTTACATACGATATTTAGGTAACTCAAACAAAACAGGCATGCTCAAATTTGTTCTAGATGGCATATTGAAATATCCTTACTAATAATACGGACAAAAAGACTATATATATGTATATATTCATAATCCTTAGTTTTAACCAAATTTGTTTTCTTCAAAGTAAGTCGTATGGTGATAAAACGCTGGTTCTTTTCGTTTACCAACACATTTGGAGAAAAACAAAAAAAACCTAAAGCGAAGTGGAACGTTAGTTAAGAGCTCGAAAATGCGAGCCTACATAAAATCTTAAAGAGAGCAATAGAATTGATTTATGTTTATATAGATAAATCATTAACCCATGTTTGGTCTCAACGCTTACACAAAGATTAATGGAGAAAATTAAAAATTTACTTAGTATTGAAAGAGTTTGCTTCGCTCATTTTGTAGATTCACTTAAAGTTATTCCTAAAATTATTTACAGAAATGCTTGTTGGGTGATATCTTTAAATTAAATGTTTGTATAATTGGTATGAAGTGTTTAATTTGTAATTCTGGTACATAACTAAATAGCTAGTTTCTAACTACTTTGGCTATTGTTGCAGCAGGCCTGTGTTGCGGCCCTGCTGTTGTTGTTGTAACCGGTGGTTTTTGTAAGTCTGGTGGTGGTTGCGCGTGTGTTTGGCGGAGTCCCGTGGTGGTTGCGTTCGTGGTTGGCGCGGTCGAAATGGTAGCGCGCTTTTGCTGTGGTAGAGCGTGAATGTTGCGCTTGTGGTGGTAGCACGCCGGTGCTTTGGTGGCAGTTGTTGGTGCTTTGTGGTAGCATGCGGACTTAGCGCGCGGTAGTGGTACTGTTGGTGGCGGTTATTGGCGCTTGAGGTTCCCGATTTTTAATTATAATGGAAAACCTTTTTTTTAAATTTTTATTATTGTTGTTGCCTCTCGACCTTCGCAGATTTTACTGCACCACACAAATTCACGTTGTTTAATGTTCTCAAATTGAGCGCGTGTACGTTATATAAACGTTTCTGTTCTGGTTGTTGCTCTCCAGCCTTAGTGAATTTAAATTCATATTTCAACGAAACTATTAGCACTTTTGGCGTAAGGAATTTAGGTAAATCGAGCTGATGACAGTTTCATGTTTTACGCCCATAGTTATTTCAACGTTGCTCATTCGATTTTATAACCTTGGTTGTGCAAGCTAATCTCACAAATTATAGCCACATGCCCACCACTCGCGACACAACCGATCCCAACTCTATTGGCAACCAAAATTTACTTACTTCAAATAAAGTTAAGTTCTTCCAAAATCAAATTTCCTCGTGTCCAATCCAGAATGAAAAATGGCAGAGCAGAAACCAATCAAGCAGATAACTTCCATATCTTGTTCCCACCGATTATTCTATAACTCGTTTTATCGGTTCGTTCAACCCCCATATTGGCTCATGACCCTGTCACACCTACCACGTTCCGATTTTAAAGTCAAATTCGGAGGGCGTACTTTCGCGTCGTGAGGGAATTGTGCGCTGAGTTGACTGGACTTGCCAATCGAAATCGCTTAAAGCGCTGAAAAAAAAAAACAATATTCACTACCATACAGCAGTAATTACCACGTGTTGACTATGTTTGCTTTCGTTCTACTTTTTGACAGTCTCTATACCAGCGAAATGAAAGAAACAAAATCAGCTGATGAGATAAAATTCTCGGAGATGCCACCTGCACTAAATTAGTAACGAGGGTGTGTAACCACCCCAGGTAACTATGAGTGAGGGTGAATCCTACCTTTTTTCCCTATCACTAGCCAACTGGTACGTTCCAAGGTTGACTATCCCAAGTGGACCACAACAAACCTGCTTCGCTTTGAAGACCTGACGATGAAGCGAACATGAAACCGGTTTATCTGTGGGAAGCCACTACCAGGAAACTTCGATGCCAGCAACGTGGGGCACGACTCACCCCTAAGATAAGAGTCTCAAAGTTCTACCGCGAAGCTAGCCGGGCAACAAGGTCCATCAAAAAAAAGTTAAGTCAATTTGTGAATTAATTTTGTTTCTTAGTTAAAAAGGCTTTCCGGCAATTAGACATTTGTTATGGAGAACTCGTCAAAACTCCGTATGGTTCTAGTGGTTAACACCCCCACAGAAAGGCAAAAAACATATGGGTGTAGACATTTTGATAAGGAGAACTCGTCCAAACTCCGAAAGGCTAGTCCAACCCAAGCGTGGACTGCCAGGCTGTTCACGGTTCTCGGTGAGTACGCGTGTGAACATCCTATGAAGTCATTGCTCGGGGAGAATACTGGGCGAGATGTCCCCGACCGCCAAAGCACCCAGACAAAAAAAGTCCGATTGGTAGGTTAAAAAAAAATCAATTGGTAATTTGGTAAACTGATCTTGAGGGTTTATTGCGGACGTATATCCGAAGCATGGAAGCGACCTATCAATTTCCCGTTTAGGTCCTCGAGATCATACACTGCATTGCCTATTTTTCGGAGCACGCGACACTTAAGCTATTTTGGCTAGAATTTGGCGTTAATGCGCTGTTTAAAGTAACTTAAGGAAAATTTTTTCCGGTAAACTTCTTGGCCTTCCTTGTAGTTGACTTGCCTAGAGCGCTTGCTATAGGTGTTTATCCCCCTATCCTTTGCCTGATCTAGATTTCTACGGATCTGCTCGCGAATATTAGTCAACTTGTCCGTTCTGCTCACTATCGTAACCTGGTGTTCCCGAAGGCTGCCGAGTTTCTCTAATACACTGTACGCTGAGGTATGTTGGACCATATTTTGGCCATATAATGCAAAATAAGGAGAGCAGTGAATTGCCGTATGAAAACCACTTCTCAAAACTGATAAAATCTCGGGTATATGCTTATCCCAATCGGTATGGTCTGGTTAACCTTCAGGAAAATTCTAAGCTTCGAAACAATTTCTCTATTAACGCGCTCGGATGAGTTTGCGTCACGTGCGTCACCCCGTAATTTACTAAAAATTGGTTCATTTCCTTAGAGATAAACTCTTTACCATTGTCACTATGAATAAACTCAGGGACCCCTACAGCTGGAAAAATTTCTGAAGCGAAGTAATTTATAACGTTAACAGTGGTGGCTCTCTGCATGGGCTTTATCCAAACGTATTTTGAAAGATGGTCTAGTACTATAAAAAGAAATTGATTTCGTCGCTTAGATCTCGGATACGGCCCTATGAAATCGCAAGATAATCGTTGAAATGGTCTCTCGGATTCAAAGGTATTTTCTATAGGCGGTCTCGGCTGCTGATTGGTGGGTTTTACTGCCTTGCAAGTGTCACAACGCTGGATGTAGTCCCTGACGTCCTTAGCCTGCTGCGGCCAGAAGTACTTCTGCCTAACACGTTCTAAGGTTTTCTGCCAGAAAATTACACCGTCCAGTACTCGTAAGTTTCGAGTTCGGAGACGGTCCGAATCAAATCTAGATATTCGTGGCTGCTAAACTCGGGAGAGACTAAATCTATTTCCCCGGGTGTGGTAGTGAAAGTCAACTCATCGGCATCAAACCGCGAAAGCGCATCGGGTACTACATTAGGGTGCCATTGCGATGTTCCATTTTAAAGTCGTATCTTTGCAGCAGAAGTGACCACCTCGCTAACTTCCCGCTCAAGTCCTTTTGTGTCATTAACCACTTGAGACTGGAGTGGTCCGTGATAATCCGAAACGGTAATCCCTCAACATAGGGTCGGAAACGCTTCACACTGATTATGACGGCGAGACATTTCAGCTCGGTTACTGTATAAATGCGTTGAGCATTATTCAGCTTTTTCGACACGAACGCGATTGGATGCTCAGCGCCCTCGTCATCCACCTGGAACAACACTCACTAATTTGGACGCGTAGCATTGGATTACGAATTCTTTGGAAAAGTCTGGTTGGGCCAAGACAGGAGCGGAACTCAAAGCTACTTTTAGTTTTTCGAAGGCCTCTATAGATTCAGAGGTAAGCTTGAACGGGCCTGATGACTTACGGAGACAGTCGGTCAAGGGACCTGCCAAGTCAGCAAAATTGGTAATAAACGCCCTGTACCAATTCGCCATGCCCACAAACCTACGTACCTGCCGAGGGGATTTAGGGATGGGAAAGTTTTGTATCGCTTCTATTTTTCCTGGATCCACTTTCAAACACCCGCTGCCGCAGACGCGAAGGGATTGCCTTGTCCATCAACCTACTCATAGTCTGCGGTCCATTACACAGACCAAAGAGCATTACCTTGAAGTGGTACAGAGGCCTCCCCGGAACTGCGAATGCTGTTTTTTCCTTTGAGGACTCCGTCAATTTGATCTGGAAGAACGCGTCCTTCAGATCAATGCCACTAAAAAAATGCGTATCTTTCAGTCTGCTCAATAAGCCGTTGATATGAGTCCTTCTTAGTCACCGCGTTGACCTTCCTGGAATCTATGCACAGCCTAACTTTACCTGGTTTCCGGACTAGTACCACAGGACTACACCACGGAGAGTTTGATTCTTCTATAACTCCCAATTCGAGTAACCTGTCTAATTCGATAAAAGCTTCGGCTTGCCTCGGTGGCGATAGTGGGAAATGCTTGCTTTTTATAGGAACGGCATCACCGGTGTCAATGTGATGCTCCACTAACTTCGTTTGCCCCAGACCTAACTTTTCGAATGAGGGGTCTCTATGACTTTTTCTAATTCTTTTCTCTGGGTTGGCGACAAATCATGGAGATTAAGTTCTTCATCTTTCTCATTTCTAATCTCTATGCACTCTATGCTTGGGAATATTTCGGGAGCAAACGCAAATGCTCTCCAAAAATCTACCCCGAAGTAAGCTTCTTGGAGAAGTGAAGGAACAAGGTAAAAACGAATAACTTTAATGGTATTCTTGAAAGTGACCGGTAGAGATACTGAGCCTAAGATTTTTTGTTTGTTGCCACCCGCGGTATATACGAATGCATGTAAGGTAATGTGTGGGAGCTATGATGCTGAACGAGGTTCCCCCGCCTTCTCGCTCGGGTGCTGGTTTCCCTGCCTGCGATGGTCCCTAGGGAATCTTGGAGTTAATACTCCCCTATGGCCACATTTAAAACAAAAAGAATTCCTAATGGGTTCCTCACAGTATATATAAGAGTGGCCAATTGCCTGGAAATTCCAGCATTGGATTCCTGTATAGTCCGGTCTCCTGCTGCGCCGATATTCCAGCGCCTCTATCTGCGGATCCACTTCACAATCCTCGCCTTCCATCCTCATGTCCGGGGTTGTCACACGGGTTTCGTTCACATGCCGTCCATGGTAAGTGGCTCCCAACAGCTTGCTTTCCTTCAGCACTTGCTCTCCTCTGCGTGCTACATCGCGTAGATCATGAAGCGTTCTAACATCCGCGTTGAAAAGCATCAGCTTAAGGCTACTGTTGACGTTCCTTTTTATGATGTCTATCAGCAATACCTCTGACATGGGTTCTCTTAAGCGCGCGTTCAAGGAGATTATGTCCGTGTGGAATACGTCATAACACTCACTTGCTTTTTGCTTCCGCATGGAGATCTCCATCATGATCTCGTGGTAAGTTTTTAAAGTACCGAATTCTCTTTTTAAGGAGTAGCACAAAAAAGCAGATGTCACATTTGGGTTTTGTTGCGTGAACAGCCAGTACCACTCTTCGGCCCGCCCAGAAAGGAATAGGTGGAAGCTAGCCATTATCTGGTCGTCAGTGCATTGTGTACGTACGCACAGGGTGTTTAGCTTAAACAGAAAATCTGCCACGCTTCCAGTACCGCAGAACGATATTTTCCACTCCTGCGGTTTCACTACTATGCTGCTCGGAGCAGGGTACACCGGTGGTACTACTGTTGGAAGTGGGTTACGTTCCATTCTATTCGCTTTCCTATTCAAATTTATGGACTGCTGCGCAGTTTCGAGCGCGGCGTTAAGCTGGTCCATATTGTTTCGGATTGACCCCATCTCCCTCCGCATCTCTTCCTGCGAGGTCCTGTACAGCTGGTGAACACTTCCAACCCCGAGTCCCCACGAGGAGCTTCGTTAGGGATCCCTGGAGTATTCGTCCGGTCACTTGAAGCTTCTCTAATATTTCCCATTCCAAAATTTGGTGGTAAAGCACCAGCTCCATCTGGTGCGTAGGTCGACACATTGGTCATTAACCCCGAGATATCATGCGCGTTTAGTATGGGCGGGTTCAAATGACTGGTGCTTACCGGTCTATCCAGTTTTTCGCGGTGGTCGTTCAGGTCCGAGCCGGTATGAGTCCCCGCTGGATTTCCGTATTGCCCCCCTACTGGGGTGTGCACCACCAAGGGACGCTTGCCCTTGGAAAAGGCACCCCTATTATTATCACTCCGGTGCTGGTTACCTCGAAAATTTCCCGCACTCCCCAACGGAGTATTCTGGCCCGGTTGCCCAAATGACTGGTCACGCGACATTATGATGAGGGAAAAAAATGTAGTTTGTCAAATCCTAGTATTCGAAAAAAAACCTTTATTTAAAGCCAAACGTAAGGCAGTTAGGGGTTAGGAAAAAGGTCTGAATTCTTCCCCGCCATTCCACCCTATATTCTAGACGATGGGTTGGGAAAAGAAAGTATAAATATATATAAGGGACAAAAAATATTTGCGCGAGGAAAAAAAAGTCGCGAGAATAACTACACCAGTTTAATCCTGAAAAAAAGTGATTAGTTATATACAAATTTTATATGAACAATGGGAATCCTGACATCCCATCCCCAGAAGGCACTCATGCTACAAAAAAACAGATCCATTTATACTTGTCCCTAGTGCTCCCAACCGCAATGAGAGGGGGTCATAAGGCCCCCCTCTGAGACAGGTTGGGGCCACTAGGGTCAGTTCCAGACACACACGGGTTGGTCTCAACACGCCCAACCGCAACGCAGGGGCAGTCTCCAGGGGCTCGCCCCTGGGACTGGTTGGGGGTGTTGAGGCCTCCTGTCCATTCTCACCGGACAGCCCTCCTGCCTCCACCGCAATGGGTGGAGCGGTTTCGGAACCGCTCCCTAGGCTGGTGGGACAGTAAAGGGTGCCGCTGTGGATCCCACCTCACCTCGTCATAATCCAGGTGGTATTCACCTGAGACGTAAGACGAGCAGGGGTCCATATAATTCACAAACACAGTCATACCTGACGACACAAATTCGGCAAAAAAAGAATTTAGAAAAAAAACCCAATTTAGCGGACAAAATACTTCTACTGGTGGTGGTTGCGCGTGTGTTTGGCGGAGTCCCGTGGTGGTTGCGCTCGTGGTTGGCGCGGTTGAGGTAGTAGCGCGCTTTTGCTGTGGTAGAGCTTTTGCTTGTGGTGGTAGCGCGCCGGTGCTTTGGTGGCAGTTGTAAAGTTAGGTTCTTCCAAAGTCAACTTTCCTCGTGTCCAAAACAGAATGAAAAATGGCAGAGCAGAAACCAACCAAGCAGCCAACTTCCGTATCTTGTTCCCACCGATTATTCGATAACTCGTTTTATCGGTTCTTTCAACCCCAATATTGGCTCATGTCCCTGTCACACCTTTAAAGTAAAATTCAGAGGGCGCACTTTCGCGTGCGGTGAGTTGACTGGACTTGCCAATCGAAATCGCTTAAAGCGCTGAAAAAAAACCAATATTCACTATCATGCAGCAGTAATAACCACGTGTTGACTATGTTTGCTTTCGTTCTCCTTTTTGACAGTCTCTATACCAGCGAAATGGAAGAAACAAAATTAGCTGATGAGATAAAATTCTCGGAGATGCCGCCTGCACTAAATTAGTAACGAGGGTGTGTAACCACCCCAGGCAACTATGAGTGAGGGTGAATCCTACCTTTTTCCCTATCACTAGCCAACTGGTACGTTCCAAGGTTGACTCTCCCAAGTGGACCATAACAACCGAACCTGCTTCTTAGCTGATGGCCCCAAAAGTTATAACAAACATAGTGTAAGCATTTAATATGCTATGGAATTTCAAGGTTATTTTCGTTGAAAAGAGAACTAAATATGAACACTGTGAGCCTAATTGACGTGTTTGTAAGGATACTGACATAAATTTACCTCTCTGGAAAAAAAAACTCGTTTCCTAATTGCCTGCAGTTACTAGTTTGGGGTACTTATTATCGATCGAATAGTTACATTCGTTTTGCTCGCATTACCATGGTGTATTTTGTTGTTTGTTGCAACACATCACCACAAATGTATTACATTTATCAACGATAACTTTGTAATTTCGCCCTCTCATAAATTTTAGCGCGTTTAAAATTAGAAAAGGTTCATTGTTACTATGTACATAAATCATTCAACTCACCATTAACTGCGAGGCAAAGGCGAATAGAACTTCTTTAAGCTCGCGGCTTTGTCAATGGCAGCTGTTCTGATTAAAATTCTTATAGCTTGCGTTTTTTTTTGGCTTGACTGGTTTTCAATATTCATTCTAGCAAGTACCGAATTCTTCGTCTAAAATTATATCATATGATGAGCAACTAATTGACGCAGCTATAAGCAATAAAGTATTTGATTTTTATTTCAATAGTTTTTTTTTTTTTTTCATTGGTTACCAGCCAGCGTATATCATTTGTTTTTGCCTTTTTAAATTATAATTATATCTGTTGAATATTAGAAAAGAAAACATTACATCGGCATGAGTTTCTTTACCGTCGTGTCGATATGCTAATTACTAACTTCATTGAGTTTATGCATTCTCAAGTAACAGAATTAAAGGGAAAGGCGGATGAAACCGCTCGAACGGTTATGGGATTTTCAAAAGAGGGCTGGAACCACCATATAACTCAGAACATTACTTTGAAATGAGATGTTACATATTGCCTATTAAAAATGAGAGCTGGTTTGACAAGCTGTGAGAGGTATGCGCGGAATACTTTCAATCTTTTGAAACAAGCCTCTGGGCTGACTGGCAGTACAACTTTATCTTGTGAACATTTCTTTGGTTCTTTAATTCAATACTATTCGAATTTGCGACAGGAACATTGCGTTGGTAGTGAAACGTCTTACAAAAGCCATTTAAACCGCGGCATTAATCCTCAAGAAATGGAAGCCCTACAAGCAGTACTCGAAGTGACACGATGTGCGGCTAATTATGATGAATTATCACGTATAGCAATTTGTGAAAACCCGAATTGGGGAGCATTGCAAATCCTTCTAGGTTCGTTGAATTGCCCAGTGCCATTTGTGGTGGAAAGACATGTTTTGGAGATATTGTCCGCGCTGGGCAAATCTAAAGAAACAGCAACAATCCTATGGAACATGATCAAATTATACCAAATTTTCCGACTCAGGGATCCCACTGTGAATGCAATCCTCAAACAGAAATAGAACAGAATGAATCTCGCATCGAAAAATCTTCTCGTTCTCGGGGAATATTAGATCTAGTTTATTCGTTGTCAAATGCCGACATACCAAAGAATTTAGGTGCAGATCAAAGAAAACGGGGCGTACAACCATATGTAACATTTATCATTGATGTAATTTTTACGACCGACCATACAAAAAACAGACGGAGAAATGAGAAATCGGCTTAAAATATTTGAGGATAATTAATTATTTAGTAAGGATTTATGAAGCAACACCTAGCGATTTTAAAGAGCAAGATGATCGAAGCTCATCGTTGGGGCACCACATACTGTTGCAGATGCAAAAGGAAATCTCATTTTTGCCTTTTGATAATCGAAGAAGGTAAAAAAAAAAAGCAAAAGTTATTTCTAGACTGTCATCTTACTGCAAATTGACCAAACATATTGGTTGGTGTGAATAAAATTATTTTCGATATTAATCCACGCAGCCAGAGTCCCGATCATCTGCTGAATATTACACAATTTGTGATTTTTTGCAGCTCTTTACCGAATCATTCTTATGCTGCTGCAAATATACTCCCTATGGTTGGTGCCTAATGCACCGAACATCTCTACCCAAATACCGGATGTATCTATTTCAAATAGCCATATATATTGTAACGATTTTACTTGCAAATCCTCTTATTTGCAATCCTCTGCTAAGTTCGAATTATTAAACTGTTGAATAAATAAATCCAATAGGTAATAATGCAAAATGGCCTTTATTGAAGTACTTCACTATAACACTCAAACTGTGCAACGAATAGCTTGCTTAATAACCAAACTCAAAATGAACTCTACTATACAAAATAATACTGCTCTTGCTCGCTAGATAGCGTCTTAGTTGAAACTGCTTGACAACTCAAATCAAACTGAATTCCAGCGCCTCTACAATTGCCGCCTTTTATACTCTTTTATTTCAACCTTCGCATCTTCTAGGCGCTTCCAGAATCTACTAGTCCAGCAGCTCTCAAACTTCTCAGCTGTAACTACAATTGCACAATTTTATAGTTTTTGTCATTGCATACTTATAGGAGTATCTCAGATATATGCATTTGTTTGTGCATTGACTCTCCGCTGCACGTATTCGTACATGGTACATATGTGTAGACGCAATTATTGTTTCGTTTATGTACATACATTATGATTGATCTATGGATGTGAATTCACGTCACTGCTTAGCATCGGCTTAGAGACGATAGCATCGCTCAGTGCTGCTAACATTCGTTACAATGCCCTCCACCTAAGTCTGATCGTCCCGATCAGACAAATCTCTCCATCTATACGCTGCCAGCCTTTCCAAATGAACCACTTTTATTTTGGTTCGTGGTTTGCCAATGGTTTGTATGCGGTAAACTACGTCGTTGATCCGTTTTACAACTTCGTATGGGCCTTCCCAATTACACTGCAATTTCGGGGACAAACCTTTTTTTACCTTTTTTTCGTAGTGGGTTGTATAACAGCACCAAATCTCCTTCCTGAAACCCTTCCGAATTAATTGCTTTATCATATCTCGCTTTCATCTTGTCACTCATAATCTTGCTCGTTGCTTCACAAGATCGTTTATCTCTCTCAGCTCTTCTTCCAAGACACCAGTGGATTTCTTGACATTTCTTCCCGCATCGGCATCTATCCCAAACCTCAAATCAGCTGGCAGTTGAAGGTCATTTCCAAAAATTACTTTTGCAGGGGTTTGGCCCGTGATTTCATGCACTGCTGATCGGTAAGCCATCAAGAATAATGGTATGCGGGTATCCCACTCCTTATGGTACTTGTCTACTACTTTCCTTAAATGCTCTTCAAATGTTCTATTGAAACGTTCCACCATACCATCGGACTGAGGATGTAATGCAGTTGTCCGTGTTTTCCGAATGCCCAACTTATTGCACATTTCTTGGAACACAGCTGATTCAAAGTTCCTGCCTTGGTCAGAATGTATCTCCATTGGTACACCATACCTTGCAACCCATTCGTTGGTAACCACTTCTGCTACTGTTTCTGCTTCTTGGTTTGGGATTGGGTATACCTCTGGCCATTTACTGAAATAATCCATAACCACCAGTACGTATTTGTTTCCGTGGTTGCTAGTAGGAAATGAACCTGCGACATCCATGGCGATCCTTTCAAATGGTGCACCTGAAATATACTGCTTCATCTGGCCATGACTTCGTGTTTTGGGCCCTTTCGCTCTGTTGCAAACCTCGCAGTTGGCAACCCACTCGGTAACCGACTGACGGCAACCAACCCAATAGAATCTCCAAGATGACCTCCACTTGGACCATTATGCAGCTCGCTGAGCACGTCAGGAATCCTCCTTCTGGGAGCAACTATCATTTTCTACTTGCATTTACCATTCTCACTCTCCCATACTCGATGAAGGCAACCGGATATCAATTCTAAACTGTTCCACTGTGCTCAATATGACTTCGCAATGGGACTCCCTGCTGACATCTCTTCTCTGTTTGGTCTTTCGTTTCGTTCGAGCCCTTGCATAACACGTTACAGATCTGTATCTTCTAGCTGACACTTTCTTAGCTGTCCCTTGTCCCATTCATGTGTACATTTTATAGTCATTAGCCCGACATATATAATGTCTTCTTTAGCCTCGGCTTTTGAACAGTGCTTGCATTCCAAACTACATGGTCTTCGTGACATTGCATCGGCATTTCCATGGGTACTACCTTTTCGATGCTCAATGGAAAAGTCATAGCTTTGTAGTCGCTCGATCCACCGTGCCAATTGTCCTTCCGGATTACGGACCTACAGAAGCCATTTTAAAGCTGCGTGATCTGTCCTGACGTAGAATCGCTGGCCGTAGAGGTATTTGTGAAAATGTTTAATGCACTCTACCAATGCCAACAGCTCTCTCCGCGTAACGCAGTAGTTCCTCTCTGGTTTTCCAATCGAACGGCTGTAATATGCAACTACCTTCTCCTGTCCATCGACCAGTTGTGATAAAACGCCTCCTATAGCATATCCACTCGCATCTGTATCTAGAATAAATGTTGTTCCTGGAATCGGATATGCTAACATTGGGGCAAAGCAGAAATGCTCCTTCAATGTTTGGAAAGCCACTTCTTGGTCCTTCTTCCATTCAAAAGCTTTATTTGTTCTTGTAAGCTCAGGGAGGCTATGGGCTACGCTGGAAAAATTTGGTACAAATCGGCGGTAATATGTGCACAGCCCAAGGAAACTTCTTAATTCATGTAGGTTCTGTGGTCTTGGCCAATCCTTTACAGCCTCTATCTCGTTGCCTTGTGACCCAAATAATTTACTTCCTTTTTAAACAGCGCACACTTTTTGGGACTTAACTTCAGACCAGCGCCAGCTATTCTTTGGAAAACTTCCTCCAAATTCCTAAGATGTTCATCAAAATTCTTGCCCAATACGATGATGTCGTCCAGGTACACCAAGCATGTTTTCCAATGTAGTCCTTTAAGTACCTGGTCCATGAGTCTCTCAAAAGTAGCTGGTGCGTTACAAAGTCCAAAAGGCATCACTTTAAATTGCCAAAGACCATCACCGACACTGAAGGCTGTTTTCTCTTTATCTTCCTCCTTCACCTCCACTTGCCAGTAGCCGCTTTTCAAGTCCAGCGTGGAAAACCATTTCGTACCAGATAGCGAGTCCAGAGTGTCGTCAATTCTTGGCAATGAGTAGCTATCCTTTTTCGTTACGTCATTCAACTTCCGGTAGTACATGCAAAACCTCATTTTTCCATCCTTCTTCTTTACAAGTACTACCGGTGAGCTCCATGGACTAGCTGATGGTTCGATGACGCCGCTGTCGCTCATTTCTTGTATGATTTGACTCACAACTTCCCGCTTCGCCAGTGGAACACTACGTGGAGCTTGACGGATCGGCCTCGCATCTCCAGTGTCAATTTGATGTTTAACAACGTTGGTGCGGCCTGGTTTAGAACCATCCTGGTCAAATATGTTCGCGTACTTTAAGAGCAGTTGTTTTGCCTTACTCTGATATGCTTCCTCTAGCCCCTGAGTTTATGCCGTGATGTCATTTGAAAGATCAGTATTACTAGCTGAAACGTGTTCCTGGAGCTGTTCACAGTTAATAACTACTTCATCCTCTTGGCATCTTCCCAAAATAGCTCCTTTAGTCAGTTTGAGTGGTGACTTGAACTCATTGAGTACTCTTACCGGAATACGTCCATCTTGTTTTGTCATAGCCAGGGTTTTTCCTACAAGTATGTTTAATGCTGATTTGTTTGCTGCTTCGACAACCCACAATTTGTTTGTCCCACAATCTCCATCAACCTTTGCCCAGATGACTGCTTCGGATTTTGGTGGTATTTGCTGACTCTCTTCCACCAGCACTCGTTTACTGCTGATCTTGATGCCCTGGTCGATTAAGAAGTCCACTCCAATTATGATTTCATCAACAATTTCTGCCACTATAAAATTGTGTACTACCGCGACGTTCCCAATTGCGACTTCACATGATACTTATCCTAGAACCGTGCTGTCTTCTCCAGTGGCTGTACGCAATATTGCTCCATGCAATGGTCTTATCTTCTTGTTGACTAAATCCGCTCGAATGATCTACAGTCAGTAAACGTTCCTTTCCATCCACATGTCCTCCGACAGTAAGATTGTTTGACCTTCTTCCAATTTGTGAGATAGAGATTATGGGGCATTCAATTGAGGGAGCCAGCTGTCGCCCCTTGCGGCTTACTCGCTTTAGTTTAACGATTAAGTGGACTTGGAGATTTGCTCATCTCCTTCAGCTCTGCGTTTACGGCCACCCACATTGTTGGAGCTATTGGGACCGGTGCTGCAATGTCGTGCAATATGACCTGGGTTGCCGCACTTGAAACATTTAATAACTCCGGCATTTTTCTGTAGTGATCACTTCAGTGCTTCCAAAATTGTGTCTACCCAATCTGGTCTTTCCACTTCTACACGATGAGCTTTGTATGCTGGTTTACTCAATAAAGAGGCCGTTTCCTGGGTCAATGCATGTGATACCGTTTCAGCAAATGTCAGCTTTGGGTTTGCGTATGTAGCCCGCTTCGTTTCCACGTCCTGTATGCCATTTATAAAACTCTGGATTTTTACCCTCTCGGTGTATTCCACGGGTGCGTCCGCATTTGCGAGATGAGCCAACCTTTCAACATCCGAGGCAAACTCCTGCAAAGTCTCATTCGCTCTTTGGTGACGGTTTTGCAACTCAATTTGGAATATCTGTTTCCCATGCTCGCTTCCATAACGTCTCTCGACAGCGGTCATCAATGCTTCATAGTTGTTCCGCTCTCCTTCGAGAATCGGATTTCGGCTGCTGGCCCTTTCAATGCCACGAACAGAGCTGCAACTTGATCTTCAGCATTCCAGTTTTTTGCTGCCAACGTGTTCTCAAATTGGAGCTTAAATACCTGGAATGGAACCGAACTATGAAACGTTGGGGATTTTACCTTCAGAGTAGACGTTGAAGTGATTGGACGGTACAATTGTAACTCCTGAATCAGATCTTTCAAAGCATCCATCTCGGCCTCCACTTTATCTTGTCATTCACTAACAGCCTCCAGCTGCGATGAGAATTTTGTTTCCTGTGCCTCCAGCTTTGTTGAGATACGCTCTTCTTGTGCTTCGAGCTGTAATGTTATGCGTGCCTCTTGTTCCTTTAATTGTTCTGCAATTTGCGACGCCATGTATGTTTTCTGTTCATCCAACTGTGCTTCAATCTTCGCTGTTATACGTTTCTCCTGCGATTCCAGCTGAGATGACATTTGCGACGACATTTCGGATATACGCGTTTCTTGTGCTTCAATCTTCGACGTTATTTCAGATGACATTTCTGCAATACGTGTCTCCTGTGATTCCATCTTGGATGTTATACGGTTCTCCTGGGATTCAAGTTGAGATGCCAGTTGTGACAACCTTGATGCTACTGTCGATGTTTGTGCAGATATTGCAGCCAATATCATGTTCAAGTCTGTGCTCGTAACTGTCTGCGATGTTTCGTCTTTCTCTTAAATTTTTGTTGTTGTCTCGTCCCCATTAGGATAAAAGACATACTCGTCCACATCAATTCCTTCTACTTCCATTGCCTCTCGTAGCCGTGCCTGAAGTTCGAGTTTAACGCCGCTTGTATTCAATCCACGGCTCTCCAACTACTTTTTCAGTTGCTGTATCTTCAATTCACTGAACTTTGTCATGTCCTTGTTGTCCTCTGGAATTTATTCAACAATTCCTCTTCTGACACCAATTGTAACGATTTTACTTGCAAATCTTCTTATTTTCAATCCTCTGCTAAGTTCGAATCACTAATAAATAACTCCAATAGGTAATAATTCAAAATGGCCTTTATTAAAGTACTTCACAATAACTCTCAACCTATGCAACGAATAGCTTGCTTAATAACCAAACTGATTGATAGCTCAAATGAAACTCTACTATACAAAATAATACTGCTCTTGCTCGCTAGATAGCGTCTTAGTCGAAACTGCTTGACAACTTAAATCAAACTGAATTCCAGCGCCTCTACAATTGCCGTCTTTTATACTCTTTGATTTCAACCTTCGCATCTTCTAGGCGCTTCCAGAATCTACTAGTCCAGCAGCTCTCAAACTTCTCAGCTGTAACTACAATTGCACAATTTTATAGTTTTTCTCATTGCATACTTATAGGAGTATCTCAGATATATGCATGTGTTTGTGCATTGACTCTCCGCTGCTCGTATTCGTACATGGTACATATGTGTAGACGCAATTATTGTTTCGTTTATGTACATACATAGTGATTGATCTATGGATATGAATTCACGTCACTGCTTAGCATCGACTTAGAGACGATGGCATCGCTCAGTGCTGCTAACATTCGTTACAATATGATGAGATTCGGCAAGGTTTTGTAGACAGCCTAGGTAAGTCCAACATCATCTACTTTGCACGAAAAGGCGAACGATTTAAATATGTTACAAAAGATATATTTAACAAGTAAGGAAGGCTAAGTTCTGTTGTAACCGAACATTAAATACTCAGTTAGCTCTCAACATACGGGAAAATAACCATGTAGGAAAATGAACCGAGTGTAACCCTGGAATGTGTTTGTATGACATGTGTATGAAATGATTTTAAGAGTATTTTATGAGGGAGTGGGCCTTAGTTCTATAGGTGGACGCCATTTAGGGATATCGCCATAAAGGTGGATCAGGGTTGACTCTAGGATTTGTTTGTACGATATGGGTATCAAATGAAAGCTGTTAATGATTATTTTAAAAGGGAGTGATCCTTAGTTCCATAGGTGGACGCCGTTTCGAGATATCGACATAAAGGTGGACCAGGGGTGACTCTAGAATGCCTTTGTACAATATGGGTATCAAACGAAAGGTGTTAATGAGGGTTTTAAAAGGGAGTGGTGGTAGTTGTATAGGTGGTCGCCTTTTCGAGATATCGGCATAAAGGTGGAACAGGGGTGACTCTAGAATGCGTTTGTACAAATGGGTATCAAACGAAAGGTGTTAATGAGTATTTTAAAATGTAGTGGGCCTTGGTTCTATAGGTGGACGCCTTTTCGAGATATCGCCATAAAGGTGGACCAGGGGTGACTCTAGAATGTGTTTGTACAATATGGGTATCAAACGAAAGGTGTTAATGAGTATTTTAAAATTGCGTGGGGATTATTTCTATAGGTGGATGCCTTTTCGGGATATCGCCATAAAGGTGAACCAGAGGTGACTCTAGAATGTGTTTGTACGACATGGGTATCAAATTAGAGGTATTAATGAGGGTTTTAAAAGGGAGTGGTGGTAGTGGAATAGGTGGTCGCCTTTTCGAGATATCGGCATAAAGGTGGACCAGGGGTGACTCTAGTATGCATTTGTACAGTATGGGTATCAAATGAAAGGTGTTAATGAATATTTTAAAAGGGAGTGGGCCTTAGTTCTATAGGTGGATGCCTTTTCGAGATATTGCCCTAAAGGTGGACCATGGGTGACTCTAGAATGTGTTTGTAATATATGGGTATCAAATTAAAGGTATTTATGAGGGTTTTAAAAGGGAGTGGTGGTAGTTGTATAGGTGGTCGCCTTTTCGAGATATCGCCATAAAGGAGGACTAGGGGTGACTCTGGACTTTGTTTTTACGATATGGGTATCAAATGAAAGGTGTTAATGAGTCTTTTTAAAAGGGAGTGGGCTTTAGTTCTATAGGTGGTCGCCTTTTCGAGATATCACCATAAAGGTGGACCAGGGGTGACTCTAGAATATGTTTGTACGATATGGGTATCAAATGAAAGGTGTTAATGAGTATTTTAAAAGGGTGTGGGGCTTAGTTCTATATGTGGACACCTTTTCGATATATCGCCATAAAGGTGGACCAAGGGTGACTCTGGAATGTGTTTGTACGATATGGGTATCAAATTAAAGTTATTAATGAGGCTTTTAAAAGGGAGTGATTGTAGTTGTATATGTGAAGGCGTTTTCCAGATGTTGACCAAAATGTGGACCAGGGTAACCCAGAACATCATCTGCTGGATACCGCTAATTTATTTATATATATAATACCACGAACAGTATTCCTGCCAAGATTTCAAAGGTTTTTTATTTCGCCTTGCAGGACTTTTTCATTTCATTCTACTTAATATGGTAGGTGTCACACCCATTTTACAAAGTTTTTTTCTAAAGTTATATTTCGCGTCAATAAACCAATCCAAATACCATTTTTCATCCCTTTTTTCGTATTTGATATAGAATCATTGCATTTTTTTCGTTTTTGGTAATTTTCGATATCGAAAAAGTGGGCGTGGTCATAGTCGGATATCGGCCATTTTTATACCAATACAAAGTGAGTTCAGGTAAGTACGTGAACTAAGTTTAGTAAAGATATATCGATTTTTGCACAATTTATCGTGTTAACGGCCGAGCGGAAAGACAGACCGTCGACTGTGTATAAAAACTGGGCATGGCTTCAACCGATTTCGCCCTTTTTCACAGGAATAAGTTATCGTCCCAGAAACTAAGCCCCTACCAAATTTCACAAGGATTGGTAAATTTTTGTTCGACTTATGGCATTAAAAGTATCCTAAAAAAATTAAATGAAAAAGGGCGGAGCCACGCCCATTTTGAAATTTTCTTTTATTTTTGCATTTTGTTGCACCATATCATTACTGGAATGATGACATAATTTACTTATATACTCTAAAGATATTAAATATTTTGTTAAAATTTGACTTTAAAAAAATTTTTTTCTCCGAATTTGATAATTTTTATTAAGCATACATATAGTAATAGGAGTAACGTTCCTGCCAAATTTCATAATGATATATTCAACGACTGCCAAATTACAGCTTGCAAAAATTTTAAATTACCTTATTTTAAAAGTGGGCGGTGCCACGCCCATTGTCCAAAATTTTACTGATTTAAAGTTTCATCGCTTTATCCGTCTTTGGTAATGAATTATCCCACTTTTTCGGTTTTTCGAAATTTTCGATATCGAAAAAGTGGGCGTGGTTATAGTCCGATATTGTTCATTTTAAATAGCGATCTAAGATGAGTGCTCAGAAACCTACGTACCAAATTTTATCAAGATACCTCCAAATTTACTCAAGTTATCGTGTTAACGGACGGACGGACATGGCTCAATCAAATTTTTTTTCGATCCTGATGATTTTGATATATGGAAGTCTATGTCTATCTCGATTCCTTTATACCTGTACAACCAACCGTTATCCAATCAAAGTTAATATACTCTGTGAGCTCTGCTCAACTGAGTATAAAAATGAAAGTATCAATAATAGAGCTACTAAGGAATTGTATAACACAGCTTCAGACAAATATTGTTAACTCTCAAAAAATTTAGAATCAACTTGTATGAGGCAATGTTGGCCTGCCTGGGAATATTTAATTGACAATACAAATACAACACGCAATAGCAAACTTACATTTGTGTCCCGCTTGAAAAAATACATTTATAGGGTCAACTTATGCAGGTGGTAACTGAACGGTTTCTTCATTGGGAGACAAATTAATTGAAATAATGTGCCGGGATTGCGTTATTGTGCATGATGTATGTAAAATGCTTGCAATGTTATATCGTATCCATGTTGGAATTTAATACCATTCTCAGTGTCATGCAATAGTTGGCATACCGCGGATATTTGGCAAATATTATCGAGAACTTGGAACAATTAGATGAAGATTTGTGTCTCGTGGTCAACGATTCCATTAAGAATGTAAAAGCGTTATACGTTTATGAATCACATATGTCACTACTGCTGCAGTTTGCTATTTCCTATATGGGCGCGGAAAGGATTTGTTACGGCCGTTAGCACTTATACTAAAAGAAAAATTGATGTTTCGTTAAGTTACCTCGCCAAAAGCCTGTTAGCTTTGGGGGTAAACGGAAGGCGTGGAATGGAACTCGGTCACTTGAATTAACGCAGCCGCAGTATACGCACGCTCGAGAGTCTTACAGCTACCAATTTTTTAAACCATATAAAACGTCACACCGCCAGAACGCAGAGCAGAGTTTCCGTATATACTAAAAGCTAACATTGTAGCAATTGCATGTTTGCTTTTTAAACTCTACTTTCTATTTTTATATTGCACATTCCCTTGAAATAAAATACTATTGTAAATTTCAATAGTAATCACTGCGTATTAATCAGGGCGACGAAATGAATTGATATAGCCATGTCCGTCTGTCCGTCCGTCTGTCTGTTTGAACGCAAACTACTCCCTCAAATTTTGAGATATCTCAATGAAATTTGGCACAAGGATGTATTTTTGTATTATATTAGACATTTGTCGGATCCGATAGTTTCGGACCACTATAACATATATCTCCCATACAACCGCTCGTTCAGATAGAAAGATTTTTGGCCATTTCTCCCTTAATTTAGAAAGTATTAACGTGAAACTCGGTGATATATATTTTAATATATCATAGAAGATTTTCTGAAAAAGCACTTTGATCAGAGCTATATATAGTATATATCCCATACCACCGACCGTTCAGATAGAAAGATTTTTGGAAATTTCTCCCTTAATTTCCAATATAACAACGTTAAACTTGGTTATATTTATTCTAATTTATCATAAAAGATTTCATGAAAAAATCATTTCGATCGCAGCTATATATAATATATATCCCATACAACCGATCGTTCGGATAGAAAGATTTTTAGCCATTTCTCCCTTAATTTCCAATATAAAAACGTTAAACTTGGTTATATTTATTCTAATTTATCATAGAAGATTTCCTGAAAAATTCACTTTGATCGGAGCTATATGTATATAGTATAAACAAATCCCATACAACCGTTCATTCAGATGGAAAGATTTTTGGCCATTTCTCCCTTAGTTTCCAATATAAAAACGTGAAACTTGGCGATATATATTCTAATATACCATAGAAGATTTCCTGTAAAATTTATTTCGATCGGAGCTATATATAGTATATATCCCATACAACCGATCTTTCAGATAAGGGGATTTTTTGCCATTTTTTTATATTTATCTTAAAATCGTTTAGGTATGTACATCTGTTCACTATATATTTCTTATCTTATGCAGCGCATTATTTGGAGTTTACGAATGGGATAAGATTATTGTTCAGCCCCATTCATGAAAGGTATGAAGTCTTCAGCACATCCGAAGACAGTCCCCTCCTTACCTGTTTTTAATTATTTTATTTTCAAGTTTTTAGACTTTATTTAATTGCCTATTATTTCTCTTTCTATTTAGTTCATTTACTTACTTACTTACTTAATTGGCGCTTAACCGTCTAAACGGTTATGGCCGTCAAACAAGGCGCGCCAGTCGCTCCTTCGCTCCGCCAACTGGCGCCAATTGGTCACACCAAGGGAGTTTAAATCGTTTTCCACCTGGTCTTTCCAAGAGATTGGGGGGCGCCCTCTACCTCTGCTTCCATAGGCGGGTTCCGATAGAAACACCTTCTTGGCCGGAGCATCATTTTTCATTCGCACAACATGGCCTAGCAGCGCAGCCGCTGCGTTTTAATTCGCTCGACTATGTTGATGTCTGCGTATAGCTCGTACAGCTCATCATTAAATCTTCTTCGGTACTCGCCATCGCCAACGCATAGAGGTCCATAAATCTTTCGAAGAACTTTTCTCTCGAACACTCCCAAAGCCGCTTCATCTGCGGTTGTCATGGTCCATGCTTCTGCCCCAGGGCGGGAACGATAAGTGACTTATGGAGTATGATTTTCGTTCGCCGAGAGAGGACTTTACTTTTCAATTGCCTAGCTAGTCCAAAGTAGCATTTATTGGCAAGATTGATTCTTCGTTGGATTTCAGTGCTGATGTTGTTGCTAGTGTTGATGCTGGTTCCCAAATAAACGAAGTCTTTTACTATTTCGAAATTATGGCTGCCAACAGTAGCGTGGTTGCCAAGGCGCGTATTAGTTCATTTAGCGACTCGTTATTACAAGGACTCTTTCCTGACAATTTGTTACCATCTAAGTCCTCAATACATAATCGTTCCAAAAACTTTACTCGACTCTGCGCCACGTATGCTTGTCCCTCCTCCAACTCCAAAATATATTGATGTCACTTCTACCGGACTGTATGTAACATTTGTTCCAAATATGAGCCAAATCCGACATCATAGGTCGATTTCTATTCATGTATGTATTATGTGTTCCAAATATGATATCTCGATCTTTGCGCCACCTAGCGGCGATATTTTTTCATAGGTCGCTTTCTGTTCTTTTATGTATTATGTGTTCCAACTATGAGCCAAATCGGACCACAAATACGATTTTTGTGAATATCTCGATCCTTGCGCCACCTAGCGGCGATTTTTTTCATAGGTCGCTTTTTATCCTTGTATGTATTATTTGTTCCAAATATGAGCCAAATCGGACCACAAATACGATTTTTGTGAATATCCCGATCCTTGCGGCACCTAGCGGCGTTTTTTTTCATAGGTCGCTTTACATTCTTGTATGTATTATGCGTTCCAAACGTGAGCTCGATCGGACCACAAATACGATTTTTGTGAATATCTCGATCCTTGCGCCACCTAGCGGCGATTTTATTCTTGCATGTATTATGTGTTCCAAATATGAGCCAAGTCGGTCCACAAATACGATTTTTGTGAATATCTCGATTCTTGCGCCACCTAGCGTCGCTTTCTATTCTTGTATGTATTATGTGTTCCAAATATGAGCCAAATCGGGACACAAATATGATTTTTGTGAATATCTCGATCCTTGCGCCACCTATCGGCAATTTTTTCTCCTTATTATTGCATTGTCATCGGGTTCTGAACTATATTCGAAGTTTCAAGCTTGTAGCTTAGCGGGAAGTTACTTAAATTTCAATTACAAAATTCGTTCAAAACGGCCGTGCATGCGGCAGGCCCTGTCAAGTCAAGTTAAAGAAAACCGTTTAAAAATATAATACACGGTCCACGTGGTGACATAAAGAGAAACTCAACATGTATGGTTGATGGGAACTGCTCGAAACGTTATCCTAAGTAATTGGTTACGGAAACAGTAAGCGGCAATGATGGATACCCTTTGTACCGTCGTCGATCAACTGATGATAATGGAAGATCAACAGTGATTAAATTTTAAACCATGACTTGGAAGTTGATAATCGCTGGATCTTTCCTTAGGTTAGGTTGAACTGGCCGGTCCATGAGGACCTCACATAGACTGAATAAATCCGTAATGTTACCAGAAGTTTGTTTTAAAGACCAAACTGAAAAAACCTATCAAAAACCAGGACATATGTTATAAAATAACTCCGTCCTCTTGGCAAATACTAGAAGTTTCGTTGGATTTAGGCCACTTGCTTCTTCTAGATCTGACAGCTGTATCACTCCTAATAGCTGTAGTCTTAGCCTGGCAAGCGCATGGCACGAGCACAGAACGTGCTCGATCGTTTCCTCCTCCAGCCCGCACTTCCTACATCTGCTATCACTGACCAAGCCTAATTTAAAGACATGTGACGCCAGAAGGCAGTGCCCAGTCAGAATACCCGTCATGAGTCTACAGTTCTCTCTTTTTAATGATAGAAGCAACTTTGTTAGTCTAAGGTTGTAAGACCTGCACATAATCTTCGAAATTTTACAGCCCCGCGCTTGAACCTACGCCTTTCCTGCTTGGTCGATCATATGCACCTCTTGCCTTCGTCTAATTTCGCCAATTATAATTGGGACATCTACGGAGCAAGCTTCAAGGAATGCGCCCTTTTTATAAAAGTTAACACGATTGCAGCTTGCGCTATTTTCTTCCGGGGTTTCTACTGCTTTGCTTGCGGCTACTTTTTCCGCTTGGAAAACGCTACAGTAATCCGGAAGCCTGTAAGATCTGTTTATTTCCGGATCAGCACAGTATACCGCAGACCTTACTTCTTCCACTACTTTGGAAACATCTGTGTACACATGTATCGCCTCGTCCGCCATTTGGGTACCCTTGCGCCAACCGTCCACCTCTATTGTGGCCTTAAGATCGCCCTCGCAGCGAAGATAGGGAGTCAGGTAGTCTGTTCGTCTTGTGATTGATGACACTATACTACTATGGCCGTATGGTCGGCGCTCAAGCTGCCCCGAGGCACCGAGCCTGGTTGCAGTTGTTAACGCTATGTTCTTTGCTACCAGGTCTACAGGTGGAATGTGCAGTATGGCATACAGTGCAGCTGTAGGGGTTGTTTTTGGGGCTCCCGTAATGCTAAGCTTTGATAGTCTGTATACTCCCTCTAATTTTTTTAGGTAGGTTGCTTTTTATGTGGCTTTCCACTAAACAACAACTCCATAATATAGGATAGGGCTTACAATCGCTGTAAAAACCCAATGAGAAAGAGAGGGCGATAAGCCCCACGTACACCCCAGCATTCGTTTACATGCATAAAGTGCCGTTGAGCTTCCATGACAGCTTACTGTCTAGGATGATTCCTAGATACTTTGTGCAAGGTTTCTCCTGTAGGGTCACCCGTCCTAACTTAGGCCTGATCCAATTTGGGACCTTGTACCTCTTTGTAAAAAAGACCATATCCGTCTTATTCGCGTTGTCTTTCAACCCGACATTTGATGGCCAGGTATGAATATCCCGAAGCGCCCGATCCTCTTTGAGGCACTTTCCACTTATGACAATTACAAGGTCATCCGCGTAAGCCGTAAGTTTTACGAGTCCCTCATCAAATCGCCTGAGCAGTTGGTTGATGACCAGCGTCCACAGCAGTGGTGATAGCACACCTCCCTGTCCACTGATTTCGTGGCCTCGTACAATCCCCATTGTGATGTAATCTTCCTGCAATTTAACATGCAGCCGATCCATCTGGTTAAGGTTGGATGTACTTTAATGTTATTAAGACCATCCATAATCGCCCATTTAGAAACATTATTGAAAGCCCCGGCAATGTCTAAGAAGACTCCTAGAGCATATTTCTTATATTCCAGGGCTTTCTCTAAGCTTATTACCACCCTATGCAATGCGGTGTCTACTGACTTGTCTTTGGTGTACGCATGTTGTGTTGTGGAGAGCAGCTTTTCATCCACGTTGGACTTTATGTACACTTCTATCAGCCTCTCAAAGGTTTTGAGCAGAAATGATGTTAAGCTAATGGGTCTATAATCTTTGGGATACACGTGAACAATCTTCCCCACCTTTGGTAGGAAAGCTACACGAGCAGTTCTCCAAGAGTGCGGTACATGATTCAGTCTTATGCACCCATCGAAAATTATTTTAAGCCATTCCAAGACTGTCCTACTTGAAACTGGTAGCATGGCCGGGAATATACCATCTGGGCCCGGCGACTGAAACTTAGAAAACGTTTTCACTGCCCATTCGATTTTGGTCTCGGTCACCAAGCCCGGCACTACCCCGCTCCGTGATCGAAGTGTGAGTGCTGTCTGCTGGCTCTTCTAAACCATCTCCCGATTGTAGATGAATATGGAGAAGCACCTCAAGGGATTCCTCACTATTGCGTGACCATTTCCCGTTCTTTTTCTTTATTAGTCCCTGGACTATATTTCCCCTTGCTAGGACTTTCCTCAACCCTGCTGTTTCGCTGGAGCAATCTATATCCGTACAGAAACTTTCCATGAGATTCTTTTCGCCCTGGAAATTTCACGCTTATAGATCCTCTGTAGATCCCTGCACTCTTCCCGACACACTTCGCTTTCCGCGGTCTTTGCGAGCTTAAACCTGTTTTCTCAGAAGACTCAGCTCATTGCTCCATGGCGGCTTTGCTTTTCCTCTGAATATTCTTAAAGGACAAGCTTTGTTATACGCAGTCATAAGCATCCTTGTTAGGAATTCATCCGACTCCTCCAGTTCTGCCACATATGCAACCTCTTTGGGTTTTCCCAGTCTAGTTTCTACCTGTTTCTGCAATTTAGTCCAGTTCGTTGACCTAGGGTTTCTAAAGGTTCCTCCCTTCTCTACTCTCTTTAGGGGGATGCTGAAGCTGATATACGCATGGTCGGAGAAAGATGGTTTATCAAGAACCATCCAATCATACCTTGATATATCATGCTCGGAGCTCAGTGTAATATTCTAAACATTGCTGGAGGTTGGACCAATTTATGTAGGGACATTTCCCCTATTGGCTATGTGCAAATTGGTTTTGCAGGATGTAACAAAATAGAGATTCGCTTCTCTCGTTCATATCTGCTCCTCCCCACGCATTATGGCGCGCATTTGCATCCGCCCCTATGACCAACAGCCCTTTGCACCCCTCGTCCTGTACTAGCCTCTTGCACTCCATCGGTGGAACTTCCGCAGCATGGGTCATATAGCAGGATGCCAGGATAAATGCCTGCTTATTCCTTTGCTCAACGGCTACCACTATGAGGTCCTCAGTAGTGTAATTAAGCAGCATATATCAATGCAGTTGTTCCTTTACCATTACTACCGCTCGCACTCGTCCTTCCGTTTGCGCCTGGTAAATGCCAAATCCGCGCGCGCTAAGTCCGAAACATTTCCTCAAGATGAGAGCCACAACTCCTGGATCAGCGCCACGTCAAACGAACCCTCCTCAAGGGTTAGGAGGAGTTCGCTCGACGCCACTTTTCTGTGTTGGAGGTTTATCTGTAGGACTCGCAGCACCATTGGGCTTTTTGTCCCCCTCCAGCACTTTCGTCGTGACGTCGTCATCTTCCCTTACCATTTTGGTTTAGAGTGTTTGAAGCCCCTTCAGCCTCTTGTAGCTGTTGCGCCTGGTGTTCCTCTGTGCGACTCACAGCACCATCTGGCTGTTGATCCTCTTCTAACACCTTCGTGGTGACGTCGGCTACCTGTCTTTTTTCCCTTATGCTTTTGCGGTCCTTTTCGACTTCGCCCACTTCCAGCGTGTTATGATTTTTATCCTCGGGACTTCTTTTCCTGAGTCGCATATAAATTTTGCCTGCACAAAAGGACATTTTTCCAAGCTGCGTGTACAATATATCCTCCGCCTGCTTGTTTATTTGGAATATGTAAACCTGATCTTCCTCCGTAGGCCGAGGTAGAGTAAGTACCTTCCAATCCTGTGTCGATATGTTCGGATTCTGATTCTGCAGAAGTCGCAGTGTATCCTCCGACATCATCACGCATGGTATCCATACCTTAACTTTTGGTACCGTGGGGTTTTCGCTTTATCCACCACCTCAAACGGCGCGTTCGTGCCATGCCTTTGGAGGTTTGGAACCACTTCCTGCAGCCACCGCAAACTCGCGATATTGTCGCATGCTGTCATCTTCACACCATTATACCATCCCCCCGAATCAAAGGTTGGAAGGAGCTTACTTGATTTTTCCGGCATCATCTCAAGCATTAAGCTCATAAGCTCCCTTTCTACAGATCTCCACCTTTCACTTCTCATCTTTCTGAAAGGACTGCTACGATCAACCAGCGCCACAGTCAGTGAATGTCGGAGCCTTAGCTTTAACTCCCCTTAGCACCTCCGGGAAAGCCGGAGTGTTAGCGTTATCTCTCTTTGGCTTTTCTCATACTTCCGTAGTTGGAACTTCCCTCTGATTCGCAGCTTTCGAGGTAGTTGCTATCTCGGTATTGGGGCCCATCCCTCTTACAGCTTTGGGCCTACTTGACTTGTCTGTGAGACTACCCTGCCTCGCAACTCTAGGACTGGGTCCTTTTTGCCTCTTGAAAGCAGGCTTGTCGCCTTCCGCCGAACGATGCCTCTTTATTCTGCCATTCGACGCATCTTCCTC
This sequence comes from Eurosta solidaginis, assembly GCF_040869045.1. Lineage (NCBI taxonomy): Eukaryota > Metazoa > Arthropoda > Insecta > Diptera > Tephritidae > Eurosta > Eurosta solidaginis. The sequence continues at coordinate 25,829,518 of NC_090324.1, read as the reverse complement.
CTCGTACCGGTCGCAGAACCGAGGGTTTGTCGCAGCAAATCTTTTGAACTGCCTTCGACCTACTTCTCCCGCCTCATGGGCCCATTCCAAGCACTCCATCTCCACTTCTGTTGGGTCGAACACTGCTCCCAAGCATTCTACAATTCTTAGTGCTGCACGGTACTGGGACTGAGCTCTTTTACTTCGTCTGCTCCGTACCCTTCTCCACTCTTCCTTCTCCACACTCCGTGTGCATTTGTGGGCTTTTCCAACAAGGGGTTCATTGAATCAGTACTACTCTTGCTCCCCGAGTCCGACGCATCGCTTAATGTGTATTTGTCGTTCTTGGCTTGCGACTCAGTCCTCCTCTTATCATCCTCCTTATTACAATTTGGTAATGAGTCGTTCATCTTGGTCGTACGACCACCTGTCCGACAAGGCGGGCTCAGCGGTCCAGTATTAATATACGGGGAAAGAACCGTCAGTCACTGCAGCGCCCCTTACTGTGGTAAGGTCATCAATACCTCCCGAGGTGTCCCGGTATCGGGAAGGCTCCGTTCGAATACAGCCGAATGTATCCCCTGGCTGCGAATCGTCCAATAGGCATGGTCTGCATAACACCCTGGATTAGGGGGTTGGCAGTTCTTGGTCACCGACATCCCGCCGCCCCCCTATGAGAAGAAACGACGTAGATGCCAGTCCTAAACAGCTCCGCCTCATATTCGGGCGCTATAGGTATCGGCTAAGCCCTCACACCAACGACAAGGTGCCTACCCTAGTGAGGGTAGATCGTTACTTATTCACCATTGTTGCAATTCGGTGAAATCTATTAAATATATTTGCAATTATAAAGGCAATGATAGGCCGTTCTTGGTGTTGTGAATGAAAATCGAAATGACGAAATTCTTCAATATCAAATGGGTTGATACATCAGTAGCAATGAAGCAATATGGCCCACTTTTTCTTTTTCGATACATGAAAGTTATCCAACCGTTATGCACTTAGCTATTCATTTAGAAAATGAACAACGTGTGTAATTCGCGGATCAAAACGCTGCCCAAAGAGCCGCAAATCCACCGTCAAAAGCGCTCACTGCATTCTTCAAATTGTGCCAAAATGATGTATTTGCAAAAGCGTTGTTTTTTCGAATAAAGAATTTCAAAGACGTCAACAAGGAACACCAGTTCATGGCTTCGCTAATATGTTTTTTAAAAGTGCTTTAGGACGAATGTATACCGTGCATCCTAACAATGCTGAGTGTTTCTATTTACGTATGCTGTTAATAAATATTCGTGGTCCAACTTCTTTTCAAAATTTGAAGAGGTCAATGGAAATTTTTGCGTGACGTATCGTGAGGCCTGTCAAAGATTGGACTTACTTGAGTGTGATGCACATTGGGATAACGCCCTTAATGATGCGTATCTTACATCTTCTCCACATCAAATAAGAACATTGTTATCAATTTTGGTATCAACATGTAGCCCATCAAACCCAAATGAGTTATGGATAAAATATCGGGATTGAATGAGCGAAGATCCTTTGCGTCACATTAGTGTTATGACTTTAAACCAAGTTTTGGAGTTCACTAACGAAATATGTGTTCTTTGATGGCTAATAAAACATTGGAACAACTTGGTATGGCCTCGCCCAATTGACCAATGCATGGTTAATTAAATCGAGAAGTAGAACGCGAACGGAATTTGGTATCCAATGAATTGGCAACATTTTCTCATGCAAATATTCAAAAGCTAAATGCAGAGCAAAAAGGAGCTTTTGATACAATTATGCATGTTGTCGAAAATGCGCTTGGTGGATTTTATTTTTTGGATGCTCCTGGAGGAACTGGAAAAACATTTTTAATTCTTTGCTTTTGGCTGCTTTACGACCACAAAATAGAATTTTTTTGCACTAGCGTCGTCTGGAATCGCAGCTACTTTGTTGCACGGCGGTCGAACGGTGCATTCTGCATTTAAGTTGCCTTTAAATTTTCAAACTTATTGATCATCCGACATGTAACATTTCAAAGACGTCCGGAATGGCAAAGGTGTTGCAACAATGTGCTTTAATTATATGGGACGAATGTGTCATGGCTCATAAGAAGTCATTGGAAACGCTGGAAAGAACATTACGCAATTTACAACAAAATCAAAATTTGTTTGGTGGAGTTTTGGTATTGTTAGCCGGTGATTTTCGGCAGACATTGCCAGTTATCCCAAAATCTACTGCTGCTGATGAACTAAATGCATCTTTCAAATCTTCCAATTTGTAGAGGTTTGTAAAAACAATTAAACTTGAAACGAACATTCGTGTTCAACTGCAAGGGGAACCAAGAGCTGCCTTATTTTCCAGACAGTTGCTATATATTGGAGATGGTAAAATTGGTGCTGACAATATGGGATTGATAGCATTACCCCGAAGCTTTTGCCAATTTACTGAAACCAAAGAACAACTGGTTGCGAAGGCCTTTCCCAATTTAAGAGAGCAGTACCAAAATCATGCTTGGTTAAGTGAAAGAGCTATTTTGGCAGAAAAAAATAAAGATGTCAACGAAATGAATGCAAATATTCAGTCGTAAATAATTGGAGAATTGGTATCAAAGAAGTCAATAGATACTGTCATCCATCAACAAGATGTTGTGAACTGTCCCACAGGATTTCTAAATTCACTCGATGTGCCGGGACGGCCCGTAAATAATTTAGAGCTAAATATTGGGCTACCTGTGATAATGCTATGAAATATTAATCAACCAAAACTGTGTAATGGCATCAGACTTGCAGTGAAAAGGCTTATCATTGAAGCCACAATTTTAACTGGAAAATGCAAAGGTGAAGATGTATTGATTCCAAGAATTCCCATGATATCAACTGAAATGCCATTTGTGTTTAAACGCCTTCAATTTCCCGTGCGACTTGCTTTTACCATAACGATTAATAAAGCACAAGGCCAATCTTTCCAGGTCTGTGGATTAGACTTGGAATATCCAGTTTTTTCCCACGGACAGCTTTATTTTGGATGTTCAAGAGTTGGTAAGCCTTCAGCGTTATTCGTTTTCAGTCAAGACGGAAAACCCAAAAACGTTGTTTATCAAAGAGCATTGCAATGATTTTTTCTAAATAATTGCTGCTGAAGTTGTTCTAACATGACTGCATATCCATATTTCATTTGATTTTCACAAGCCATTTTTTAATAACTTCTGTAATTATGTAAGCTTTTATAAAATAAAATAAAACTACAATGAACAATTTAAAGTTGCTCAACAGGAGTCAAAAATTACTTCAGTTATATCTAATTTATTTTCGGCGAAACGAAGCGAGGGGTCTTTGCTAGTTTATTATAAGAACATGTATATATAGATATGTAGATATACAGCCCAATTCTAAACAAAAATTACTTGCGAGTTTTTTCACTTCTCCCATTCCTTGTATTCTAAATAAAAATCCCTTGTGAGTTTTTTCACTTCTCCTGAACAATTGAGATGTCTCGCAGACTCGGCGGAGTGAAGGTACCACAATTGTGTTTGGATTATTTAAATAAGCTAGTCACGCGACGCTTGCGACCACACGTCCCCACAAAATATTTAATTTCACTCTCATTTACACATTTTCATACACATAAGTTTAGAGTATTGTAAAGTATCGCATTGTCATTTTTTCATACACATATTTATAAATACATCTGTATATCATAATTGTTCATACTTCAACTTTTAAATTGAATATTGCACGAAGTATAACTTGTACGACGTAACGTAACTTGAAAGAGACATGTGGTCACCGCAACGCGCAAATCCCCCAACTACGAATTCGCCACAGCCAAAAATTACCATCTGGCATGCACAACCATATGTTCAGCTACCACTGAACAATAATTTGTCGGCCGTTCTTATTGGATATTATTATATCGTGAAAAGCATCGCAGCTTGCTAATTTTTTCCATTCGCAAACTCATTATCCTTTTTGTCGGCTAACACAATTTGTAAATTTATCACCTTTTTTAAAGTCATCGTGGTTTGGTTGCTGCTTAGTGAACAGCTTCAGTGAACAAATAAAAGTGAATAAGCTGTATGTTAATATCTGCAAAAAAATTCAGTTCCAAGTGACCTAACCCAACGCCACTCCTACTGTGCTCTACTTGGCTTGCAATCGATTATGTGCAAGGAACATCAAGCATTCGTACACCTATACGCGGTAATACTTGGTAAGTTGCAAGAAGAAACTAGCTGAAGGAATTTGCGCACACATTCGACGCAACACCATGCAAATCGCCATCCAAAGCGAAGTCATCATCAGGCGTCCAAATAGTCATCAGCCCTACCTTCACCCAAAATATCCGGGTAAGTCTCGAAGTAACTAATAGTCACCAATAGTCGCCATCGAAGAAACCAGCGGTTTTCATAATATACATACATATACATATATTAAGTATAACCCACCGAATAAATTTTGGTGGCTCCCGCCAAATACAAATTTCTCCCGCCAGAATAATATTTTCCCGCCAAAATACATTATATATATATATATATATATATATATATATATATATATATATATATATATATATATATATATATATATACTCTCACCCCAATATACCCCTGTACAGGCATGCTTAACGAACGAAACGATATCATTTCGTTACGATAATCAACGCTAATAAACGAAACGAAGTCACTTCGTTTCGTTTATTAACGTTGATTATCGTAACGAAATGATATCGTTTCGTTCGTTAAGCATGCCTGCCCCTGTACATAAAAGCGGTGCATTAAAAAATTTCGAGGCAAATCCCACACACACTTGCACAAAGTTAGCTCATTGCCCTTTAATACTTGTGTCCCTTGCGGTTTAATTTAAATATATATACCCACATCTGTATTATTATTAGCGATACCCAGCAGTAAATTCGGCTACATTTATATTTCTTGAAATACCCAGCAGTAAATTCTGCAGGTCATCCCAACTGTTCCAGATTACTCCCAATTCAGTCTAACTGGTCCTAGACTACACCACTCTCGACCAATAGGAAAGTTTCTGCCTTTGGTATTCCCTCATAAATAAACACCAGGCAGTCCTCAAAAATTCCCAAAATAGCTAAAGTGAAATTAAGCAAGGCCCTGTTTAGAATAGCTACCGTGGTCGAAAATAAATTTATATCCGAAACGGATCTCTTTTCGGAAAAGATAAATATATCGATGTGTTCTGGGAAAGGGTACAGAGCGCATATGACGCCGTCGTAGAGTCAGATGACAACGACCTTCCCGAAGACTTTAAGGACTGAGCTTTCAATAAATACCGCGCCTGCCTTATAGCGTATGAGGACACAAAGGCAAGAATAGGCGATCAGCTCCAGCTAAAAGTACTAAGCAATCCCATCCCCGCTACAACCACCACTCCCCATGAAAGTTCCGCAATGCACCTCAAAGTATCCGCCTGTGACACCGAAGTCTTTTACGGGATCAATGGCCGTCCTTCCGTGACATGTTCACGGCGGTCTATATCAACCCCCCCAAACTCTCGAGCACTCAAAAACTGTGCCACCTCAGGTACAAGACCCAAGGAAAAGTGGGCCAAATAGTGAAGCAATTCCCACTTAGTGATGACAACTTTGCTCTGGCGTGGGAAGCCCTGAAATCCCGATATGAAAATAAAAGAGTCTTGGTCGATAACCAAATAAAAGTCCTCATGAACCTCACGGTCATTCAGACTGAAAACAGCGAAGACATCCAAAGACTGCAATCTTCCGTTAATAACTGCGTCCCGATATTAGCAACCCAACATGTCTCGACAGAGAGTTGGGACCCCATATTAATATACCTGGTAACCTCAAAACTCCCAGAAAATACTGTTGCGCTTTGGGAACAATCATTAAGTTCGCGAAGAGACCTCCCGAACTGGTCCATTTCTGACAACTCGTTACGAGATAGTGGAAAGGGTGGATCAATGGCGACCAGCAAACCCCGATACAATCCACCCTCCACAAATATCTCAAGGCCTCCCCCAAGTCAGAACAGCCCCCCAGTTCAGGCAGGGTCAAACCTAAATCCAAAGCCACAACCCGCGCACAATAGCAACTACTACCAAAATCGAACAAATGCTCATGTGGCAGAGCATCAAAAAATCTGCAGAATGTGCAAGCAGTCCTCCCACACGCTACAAAGCTGCTTGCGTTACAAGAAGCTGGCAATCCCTGAGCGAAAAAAATTCGTGAGAGATAACAACCTGTTCGAAAGTTGTCTGTCTCAAACCCACATCTTAACAGATTGCACCAGTACAAGAACGTGCCTCTACTACCAAGGTCACCACAACTCCACCTTTCATGACACCGCACCCCTCATCATACCACTGGACCGCGAAGAGCAACATCCCAAGTAGCAACTAGTCAGGACGTTACCAACCCAGAACCCAACGAAGAACTTCCCACCACCTCAAACGCTGCCCGCATCCAATCGTTGCATGCAAAAGATGATTGCTAATCATCCTCCCTAAAGCGATAGTGTCTATAGAACACCGAGGGGACTGCTTCAGGCTCAGAGCCTTAGTGGATCAAGGGCCAGAACGTAGCTTCATTTCCGCAAAAGCTCAGATCAAGCTAGGCCTCCCATATAGCCACTCCCTATTTGAAATATCGGGCATGGGAGGCGGAGTTGTACTAACCTCCAAAAAGTTGTGCTAACTGACCCTAGTCTCAAATGACCACAAGGTAAAAATAAAGGCCCAGGCAATAGTGCTACCTCAGCTCACTAGGCAACTCCCAACACTCAGGCTTAACCAAATGCGTAAATGGTCCCATCTCAAGCTAGCAGACCAGAATACTCACAGCCCCTCCCAAATTTATCTGGTATTAGGTAGTGACCTTATCCCACAAATAATACTAAATGGCATCGAAAAGATCTCCCCCACACTGCCAGCCAAAAACATAATATTTGGCTGTATAATAAGTGGCCAAACCACCGGATCACACTCCTATCAAGTGTGGGAAGTGACGAATGTCCAGCTGAATGAACAGCTAAGGCTATGATATTGAAGAAATACCCAGAGTGCGAGTGGAAACCCCAGAAGATAAAATGTGCGAATACTTTTATCAAAGCACAACTACTCCCATGGATGACGGTCGATAAATGGTTCGGCTCCCCTTTAAACCAACATTACCGAAAGATATCGACTTAGGGCAATCCCGTACTGCAGCCCTTCGCCAGTTCCACGGTATGGAACGTACCCTCTCAAAAAAGGGCGATCTCAAGCAGCAATACGACCAGGTACTCGAAGAATATCTGTCCCTAGGCCACATGGAAGAATGCAGTCCCACCGAAGTAGAATGTTGAGGTAAATACAGCTCATTCTATCTCCCTCACCATGCAGTCGTAAGGCCAGACAAGAAGACAACAAAAGTGAGAGTTGTATTCAACGCCTCTAAAAAGTCGGGTTCCGGTCACTCCCTTAACTATATTTTATGTACCGGACCAACCCCCAAACCCGATCTTCGACTAGTGTTGTTGAGATGGCGAACATATAAATATGTGTTTAATGGCGATGTCGAGAAAATGTACCGCCAAATTCTCTTGCACACCGATGACCGAGAATACCAACGGATAATATTCCGAACCCCCGAACACAGTCCAATAAAGGACTACAAGTTAAAAACGGTCACCTTCGGGGTTAACTGCGCGCCTTTCCTTGCTATTCGCACTCTACACGAGCTGTCGAAAGATATAGCCGATTCCCATCCACGCGCAGCCCCAATACTAAAATCCGAGACGTATGTTGACAATATTTTATCTGGCAGTCATGATCTCCAATCAGCCGAGCAAACCCTAACAGAGACTATTGACGCTCTCAATTCAGCCGGGTTTCCCCTAAAAAAGATCCAGGCAAGCCATCCCGACATCCTCCAAAAAATATCGAAAACTGATCTGCTGGAAACAAACTTTCTCGAGTTCGAAAAGACTAGCACGGCCAAGACCCTGGGCATCCAGTGGAACGCCTTAACGGACACATTTTCGTATACTGTCGACTCGAAACCGGCATGCACTGCAGCCACGAAGCGGCAAATTCTCTACCCCATAGCAAAACTTTTCGATCCCGCAGGGTGGCTAACGCCAATCATGATACAGGCTAAAATATTGATGCAAGAATTGTGGCTAGACGGGACCGAGTGGGACGAGGAGGTCAACCCCATCCCATTATCTCAAGATCTTCCCTCTATCTCAGCCATCCAAATACCAAGATGGATGAATTTTGCGCCCGATCAATATGCTGAGCTCCATGGATTCTGCGACGCCTCAGAAAAGGTTTATTGTTCAACTCTTTATCTAAGAAGTACCGTCGGTACTCAGGTCCACTCTCACCTTATAGTGTCCAAAGGCAAAGTGGCTCCTCCCCACCCCACTCTTGGAAAATATACGTCTCTAACCGAGCAGCGCAGATTATAGATCTCGTAGGGAATGTCCCTTGGCGACATGTGCGAAACAAAGACAACCCCGCGGATCTTGGAACCAGGGGATGTAGCCCCATCGAGCTCGCTAACTCATCGCTATGGTGGAATGGACCAGAGTGGTTTTCCCGACCCCCCGAGGACTGGCCAACAGCAACGAAATATTGTACCCTACGAACTTCGCCGAGTCGAGGCACTGCACGCAGCGGAAGAGTCAGAAGACGTCTCAGAACGGTTTTCCTCCTATCCCCGCGCCTTACGCTTAACCGCATACATACGACTTAGAAATGCCATCCCGGCCCGAAAATCCGTCTGCTGAAGTTGACTCAGTCGAGACTCTTCGCTTCCGAAAGACCTTCCCTCGAAAATTCAAAACCAATCGGAAAGCGAAATCCCCTGCTGGCACTTGACCCCTTCCTGGACAAAAAGGGGATTCTCCATGCCAACGGACGATTAGTAAACGCCGACATGACCTACAATGAATTTCATCCCATCATTCTCCCCGAAAATGCTCGATTTACTGCACTCTATATAAGGTTTCTGCACGAGACCTTCCTCCATGCGGACGTTCGCCTACAGCAACAAGCTATCAGGCAGGAGTTCTATACACCACGACTCAAACCTCAGTTGAAAAAATGCGTCTTCCAGTGCAAAGTCTGCACCATTCACAAACAACAAATTCGATCACAAATAATGGCAGCCTTGCCCCCCGAAAGATGTAGATTCGACCCCCCCCCCCCCTTTCACCCTGACTGGTGTAGACTTCGCTGGCCAATTTCAGATAAAGGCTTCTATGCTCCGGTCTCCCAAGATAATGAAGGGCTATGTAGCCGCCTTTGTCTGCTTCGCCACCAAAGCCGTCCACTTGGAATTATGTTCCGATCTCACCACCCAATCATTTCTCGCCGCCCTTGCCCGCTTCGTGGGACGCCGAGGATACCCCAGCAAAATGATGAGTGACATTGACACCACCTTCGTAGGAGCTAAGCGTGCCACGGAAAAGGAGTTCATATCATTTCTCAGGGAAGTCTCGTCTGACGTCGTCCAGAAGTATGCACCGCAAGGCATCAACTGGCAATTCATCCCCCCTGGCGTTCCCCACATGGGCGGTCTATGGGGATCCGCGGTCAAAAAATTTAAATTCTACTTTAAAACGTTCGCCGGGACCCACACCTTCATGTTCAAAGGGTTCCCTACTTTATTAGTTAGAATAGAGGCGGTTTTAAACTCTCGCCCCATCTCCCAGCTGTCTCAAGACCCCAACGACTTCACCGCCATCACCCCGGGTGAGGTGCGCCCCTGCTCTACATCCCCGAACCGAACTACGAACACCTCTCTACGATCAACCGTTGCTAACTATTGAAAGTTTTACATCAACAGTTCAGAAAACGATGGAAGAATGATTATCTCATGGAGCTGCACAAGGGATATAGATGGAGGACAACCCAACCTCCGCCTCGAGAAGGCGACCTCGTAGTCATCAAGGAAGAAAACCTAACCCCTACCGAACGGCGCCTAGGACGCGTGGAAGACACCAATCTCGGAAGAGACGGCCATATTCGAGTAGTCTACGTACGCACCCAGAATGGCGTGCTCACCAGGCCCATCACAAAATTGTGTTTTCTACCGACCTCTGAGCCTGACTCAGGCCCCCAAGGCTCGGTAGCATCCCCAGAACGTAATACAGTCCAACCCCCTGTGCTATCGCAAAATCTACATGACTAACACGTATTTTATCCTATCTTCCTCAGATGGATCGCCAGCGCCCTCTAGTTCCTGCAACGCGCCGCACCTTGGCACCGCAGGTGACAACGCCAGCAGCACGTCCTCGAACTCGGGAAAGCCCGCCCGACTACCGCCGATGCCGTCTATGCATGCGACACTATGCGTTATCCACATGCAATCTAGTTACGGCCATGCAACCGCCACAATGCGCCATTATCGCACGGGCCCACCACTAATGCACGAACTGCTTAGCCCTATCGCATGCCACTAATGGATGCACCTCTATAGAGCGCTGCCACCTCTGTGGGCTGCGTCATCACACCCTCCTGCATCGGGACCCGGATCGTCGCCAATCCCCGCATGCAACATCACAGCCGGTGCGCCACCGTCGTCAGTCACTCCATCGCGAACCACCAACGCGCATCGACCGTGCCCGATCGTACCATACGTTGCACCGCTACCGGTTTACGCACCGCCAACTATAAGGGGAAAATTGGCAAGCTCCTTATCGAGGAGGCCCAACGTGCTCTACGGGAGTTAAGACATAGGCTAGGCGCCTAGTACGCCAAGGGGGAGGCAAAATGGTCACGCGACGCATGCGACCACACGTCCCCACAAAATATTTAATTTCACTCTCATTTACACATTTTCATACACATAAGATTAGAGTATTGTTAAGTATCGCATTGTCATTTTTTTCATACACATATGTATATATGTATATATATGTATATATACTGTATATCATAATTATTCGTACTTCAACTTTTAAATTGAATATTGCACGAAGTATAACTTGTAGGACGTAACGTAACTTGAAAGAGACGTGTGGTCACCGCAACGCGCAAATCCCCCAACTATGAATTCGCCACAGCGCAAAAATTACCATCTGGCATGCACAACCATAAGTTCAGCTACCACTGAACAATAACTTTTCGGCCGTTCTTATTGGATATTATTATATCGTGAGAAGCATCGCAGCTTCCAAATTTTTTCCATTCGCAAACTCAATATCCTTTTTTTTCGGCTAACACAATTTGTAAATTTATCACCCTTAATTTGTACAAATCATCAGCGTTTTCTTCTAAAGTCATCGTGGTTTGGTTGCAGCTTAGAGAACAGCTTCAGTGAATAAATAAAAGTGAATAAGCTGTAATATCTGCGAATTTAGCAGCATAATTCAATTTTGTATGTAATTAAAACATTCGTTAAATTAATTCACACACTTGTGTCCGGTTTGAAAATTCCAAAGGAAAGTGAATTAAAGTTTCGTTTGTCCAAAGGGGAAAAATCCAGTTCCAAGTGACCTAACCCAACGCCACTCCTGCTGTGCTCTACTTGGCTTGCAATCGATTGTGTGCAAGGAACATCAAGCGTTCGCACACCTATACGCAGTAATATTTGGTAAGTTGCAAGAAGAAACTAGCTGAAGGAAGTTTGCGCACAACTTAAGGAACATACTTGACGTAACACCATCAAAATCGCCATTCAAAGCGAAGTCATCATCAGGCGTCCAAATAGTCATCAGCCCTACCTTCACCAAGCGGCACCCAAAATATCCCGGTAAGTCTCGAAGTAACTATAAGCAAAAGAAAAGAAGCAAAGCGAGATATTTCTCGTTATAATAGTGGTATTATTTAAGTGAAAAGTGTAATTAGAGCACAATAATTTACCTTGTTTAAAAAAAGTGAAATATGGCGGGACACTCGGACGTTGATAGCTGTGGTTCGAGCGAAAATCGCTGGCAAAGTAGACGGTTGCCTGGTCGAGGACAACCGTTTTATCTCGCTAAAGTCTCCGGTTTTAAGGGGAAGCTTCCCGACACAGATGTACCGGCATATATGTATTTATGTACGGACAACATAACCCTACCTATGTACAAATATATATGCATGTGGGCGAACTAGTGGTCGATAAAGTGGTGATATTAAGGTGGCGCGGGTTAATATGAATTTAGACTTCGGGCCTTAAAATGCCGGCCCCCTTGCGATACGCAACAGCTCAGACGCCCCCCGAGCATCGCCGACCACGATTTGTCTTAAAACTAGATTCTAAAGCTGAGCGGTGGGCGCCGAATGGCGCGACGGCATCCTCCTTGCCTTCGCAGTGACCTAGAACTAGGATGATAAGAAAAAATTAACGGAACCTGCATGATTTATATTTCTTGCCATTCAATTAAAAACTTCATTTATTTCGAGACAAAAAAAAGAAAATGTTATTTAACATCTAAAATTAAATTAATTAATTAACCCTTAAGGTTACTAGATCGGGTGTGTCCCCGAAAGCACCCAAACAAAGGTGGTGCTTTGGGCCAGCAGCGAGCCAAACGATGGTGGTAACGTGTCCGGCGTTATAATGTCGGCATAAACATCGCCGCCGAGAACGAGGCGGATGGGCATTGAAGCGTAAAATTGTGGATGCGCCAACCGAATGTGCTCGTAAGGAGCCGCGACGCTGGGTCTACGTGATAGGTTGGTCTGACGCGCCTGAAATCTTGGACGCAGACTGCATGTGTTGTCACCGTCTTGCTCTGTCCATGCTTGCCCCAGAATCTAACAAAGCAGCCGGTTTCGCAGGCGGCGTTGGTCGTCGGGAGTGCTAACTCTCGCGCTAGCCGAGAGTGGATCGTAGTGCGTGGTGAACATGCGTCTGTTAGTGCACGGATGAGGTGCAAACGTCCCCCGGCTTCCATCTTCAACGACAGCAGTTGGCGCCAGAGTAGCCATTGGCCGAAGGGTTGGGCGGCTGTAGCGTGGGCTGCAATGATCCCGTTCCTAAAGGAGCTGTGTTGCGGTAGCTGGCGCCGCCGAGTGGCCAGTCTACCGTTTCGGTTGTCCTCATGAAAGTTGCGTATGGCGCGTAGCTGGCACGGCCGTTCAGTCAGTGTACGCTCTTGGTTGCGGGCGTTTTAAATGGAGTTACCTGTGCGTTGTCGCTGGCGTGGCCGAATAGCCAGTCGACGTTCGTGGCTGATTTAATGATTCCGCGTGCATCGTTGATGGAGCGAGTGGGAAGGTCGTTGTCCCGCGCCACTTTGGCTCCGTCTTCCGTGCGCTAGTAGGGGTCGGAACGGCCGTGGATCCGATCCCCCGATTTCTCCTTGCAGCGACCGTGTGCTAATTTCCGCTTGGTGATTTTCTAGGGCGTCGCGATAGAAGGCTGACTCGGAAGCGTGAATATAGAGTGCTTCCTCTGTATCGTCCCCTGCTCGGTAGGACCTACTCTCCTGGGAGGGATGTATCGTCTCGTGCTCTTCCTCTTCCCCCTCCTCCACATGCTGTGCCCAACTCCTATAGGGCTCTGCTTGCCGGGGAAGGTCTTCTATCGGTGAATGTATTTTGCTGTGGTGTTGATCGTCCATTGGTAAATGCAGTGTGGTGTGGTGTTGTCGGCCACATCGTCGGCACCTGCCATCGCTGGTAAAATTTTTCGCCCGATGCACCATCGATAGATAATTTTGGCAGTAGTCAAGGCGAATGATCTCGCGCAATCTTTGCAAAGGGGTCTTCGCCCTATAAACCGTTCACGATCGAATCGGATGTCGCGCGAGACATAGAGGGCATGGTTGGGCGTAGCCAGCGGCCTGGCATAACTTTGCAGTCACACCAAAAACATACCCCAACTCAACATTGCTGGACAAATATAAATTTTATATTATTGTTGTTGTTCAGGAAAAGCTGAAAGCGAGGCGAATGTGAAGTGCTGTGTTATATTTTGGTATTTTCCTCTTGTAAGTGTTAAAAATCGTTAAAAATGCGAGGTAGAGACTCAATAAGCGAATTTATGTTCTAATAATCACAAATAAAGTGAACAAAACTCCAAAATTAACTATTTTTATATTGAAAATAAATTTTTTCACATTTATACAAACTATAAACATAGATCATATACACGGATAAATAAACGGCAAAAATGGGTCTGTGTGCAAAATGCAATTCCACAATAAGAGGGGAAAGTGGAATAGCATGTGAAGGAGTGTGTGGTAAAGTGTACCATGAGAGCCTACAATGCTCAAGAGTAGATAAATATAGCGCAAAAATTATTGGTGAAAAAAACAACATGATACGCTTTATGTGTGACGAATGTATAACATACATACAAAACGTCGACCTGGTGCTACAAGATATGCAGATGAGTGTAAAAAAAAATAACTCTATATTAAACGAATACAAGAGCGAATTCGAAGAAACTATTAAAAAAAGCCAAAATGAGATAAAGTCATTATTGGAAGCAGTTGAAACGCGGTATACACAGCGTATTGCAATGATGAAAAATCTCAGAAATTATTTGAAAAGAAAATTGGAGAAGTAAAAAACTTATATGAAATGGTTGAAGAAGTAAAAAACAAAACTGAAACAATTGGCAAAGACAACGAAAAGGTGCATAGTGAAATCAAAAATCTGACAACAACACTAATGAAATACAAATGTCATATGCAGAAACTATTAAAAACAATATAAAGAAAAAGGCATTGGCAGAGTTAAAAAACGATGTTACGATAATTGTGAAACCCAAAGTAAAGCAAACGGTTGAAAAAACGAAAATAGATCTGAACAGCAAAGTTGATCCCAAAGATTTGAATATTTCGAAAATTGTATCAAAAAATAATGGTGTAATGGTGATTCATAGTCAAAATAATGATGAACGCAAAAAAATCAAAGATGCCATTGAAAAAAACATTGGCAAGGAATATGAAATAAAAGTGCCGAATTCAATTCGTCCAAGCTTCTTAATTGCAGGAATGAATTTTAAGTACGAAAACAGCGATTTAATTGAATCAATAAAGAAGCAAAATAATAACCTGATCCAAGGCTCATTAAAAGTACTGAAGCAGTTTGAAAGGAATCGAGGCAACATAAAGGTGTATAATGCAATCATCGAAACAAATAAAGAAGATTTTACAAAGGTTCTTGCCGCAGAGCGAATAAATATCGGGTGGGATAGATGTATAGTCTTCGATGCTATTAATGTACTAATGTGCTACAAATGCAAAGGATCAGCCGACTGTTAAACGAAGAAGCTTGCCACAAATGCCACGGAAAACACAACGATAAAACATGTGAAGAAAATCCAATTAACAAGTGTCTAAATTGCATAAAAGTGAACCCAAACTTAAACCTAGCTTTAGACATAAATCATGATACATTTGACAGGCACTGTCAATGCTACAATAGTAAACTAGAGATAAAAAAACAAAAATTAGGATATTAGCAACTAAATGAAGATGCAGAAAGCTCACAAAAAATATATAAGGACAAATTCAAGAAACCCAAAAATAAACTAAAATGTATATATCTTAACACAAATAGTATCACAGCTAACAAAAATGAAGTTGAAATAATGACCGAGGAAGAAAATCCAGATATTGTAATTTGTGCAGAAACACATACTACGGAGGATCTATATGACTCGAAACTGGAGATTGCTGGGTTCAATCATATTAGATGCGACTCGCATAGTCGTCACACCGATGGTGTCTTAACCTATATTCATAAGAAAATTGATTTCAAAGTTATATTCAATAGGAGCATAGGTAATAATATATGGTGTATTGTGTTTGAAACAATACGATGTATAACTAAGTGGAGGGTTTGTGCGTTATATCACTCACAAACACCAGTGACTCCGAATTCATAAGACATATTAATGAGATGATGGAAGATTGCTTTTCTGAAAGCGGCAACAATATCGTTATTGGCGACTTTAATATAAATGTCAATACACACACAACATACTCGAGACAGCTAATTAGGACATTCGAATCAAGCAATGTATCAATTAATTAATTTCATTACAAGAATAACAGAAACAACGCAAACGAGAATAGATCTACTCTTTAGTAACAAAACTGAAGTTGAAGTATCGAAGTTGGATTCGCATAAAATATCGGTTCAGGAAACTATTTCATTCAAACTACCAATTCAAAAGAAGTACCAAATGAGAATCTATGAAAACCGCGTGTGCTGGAATAACTATGCAAAAGACCACTTAGTAAATCTCCTTAGAAATTACAATTTAGTTGAACTAAACAACTGCGAAGTTAGCCTAAAGGTCCAAAGAATAAAAAGTATCCTTAATGACGTAATGGCCTCTTTAACATATAAAAAACGAGTTCAAGTTAAATTTATTAATAAATGGTACGACCATGAACTAACAGAGTTGAATAAGCTGAAATATGAACAATTTAAAATAGCAGAGAGAACCAATAATTGGGATAACTATATTACAATAAAACGATATTACAAAAAAACAGTTAAAATAAAAAAGAAAACATTTATGGAAAACAAAATCTCAAGAAATACTAATAACCAAAAGTTAATGTGGAAATGTCTAAAAGACGCCATAAATCTGAGTAGTGAGGTAGCACAAATTCAAAAAATTTCTGTTAATGGTGCTCTTATTGAAGATGATTATGAAATAGCAACTGAATTAAACCGTTACTTTAATGAGAGCATAATCAGAGTTACAACGAAATTCAAAAACAAGTACGGAGGAAAAAAATTACTAACGGAAGGTGTACTAAAAGACAGCATGGAGTACTTAGGCTATACCTACACATGTGTAATTAATGAAAGTTTCCAATTTGGTGTATTTCCAGACTGCTGGAAGACCTCAGTAATTGTACCTGTGGAAAAAGTAAAGGGAACAATTAAACCAGAGAAAATACGACCTATAAATAACTTACCTAGCGATGAGAAAATAATAGAAACTGTAGTTAAGAACCAATTGCTGGATTACTTAAATAAATACGAAATTATTATAAATGAGCAGTCGGGGTTTAGATCAAAACAGTCGTGTGAAACTGCACTTAACCTGGTAATTGCAGAATGGAAAGAAAGTAGAACGAAGAAACAATTACCAACTCAGTTTTCCTCGACCTAGAAAGAGCATTCGAAACAGTAGACAGAGATATTCTTATAAAAAAACTGTATAAAATTGGCATTAGAAACATAGCGCTTAACTGGTTCAAAAGTTACCTTAGTGGAAGAAAGCACAAAACTGTAATAAGAAGTGAGATTTCCCCCGAAGTGGACATTGAAATAGGATTGCCAGAGGGATCGGTTTTGCAGCAATTCTTTTTATAATTTACATAAATGATATTAAAAAATGAATCAAATACTGTAAAATAAGATTATTCGCTGATGATGCACTTTTGACTATAAGCGGTTACACAATTGATGAGGCAGCCTCAAAAATACAATCGGACCTACAGGCAATATATAAGTGGTTGTGCCACAATATGCTTGCATAACACGTGACAGATCTGTATCTTCTAGCTGACACTTTCTTAGCTGTCCCTTGTCCCATTCATGTGTACATTTTATAGTCATTAGCCCGACATATATAATGTCTTATTTAGCCTCGGCTTTTGAACAGTGCTTGCATTCCAAACTAGATGGTCTTCGTGACATTGCATCGGCATTTCCATGGGTACTACCTTTTCGATGCTCAATGGAAACGTCATAGCTTTGTAGTCGCTCGATCCACCGTGCCAATTGTCCTTCCGGATTACGGACCTACAGAAGCCATTTTACAGCTGCGTGATCTGTCCTGACATAGAATCTCTGGCCGTAGAGGTATTTGTGAAAATGTTTCATGCACTCTACCAATGCCAACAGCATTACCGCGTAACGCAGTAGTTCCTCTCTGGTTTTCCAATCGAACGGCTGTAATATGCAACTACTTTCTCCTGTCCATCGACCAGTTGTGATAAAACGCCTCCTATAGCATATCCACTCGCATCTGTATCTAGAATAAATGTTGTTCCTGGAATCGGATATGCTAACATTGGGGCAAAGCACAAACGCTCCTTCAATGTTTGGAAAGCCACTTCTTGCTCCTTCTTCCATTCAAAAGCTTTATTTTTTCTTGTAAGCTCAGGGAGGCTATGGGCTACGCTGGAAAAATTTGGTACAAATCGGCGGTAATATGTGCACAGCCCAAGGAAACTTCTTATTTCATGTAGGTTCTGTGGTCTTGGCCAATCCTTTACAGCCTCTATCTCGTTACCTTGTGACCCAAATAATTTACTTCCTTTTTAAACAGCGCACACTTTTTGGGACTTAACTTCAGGCCAGCGCCAGCTATTCTTTGGAAAACTTCCTCCAAGTTCCTAAGATGTTCATCAAAATTCTTGCCCAATACGATGATGTCGTCCAGGTACACCAAGCATGTTTTCCAATGTAGTCCTTTCAGTACCTGGTCTATGAGTCTCTCAAAAGTAGCTGGTGCGTTACAAAGTCCAAAAGGCATCACTGTAAATTGCCAAACCATCACCGACACTGAAGGCTGTTTTCTCTTTATCTTCCTCCTTCACCTCCACTTGCCAATAGCCGCTTTTCAAGTCCAGCGTGGAAAACCATTTGGTACCAGATAGCGAGTCCAGAGTGTCGCCAATTCTTGGCAATGGGTAGCTATCCTTTTTCGTTACGTCATTCAACTTCCGGTAGTACACGCAAAACCTCATTTTTCCATCCTTCTTCTTTACAAGTACTACCGGTGAGCTCCATGGACTAGCTGATGGTTCGATGACGCCGCTGTCGCTCATTTCTTGTATGATTTGACTCACAACTTCCCGCTTCGCCAGTGGAACACTACGTGGAGCTTGACGGATCGGCCTCGCATCTCCAGTGTCAATTTGATGTTTAACAACGTTGGTGCGGCCTGGTTTAGAACCATCCTGGTCAAATATGTTCGCGTACTTTAAGAGCAGTTGTTTTGCCTTACTCTGATATGCTTCCTCTAGCCCCTGAGTCTATGCCGTGATGTCATTTGAAAGATCAGTATTACTAGCTGAAGCGTGTTCCTGGAGCTGTTCACAGTTAATAACTACTTCATCCTCTTGGCATCTTCCCAAAATAGCTCCTTTAGTCAGTTTTAGTGGTGACTTGAACTCATTGAGTACTCTTACCGGAATACGTCCATCTTGTTTTGTCATAGCCAGGGTTTTTCCTACAAGTATGTTTAGTGCTGATTTGTTTGCTGCTTCGAAAACCCACAATTTGTTTGTCCCACAATCTCCATCAACCTTTGCCCAGATGACTGCTTCGGATTTTGGTGGTATTTGCTGACTCTCAACCAGCACTCGTTTACTTCTGTATCCTCTCTCGTAGCCGAAATTAAGTGGTACATCCATGTTTTTATATCGCATCGTCTTGCTTTGCATGTCGATCTTGATGCCCTGGTCGATTAAGAAGTCCACTCCAATTATGATTTCATCAACAATTTCTGCCACTATAAAATTGTGTAGTACCGCGACGTTCCCAATTGCGACTTCACATGATACTTATCCTAGAACCGTGCTGTCTTCTCCAGTGGCTGTACGCAATATTGCTCCATGCAATGGTCTTATCTTCTTGTTGACTAAATCCGCTCGAATGATCTACAGTCAGTAAACGTTCCTTTCCATCCACGTGTCCTCCGACAGTAAGATTGTTTGACCTTCTTCCAATTTGTGAGATAGAGATTATGGGGCATTTAATTGAGGGAGCCAGCTGTCGCCCCTTGCGGCTGACGCGCTTTAGTTTAACGATTAAGTGGACTTGGAGATTTGCTCATCTCCTTCAGCTCTGCGTTTACGGCCACCCACATTGTTGGAGCTATTGGGACCGGTGCTGCAATGTCGTGCAATATGACCTGGGTTGCCGCACTTGAAACATTTAATAACTCCGCCATTTTTCTGTAGTGATCCCTTCAGTGCTTCCAAAATTGTGTCTACCCAATCTGGTCTTTCCACTTCTACACGATGAGCTTTGTATGCTGGTTTACTCAATAGTGAGGCCGTTTCCGGAGTCAATGCATGTGATACCGTTTCAGCAAATGTCAGCTTTGGGTTTGCGTATGTAGCTCGCTTCGTTTCCACGTCCTGTATGCCATTTATAAAACTCTGGATTTTCACCCTCTCGGTGTATTCCACGGGTGCGTCCGCATTTGCGAGATGAGCCAACCTTTCAACATCCGAGGCAAACTCCTGCAAAGTCTCATTCACTCTTTGGTGACGGTTTTGCAACTCAATTTGGAATATCTGTTTCCTATGCTCGCTTCCATAACGTCTCTCGACAGCGGCCATCAATGCTTCATAGTTGTTACGCTCTCCTTCGAGAATCGGATTTCGGCTGCTGGCCCTTTCAATGCCACGAACAGAGCTGCAACTTGATCTTCAGCATTCCAGTTTTTTGCTGCCGACGTGTTCTCAAATTGGAGCTTAAATACCTGGAATGGAACAGAACTATCAAACGTTGGGGATTTTACCTTCAGAGTAGACGTTGAAGTGACTGGACGGTTCAATTGTAACTTCTGAATCCGATCTTTCAAAGCATCCATCTCGGCCTCCACTTTATCTTGTCGTTCTCTAACAGCCTCCAGCTGCGATGAGAATTTTGTTTCCTGTGCCTCCAGCTTTGTTGAGATACGCTCTTCTTGTGCTTCGAGCTGTAATGTTATGCGTGCCTCTTGTTCCTTTAATTGTTCTGCAATTTGCGACGCCATGTATGTTTTCTGTTCATCCAACTGTGCTTCAATCTTCGCTGTTATACGTTTCTCCTGCGATTCCAGCTGAGATGACATTTGCGACGACATTTCGGATATACGCGTTTCTTGTGCTTCAATCTTTGACGTTATTTCAGATGACATTTCTGCAATAGGTGTCTCCTGTGATTCCACCTTGTATGTTATACGGTTCTCCTGGGATTCAAGTTGAGATGCCAGTTGTGACGACATTGGTGCTACTGTCGATGTTTGTGCAGATATTGCAGCCAATATCATGTTCAAGTCTGTGCTCGGAACTGTCTGCGATGTTTCGTCTTTCTCTTCAATTTTTGTTGTTGTCTCGTCCCCATCAGGATAAAAGACATACTCGTCCACATCAATTCCTTCTGCTTCCATTGCCTCTCGTAGCCGTGCCTGAAGTTCGAGTTTAACGCCGCTTGTATTCAATCCACGGCTCTCCAACTACTTTTTCAGTTGCTGTATCTTCAATTCACTGAACTTTGTCATGTCCTTGTTGTCCTCTGGAATTTATTCAACAATTCCTCTTCTGACACCAATTGTACCGATTTTACTTGCAAATCTTCTTATTTGCAATCCCCTGCTAAGTTCGAATCACTAATAAATAACTCCAATAGGTAATAATTCAAAATGGCCTTTATTAAAGTACTTCACAATAACACTCAACCTTACCTTAATAACCAAACTGATTGATAGCTCAAATGAAACTCTACCATACAAAATAATACTGCTCTTGCTCGCTAGATAGCGTCTTAGTCGAAACTGCTTGACAACTTAAATCAAACTGAATTCCAGCGCCTCTACAATTGCCGCCTTTTATACTCTTTGATTTAAACCTTCGCATCTTCTAGGCGCTTCCAGAATCTACTAGTCCAGCAGCTCTCAAACTTCTCAGCTGTAACTACAATTGCACAATTTTATAGTTTTTCTCATTGCATACTTATAGGAGTATCTCAGATATATGCATGTGTTTGTGCATTGACTCTCCGCTGCTCGTATTCGTACATGGTACATATGTGCAGACGCAATTATTGTTTCGTTTATGTACATACATAGTGATTGATCTATGGATGTGAATTCACGTCACTGCGTAGCATCGACTTAGAGACGATAGCATCGCTCAGTGCTGCTAACATTCGTTACAATATGATGAGATTCGACAAGGTTTTGTAGACAGCTTAGATATAGAGGTAAGTCCAACATCATCTACTTTGCACGAAAAGGCGAACGATTTAAATATGTTACAAAAGATATATTTAACAAGTAAGGAAGGCTAAGTTCTGTTGTAACCGAACATTAAATACTCAGTTGAGAGCTATGGTGACAACATAAGGGAAAATAACCATGTAGGAAAATGAACCGAGTGTAACCCTGGAATGTGTTTGTATGACATGTGTATGAAATGATTTTAAGAGTATTTTATGAGGGAGTGGGCCATAGTTCTATAGGTGGCCGCCATTTAGGGATATAGCCATAAAGGTGGATCAGGGTTGACTCTAGGATTTGTTTGTACGATCAAATGAAAGCTGTTAATGATTATTTTAAAAGGGAGTGATCCTTAGTTCCATAGGTGGACGCCGTTTCGAGATATCGACATAAATGTGGACCAGGGGTGACTCTAGAATGCCTTTGTACAATATGGGTATCAAACGAAAGGTGTTAATGAGGGTTTTAAAAGGGAGTGGTGGTAGTTGTATAGGTGGTCGCCTTTTCGAGATATCGGCATAAAGGTGGAACAGGGGTGACTCTAGAATGCGTTTGTACAAATGGGTATCAAACGAAAGGTGTTAATGAGTATTTTAAAAGGTAGTGGGCCTTAGTTCTATATGTGGACGCCTTTTTGAGATATCGCCATAAAGGTGGACCAGGGGTGACTCTACAATGTGTTTGTACAATATGGGTATCAAACGAAAGGTGTTAATGAGTATTTTAAAATTGCGTGGGGATTATTTCTATAGGTGGATGCCTTTTCGAAATATCGCCATAAAGGTGAACCAGA
This sequence comes from Eurosta solidaginis, assembly GCF_040869045.1. Taxonomy (NCBI): domain Eukaryota; kingdom Metazoa; phylum Arthropoda; class Insecta; order Diptera; family Tephritidae; genus Eurosta; species Eurosta solidaginis. Next base: position 25,806,882 of record NC_090324.1, on the reverse strand, counting down.
GGTGACTCTAGAATGTGTTTGTACGATATGGGTATCAAATTAAAGGTATTAATGAGGGTTTTAAAAGGGAGTGGTGGTAGTGGCACCACCGTCGCACCACCATCGGCATAAAGGTGGACCAGGGGTGACTCTAGAATGCATTTGTACAGTATGGGTATCAAATGAAAGGTGTTAATGAATATTTTAAAAGGGAGTGGGCCTTAGTTCTATAGGTGGATGCCTTTTCGAGATATTGCCCTAAAGGTGGACCATGGGTGACTCTAGAATGTGTTTGTAATATATGGGTATCAAATTAAAGGTATTAATGAGGGTTTTAAAAGGGAGTGGTCGTAGTTGTATAGGTGGACGCCTTTTCGAGATATCGCCATAAAGGTGGACTAGGGGTGACTCTGGACTTTGTTTTTACGATATGGGTATCAAATGAAAGGTGTTAATGAGTCTTTTTAAAAGGGAGTGGGCTTTAGTTCTATAGGTGGTCGCCTTTTCGAGATATCACCATAAAGGTGGACCAGGGGTGACTCTAGAATATGTTTGTACGATATGGGTATCAAATGAAAGGTGTTAATGAGTATTTTATAAGGGCGTGGGGCTTAGTTCTATAGGACACCTTTTCGATATATCGCCATAAAGGTGGACCAAGGGTGACTCTAGATTGTGTTTGTACGATATGGGTATCAAATTAAAGGTAATAATGAGGCTTTTAAAAGGGAGTGATTGTAGTTGTATATGTGAAGGCGTTTTCCAGATATTGACCAAAATGTGGACCAGGGTAACCCAGAACATCATCTGCTGGATACCGCTAATTTATTTATATATATAATACCACGAACAGTATTCCTGCCAAGATTTCAAAGGTTTTTTATTTCGCCCTGCAGAACTTTTTCATTTCATTCTACTTAATATGGTAGGTGTCACACCCATTTTACAAAGTTTTTTTCTAAAGTTATATTTTGCGTCAATAAACCAATCCAAATACCATTTTTCATCCCTTTTTTCGTATTTGATATAGAATCATTGCATTTTTTTCGTTTTTGGTAATTTTCGATATCGAAAAAGTGGGCGTGGTCATAGTCGGATGTCGGCCATTTTTATACCAATACAAAGTGAGTTCAGGTAAGTACGTGAACTGAGTTTAGTAAAGATATATCGATTTTTGCACAAGTTATCGTGTTAACGGCCGAGCGGAAAGACAGACCGTCGACTGTGTATAAAAACTGGGCATGGCTTCAACCGATTTCGCCCTTTTTCACAGGAATAAGTTATCGTCCCAGAAACTAAGCCCCTACCAAGGATTGATAAATTTTTGTTCGACTTATGGCATTAAAAGTATCCTAAAAAAATTAAATGAAAAAGGGCGGAGCCACACCCATTTTGAAATTTTCTTTTATTTTTGCATTTTGTTGCACCATATCATTACTGGAGTTGAATGATGACATAATTTACTTATATACTCTAAAGATATTAAATACTTTGTTAAAATTTTACTTTAAAAAAAATTTTTTTCTCCGAAATTGATAATTTTTATTAAGCATACATATAGTAATAGGAGTAACGTTCCTGCCAAATTTCATAATGATATATTCAACGACTGCCAAATTACAGCTTACAAAAGTTTTAAATTACCTTATTTTAAAAGTGGGCGGTGCCACGCCCATTGTCCAAAATTTTACTGATTTTCTATTCTGTGTCATAAGTTCAACTCACCTACCAAGTTTCATCGCTTTATCCGTCTTTGGTAATGAATTATCCCACTTTTTCGGTTTTTCGAAATTTTCGATATCGAAAAAGTGGGCGTGGTTATAGTCCGATATTGTTCATTTTAAATAGCGATCTAAGATGAGTGCTCAGGAACCTACATACCAAATTTTATCAAGATACCTCCAAATTTACTCAAGTTATCGTGTTAACGGACGGACGAACGGACGGACATGGCTCAATCAAATTTTTTTTCGATCCTGATGATTTTGATATATGGAAGTCTATGTCTATCTCGATTCCTTTATACCTGTACAACCAACCGTTATCCAATCAAAGTTAATATACTCTGTGAGCTCTGCTCAACTGAGTATAAAAATGAAAGTATCAATAATAGAGCTACTAAGGAATTTTATAACACAGCTTCAGCCAAATATTGGGTTTCACTGTTTTAAAACGACTATTGGCATAGGTTGTTATAAGCAATGTTAACTCTCAAAAAATTTAGAATCAACTTGTATGAGGCAATGTTGGCCTGCCTGGGAATATTTAATTGACAATACAAATACAACACGCAATAGCAAACTTACATTTGTGTCCCGCTTGAAAAAATACATTTATAGGGTCAACTTATGCAGGTGGTAACTGAACGGTTTCTTCATTCGGAGACAAGTTAATTGAAATAATGTGCCGGGATTGCGTTATTGGGCATGATGTATGTAAAATGCTTGCAATGTTATGCGTCGTATCCATGTTGGAATTTAATACCATTCTCAGTGTCATGCAATAGTTGGCATACCGCGGATATTTGGCAAATATTATCGAGAACTTGGAGCAATTAGATGAAGATTTGTGTCTCGTGGTCAACGATTCCATTAAGAATGTAAAAGCGTTATACGTTTATGAATCACATATGTCACTACTGCTGCAGTTTGCTATTTCCTATATGGGCGCGGAAAGGTTACCTTCGTGTAAAATGTTAAGTAGACTGTTTAAAATGAGATTATTTGATACGCACCCAGATTTCTAAGGATTTCTGCGAAATCCCATTGTCGGACTTGAGTTTTTACCCGCAGTGGATAGCCGCCTCCGACAAATATTGTTTCCGGCGCTGCAGTTGTGTAATGCCCTAGGAACAACACTTGGAACTGAAAACAAATCTGCATTTGTCAGATAGCAAACTTTTTATTTTCTCACTTTGAAGTAATTGAGTCTGTATTAAAGGCTGGAACATCACGTTCAGATTTCGGTGCAGTGCAAGAGCTTTCTGCAGTTACTGGAATTATTGCCTGTGTAGTAAAAAAAAGGACGTATGTTTCACTAATGACTGATGATATAAAATGCAATCAAAATCAAATCTGTAATATTTATTGCTATCTTCTTTAGCAAAATAGTATATCTAGTGTCTCATCAGGACCACTTTCCATTGTGTTTCTTCTTAATGCTTAGGAAAACCTGAAATTAAAAGGAAAGGACAAATTATTTAATGGTAATAAGAAATTACAATCAATTTACTATACTTACCGCTGCTATGCTATCGTACAACCGCGTGGATTTTTTCACAGTGACATTTCTCATTCAGGAAATGCCTTTACCAATTTTTTTGCATTCACACAAATCAAAATTTTTAATTTTAACTAGAAAGTAAAAAAAAAGCAAAAAAGATTAGCGAAATCTTTCACTAATTGTAATTTTTGAATTTTCCCTTTCATTGTGTTTCCCTGTGTTTCATTTTCCTCCTGTGCCAACGCACAAGGTTTGAATATTAGCTACATTTAGGTCTGAAATTAGACCATAATAATGTCCACACACTATTATAGCAAAGTTTTGCACCTAATTGGTGGGAACCCAGGGTGGTTTATAGTAAACACCACCACAATTCTAGCAAGTGTCTGCAATATGAAATACACTAGGGGACACAAAGATAACCCCAAATCTTGAACTTTTTTTCTAAAACTTGTATACCCTACCCTGAACCAGCAGCAAAGTGGTGCCACCAGCCATGACCGCAATTAATTAGCACTTGACTCACCCTTAGGCGAAAAATCCAAACGTACGAAATATTCTGGTAGATCGTTAATAGCAAATAAGACGTTGCTATTCAATGAAATACCAATTAAGAAATTAGACCAAATCGTTTCCGAATGTATGAAATGAAAAAATTAGTACAGGGAAGGCACGTATATAATATGAGTTAATGAGTCTAATTGCAGGCATCATGACCCGCTACGGCCAATTGCGCAAGGCATATAAAAAGAGGGCCAGCTACTTCAAGGTCCCATGCCATTTGCGTTCGGCTAGGCATCCGATCCTTCTCTGCCCAGTCTATCGTTCTAAGCCGCCCGAGAAACGGATGCGTGAGGCACTTTTGTGCAATTTCTGTGGCAATTGCCTCTCCATGGCGCATCGCACGGCTGGCTGCACAAGCAACGGGATATGTCGGCGATGTGGCGAGAAACACCAAACCACCCTTCACGTGGATGAGCAAATAAAAGCCTCACGTGAGCCGTACAAGCCGTAGAGCGTACAGGTAGAGGAGGAAGAACGCGAGAACCTCGAAGGGGCGTTGTCACTATACGCCTCCGATATTGAGGCGGAGGAGATTGTCCGAGGAACCACGGAGGGGGACATCGATTCCCAACTAGCCAGCATGGCCAAAGAGAGATCGGAACCACTGCCCTTCCGATTCTCAGAGATATCGAAACCACTGCCCTTCCGACTATCAGGGGGATCGGAACCACGGCTCTTCCAACCCCTGCTACAATATTAGCGCCAACAGTCGACCAGAACCCCTCACCGTCGCCACCGACATCGACAACGCCCCCAGCCTGCTGACAACAACACAAATCGCCGTCACGAAGCCATCACGGCTAGCCTGCCTCGCTCTCTGGAGTATCCAGAGCCTAAATGTCGCAGATATAAATATCAAAAAAAAAAAATTTATTTTGAATTTGACTTGAAATTTTGAATTTTGTAATAAAGAATATTTTATACTTTTGAACTCATGCGTACGGTCTGTCCATCCACAAATCTCTCATTTTTCTCCCTCTAGATATAGTCTACTCTAGCAACAGGGCAAGGCGAGGTTGTGTACCGCAAGGGGGCCGGCTTGTTTAGGCCAGCATGCTAACCCCAAAGAAAAATTAAGGGCCGGCCAACCTAATGCAATCTTATACAAAACCGCTTATTTGTTACGGCCGTTAGCACTTATGCTAAAAGAAAAATTGATGTTTCGTTAATTTACCTCGCCAAAAGCCTGTTAGCTTTGGGGGTAAACGGAAGGCGTGGAATGGAACTCGGTCCCTTGGATTAACGCAGCCGCAGTATACGCACGCTCGAGAGTCTTACAGCTACCAGTTTTTTAAACCATATAAAACGTCACACCGGCAGAACGCAGAGTCTCCGTATATACTAAAAGGTAACATTGTAGCAATTGCATGTTTGCTTTTTAAACTCTACTTTCTATTTTTATATTGCACATTCCCTTGAAATAAAATACTATTGTAAATTTCAATATTAATCACTGCGTTTTTATCAGGGCGACGAACTGAATTGATATAGCCATGTCCGTCTGTCCGTCCGTCTGTCTGTTTGAACGCAAACTACTCCCTCAAATTTTGAGATATCTCAATGAAATTTGGCACAAGGATGTATTTTTGTATTATATTAGACATTTGTCGGATCCGATAGTTTCGGACCACTATAACATATATCTCCCATACAACCGCTCGTTCAGATAGAAAGATGTTTGGCCATTTCTCCCTTAATTTAGAAAGTATTAACGTGAAACTCGGTGATATATATTTTAATATATCATAGAAGATTTTCTGAAAAAGCACTTTGATCGGAGCTATATATAGTATATATCCCATACCACCGACCGTTCAGATAGAAAGATTTTTGCCAATTTCTCCCTTAATTTCCAATATAAAAACGTTAAACTTGGTTATATTTATTCTAATTTGTCATAAAATATTTCATGAAAAAATCATTTCAGCTATATATAATATATATCCCATACAACCGATCGTTCGGATAGAAAGATTTTTAGCCATTTCTCCCTTAATTTCCAATATAAAAACGTTAAACTTGGTTATATTTATTCTAATTTATCATAGAAGATTTCCTGAAAAAATCACTTTGATCGGAGCTATATGTATATAGTATAAACATATCCCATACAACCGATCATTCAGATGGAAAGATTTTTGGCCATTTCAACCTTAGTTTCCAATATAAAAACGTGAAACTTGGTGATATATATTCTAATATACCATAAAAGATTTCCTGTAAAATTTATATCGATCGGAGCTATATATAGTATATATCCCATACAACCGATCTTTCAGATAAGGGGATTTTTTGCCATTTTTTTATATTTATCTTAAAACCGTTTAGGTATGTACATCTGTTCACTATATATTTCTTATCTTATGTAGCGCATTATTTGGAGTTTACGAATGGGATAAGATTATTGTTCAGCCCAATTCATGAAAGGTATGAAGTCTTCAGCACATCCGAAGATAGTCCCCTCCTTACCTGTTTTTAATTATTTTATTTTCAAGTTTTTAGACTTTATTTAATTGCCTATTATTTCTTTTTCTATTTAGTTCATTTACTTACTTACTTACTTAATTGGCGCTTAACCGTCTAAACGGTTATGGCCGTCAAACAAGGCGCGCCAGTCGCTCCTTCGCTCCGCCAACTGGCGCCAATTGGTCACACCAAGGGAGTTTAAATCGTTTTCCACCTGGTCTTTCCAACAGATTGGGGGGCGCCCTCTACCTCTGCTTCCATAGGCGGGTTCCGATAGAAACACCTTCTTGGCCGGAGCATCATTTTTCATTCGCATAACATGGCCTAGCAGCGCAGCCGCTGCGTTTTAATTCGCTCGACTATGTTGATGTCTGCGTATAGCTCGTACAGCTCATCATTAAATCTTCTTCGGTACTCGCCATCGCCAACGCATAGAGGTCCATAAATCTTTCGAAGAACTTTTCTCTCGAACACTCCCAAAGCCGCTTCATCTGCGGTTGTCATGGTCCATGCTTCTGCCCCAGGGCGGGCACGATAAGTGACTTATGGAGTATGATTTTCGTTCGCCGAGAGAGGACTTTACTTTTCAATTGCCTAGCTAGTCCAAAGTAGCATTTATTGGCAAGATTGATTCTTCGTTGGATTTCAGTGCTGATGTTGTTGCTAGTGTTGATGCTGGTTCCCAAATAAACGAAGTCTTTTACTATTTCGAAATTATGGCTGCCAACAGTAGCGTGGTTGCCAAGGCGCGTATTAGTTCATTTAGCGACTCGTTATTACAAGGACTCTTTCCTGACAATTTGTTACCATCTAAGTCCTCAATACATAATCGTTCCAAAAACTTTACTCGACTCTGCGCCACGTATGCTTGTCCCTCCTCCAACTCCAAAATATATTGATGTCACTTCTACCGGACTGTATGTAACATTTGTTCCAAATATGAGCCAAATCCGACATCATAGGTCGATTTCTATTCATGTATGTATTATGTGTTCCAAATATGATATCTCGATCTTTGCGCCACCTAGCGGCGATATTTTTTCATAGGTCGCTTTCTGTTCTTTTATGTATTATATGTTCCAACTATGAGACAAATCGGACCACAAATACGATTTTTGTGAATATCTCGATCCTTGCGCCACCTAGCGGCGATTTTTTTCATAGGTCGCTTTTTATCCTTGTATGTATTAGTTGTTCCAAATATGAGCCAAATCGGACCACAAATACGATTTCTGTGAATATCCCGATCCTTGCGGCACCTAGCGGCGTTTTTTTGCATAGGTCGCTTTCCATTCTTGTATGTATTATGCGTTCCAAACGTGAGCCAGATCGGACAACAAATACGATTTTTGTGAATATCTCGATCCTTGCGCCACCTAGCGGCGATTTTATTCTTGCATGTATTATGTGTTCCAAATATGAGCCAAATCGGACCACAAATACGATTTTTGTGAATCTCTCGATCCTTGCGCCACCTAGCGGCGATTTTTTTTCATAGGTCGCTTTCTATTCTTGTATGTATTATGTGTTCCAAATATGAGCCAAATCGGGACACAAATACGATTTTTGTGAATATCTCGATCCCTGCGCCACCTATCGGCAATTTTTTCTCCTTATTATTGCATTGTCATCGGGTTCTGAACTATATTCGAAGTTTCAAGCTTGTAGCTTAGCGGGAAGTTACTTAAATTTCAATTACAAAATTCGTTCAAAACGGCCGTGCATGCGGCCATGCGGCCTGCCTGTCAAGTCAAGCTTAATAAAACCGTTTAAAAATATAATACACGGTCCACGTGGTGACATAAAGAGAAATTCAACATGTATGGTTGATGGGAACTGCTCGAAACGTTATCCTAAGTAATTGGTTACAGAAACAGTAAGCGGCAATGATGGATACCCTTTGTACCGTCGTCGATCAACTGATGATAATGGAAGATCAACAGTGATTAAATTTTAAACCATGACTTGGAAGTTGATAATCGCTGGATCGTTCCTTAGGTTAGGTTGAACTGGACGGTCCATGAGGACCTCACATAGACTGAATAAATCCGTAATGTTACCAGAAGTTTGTTTTAAAGACCAAACTGAAAAACCCTATCAAAAACCAGGACATATGTTATAAAATAACTCCGTCCTCTCTGCAAATACTAGAAGTTTGGTTGGATTTAAGCCACTTGCTTCTTCTAGATCTGACAGCTGTATCACTCCTAATAGCTGTAGTCTTAGCCTGGCAAGCGCATGGCACGAGCACAGAACGTGCTCGATCGTTTCCTCCTCCAGCCCGCACTTCCTACATCTGCTATCACTGACCAAGCCTAATTTAAAGACATGTGACGCCAGAAGGCAGTGCCCAGTCAGAATACCCGTCATGAGTCTAAAGTTCTCTCTTTTTAATGATAGAAGCAACTTTGTTAGTCTAAGGTTGTAAGACGTGCACATAATCTTCGACACTTTACAGCCCCGCGCTTGAACCTACGCCTTTCCTGCTTGGTCGATCATATGCAACTCTCGCCTTCGCTTAATTTCGCCAAGTATAATTGGGACGTCTACGGAGCAAGCTTCAAGGAATGCACCCTTTTTATAAAAGTTAACACGATTGCAGCTTGCGCTATTTTCTTCCGGGGTTTCTACTGCTTTGCTTACGGCTACTATTTCCGCTTGGAAAACGCTACAGTAATCCGGAAGTCTGTAAGATCTGTTTATTTCCGGATCAGCACAGTATACCGCAGACCTTACTCCTTCCACTACTTTGGAAACATCTGTGTACACATGTATCGCCTCGTCCGCCATTTGGGTACCCTGGCGCCAACCGTCCACCTCTATTGTGGCCTTAAGATCACCCTCGCAGCGAAGATAGGGAGTCAGGTAGTCTGTTCGTCTTGTGATTGATTACACTATACTACTATGGCCGTATGGTCGGCGCTCAAGCTGCCCCGAGGCACCGAGCCTGGTTGCAGTTGTTAACGCTATGTTCTTTGCTACCAGGTCTACAGGTGGAATGTGCAGTAAGGCATACAGTGCAGCTGTAGGGGTTGTTTTTGGGGCTCCCGTAATGCTAAGCCTTGATAGTCTGTATACTCCCTCTAATTTTTTTAGGTAGGTTGCTTTTTATGTGGCTTTCCACTAAACAACAACTCCATAATATAGGATAGGGCTTACAATCGCTGTAAAAACCCAATGAGAAAGAGAGGGCGATACGCCCCACGTACACCCCAGCATTCCTTTACATGCATAAAGTGCCGTTGAAGCCTTCTTCATCCTCTCCTCCACGTTGAGCTTCCACGACAGCTTACTGTCTAGGATGATTCCTAGATACTTTGTGCAAGGTTTCTCCTGTAGGGTCACCCGTCCTAACTTAGGCCTGATCCAATTTGGGACCTTGTACCTCTTTGTAAAAAAGACCATATCCGTCTTATTCGCGTTGTCTTTCAACCCGGCATTTGATGGCCAGGTATGAATATCCCGAAGCGCCCGATCCTCTTTGAGGCACTTTCCACTTATGACAACTACAAGGTCATCCGCGTAAGCCGTAAGTTTTACGAGTCCCTCATCAAATCCCCTGAGCAGTTGGTTGATGACCAGCGTCCACAGCAGTGGCGATAGCACACCTCCCTGTCCACTGATTTCGTGGCCTCGTACAATCCCCATTGTGATGTAATCTTCCTGCAATTTAACATGCAGCCGATCCATCTGATTAAGGTTGAATGTACTTTAATGTTATTAAGACCATCCATAATCGCCCATTCAGAAACATTATTGAAAGCCCCGGCAATGTCTAAGAAGACTCCTAGAGCATATTTCTTATATTCCAGGGATTTCTCTAAGCTTATTACCACCCTATGCAATGCGGTGTCTACTGACTTGGCTTTGGTGTACGCATGTTGTGTTGTGGAGAGCAGCTTTTCATCCACGTTGGACTTCATGTACACTTCTATCAGCCTCTCAAAGGTTTTGAGCAGAAATGATGTTAAGCTAATGGGTCCATGATCTTTGGGACCAATCTTCCCCAGCTTTGGTAGGAAATCTACACGAGCAATTCTCCAAGAGTGCGGTACATGATTCAGTCTTATGCACTCATCGAAAATTATTTTAAGCCATTCCAAGACTGCCCTACTTGAAACTTGTAGCATGGCCGGGAATATACCATCTGGGCCCGGCGACTGAAACTTAGAAAACGTTTTCACTGCCCATTCGATTTTGGTCTCGGTCACCAAGCCCGGCACTACCCGCTCCGTGATCGAAGTGTGAGTGCTGTCTGCTGGCTCTTCTAAATCATCTCCCGATGGGAAATGTATATGGAGAAGCACCTCAAGGGATTCCTCACTATTGCGTGACCATTTCCCGTTCTCTTTCTTTATTAGTCCCTGGACTATATTTCCCCTTGCTAGGACTTTCCTCAACCCTGCTGTTTCGCTGGAGCACTCTATATCCGTACAGAAATTTTCCACGAGATTCTCTTCGCCCTGAAAATTTCACGCTTATAGATCCTCAGTAGATCCCTGCACTCTTCCCGACACACTTCGCTTTCCGCGGTCTTTGCGAGCTTAAACCTGCTTTCTCAGAAGACTCAGCTCATTGCTCCATGGCGGCTTTGCTTTTCCTCGGAATATTCTTAAAGGACAAGCTTTGTTATACGCAGTCATAAGCGTCCTTGTTAGGAATTCATCCGACTTCTCCAGTTCTGCCACATAGGCAACCTCTTTGGGTTTTACCAGTCTTGTTTCTACCTGTTTCTGGAATTTAGTCCAGTTCGTTGACCTAGGGTTTCTAAAGGTTCATCCCTTCTCTACTCTCTTTAGGGGGATGCTGAAGCTGATATACGCATGGTCGGAGAAAGATGGTTTATCAAGAACTATCCAATCATACCTTGATATGTCACGCTCGGAGCTCAATGTAATAATCTAAACATTGCTGGATGTTGGACCAATATATGTAGGGACATTTCCCCTATTGGCTATGTGCAAATTGGTTTTGCAGGATGTAACAAAATAGAGATTCGCTTCTCTCGTTCATATCTGCTCCTCCCCACGCATTATGGCGCGCATTTGCATCCGCGCCTATGACCAACAGCCCTTTGCGCCCCTCGTCCTGTACTAGCCTCTTGCACTCCATCGGTGGAACTTCCGCAGCATGGCTCATGTAGCAGGATGCCAGGATAAATGCCTGCTTATTCCTTTGCTCAACGGCTACCACTATGAGGTCCTCAGTAGTGTAATTAAGCAGCATATATCAATGCAGCTGTTCCTTTACCATTACTACCGCTCGCACTCGTCCTTCCGTTTGCGCCTAGTAAATGCCAAATCCGCGCGCGCTAAGTCCGAAACATTTCCTCACGATGAGAGCCACAACTCCTGGATCAGCGCCACGTCAAACGAACCCTCCTCAAGGGTTAGGAGGAGTTCGCTCGACGCCAATTTTCTGTGTTGGAGGTTTATCTGTAGGACTCGCAGCACCATTGGGCTTTTTGTCCCCCTCCAGCACTTTCGTCGTGACGTCGTCATCTTCCCTTACCATTTTGGTTTAGAGTGTTTGAAGCCCCTTCAGCCTCTTGTAACTGTTGCGCCAGGTGTTACTCTGTGCGACTCACAGCACCATCTGGCTGTTGATCCTCTTCTAACACCTTCGTGGTGACGTCGGCTACCTGTCTTTTTTTCCCTTAGGCTTTTGCGGTCCTTTTCGACTTCGCCCACTTCCAGCGTGTTATGATTTTTATCCTCGGGACTTCTTTTCCTGAGTCGCATATAAATTTTGCCTGCACAAAAGGACATTTTTCCAAGCTGCGTGTACAATATATCCTCCGCCTGCTTGTTTATTTGGAATACGTAAAACTGATCTTCCTCCGTAGGCCGAGATAGAGTAAGTACCTTCCAATCCTGTGTCGATATGTTCGGATTCTGATTCTGCAGAAGTCGCAGTGTATCCTCCGACATCATCACGCATGGTATCCATACCTTAACTTTTGGTACCGTGGGGTTTTCGCTTTATCCACCACCTCAAACGGCGCGTTCGTGCCTTGCCTTTGGAGGTTTGGAACCACTTCCTGCAGCCACCGCAAACTCGCGATATTGTCGCATGCTGTCATCTTCACACCATTATACCATCCCCCCGAATCAAAGGTTGGAAGGGGCTTACTTGATTGTTCCGGCATCATCTTAAGCATTAAGCTCATAAGCTCCCTTTCTACAGATCTCCACCTTTCACTTGTCATCTTTCTGAAAGGGCTGCTACGATCAACCAGCGCCACAGTCAGTGAATGTTTTGCCACATCACTCATCTTCTCGCAATAAGCTGGCGTCTTAGTGTTAACTCCCTTTGGCACCTCCGGGAAAGCCGGAGCCTTAGCTTTAACTCCCCTTAGCACCTCCGAGAAAGCCGGAGTGTTAGCGTTATCTCTCTTTGGCTTTTCTCATACTTCCGTAGTTGGAACTTCCCTCTGATTCGCAGCTTTCGAGGTAGTTGCTATCTCGGTATTGGGGCCCATCCCTCTTACAGCTTTGGGCCTACTTGACTTATCTATGAGATTACCCTGCCTCGCAACTCTAGGACTGGGTCCTTTCTGCCTCTTGAAAGCAGGCTTGTCGCCTTCCGCCGAACGATGCCTCTTCATTCTGCCATTCGACGCATCTTCCTCCTCGTACTGGTTGCAGAACCGAGGGTTTGTCGCAGCAAACCTTTTGAACTGCTTTCGACCTACTTCTACCGCCTCATGGGCCCATTCCAAGAACGCCATCTCCACTTCTGTTGGGTCGAACACTGCTCCCAAGCATTGTACAATTCTTAGTGGTGCATGGTACTGCAACTGAGCTCTTTTACTTCGTCTGCTCCGTACCCTTCTCCAATCTTCCACTCCGTGTGCATTTGTGGGCTTTTCCAACACGGAGTTCATTGAATCAGCACTACTCTCGCTCCCCGAGTCCGACGCATCGCTTAATGTGTATTTGTCGTTCTTGGCTTGCGACTCAGTCCTCCTCTTATCATCCTCCTTATTACAATTTGGTAATTAGTCGTTCATCTTGGTCGTACGACCACCTGACCGACAAGGCGGGCTCAGCGGTCCAGTATTAATAAACGGGGAAAGAACCGTCAGTCACAGCAGCGCCCCTTACTGTGGTAAGGTCATCAATACCTCCCGAGGTGTCCCGGTATCGGGAAGGCTCCGTTTGAATACAGCCGAATGTATCCCCTGGCTGCGAATCGTCCAATAGGTACGGTCTGCATAACACCCTGGATTAGGGGGTTGGCAGTTCTTGCTCACCGACATCCCGCCGCCCTCCTATGAGACGAGACAACGTAGATGCCAGTCCTAAACAGCTCCGCCTCATATTCGAGCGCTTTAGAGATCGGCTAAGCCCTCACACCAACGACAAGGTGCCTACCCTAGTGTGGGTAGATCGTTACTTATTCACCATTGTTGCAATTCGGTGAAATCTATTAAATATATTTGCAATTATAAAGGCAATGATAGGCCGTTCTTGGTGTTGTGAATGAAAATCGAAATGACGAAATTCTTCAATATCAAATGGGTTGATACATCAGTAGCAATGAAGCAATATGGCCCACTTTTTCTTTTTCGATACATGAAAGTTATCCAACCGTTATGCACTTAGCTATTCATTTAGAAAATGAACAACGTGTGTAATTCGCGGATCAAAACGCTGCCCAAAGAGCCGCAAATCCACCGTCAAAAACCCTCACTGCATTCTTCAAATTGTGCCAAAATGATGTATTTGCAAAAGCGTTGTTATTTGCAGAAGTACCATCATACTTTACATGGAATGCATCGAATAAAGAATTTCAAAGACGTCAACAAGGAACACCAGTTCATGGCTTCGCTAATATGTTTTTTAAAAGTGCTTTAGGACGAATTTATACCGTGCATCCTAACAATGCTGAGTGTTTCTATTTACGTATGCTGTTAATAAATAATCGTGGTCCAACTTCATTTCAAGATTTGAGGACGGTCAATGGAAATTTTTGCGTGACGTATCGTGAGGCCTGTCAAAGATTGCACTTACATGAGTGTGATGCACATTGGGATAACGCCCTTAATGATGCGTATCTTACATCTTCTCCACATCAAATAAGAACATTGTTATCAATTTTGGTATCAACATGTAGCCCATCAAACCCAAATGAGTTATGGATAAAATATCGGGATTGCATGAGCGAAGATCCTTTGCGTCACATTAGTGTTATGACTTTAAACCAAGATTTGGAGTTCACTAACGAAATATGTGTTCTTTGATGGCTAATAAAACATTGGAACAACTTGGTATGGCCTCGCCCAATTGACCAATGCATGGTTTATTAAATCGAGAAGTGGAACGCGAACGGAATTTGGTATCCAATGAATTGGCAACATTTTCTCATGCAAATATTCAAAAGCTAAATGCAGAGCAAAAAGGAGCTTTTGATACAATTATGCATGTTGTCGAAAATGCGCTTGGTGGATTTTATTTTTTGGATGCTCCTGGAGGAACTGGAAAAACATTTTTAATTCTTTGCTTTTGGCTGCTTTACGACCACAAAATAGAATTTTTTTTGCACTAGCGTCGTCTGGAATCGCAGCTACTTTGTAGCACGGCGGTCGAACGGTGCATTCTGCATTTAAGTTGCCTTTAAATTTTCAAACTTATTGATCATCCGACATGTAACATTTCAAAGACGTCCGGAATGGCAAAGGTGTTGCAACAATGTGCCTTAATTATATGGGGCGAATGTGTCATGGCTCATAAGAAGTCATTGGAAACGCTGGAAAGAACATTACGCAATTTACAACAAAATCAAAATTTGTTTGGTGGAGTTTTCGTATTGTTAGCCGGTGATTTTCGGCAGACATTGCCAATTATCCCAAAATCTACTGCTGCTGATGAACTATATGCATCTTTGAAATCTTCCAATTTGTAGAGGTTTGTAAAAACAATTAAACTTGAAACGAACATTCGTGTTCAACTGCAAGGGGAACCAAGAGCTGCCTTATTTTCCAGACAGTTGCTATATATTGGAGATGGTAAAATTGGTGCTGACAATATGGGATTGATAGCATTACCCCGAAGCTTTTGCCAATTTACTGAAACCAAAGAACAACTGGTTGCGAAGGCCTTTCCCAATTTAAGAGAGCAGTACCAAAATCATGCTTGGTTAAGTGAAAGAGCTATTTTGGCAGAAAATAATAAAGATGTCAACGAAATGAATGCAAATATTCAGTCGTAAATAATTGGAGAATTGGTATCAAAGAAGTCAGTAGATACTGTTATCCATCAACAAGATGGTGTGAACTGTCCCACAGAATTTCTAAATTCCCTCGATGTGCCGGGACGGCCCGTACATAATTTAGAGCTACCTGTGATAATGCTTCGTAATATTAATCAACCAAAACTGTGTAATGGCATCAGACTTGCAGTGAAAAGGCTTATCATTGAAGCCACAATTTTAACTGGAAAATGCAAAGGTGAAGATGTATTGATTCCAAGAATTCCCATGATACCAACTGATATGCCATTTGTGTTTAAACGCCTTCAATTTCCCGTGCGACTTGCTTTTACCATAACGATTAATAAAGCACAAGGCCAATCTTTCCAGGTCTGTGGATTAGACTTGGAATATCCAGTTTTTTTCCCACGGACAGCTTCACTTTGGATGTTCAAGAGTTGGTAAGCCTTCAGCGTTATTCGTTTTCAGTCAAGACGGAAAACCCAAAAACGTTGTTTATCAAAGAGCATTGCAATGATTTTTTCTAAATAATTGCTGCTGAAGTTGTTCTAACATGACTGCATATCCATATTTTATTTGATTTTCACAAGCCATTTTTTTAATAACTTTTGTAATTATGTAAGCTTTTATAAAATTAAATAAAACTACAATGAACAATTTAAAGTTGCTCAACAGGAGTCAAAAAGTACTTCAGTTATATCTAACTTATTTTCGGCGAAACGAAGTTCGCGGGGTCTTTGCTAGTTTAATATAAGAACATGTATATATAGATATGTAGATATACAGCCCAATTCTAAACAAAAATTCCGTGCGAGTTTTTTCACTTCTCCCATTCCTTGTATTCTAAATAAAAATCCCTTATGAGTTTTTTCACTTCTCCTGAACAATTGAGATGTCTCGCAGACTCGGCGGAGTGAAGGCACCACAATTGTGTTTGGATTATTTAAATAAGCTAGTCACGCGACGCTTGCGACCACACGTCCCCACAAAATATTTAATTTCACTCTCATTTACACATTTTCATACACATAAGTTTAGAGTATTGTAAAGTATCGCATTGTCATTTTTTCATACACATATTTATAAATACATCTGTATATCATAATTGTTCATACTTCAACTTTTAAATTGAATATTGCACGAAGTATAACTTGTACGACGTAACGTAACTTGAAAGAGACATGTGGTCACCGCAACGCGCAAATCCCCCAACTACGAATTCGCCACAGCCAAAAATTACCACTGAACAATAATTTGTCGGCCGTTCTTATTGGATATTATTATATCGTGAAAAGCATCGCAGATTGCAAATTTTTTCCATTCGCAAACTCAATATCCTTTTTGTCGGCTAACACAATTTGTAAATTTATCACCTTTTTTAAAGTCATCGTGGTTTGGTTGCAGCTTAGTGGACAGCTTCAGTGAAGAAATAAAAGTGAATAAGCTGTATGTTAATATTTGCAAAAAAATCCAGTTCCAAGTGACCTAACCCAACGCCACTCCTACTGTGCTCTACTTGGCTTGCAATCGATTATGTGCAAGGAACATCAAGCATTCCTACACCTATACGCGGTAATACTTGGTAAGTTGCAAGAAGAAACTAGGAATTTGCGCACACATTCGACGCAACACCATGCAAATCGCCATCCAAAGCGAAGTCATCATCAGGCGTCCAAATAGTCATCAGCCCTACCTTCACTAAGCGGCACCCAAAAAATCCGGGTAAGTCTCGAAGTAACTAATAGTCGTTTTTCGCCATCGAAGAAACCAGCGGTTTTCATAATATACATACATATACATATATTAAGTATATCCCACCGAATAAATTTTGGTGGCTCCCGCTAAATACAAATTTCTCCCGCCAGAATTATATTTTCCCGCCAAAATACATTATATATATATGTACGTTCTCACCCCAATATACTCCTGTACATAAAAGCGGTGCATTAAAAAATTTCGAGGCAAATCCCACACACACTTGCACAAAGTTAGCTCATTGCCCTTTAATACTTGTGTCCCTTGCGGTTTAATTTAAATACATATACCCACATCTGTATTATTATTCGCGATACCCAGCAGTAAATTCGGCTACATTTATATTGCTTGAAATACCCAGAAGTAAATTCTGCAGGTCATCCCAACACTTCCAGTTTACTCCAAATTCAGTCTAACTGGTCCTAGGCTACCCCACTCTCGACCAATAGGAAAGCTTCTGCCTTTGGTATTCCCTCATAAATAAACACCAGGCAGTCCTCAAAAATTCCCAAAATAGCTAAAGTGAAATTAAGCAAGGCCCTATTTAGAATAGCTACCGTGGTCGAAAATAAATTTATATCCGAAACGGATCTCTTTTCGGATTACTGCGCTCGATTCGGCACAACCGACATCCAAGATAACACCGAGACATCCCTAAAAATAAAAGATAAATATATCGATGTGTTCTGGGAAAGGGTACAGAGCGCATATGACGCCGTCGTAGAGTCAGATGACAACGACATTCCCGAAGACTTTAAGGACTGAGCTTTCAATAAATACCGCGCCTGCCTTATAGCGTATGAGGACACAAAGGCAAGCATAGGCGATCAGCTCCAGCTAAAAGTACTAAGCAATCCCATCCCCGCTACAACCACCACTCCCCATGAAAGTTCCGCAATGCACCTCAAAGTATCCGCCTGTGACACCGAAGTCTTTTTCGGAAGTTATGATCAATGGCCGTCCTTCCGTGACATGTTCACGGCCGTCTATATCAACCCCCCCCAAACACTCGAGCACTCAAAAACTGTACCACCTCAGGTAAAAGACCCAAGGAAAAGCGGGCCAAATAGTGAAGCAATTCCCACTTAGTGATGACAACTTTGCTCTGGCGTGGGAAGCCCTGAAATCCCGATATGAAAATAAAAGAGTCTTGGTCGATAACTAAATAAAAGTCCTCATGAACCTCAAGGCCATTCAGACTGAAAACAGCGAAGACATCCAAAGACTGCAATCTTCCGTTAATAACTGTCTCCAGATATTAGCAACCCAACATGTCTCGACAGAGAGTTGGGACCTCATATTAATATACCTGGTAACCTCAAAACTCCCAGAAAACACTGTTGCGCTTTGGGAACAATTATTAAGTTCGCGAAGAGACCTCCCGAACTGGTCCATTTCTGACAACTCGTTACGAGATAGTGGAAAGGGTGGATCAATGGCGACCAGCAAACCCCGATACCACCCACCCTCCACAAATATCTCAAGGCCTCCCCCAAGTCAGAACAGCCCCCAGTTCAGGCAGGGTCAAACCTAAATCCAAAGCCGCAACCCGCGCACAATAGCAACTACTCCCAAAATGGCAGAGCATCAAAAAATCTGCAGAATGTGCAAGCAGTCCTCCCACACGCTACAAAGCTGCTTGCGTTACAAGAAGCTGGGCAATCCCTGAGCGAAAAAAATTCGTGAGAGATAACAACCTGTTCGAAAGTTGTCTCTCTCAAACCCACATCTTAACAGATTGCACCAGTACAAGAACGTGCCTCTACTACCAAGGTCGCCACAACTCCACATTTCATGACACCGCAGACCCTTATCATACCACTGGACCGCGAAGATCAACATCCCAAGTAGCAACTAGTCAGGACGTTACCAACCCAGAACCCAACGAAGAACTTCCCACCACCTCAAACGCTGCCCGCATCCAATCGTTTCATGCAAAAAATGATTGCTAATCATCCTCCCTAAAGCGATAGAGTCTATAGAACACCGAGGGGACTGCTTCAGGCTCAGAGCCTTAGTGGATCAAGGGTCAGAACGTAGCTTCATTTCCGCAAAAGCTCAGATCAAGCTAGGCCTCCCATATAGCCACTCCCTATTTGAAATATCGGGCATGGGAGGCGGAGTTGTACTAACCTCCAACAAGTTGTGCTCACTGACCCTAGTCTCAAATGACCACAAGGTAAAAATAAAGGCCCAGGCAATAGTGCTACCTCAGCCCACTAGGCAACTCCCAACACTCAGGCTAAATAACGACCAAATGCGTAAATGGTCCCATCTCAAGCTAGCAGACCAGAATACTCACAGCCCCTCCCAAATTGATCTGGTATTAGGTAGTGACCTTATCCCACAAATAATGCTAAATGGCATCGAAAAGATCTCCCCCACACTGCTAGCCAAAATAACAATATTTGGCTGGATAATAAGTGGCCAAACCACCGGATCAAGCGTGGGAAGTGACGAATGTCCAGCTGAATGAACAGCTAAGGCTGGGATATTGAAGAAATACCCAGAGTGCGAGTGGAAACCCCAGAAGATAAAATGTGCGAATACTTTTATCAAAGCACAACCACTCGCATGGATGACGGTCGATAAATGGTTCGGCTCCCCTTTAAACCAACATTACCGAACGATATTGACTTAGGGCAATCCCGTACTGCAGCCCTTCGCCAGTTCCACGGTATGAAACGTACCCTCTCAAAAAAGGGCTCGAAGAATATCTGTCCCTAGGCCACAGGGAAGAATGCAGTCCCACCGAAGTAGAATCTTGAGGTAAACACAGTTCATTCTATCTCCCTCACCATGCAGTCGTAAGGCCAGACAAGAAGACAACAAAAGTGAGAGTTGTATTCAACGCCTCTAAAAAGTCGGGTTCCGGTCACTCCCTTAACGATATTTTATGTACCGGACCAACCCCCAAACCCGATCTTCGACTAGTGTTGTTGAGATGGCGAACATATAAATATGTGTTTAATGGCGATGTCGAGAAAATGTACCGCCAAATTCTCTTGCACCCCGATGACCGAGAATACCAACGGATAATATTCCGAACCCCCAAACACAGTCCAATAAAGGACTACAAGTTAAAAACGGTCACCTTCGGGGTTAACTGCGCGCCTTTCCTTGCTATTCGCACTCTACACGAGCTGTCGAAAGATATAGCCGATTCCCATCCACGCGCAGCCCCAATACTAAAATCCGAGACGTATGTTGACAATATTTTATCTGGCAGTCATGATCTCCAATCAGACGAGCAATCCCTAACAGAGACTATTGACGCTCTCAATTCAGCCGGGTTTCCCCTAAAAAAGATCACGGCAAACCATCCCGACATCCTCCAAAAAATATCGAAAACTGATCTGCTGGAAACAAACTTTCTCGAGTTCGAAAAGACTAGCACGGCCAAGACCCTGGGCGTCCAGTGGAACGCCTTAACGGACACATTCTCGTATACTGTCGACTCAAAACCGGCATGCACTGCAGCCACGAAGCGGCAAATTCTCTCCCCCATAGCAAAACTTTTCGATCCCTCAGGGTGGCTAACGCCAATCATGATACAGGCTAAAATATTGATGCAAGAATTGTGGCTAGACGGGACCGAGTGGGACGAGGAGGTCAACCCCATCCCATTCTCTCAAGATCTTCCCTCTATCTCAGCCATCCAAATACCACGATGGATGAATTTTGCGCCCGATCAATATGCTGAGCTCCATGGATTCTGCGACGCCTCAGAAAAGGCTTATTGCTCAACTCTTCACCTAAGAAGTACCGTCGGTACTCAGGTCCACTCTCACCTTATAGTGTCCAAAGGCAAAGTGGCTCCTCCCCACCCCACTCTTGGAAAATATACGTCTCTAACCGAACAGCGCAGATTAAAGATCTCGTAGGGAATGTCCGTTGGCAACATGTGCGAAGCAAAGACAACCCCGCGGATCTTGGAACCAGAGGATGTAGCCCCATCGAGCTCGCTAACTCATCGCTATGGTGGAATGGACCAGAGTGGTTTTCCCGACCCCCCGAAGACTGGCCAACAGCAACGGCCCGAAATATTGTACCCTACGAACTTCGCCGAGTCGAGGCACTGCACGCAGCGGAAGAGTCAGAAGACGTCTCAGAACGGTTTTCCTCCTATCCCCGCGCCTTACGCGTAACCACGTACATACGGCTTAGAAATGCTGTAAGAGGCAATCGTACCCCTAACCATCCCGGCCTCTCTTACGCCGACGTCATGCGCGCGAAAATCCGTCTGCTGAACTTGACTCAGTCGAGACTCTTCGCTTCCGAAAGACCTTCCCTCGAAAATTCAAAACCAATCGGAAAGCGAAATCCCCTGCTGGCACTTGAAGGGGACAAAAAGGGGATTCTCCATGCCAACGGACGATTAGTAAACGCCGACATGACCTACAATGAATTTCATCCCATCATTCTCCCCGAATATGCTCGATTTACTGCCCTCTATATAAGGTTTCTGCACGAGACCTTCCTCCATGCGGACGTTCGCCTACAGCAACAAGCTTTGAGGCAGGAGTTCTATACACCCCGACTCAAACCTCAGTTGAAAAAATGCCTCTTCCAGTGCAAAGTCTGCACCATTCACAAACAACAAATTCGATCACAAATAATAAATATCCGAAAGATGTAGATTCGCCCCCCCCCCCCCCTTTCACCCTGACTGGTGTAGACTTCGCTGGCCAATTTCAGATAAAGGCTTCTATGCTCCGGTCTCCCAAGATAATGAAGGGCTATGTAGCCGCCTTTGTCTGCTTCGCCACCAAAGCCGTCCACTTGGAATTATGTTCCGATCTCACCACCCAATCATTTCTCGCCGCCCTTGCCCGCTTCGTGGGACGCCGAGGATACCCCAGCAAAATGATGAGCGACAATGACACCACCTTCGTAGGAGCTAAGCGTGCCACGGAAAAGGAGTTCATATCATTTCTCAGGGAAGTCTCGTCTGACGTCGTCCAGAAGTATGCACCGCAAGGCATCAACTGGCAATTCATCCCCCCTGGCGTTCCCCGTATGGGCAGTCTATGGGGATCCGCGGTCAGAAAATTTAAAATCTACTTTAAAACTTTCGCCGGGACCCACACCTTCATGTTCGAAGAGTTCCCTACTTTATTAGTTAGAATAGAGGCGGTTTTAAACTCTCGCCCCATCTCCCAGCTGTCTCAAGACCCCAACGACCTCATCGCCATCACCCCGGGTGAGCTGCGCCCCTGCTCTACATCCCCGAACCGAACTATGAACACCTCTCTACGATTAACCGTTGCTAACGATTGAAAGTTTTACATCAACAGTTCAGAAAACGATGGAAGAATGATTATCTCATGGAGCTGCACAAGCGATATAGATGGAGGACAACCCAACCTCCGCCTCGAGAAGGCGACCTCTTAGTCATCAAGGAAGAAAACATACCCCCTACCGAACGGCGCCTAGGACGCGTGGAAGACACCCATCTCGGAAGAGACGGCCATATTCGAGTAGTCGACGTACGCACCCAGAATGGCGTGCTCACCAAGCCCATCACAAAATTGTGTTTTCTACCGACCTCTGAGCCTGGCTCAGGCCCCCAAGGCTCGGTAGCATCCCCAGAACGTAATACAGTCCAACCCCCTGTGCTATCGCAAAATCTACATGACTAACATGTATTTTATCCTATCTTCCTCAGATGGATCGCCAGCGCCCTCCAGTTCCTGCAACGCGCCGCTCCTTGGCATCGCAGGTGACAACGCCAGCAGCACGTCCTCGAACTCGGGAAAGCCCGCCCGACTACCGCCGATGCCGCCTATGCATGCGACACCATGCGTTATCCACATGCAATCTATTTACGGCCATGCAACCGCCACAATGCGCCATTATCGCACGGGCCCACCACTAATGCACGAACTGCTTAGCCCTATCGCATGCCACTAATGGATGCACCCCTATAGAGCGCTGCCACCTCTGTGGGCTGCGTCATCACACCCTCCTGCATCGGGACCCGGATCGTCGCCAATCCCCGCATGCAACATCACAGCCGGTGCGCCACCGTCGTCAGTCACGCCGTCGCGAACCACCAACGCGCATCGACCGTGCCCGATCGTACCATACGTTGCACCGCTACCGGTTTACGCACCGCCAACTATAAGGGGAAAATTGGCAAGCTCCTTATCGAGGAGGCCCAACGTGCTCTACGGGAGTTAAGACATAGGCTAGGCGCCTAGTACGCCAAGGGGGAGGCAGAATGGTCACGCGACGCATGCGACCACACGTCCCCACAAAATATTTAATTTCACTCTCATTTACATATTTTCATACACATAAGTTTAGAGTATTGTTAAGTATCGCATTGTCATTTTTTTCATACACATATGTATATATGTATATATACTGTATATCATAATTATTCGTACTTCAACTTTTAAATTAAATATTGCACGAAGTATAACTTGTACGACGTAATGTAACTTGAAAGAGACGTGTGGTCACCGCAACGCGCAAATCCCCCAACTATGAATTCGCCACAGCGCAAAAATTACCATCTGGCATGCACAACCATAAGTTCAGCTCCCCTGAACAATAACTTTTCGGCCGTTCTTATTGGATATTATTATATCGTGAGAAGCATCGCAGCTTGCAAATTTTTTCCATTCGCAAACTCAATATCCTTTTTTTTCGGCTAACACAATTTGTAAATTTATCGCCTTTAATTTGTACAAATCATCAGCGTTTTCTTCTAAAGTCATCGTGGTTTGGTTGCAGCTTAGTGAACAGCTTCAGTGAACAAATAAAAGTGAATAATCTGTATGTTAATATCTGCAAATTTAGCAGCATAATTCAATTTTGTATGTAATTAAAACATTCGTTAAATAAAAAAAAAAAATGAAAATTCCAAAGGAAAGTGAATTAAAGTTTCGTTTGTCCAAAGGGGAAAAAATCCAGTTCCAAGTGACCTAATCCAACGCCACTCCTGCTGTGCTCTACTTGGCTTGCAATCGATTGTGTGCAAGGAACATCAAGCGTTCGTACACCTATACGCAGTAATACTTGGTAAGTTGCAAGAAGAAACTAGCTGAAGGAAGTTTGCGCACAACTTAAGGAAAATACTTGACGTAACACCATCAAAATCGCCATTCAAAGCGAAGTCATCATCAGGCGTCCAAATAGTCATCAGCCCTACCTTCACCAAGCGGCACCCAAAATATCCGGGTAAGTCTCGAAGTAACTATAAGCAAAAGAAAAGAAGCAAAGCGAGATATTTCTCGTTATAATAGTGGTATTATTTAAGTGAAAAGTGTAATTAGAGCACAATAATTTAAAAATAAATAAAAAATAATAATTTGGTTCGAGCGAAAACCGCTGGCAAAGTAGACGGTTGCCTGGTCGAGGACAACCGTTGAATCGCGGGAAAGTCTCCGGTTTTAAGGGGAAGCTTCCCGACACAGATGTACCGGCATATATGTATTTATGTACGGACAACATAACCCTACCTATGTACAAATATATATACATGTGGGCGAACTAGTGGTCGATAAAGTGGTGATATTAGGGTGGCGCGGGTTAATATGAATTTAGACTTCGGGCCTAAAAATGCCGGCCCCCTTGCGATACGCAACAGCTCAGACGCCGCCCGAGCATCGCCGACCACGATTTGGCTTAAAACTAGATTCTAAAGCTGAGTGGTGGGCGCCGAATGGCGCGACGGCATCCTCTTTGCCTTCGCAGTGACCTAGAACTAGGACGATAAGAAAAAATTAACGGAACCTGCATGATATATATTTCTTGCCATTCAATTAAAAACTTCATTTATTTCGAGACAAAAAGAAAGAAAATGTTATTTAACATCTAAAATTAAATTAATTAATTAACGCTTAAGGTTACTGGATCGGGTGTGTCCCCGAAAGCACCCAAACAAAGATGGGGCTTTGGGCCAGCAGCGAGCCAAACGATGGTGGTAACGTGTCCGGCGTTATAATGTCGGCATAAACATCGCCGCCGAGAACGAGGCGGATGGGCATTGAAGCATAAAATTGTGGATGCGCCAACCGGATGTGCTCGTAAGAAGCCGCGACGCTGGGTCTACGTGATAGGTTGGGCTGACGCGCCTGAAATCTTGGACGCAGACTGCATGTGTTGTCACCGTCTTGCTCTGTCCATGCTTGCCCCAGAATCTAATAAAGCAGCCGGTTTCGCAGGCGGCGTTGGTCGTCGGGAGTGCTAACTCTCGCGCTAGCCGAGAGTGGATCGTTGTGCGTGGTGAACATGCGTCTGTTAGTGCACGGATGAGGTGCAAACGCCCCCCGGCTTCCATCTTCAACGACAGCAGTTGGCGCCAGAGTAGCCATTGACCGAAGGGTTGGGCGGCTGTAGCGTGGGCTGCAATGATCCCGTTCCTAAAGGAGCTGTGTTGCGGTAGCTGGCGCCGCCGAGTGGCCAGTCTACCGTTTCGGTTGTCCTCATGAAAGTTGCGTATGGCGCGTAGCTGGCACGGCCGTTGGGTCAGTGTACGCTCTTGGTTGCGGGCGTTGTAAATGGAGTTACCTGTGCGTTGTCGCTGGCGTGGCCGAATGGCCAGTCGACGTTCGTGGCTGATTTAATGACTCCGCGTGCATCGTTGATGGAGCGAGTGGGAAGGTCGTTGTCCCGCTCCACTTTGGCTCCGTCTTTCGTGCGCTAGTAGGGGTCGGAACGGCCGTGGGTCCGATCCCCCGATTTCTCGTTGCAGCGACCGTGTGCTAATTTCCGCTTGGTGATTTTCTAGGGCGTCGCGATAGAAGGCTGACTCGGAAGCGTGAATATAGAGTGCTTCCTCTGTATCGTCCCCTGCTCGGTAGGACCTACTCTCCTGGGAGGGATGTATCGTCTCGTGCTCTTCCTCTTCCCCCTCCTCCACATGCTGTGCCCAACTCCTATAGAGCTCTGCTTGCCGGGGAAGGTCTTCTATCGGTGAATGTATTTTGGTGTGGTGTTGATCGTCCATTGGTAAATGCAGTGTGGTGTGGTGTTGTCGGCCACATCGTCGGCACCTGCCATCGCTGGTAAAATTTTTCGCCCGATGCACCATCGATAGACAATTTTGGCAGTAGTCAAGGCGAATGATCTCGCGCAATCTTTGCAAAGGGGTCTTCGCCCTATAGACCGTTCACGATCGAATCGGATGTCGCGCGAGACATAGAGGGCATGGTTGGGCGTAGCCAGCGGCCTGGCATAACTTTGCAGACACACCAAAAACATACCCCAACTCAACATTGCTGGACAAATATAAATTTTATATTATTGTTGTTGTTCACGAAAAGCTGAAAGCGAGGCGAATGTGAAGTGCTGTGTTATATTTTGGTATTTTCCTCTTGTAAGTGTTAAAAATCGTTAAAAATGCGAGGTAGAGACTCAATAAGCGAATTTATGTTCTAATAATAACAAATAAAGTGAACAAAACTCCAAAATTAACTATTTTTATATTGAAAATAAATTTTTTCACATTTATACAAACTATAAACATAGATCATATACACGGATAAATAAACGGCAAAAATGGGTCTGTGTGCAAAATGCAATTCCACAATAAGAGGGGAAAGTGGAATAGCATGTGAAGGAGTGTGTGGTAAAGTGTACCATGAGAGCATACAATGCTCAAGAGTAGATAAATATAGCGCAAAAATTATTGGTGAAAAAAACAACATGATACGCTTTATGTGTGACGAATGTATAACATACATACAAAACGTCGACCTGGTGCTACAAGATATGCAGATGAGTGTAAAAAAAATAACTCTATATTAAACGAATACAAGAGCGAATTCGAAGAAACTATGAAAAAAAGCCAAAATGAGATAAAGTCATTATTGGAAGCAGTTGAAACGCGGTATACACAGCGTATTGCAATGATGAAAAATCTCAGAAATTATTTGAAAAGAAAATTGGAGAAGTAAAAACTTATATGAAATGGTTGAAGAAGTAAAAAACAAAACTGAAACAATTGGCAAAGACAACGAAAAGGTGCATAGTGAAATCAAAAATCTGACAACAACACTAATGAAATACAAATGTCATATGCAGAAACTATTAAAAACAATATAAAGAAAAAGGCATTGCCAGAGTTAAAAAACGATGTTGCGATAATTGTGAAACCCAAAGTAAAGCAAACGGTTGAAAAAACGAAAATAGATCTGAACAGCAAAGTTGATCCCAAAGATTTGAATATTTCGAAGATTGTATCAAAAAATAATGGTGTAATGGTGATTCATAGTCAAAATAATAATGAACGCAAAAAAATCAAAGATGCCATTGAAAAAAACATTGGCAAGGAATATGAAATAAAAGTGCCAAATTCAATTCGTCCAAGCTTCTTAATTGCAGGAATGAATTTTAAGTACGAAAACAACGATTTAATTGAATCAATAAAGAAGCAAAATAATAACCTGATCCAAGGCTCATTAAAAGTACTGAAGCAGTTTGAAAGGAATCGAGGCAACATAAAGGTGTATAATGCAATCATCGAAACAGATAAAGAGGATTTTACAAAGGTTCTTGCCGCATAGCGAATAAATATCGGGTGGGATAGATGTATAGTCTTCGATGCTATTAATGTACTAATGTGCTACAAATGCAAAGGATTTAATCATAAGTCAGCCGACTGTTAAACGAAGAAGCTTGCCACAAATGCCACGGAAAACACAACGATAAAACATGTGAAGAAAGTCCAATTAACAGGTGTCTAAATTGCATAAAAGCGAACCCAAATTTAAACCTAGCTTTAGACATAATACATTTGACAGGCACTGTCGATGCTACAATAATAAAGTAGAGATAAAAAAACAATAATTAGGATATTAGCAACTAAATGAAGATGCAGAAAGCTCACAAAAAATATATAAGGACAAATTCAAGAAACTCAAAAATAAACTAAAATGTATATATTTTAACACAAATAGTATCACAGCTAACAAAAATGAAGTTGAAATAATGATCGAGGAAGAAAATCCAGATATTGTACTTTGTGCAGAAACACATACTACGGAGGATGTATGTGACTCGGAACTGGAGATTGCTGGGTTCAATCATATTAGATGCGACTCGCATAGTCGTCACACCGGTGGTGTCTTAACCTATATTCATAAGAAAATTGATTTCAAAGTTATATTCAATAGGAGCATATGTAATAATATATGGTGTATTGTGTTTGAAACAATACGATGTATAACTAAGTGGAGGGTTTGTGCGTTATATCACTCACCAAACACCAGTGATTCCGAATTCATAAGACATATTAATGAGATGATGGAAGATTGCTTTTCTGAAAGCGGCAACAATATCGTTATTGGCGACTTTAATATAAATGTCAATACACACACAACATACTCGAGACAGCTAATTAGGACATTCGAATCAAGCAATGTATCAATTAATAATTTTATTACAAGAATAACAGAAACAACGCAAACGAGAATAGATCTACTCTTTAGTAACAAAGTTGAAGTATCGAAGTTGGATTCGCATAAAATATCGGTTCAGGAAACTATTTCATTCAAACTACCAATTCAAAAGAAGTACCAAATGAGAATCTATGAAAACCGCGTGTGCTGGAATAACTATGCAAAAGACCACTTAGTAAATCTCCTTAGAAATTACAATTTAGCTGAACTAAACAACTGCGAAGTTAGCCGAAAGGTCCAAAGAATAAAAAGTATCCTTAATGACGTAATGGCCTCTTTAACATATAAAAAACGAGTTCAAGTTAAATTGGTTAATAAATGGTACGACCATGAACTAACAGAGTTGAATAAGCTGAAATATGAACAATTTAAAATAGCAGAGAGAACCAATAATTGGGATAACTATATTACAATAAAACGACATTACAAAAAAACAGTTAAAATAAAAAAAAAAAACATTTATGGAAAACAAAATCTCAAGAAATACTAATAACCAAAAGTTAATGTGGAAATGTCTAAAAGACGCCATAAATCTGAGTAGTGAGGTAGCACAAATTCAAAAAATTTCTGTTCATGGTGCTCTTATTGAAGATGATTATGAAATAGCAACTGAATTAAACCGTTACTTTAATGAGAGCATAATCAGAGTTACAACGAAATTCAAAAACAAGTACGGAGGAAAAAAATTACTAACGGAAGGTGTATTAAAAGCAGGGATGCACCTTAACGTTAAGCTAATCGTTTATCAAAAAATTTCCACTGTTTCCGTTGAAACACTTCGAAATAGTATCGATAAAGAAATTATCAAGATAAATTGTATCTCGTTTTTAACCGAAACGAAAAGCTTTCGTTAACGTTAAAAACGTTAACGAAAACGTGATAATTTATGTTTGAATTGTGCTGGCAATGCTATAGCCATGGTGAAGCCGTAAGGTGGCAACAACGAGCGCACATACACACACAAACTCTATGTAATTTGTTTGTGTAATTCGTTGGTGGTAATGTCAAAAATACTCTGAGAAATGTTCGTACTGTCAAAATTCATGAGAAAAGTTGCAATCAGCTTGGATAATGCTTTCACCTTTAATGACTCCGCCATCAATCAGCTTTGCCAGCATAGTTTGAAATTAATAATCAACATAAACGATTTGATTTCGTTTTGATATGGCAGAAAACGAAACGAAATCATTTCGTTAATTTGACGATCTTAACGTTAATAAACGAAACGAAATGACTTCGTTTCGTTTATTAACGTTGATTATCGTAACGAAATGATATCGTTTCGTTGGTTAAGCATGCCTGATTAAAAGACAGCATGGAGTACTTAGGCTATACCTACACATGTGCAATTAATAAAAGTTTCCAATTTGGTGTATTTCCAGACTGCTGGAAGACCTCAGTAATTGTACCTGTGGAAAAAGTAAAGGGAACAATTAAACCAGAGGAGATACGACCTATAAATAACTTACCTAGCGATGAGAAAATAATAGAAACTGAAGTTAATAACCAATTGCTGGATTAATAAATAAATAAATACGAAATTATTATAAATGAGCAGTCGGAGTTTAGATCAAAACAGTCGTGTGAAACTGCACTTAACCTGGTAATTGCAGACTGGAAAGAAAGTAGGGCGAAGAAACAATTACCAATCTAAGTTTTCCTCGACCTAAAAAGAGCATTCGAAACAGTAGACAGAGATATTCTTATAAAAAAACTGTATAAAATTGGCATTAGAAACATAGCGCTTAACTGGTTCAAAAGTTACCTTAGTGGAAGAAAGCACAAAACTGTAATAAGAAGTGAGATTTCCCCCGAAGTGGACATTGAAATAGGATTACCACAGGGATCGGTTTTGCAGCAATTCTTTTTATAATTTACATAAATGATATTAAAAACTGTATCAAATACTGTAAAATAAGATTATTCGCTGATGATGCACTTTTGACTATAAGCGGTTACACAATTGATGAGGCAGCCTCAAAATTACAATCGGACCTACAGGCAATATATAAGTGGTTGTGCCACAATATGCTTAAAATAAACATAGAAAAGACAAAATGGATGATAATGGGGTCTAGAGTGACTCAAGATGATGTGTCGCTAAAAATAGCAAATACCCCTATAGAAAGAGTAAACCGAATAAAATACCTGGTAATAATTATAGATGACAAATTAAAATTTGATGAACATCTAAAATACATCGAAGGGAAAATTTGCAAAAAAAATAGGGTTCATGTTTCGATCATGCAGGCATATTAGTATGCAATACAAAATACTGGTCTATAGATCCATTATCGAGCCGCATTTCATTTACTGTCCTACAATCCTATTCGCATTAGCTGATTCGCAAAAATCCAGGCTACAAATTAAGCAAAACAAAATTATGCGTTTCATATTAAGAAAAGGTATGATACCCCAATTAAAGATTTACTAGACAGCTTAAACTGGCTTAGTGTAAAACAGAACATCACTTACTACACATTGAAGTTTATACACAACATAAAGTTGGGAAACCTGCCGAATTACCTAAGTGAACGTGTCAGACTAAACAGAGAGGTCCATAGCTATCAAACAAGACACAATAACAACTTTTACTTGCCGGTAGTGAGATCCGAATTCGATAAAAGAAGTATATACTACGAAGGAATTAGAGAATATATGATCTACCAACTGATATTAAAAACTGTACTAATACCAAAAAATTTAGAAAGTTATTATACAGCTACTGTAAAGCGCTACCTGTCAAGTAGATAAATTTTTTAGTAAATAATTTTATAGATTATTATATAATTGAAGTAAAAGGAATTCAATGAATTGAAACAAATATGTAAACATTAAAAATACTTTGTACCTTATTAAATTATATAGATCTTCAAGATCGTAGTAAATAAATAAATTAAATTAAATTAAATTAAATACGCCACCTGACAAATTGTGTTGACACTTTACACGCTGATGGCAAAGCCATATTACCTGTTAGTGCAAGTAGCGAAATGATTCCATTTACATTCGAGAATGGTTTGCTTATGACTTTCTGTCCAAGTGGTACTGAACCTAAAATTAAGTATTTTGCTGAAATGTGCGCAGCACCAGACCAAACAGATTCTGATGGTTGAATTAATACAGCAAAGGAGATGGTTGCTGCATTTGTGGAAGAAACATTTTTTTTTCTCGCGGTCAAATCGACTCCCAAATGATGAAATGGTTATTTTCCCATTGACAGAACAACTGCATTTGATGAGCTATGTAACACACGTTCCCGAGATGGTCGGGCTAGCACCTTAATGGTGCTGTGGTACCGGAGCGTACCGGATCTTTATCCGGCAAAGGACCATCACATCGATAACACTCCCCAAAGCCTTCGGGGAGCAACCTTATCGCTACAACAACAACAAAAGCTATGTAACACATGCATATTATCGAATAGATGAAACAATGAGTGATGACTGGATGTAGACAGGAAAGCGCTGCAGCTGAGACTGAGAAGGAAGCAATTCGAAAGAAAAAAAAACAAAAAACAACATAGTGCAGGTTGTGTTTTTCTTATAACAAAATTAAGCATTTACGCGAATAGTATCCTTTTTTAGCCACATAGATTGCAAAAATGTCTGAAGAGATTGCAAGTGAGGTGCTCAATAAGCTTGAAATCATAACATCCGAATTTGGGGATACTCAATTAGGAACGTTACATCTGATTGACACCACCAGTTTACCATTAACGTCCCAATTCTGAGCGTTACCGGTAAAATAGTACCCAGAACATTATGTAACCGAATATCGTTACCAGTTCTTTTATCCGCGATTCTGGCCCAAGTGGTAACGCTGTCATCACCAAAGAACTCACCAGTGTCTGTGAAGGAATTTGAAAGGTAGTTGTCTTCGCTTTTACGGTTGCCACTTTGGTCCATTTGGACCAAAAATGGTCCCTTCCAACCCCATTTGGTCCCTTTTCTTCAATTTGTTCCTTTTTAAGCAGTAGCCACGATTGGTACTTTTCTTTCTTTTTCACTCAGGTAAAAATTCACAATATTGCCCAAAAATTCGCCACACTTTCGTTAGCCCCCATGTAATTTTGAGTTTACTTCAATGGAACTCTCACCATAAAAAAATGCTCAGTCAATAAAATGTACCAGAACAATAACATTTCACCTAGGATATTATTTATGCCAGGCATTAAAAAGAAAAGTTTTGGCAAACACATTGTCGTTAATTGTTGATGAAATAACCGACAAATCAAAAAAAAAAAATATTGTTTTATAATATTAATAACGGCTAGATATTTCGATCGGTTATACAAAAGTATGTAAAATATATGAAAATAAAAATTGCTTGTCGCCTAGCATAGCTTATACCGAGCTCTCTGCCGTGATCCTAACACTTTCAAAACTTACACAAATAAATTCTATGCATTACTTCTCGTTTGGCACGTTGATATTTAAATCTTTCTAACCCAGCTCAATGAGTTCAAGGAATTCCAGGACTATTGTGGTGTTAAGCCACGCAAGGTAATTGAAAATTAAGTATCTTGGCACAAGAAATAATTTAACTCGAAAACAGAAGGAAGCAAATGCAAAAGATAGATTGATTGATTTCTGAACAAATGTTTTGTATAAAAGTATTCCCATAGGTGCTAGCAGAACCCCTGAGGCCTGGGATCAAAACTCACACTGAATCTAGGCTCTGATATGAAGTTTAAACGTTAAGGGAAAAAGTAAGCATCTATAAAAATAGCACTAACAAAATTGCCTAGTTTCATTTATGATTTACTGAGTTTTCCCCATACATAGTTTGACAACACTAGAACGCAAATTTTGAACCGTTTCTTACTAAAACCTAACTGCAGTATATATTTTATTTCATTGCAATCAACAAAAATTCTAGAACCAAGAGCTTTGTGACCAAAACTAGGTTCACAACGTTTGCTTGGTGAAAGACATAGACTTATCCTATATCAAAATATAGTACCATTTTTGGTTGCATGCACATATATTTGTTTGTTCAGCATGATTTAAAGGAAAGTCTTCAGTATGTTTAGTAAAATTTTATATAGAAACATCCTAAAATTTTGTATTTTATACTAATAAAATAAAACAAAAATTTGGTCCTTTTTTTCGATGAATTTTGGTCCCAAATGAAAACATGGTGTGGCAGCCGTGTTCGCTTTACCGAAAATGTCTCACTTATAGATACGAGGTTAACGAATAAACGGGACGATGTGTATGTATATGCATATTATGCATGATCAGTTTCTACATAGGTATACTGTAATTTATTCTGTGAAAGTACATAATGTAAACAAATAGATAGTATAGCAAGAGGCAACACTTTTTATACTCAGTTGAGCAGAGCTCACAGAGTATATTAAGTTTGATTGGATAACGGTTGGTTGTACATATATAAAGGAATCGAGATAGATATAGACTTCCATATATCAAAATAATCAGGATCGAAAAAAAATTTGATTGAGCCATGTCCGTCCGTCCGTCCGTCCGTTAACACAATAACTTGAGTAAATTTTGAGGTATCTTGATGAAATTTGGTATGTAGGTTCCTGAGTACTCATCTCAGATCGCTATTTAAAATGAACGATATCGGACTATAACCACGCCCACTTTTTCGATATCGAAAATTTCGAAAAACCGAAAAAGTGCGATAATTCATTACAGAAGACAGCTAAAGCGACGAAACTTGGTAGAAGAGTTGAACTTATGACGCAGAATAGAAAATTAGTAAAATTTTGTACAATGGGCGTGGCACCGCCCACTTTTAAAAGAAGGTAATTTAAAATTTTTGCAAGCTGTAATTTGGCAGTCGTTGAAGATATCATGATGAAATTTGGCAGGAACGTTACTCCTATCACTATATGTACGCTTAATAAAAATTAGCAAAATCGGAGAAGGACCACGCCCACTTTAAAAAAAAAATGTTTTTAAAGTAAAATTTTAACAAAAAATTTAATATCTTTACAGTATATAAGTAAATTATGTCAACATTCAACTCCAATAATGATATGGTGCAACAAAATACAAAAATAAAAGAAAATTTCAAAATGGGCGTGGCTCCGCCCTTTTTCATTTAATTTGTCTAGGATACTTTTAACGCCATAAGTCGAACAAAAATTAACCAATCCTTTTGAAATTTGGTAGGGTCATAGATTTTATGACGTTAACTGTTTTCTGTGAAAATGGGCGAAATCGGTTGATGCCACGCCCAGTTTTTATACACAGTCGTCCGTCTGTCCTTCCGCATGGCCGTTAACATGATAACTTGAGCAAAAATCGACATATCTTTAATGAACTTAGTTCACGTGCTTACTTGAACTCACTTTATCTTGGTATGAAAAATGAACGAAATCCGACTATGACCACGCCCACTTTTTCGATATCGAAAATTACGAAAAATTAAAAAAATGGCATAATTCTATACCAAATACGAAAAAAGGGATGAAACATGGTAAGGTAATTGGATTGTTTTATTGACGCGAAATATAACTTTAGAAAAAACTTTATAAAATGGTTGTGACACCTACCATATTAAGTAGAAGAAAATGAAAAAGTTCTGCAGGGCGAAATAAAAAACCCTTAAAATCTTGACAGGTATTACATATATAATGGGGAGGTATTACATATGTATGTGTCACCCTGGTCCACATTTTGGTCGATATCTGGAAAACGCCTTCACACCACTCCCTTTTAAAACTCTCATTAACACCTTTCATTTGATACCCATATTGTACAAACAAATTCTAGGGTCACCCCTGGTCCACCTATATGGCGATATTTCGAAACGGCATCCACCTATAGAACTAAGGCCCACTCCCTTTTAAAATACTCATTAACACCATTCGTTTGATGCCCATATTGTACAAACAAATTCTAGGGTCGCCCCTGGTCCACCTTTGTGGCGATATCTCGAAACGGCGTCCACCTATGGAACTAAGGATTACTCCCTTTTAAAATACTCATTAACACCATTCGTTTGATGCCCATATTGTACAAACAAATTCTAGGGTCGCCCCTGGTCCACCTTTGTTGCGATATCTCGAAACGGCGTCCACCTATGGAACTAAGGATTACTCCCTTTTAAAATACTCATTAACACCTTTCATTTGATACCCATATCGTACAAACGCATTCTAGAGTCACCCCTGGTCCACCTATATGGCGATATTTCGAAACGGCATCCACCTATAGAACTAAGGCCCACTCCCTTTTAAAATACTCATTAACACCATTCGTTTGATGCCCATATTGTACAAACAAATTCTAGGGTCGCCCCTGGTCCACCTTTGTGACGATATCCCGAAACGGCGTCCACCTATGGAACTAAGGATTACTCCCTTTTAAAATACTCATTAACACCATTCGTTTGATGCCCATATTGTACAAACAAATTCTAGGGTCGCCCCTGGTCCACCTTTATGGCGATATCTCGAAAATGCGACCACCTATACAACAACCACCACTCCCTTTTAAAACCCTCATTAATACCTTTAATTTGATACCCATATCGTACAAACACATTCTAGAGTCACCCCTGGTCCACCTATATGGCGATATTTCGAAACGGCATCCACCTATAGAACTAAGGCCCACTCCCTTTTAAAATACTCATTAACACCATTCGTTTGATGCCCATATTGTACAAACAAATTCTAGGGTCGCCCCTGGTCCACCTTTGTGGCGATATCTCGAAACGGCGTCCACCTATGGAACTAAGGATTACTCCCTTTTAAAATACTCATTAACACCTTTCATTTGATACCCATATCGTACAAACGCATTCTAGAGTCAACCCTGATCCACCTTTATGGCTATATCCCTAAATGGCGTCCACCTATAGAACTATGGCCCACTCCCTCATAAAATACTCTTTAATGCCTTTAATTTTATACACATGTCATACAAACACATTCCAGGGTTTCCCTCGGTTCATTTTCCTACATGGTTATTTTCCCTTATGTTGTCACCATAGCTCTCAACTGAGTATGTAATGTTCGGTTACACCCGAACTTAACCTTCCTTACTTGTTTACTATTATCTTTACTTATTTGAGCTTACAGTTCTTTATTTTTCAGTTTTGCCTTGTTCTAAACAACAGCTGTTGTGTGGTTATTTCGATGTAACCACCTAATTTTGTGGGTAAAAAATTATCTGGCTATTTTCGCGGGTAGAATACCAAAAGGGTGTAAAAGTTGCCGCATGATTTCGTTACCGTGGTGAAGAATGTTGTTACCACACTAGAATCTGGGCGTTAATGTGACTCCGTTCTATGAAGATAAAACAATCACTAAAGCATTGAATGTCGAAGATGGACCATTACTCGCCAATTCTAGATCAATTTAAAACGCAACTACTGAATCATCGTTGGCACCGATTAGATATAGATATGGCGCCAATACATCGGTTAAGTGGGGTGTACAGCGCAAATGGAATACAGCAGAATCTTCTATAGTACGCCATTGGTATTAACTGTCAATGTCTATAGGTGGAGTATAAATTTTTACAAATTTCTCTTTAATTATGGTGGGTCAATCTACAAATTTCAACTTGGACGCAATGAAAAGGATGCATAATTGAACCACATGCCGCCATCAAAGCTCAAGACCCATCCAGTGGGCAGTAACGCATATGTAAAAAAAAGAAAAAAAATCGCCCAACACTTTAACGATTAATAAAAACTGACTTGAACTTCGAGTAAGTAAAATATCTTGTCTTTGGTAAATATCTTGGCATTACCTGTCTTCATATTACTTATTTTACTAGCAGAACTATTACTAAACATTTTGAGATATGGCGAGTACCATGCACCGAAGTAGATTGGATTGCTTTTATGCAGGAATGCGAGGGATTTCTAAACAATTATTTGCGCATTACCTTCATATTTCTGAGTATGTTCTTCATTATGCGGTGAATATAGTATGTAAGTATATTTTTAGTATTTAGAAAAGATAATTAAACTATGCTTGTACAGAGATGTACCCCGCCGATAAATTGATCGGCGTAAGCTCTAATATCACCTCACATGGACAGAGTATACGTTTAGCTCAATATCCTTGCGTTTATATATTTATTACCAATGTCGCTTGTACTGGGTTTGTATAGTAAAAGTCGGAAAGTTCCACCATATGTTTTGGTTACAAGTTCCTTTACATCGTATCATATACACTCGACATACATAGGTTTTCCGACTATTTAGTGATCCCGTTTCTATACTATTCCTATATGCCACTCTCACTTTATTCTTGGATCGTCGCTGGACCATCAGTAGTTTATGTTTTTGCCTAGCATGAATTTGAGTGATGTGCAGACTACGATACAGTTAGCGATTTGTGGTTGTTTTCAGTTGCGGTTGGGTGCTCCATTCTTACTCGTATACCCTTTAGAACACCTAAAGGGAAGCGTTAACTGAGGACGTGTTTTCGAACACAAATGGGCCGTTAATTACATTCTTGCCTCGCACATTATTTGAAAACAAAGTATTTCATGGCTCCTTATTCATGGCATACCCACTTTGACTGGGTTGGTTCGCGAAGCCAATCGTAAAGCCTACTTATCTTTTCTCAGAACTACGTACGTTTGCGTGGATTACAAGACCAGCTACAGCCACTAATTAATTTAAAAAATCTTGGTATGGAACGCAAACCCAATGAAATGAGCAAATAATCAAAGACAGATGTAGAGAAAAATTACCGAATAGAGAAGAGGACTTAACACCCGAACAACAGGTTTTTCTAAAATTATTTGTAGAATCTATACTAGAAAATATAGATGGTCACGATTCCGTCGCAAATTCCTTGGCCAGTTTAAAAGTTGGTCAAAAAAGAAATTAGAAAACAGCTTAGAATATGGTGATGTAATATTAAAACAAAATAAACGTATACAAGATATAATGCGTTTGGCTGGTGGTGATAGAAAAAAAAAACAATCTTATACCGTTTTCATACAGAAACCTAATCGAATCACAATTCCATTCAACGAAACAATTAAATTTCTCTATTCGTACAGGGCCTTTTGCTTCATTAAGCGAACATCCATCAGCAGCCTCACAAAAAATACTTCGTGTTTGCAAGGAATAATTAAAATGGAAAGCAGCCGTTTCCTTCTTAACTACAGATACTAGGGCGCTGCATAAATGGAATCGTACAAGTGTATACAGTTGTACTTTTAGTTTTCCACCACTGAACTATGTATGCACATTTGAGAATGAGTTTTGTCAATACAACACAACTTAAATTTAGTGTTGTAACACTACTCGAACTCATTGTCAGGCGCAACCATTTCCATTCGCTCAGTTTTACTCGTGTTTGTACTGTCGTGTAAGAACTCGTGTGCCAACTTGTTTACCACGTGTACACTAGTACTTTTTGTTTTGCTTGTTTGTTTGCTCAAGTATAACTTGTTAAGCCCGTATAGAAATAGTAAGTTAAATTTATCTTACAAAATATAGCCAATTTTTCTTACTAAACGGTTATATTTTGTTGAAATATCTTATAGAATGAAATGGAAATCAATAACTAATTCGATCGAAATACACTTAAGCAAAATATTTTGAGTGGTTGCTATAAAATAAGTGACAAAAGAGGGCGAAGCAAGGTTTGGGAAACTTTCAGGAAAATAATGAATGATACGGGCGGGGAAATAAACAGTCTCGTAGCATGTCGAAACTGTTATTCAATACTTACTTTTAAAAATAATAGCACCTCAAATTTAGTAAAGCACAAATGCTATATAAGTGTGGTTCGACTCCGGAAGAGAAAATTTAAACTGATGTTGAAACAAAAAAAAAGTGTACTAAGAAAGTTACCGAGTGGAGTGTGCAAAATTGCCGACCTTTCAGAATAGTTGAGAACGTCGGTTTAAAAAATTTTGCGGAGTTTTTAATAGAGGTAGGTACGAAATTTGGTGCAAATGTTAATTTGGAAACGTTACTACCTCATCCGACGACGATTACGAGAAATATCACTCGTTTGTATAAAATACAGTTTGGAAACCTTAAGAGGAAATAAAAAACGTAAAAGATATGTGATATGGTCTCACGTCAGACATTTGGACAGATGACTACTATCACACTTCATTTGTTTGCTTAACGATGCACTACGTAAGAGAAGGACGATTACAAAATAAGCTGCTAGGTATAATATCGATGAAGGGTGAACCTTGCACATGTAACTATTTTTTATTTTTTTGTAAATACAATATTCTAGTAGAAAGTTACACAGAAAAGACTGTAAGAAATATAATTCCCAGATGTGAACATAAGAAATAAAATAAGCGAATTGCTGAACATTTTTGATTGCGAACTGAACGAGGGTGTCATTGTTTTTACAGACAGGGGACCACATATGTTAGCAGCGTTTCGACAAAATAATCACATAAATTGTTTCAACCATTTGTTGCACAATACTATTGAGAAATCAATTAATGAGCAGCCGCAAGTATCAGAAATATGTAGCAAATGCACCAAACTAGTGAAATATTTCAAAAAAAGTGGTTGTAATTCTATCCTGAATACCTCTTTGAAGAGCTTTTCTCATACACGCTGGAACACAATGTATTATTTACTGGATTCAGTAGCAAAAAACTGGATAGAAATTACCAATATTTTGACAGAAAAAAATAAGATTAATTTAATTAGTAATATAAATTTGAGTATTGTGAATGAACTAGCAAACATACTTAAAATTTTCACAGAAACTTCAGAAAAGTTGGAAGGATCTTCTTATGTAACACTTCATTTGACTACAGTTTACGTCTTGCATTTGAAAAATCCATGTTCACAGAATGAGGGGGATTTGGAAATAATTAAAGGTTTTATGGCAGAACTGCTCATTAAATTAGAAATGGTGGTGGAAAGTAATTTATAAATATTCCACAAAATTGCTTTATTCCTTTATCCACCAGCTAATAAGCTCATACAATTTTCAGTAAATGAAAAAGAATTAATTAAAAATGAAATAAAAAAACTGATGGAAATGCACATATATAATAGTGAAAATCAAAACGATTCTTTAAACCCAGCATGCACATCGCGCGAAGCCGAGCTTCTACAAGCTTTTCTTCAAGCTCCACACATAATGACGCAGCCTGAAGAAAATATATTGAATGAACTCCAACGATACGAAAATATTAACGTGTCATATTACGATGGTTTCGACGTTTTACAGTGGTGGGATGAGCACAAGGCCCAATTCCCACTTATATTTAAAGTAAGTTATCAGGTACTGGCTCCTCCTGCAAGTAGCGCTCCATCCGAAAGGACATTCTCTTCAGCTAAAAACTTACTTTCCGAAAAAAGGAGAGTTATTGGCTCCAGACCAACTCATTTTAACAAGATAATGTTTCTTCACTCCAATGTTATTAACAGTCGGTCAGATTAAAATAGTGTTTGGTTTTTACTTTTATATATGAAGTTATTGTTTATATGTCCATATGTATCTCATTTGCACTAAGCTCTTAAATGCAGCAATAAGTTTTGTAATGATATGCTTGGTGTTCTATACCAATTGAATATATGGTAAATGAATAATTTAAGTTTGTTACGTTCACACCTTTATGTTATTAAAAAGTGCCGTTACATACATGTTTTATTTGTTTTTTACTGTTTGCTAATTGGAATGTAAAAAGAATGTAGTTACTACTGTAACGTCTTTCTGCCTACATTCAAATTAGGATTTTCAAACATTTGCTACAACTGTTCAGTTGTATACAACTGTTTTCACTGCAATACTCGTGTAGAGGTTGTATACAACTGATCACACAGTTCGAATACATTGTCTGAAACACACCCTCATCTCAGACAAATGCTACACTGCACGATCGTTATTCCATTCGGTGTGAGTTCGTACATGATAGCATTCAAACGAAAGCGAAAACTTGTACTTCACTACAAGAAAAATATATAGTCCACTCATAAGGGCGTTTGAATGCATTCATGCAGCGCTCTAATAGATACAGTCAAAATAACATGCATGCGCGACCACCCACAGATGTTCCACCTAACCAAATATGGGCCTATTTTCGGAAAAGCCATATTATCTTTTGCAACAAATGCAGCGAAAATCAAACTTTGAACCTTTTTGTGTTTTCCTAATTTTCATAAACTATTGAAACTGATTTACTTTTGATTGTCATTTATTACATTGACAATAAAATTCGAAGCACCAAGCAAACCGACTGGATTTTTCACTCGATTAGGCACTCAATAAAGCAAACCGACTGGATTCTTCACTCGATTAGGCATTCAATGCAGGATAATTAGGAGTTTGTACCTTGTATGTAAGATTGCGTTTGATTAAGGCTATAATGTAGAAAACTTAACTAATTATTTCATTAAGCCTCTGTGTGAAATAGGCATTACTCTTTGGGCAATTTGTAATTAAAACATTATGATTAATTGAATTTGACTTGTAACGTAAGTGGTCGCTGCAAACCGTAAGGCCTTTTTTGTATTTGATTTTTTTTCTTTTTGAGTGCGGAGAAAAAATGGTTGCCCTAGTGCTCATAAGTTACTAGGTTACTAGCCAAATCTCGTGGTTATTTTAGAGTATTCATTTCAGCAAGCTGGATATATATACTGG
The DNA here is from genome assembly GCF_040869045.1 of Eurosta solidaginis. NCBI lineage: Eukaryota > Metazoa > Arthropoda > Insecta > Diptera > Tephritidae > Eurosta > Eurosta solidaginis. Next base: position 25,764,693 of record NC_090324.1, on the reverse strand, counting down.
TAAACCTTTGTCCTCATATTACAAATGACATCAATCGCTGGTGGCCATTTTTCAGAATTTGTTTGAAGAAAGCCGTACGTTGGGATTTTATTCCAAAAACACCATCCCAAAGTTTGTTTCAAAACTCCGTATGTGAACATAAGTTCATTGCATTTTGACACAAGTTAGTTAATGAGAAGCATTCTGAAATAAGGCGTTCTCTATCTAATCCAATTACAATATAGGGCGTTTTTGTTACAAATCCTGAAATGGGAAATTATTTCTTTTTTTTTAATATTTTAAGATAGGACGATTTTGAATAGGCAGCCGACATGGGTTGATACTCTACTCAGCAGCCGCAATGAATTGACAAAAATAAAGAAAATGGCTTTTTGTCTTAGAACTTTATATTCCTACCTTGACTTTGACAGAAGAGTTAAGCTTTTGCGCGGTCCTGCTACACAGGGAGTATTCACATTTTTATTCTGAAATTTCGGAAAGCTCTATTACGTTAAGTATTCCTGGAAGTGTTCCGGATAAACCGTTAATTTCCAAGAAGTTCCATGAATTAAGCCCTTTGATTGATGTAAAGGCTAATTACATTTGCCATAAGAGGCACCTGGAGCGCTTATATTTCAAAAAGACAATATAACTGACATAGTCCAAAGGACACAGATGTTGACACAACATTTAATATAAATTTGTCTGAGCGGACATTGAGAGTGTTGAAAAAAAAATCTTTTATGAAATATGCCAGCTTTGAATTGCATGTTTTTTTTTTTGAGTCGAGCTACAGTATAAGGCCCCTGAACTAAAGTTCATCTACAACAAATGAAAGTTCGAAACTTTAAATTATATTTTTGAACTCAACCCACTTATTCATAAACAATACAAACAATTTTAATGGTTTTATATTATAAAAATTGTGAGAAGAAGCTTTCGATTTTATGCTTACACTGAAATTCACCTTAAATGGAGAAATGCTTGAAAACTTTTTGACAATTTATCTTAAAAATAATTGTTATTTATAAGGGGGATTGGGAGGCCATGGATAACATGCTTTCCTTTCGAACATTTTATAAGCTTTCACTGATGAGCTTGAAGTGACGAGCCGTATCGATTACTTCAGCTTTTTTTTACACAATTTGAGAACAAACATCAACGTTTTGTAAGCTTAATGTTTGTTTGAGAAAACTTTATTATAGACTTACATTACGTTTACCTTGTTTGGAGAGTTATAAACGATTGAAATCCTGATTGTTAACCCCGCTTCTATGTTAAGTGGCAGACAGTAGCTCTTCGTTTGGCTTCTGGTATCCTCGCTCGGTGAGCGAGTGAAGTTGGGTTTGATTTTTTTTATTTTGAAAATTAAAAATATAATGGGCCGAATGCCTTTATGTTCTTTTGGCAGATAGGGGATCTGCGTTAGGTTCTTGGTTGTCCCCGTTTCGGGTGAACGAGAGCTGGGTTTGATTTTTGAAAGGAGGGATGTGGAGGAACGGAGGGATTTTTAGGAGGGGCTCTTGGTCCTCTCGCAATCTATCTCCTCCGTGGGGAGAAGGATCAGTTTGACCAAAGGTCATCTGACTTGACCCTTCTCGGTTACGTGGTCGACTACGCATCCTCGGTTATCGTCGTCGGGGTGTACGTTGACGACTTTACCTAGCCTCCATTCGTTGGGAGATAAGTTGTCCTCTTTGAGGACAGCGAGATCTCCCACTTGTATATTTTCTTTGGGATGCTTCCACTTCACACGCTTTTGAAGTACGGATAGATATTCGGTTTTCCATCGCCGGCAGAAGGTTTGATGGAGGGCCTTGAGCTTCTGCCATCTGTTTATCATGGAGGCAGGGCTTTTGTTCACATCCGGTTCTGGCGGCGCCAGAAGATAGCTGCCCGTTAGGAAATGTCCTAGGGTTAGTGGTTCCAAATCCGTTGACCCTGGACGTAAAGATCTTGACGCCCCGACAAAGTTTGTATCATTGTCAGAGTAGATGTTTTTTGGACATCTTCTTCTCGCGATAAAACGCGAAAAGGCTGCGAGGAAGCATGGGGTGCTCAGTCACTAGTAGCTTCTAGGTGGATTGCCTTAGCAGTGAAACAGACAAAAAAGGCACACGTAGCCTTTGGACAGTCGACACCCCCTACCGCGGTAGCTTTTGATTTCGAAAGGTGTCCATAAGTTGGGACTGCGCCTGTTTTCGGTGAATAATGCAGGTTTTGCAATTGTGGATGATGGCATTGATCATGGTCTAGATATTCGGAATCCAATATTGGGTTCGGATGAGACGGAGTGTGAGCTGCAGTTGTAAGGCAAGACAATCGGATGGCGTCCATTATATAACAAGTCTTTGGAAGCCCCTAGACGCCCCCTGTTCTAATAATATCATCTTTGTCGATGTATGGGTTGAGTGGCAATATTTCACTCTTGCGATCAATAGGTTTGCTATTCTTCAATTGCAAGTATTCAGTGCCATAGGATATTTGCTGACATAGTTTTATTAGTGCTTGAGTCGTTGCCTTAATCTCATCGGCTGAGATTATGCACGAATTTTCTTGGAATCCTGCTTTAGTTTTAGGATGCGTTCTTGTTGTAAATCTCCCAACGTAGGAAAGGACTCTTAGAGCTCGTGGTAAATTTGAAAAGCGATCGAGAATATCTTCTTTTTCGGCCTTTATGACGGCACACGACTGTGCTTTCACTTTCTTCTCCTCATATGATGTATGGTAGTCCGTTTCCTGTACTACCCATTGGGTGTTGTCCTCTTGCAACCAATATGGTCCCTGCGACCACAACGAATTGTTGACTAATTAACCCGCTGGTAAACCTCTGCTTCCTAAATCCGCTGGGTTTGATTCTGAATCCACATGTAGCCAGTACTTGCCTCCGACCATATCGATGATCTTCGTGATGCGGTGTACGACGAAGGTTGACAAGGAACAAGGCGGTTTCCGTAGCCATGCGAGGACAATGCTAGAATCAGTTCATAGATGGATGGTGATTGGTCCTAATTTGATGCTCCTAAAGATTCAGTCAATCATCTCTGCGATCAATACTTCACCGCAAAGTTCCAGCCGTGAGAGGGAGATTGTCTTCACTGGTGCGACTCTGGTTTTTGCCATAAGTAGATGTGTATAGACATTATTCTCTTTTTTGACGTGCATGTACACGGCTGCTGCATATGCTTTCTCAGATGCGTCACAGAAGCCGTGTATTTCACCCTCGTCTTCTAGTGAGAATTGTACCCAACGTGGTATTCAAATTCTATCTATTTCCAGATAATCTTGGGTGAAGGGACAAGCCACCCTAACGGATCAAAAAGTTTGGCAATAACTGACAGTATCTCTCTTTATGTTAACATGTTAGGGTTGTCTATTGATCCCGCTTTGAAATAAAATAAGTCAGAATGTACGTTCCACCTTATACCTAATGCTTTCGATTTTGGGATGTCTTTAAGAACCTCCTCCGAGTTTGATGTCCACTTTCGTAATGGGAACCCTGCCGAATGTAAAACCTGTCGAATTTCGTTTCTCGCCATAATGGTTGATAATGGGTGTGTCTTCCTGATAGGACGTCATCTACATACATACATTCCCGGAGTATGTTTGATAGTGTGGAATGGGAAATTTGTACGTCGTCACCCAACTGTAAGAGCATTCTTACAGCAAGATAGGGGGCACAATTAACTCCGGAAGTTACCGTCTTTAATTCGTAGAGTCCTATTGGTTCGTTCATATCTTTTCGAAAAATAATCCGTTGAAATTTGGTATGATTGTCGTTCATCCAAATCTGCCTATACATTTTCTCTATGTCACTGTTGAAGACGTAGCGAAAACATCTCCAACGAATGATAAGAGTCGGGAGATCTGCTTTGAGTACCGGGCCTGGGAGCAAAACGTCGTTCATACTTGTACCTTTAGCAGTCGGACTTGAAACGTTGAAAACGACCTGGACTTTTGTAGTTGTGCTTTCCGCCTTTACCACGGCGTGATGAGGAAGGAAGTAGTTGTCGGGGTCATCTGCTGCGGCTATACCATTAATTTTGTTCATATGTCCGAGCCTCTGATATTCTGAATGTACCCTTATGTATTCATTCCCTAACTCCGGATTCTTCTTTAACCGCGTTTCATTTCGAAAGAATTGCGAGCATGCATGTTTTAGGGACCCTGCTAATCTTCGTTCTCCCGGATATTCCTGTCTAAATGCGAGTGAAGCGACATATTTTCCATCCTCGTTTCTCTTTGTGGTTTCTCTATATAACTTTTCACAATATTTGTCATCGTCCTTTAATTTTCGGCTTTTAATTTTCGGTACATTCTCCAACTCTCAAAAGGCTTTTAGTTGGTTGTCCAACGCAGCCTCGTTGTAAAATGACACGATGCTCTTTGCTGGACTCGGTTCCTCGATTCGACCGGTTAGTATCCAACCGAACACTGTCTCTTGGGTCAAAAGTATATTAAGTACATTCTTTTTCAGACCGCTTCGTATAATTTGGGGATAAATGTATCCACCACGTATCGTTGACGTAGAACCTCTTGTCTGCCAAAACCAAGTCTGGGAATGCCTGCATCGTCATTGTGTTGATATGGCAGGATGGCAGATTTCCAGTAAGTTTGGCTAAAATAAGAACCGGAGAAGTCAAGCTGAAGCATGGGTCCACTGGGGAACGTAGCTCGATGGTGGATGCCTCTTTCACTTGAGCAGATACTGCATTGGTGATGCCTGAAATTTGGGCATGCATTTTCCTTGCCGGCAAATTGATTCTGCGTTTTAGTCTTTCTGCCATGAAAGAGCATTCAGACCCTCAGTCAATTAGTACCCGCGCTGAGAAGTCGGTACCATTATGGTGAATGTCTAAACGAGCAGTTCCTAATAGCACGCCTGTGCTGGAATTAGTATGACAGGATTTTACATTCTGGTTCGCAGAAGAATTTAGTTGCCCCGATTCCTGTCTTTTTCGCGCCTGCGCCGAAGTTGGTGGGATATTATCCGCATCTTTAAATGGGTTGCGCACCGCAGTTTGCTAAATGTCTCCGATTACGGGAGCGTCTGGTGACGAAAGTGGCATCTGGCACAGTTGTAGGAACTGGTGCACTTCGTCACTGTGTGTCCTGGGGATAAACAGTTTAGGCACCCCCGTGGATTTGATGAAGTTGATTTTCTCCACTGGGGTTAAGTCACAGAATCGGGGACAATTCCATAACCTGTGTTCAGCTTTGCACATTTTCCAAAAAAGTTTTGATGTTGACTTTGATGTAGGTTTTGATACCTTCGTTTGGAAGGCACCAAGTCTTTTTGTGGGGGTTTCGGTTGTATGCCGAGTATTTTGTGGCTTTTGTCCCTTTTGGGCGGTAGTACCAGTGAAGCTAGACACTGTTTCAAGTGTCTGGAACCTATTTGAGAGGAACTTGTCCATATCTTCCCGCTTAGATATGGCCATTTTGTGGTCTATGATTTGTTCCCATAGAGCCAACGTACTTTAACTTTGTGGAACACAAATATATTAAAATTGCATCTCAATTGGATGTGTCGATTTTGTGATACTTGAGGAACGATAGGTAATTGTTTATATCGCTGTGTAATTTCTTTAGCGAACTACCACACTCACTCTCTGCCTTCTTTAAATTGAACAGAATTTGGTACTGTGTGTTTACCTATATACGCTTATTTTCATATCTTTCACACAGATTTTTCTAGGCCATATCGAAACCCTCATTTATTAGAGGGCATTTGTTTACTATGTTTTTGGCCTCACCCTGTGTCTTATTGTTCAAGTGGAATAGCTTTTCCACCCCCCTGTAGGTCGGAATTATTTATATATAAGGCCGTGAACAGGTCACGAATGGTTGGCCATGATAAATTATCGGCTTTGAAAATCTCCATGTCGCAAGTAGGGAGGCGGATCTTATGCCCGCGAGGTGCTGCTGGGGGTGCTTGCTCAATGATAGCTGTATTTTCTACTTTTTTATACTTCTCTGCCTCAGCAGATATCGTGGATAAGTTTACTTACTTACTTAAATGGCGCTTAACCGTCTAAACGGTTATGGCCGTCCAACAAGGCGCGCCAGTCGCTCCTTCGCTCCGCCAACCGGCGCCAATTGGTCACACCAAGGGAGTTTAAATCGTTTTCCACCTGGTCCTTCTAACGGAGTTGGGGCCGCCCTCTACCTCTGCTTCCATAGGCGGGTTCCGATAGAAACACTTTCTTGGCCGGAGCATCATCATTCATTCGCATAACATGGCCTAGCCCGCGCAGCCGCTGCGTTATAATTCGCTGGACCATGTTGATGTCTGCGTATAGCTCCTACAGCTCATCATTAAATCTTCTTCGGTCCTCGCCATCGCCAGCGCGTAGAGGTTCATAAATCTTTCGAAGAACTTTTCTCTCGAACACTCCCAATGCCGCTTCATCTGCTGCCCCATATAGCAGGACGGGTACGATAAATGACTTATAGAGTATGATTTTCGTTCGCCGAGAGAGGACTTTACTTTTCAATAGCCTACCTAGTCCAAAGTATCATTTATTGGATAGATTGATTCTTCGCTGGATTTCAGTGCTGATGTTGTTGCTAGTGTTTATGCTGGTTCCCAAATAAACGAAGTCTTTTACTATTTCGAAATTATGGCTGCCAACAGTAGCGTGGTTGCCAAGGCGCATATGCGCTGACTCTTTGCTGGATAACAGCAGGTATTTCGTTTTGTCCTCATTCACCATCAAACCCATCTTTACCGCTTCTTTTTTCAGTTTGGAGTAAGCAGAACTAACAGCGCGGGTGTTTAGGCCGATGATATCAATGTCATCAGCATATGCCAGTAATTGCAATTGTGGATAAGCATCGCACGTAAATTGAGTAACATGTCATATGTTTTTTTCCGGATGGCCACCACGTCATTTGCGTGATAGCCTTTGATCCCATCAGTGAGTCAAACGCAGACTTAACCTTCTTCCATAAGGTGCGAAACTCTTCTTGCTGTATCGAAAGGGTGTGCTTTGTATGATTTTCCTCTGGAATAAGGCTGTACTGTTTTTCAAACTCTGTGATTAACTCAGCTGATCGGATATAAGTTTCCATTTTCGCAAAAAATTATTGGCACCCAACTAAACAAACTAAATAGTCCTTAAAAAAAGGAGGCAGTGTTTCTATGAAGGCCTTTATTTATTTTGGCCCGACTTGGCCGACTCGTTTGGTTTTTCCAAAAGAAATACAATAATTTTTTATTGTAACGAATTTCGGGGAAAATCCGCTCATATTACACCTTCTACTAACGTATATTAATGTGACCTCACTCTTATATGTATTTATTTTCGATGTTTGTGGCGATTGATTTGGTTTGGGTCAGACTTGGTCGACTCGTCTGATTAATTTCAGGGAAGAATGAAACACCACCCACACGTAAATAATATATGTATATATTGTTACTTGTAGTAATTTATTTGTAAGGACTTGTATACTGAGAGCAAAGTGCAAAGTGCGCGATATATCAAAGAATGTCTTGAACTAGTGAAAATTACCAGTGCTGCGAAAACTAAATTAATGTGCGCGTGAGTGGATATATTTTTTCTCAAAATTTATGTACAATCAATGTTACGCGATTTTAATAAGCTAATTGGTGCTTTAAAACGCTAAAGTGGGGTTATGTTACCTCTATGTGTCGCCTTATCGTGGTCGTTGGATACTCTGGATCGACACACGCGGTAGGTGGCAGTTTCACAACTGGGTTTCATTTGCACAAGAAGAAATTAAGGCACTCTATCGCACAGATAACCACTGGTATTTTTCACTTTTTCGCGGTTCAGATTTCGGGACACTCGCGACACTTTTTTAAATAAAACTTAACCTCAATATAACAAAAAAACAAGTGGCAAGAAATATATTACATACATAGCAGCTGCTTGGAGTTTTAGTCTGACAGTGCTTGATGGAGTGTTTGTTGTTGTTTTGATGCGGTAAATTACCAGGTTGTGTAGTGTCACCGGGAAATAAAGAATACCATCACGATAATTTGTATATAAATTGCACTCGGAGTGTACCACCAAGATGATGAAAATTACAACTACGATGTTTGTTTGAACCAAACCCAAGTGTTGTGTATCACCAAGCAAAAGTGTTGTGTATTACCATAAGATGCAAAATATCACCGCATTAAAATTATGAATGTATTACCAAGAGGATATGTTAAAAATTCCAAGGAACTGTATAAAACTATATTGTAGCACCAGGATAATTCTTGTTTTAAAATTTTGAGCAATGTGGACTGTATTGGTATCGGCGTTGGTTCCTTTTAACGGTGAGAACGAACCATGAACAATTGAGATGTCTCGCAGACTCGGCGGAGTGGAGGCACCACAATTGTGTTCGGATTATTTAAATTAGCAAAATAAAAGAAGCAAAGCGAGATATTTCTCGTTATAACAGTGATTTTATTTAAGTGAAAAGTGTAATTAGAACACAATAATTTACTTTGTTTCAAAAAGTGAAAGATGGCGGGGTTCCTCGGACGTTGATAGCAGAGGTTCGCTCGACAATCGCTGGCAAAGTAGACGGTTTCCTGGTCGAGGACAACCGTTGAATCGTGGGAAAAGTCTCCGGTTTTAAGGGGAAGCTTCCCCACACAGTTGTACCAGCATGTATGAATATGTGTACGGACAACATAACCCTACCTATGTATACATATACATGCATGTGGGCGAACTAGTGGTCGATAAAGTGGTGATATTAGAGTGCCGCGGGTTAATATGAATTTAGGCCTCGGGCCAAAACATCTCCCTTTCCTCTTATTCTGAACAATGTTCGAAAAAGCGGAAACCGGTTATGTGAGAAAAGTGGGTATTATGAATGTGAGGGAGAGGGAAATTTCTCTGCCATTTTGTAGGAGTTTTTTCACTTGTTTAATTAAAGGGAATGCATGAAAGTAGTTAAAGGAAATTGGTTCTTTTAAGAGAATAGCTCTTGAATTCCAGCGAGCGTTGCTGAGCGGTGAAAGAACTTTGAATTTTATGTATGGAAATTTGTTGTTTATGTCATAGTGCTTAAAACCTTGTCCTAGTTCATATAAAAACTGCATATCATCACGCCATTTTATAGATTTTATTTCTAATTTATCTCCGGTTTGTTTGTAGTTTTATTTCAGATTGTCGTAGTAATTATCAATTCGGAAAATTTATCATAAGAGATGTTTGGTGATATTGACTTTCGAACAAGTAACTCATCCATTACATGCTTCAAAATTAAATCTAGCACGTGATGTTGGCAACTAATATACTGCGGCGGGGACCAACCTTTTTTCTCAAAACAAGTCTGTAGTGACTTTACAACTCCATTATTTTTTCCGGTATTAACGTTTGTTGTATCACAAGCTATCATTTTGACGGAATTCCACAGCTGAAATTTATCCAGGTCATTTTTAATTGCTTCAAAAGTTATAGAAAATTAAAATTAAGTTTTAAAAATATATTATTAAATAGGTACCTTCAAAAATAGTCAAACTTTTCCCGTTTTCAAGAACCATGACCGCTACCTTTACTTCTTTTGTTTCATTTGTCAACACACGGCCTGCACTTCTTTTTTCCGACATTTCTTGCTATCAAAATGAACACACAAAATATCATATCTTAAGACAGTTTTATAATTTTCCTCCAAACGTTGCGCTGCTTTTATCGATGCTTTGTAAATACCAGATTGTGACGGTGTTGCTAAATCAATTCTTTCTTTTGCCAACTCATTACATATTTTAGCGGCATTTTTGGTGCTAACACTGGCTTTTGTAACCATTGCCACTGTTGCTTTTGTTGAACACTTCATTTGTTTGATTCTTGAAAGAGCTTGATATTCAGCAGCAGATGGGCTGTATTATTGCTGGATAGTTTCGGTTGATGATGTAGAACTGTCGAGTTCATTTTCATTAATACACAAGGTGCTTTTAACATTTCCTTCATTATCTTTTTGTTTAAAAAGAGCAGCTTTGGAGGGATACACATCAAGAGCTTTAGCTTTCGTGTAACCAACTTCTCCATTCGTAGATATTTGAAGTTGATATAACGCTTTGTCCTCAGTACTTATCCAAATACCTTTTAAATTAGTTATACCACATAACTTCTTGAACCTCATTATGACATTTCTTGCACCCGGATATTTTAGAAATGTTGAACAATCATTTAAAATGTTTGTTATTTTCCGTTCTATAGATGAGCGTCTTATGCTTTGAAAGTTTAGTTTAGACCACAAATCAAACATTTCATTTGTAATAAGCTGGCATCTTTTCTTTTTTAATTTTTCCGTTTTCGCTAATTCATTATCCCTTCCTATTATAACGGTCTGTTTTGGAATCTTGTACAGTTCACTTAAGGCTTTTTCAATGTTATCGATATCTCTTCCTTTATTCTTGGATTTTTCAAAGATGGTTAAGTTATTTTTTCATTGCTTTGAACTTTTCAAAACTTCATCACCACTTTTTTTAAAAGACATTATTGAACAAGACACCTCGAATGCTAAGAGACCATAAGCAAACTATATGTAATTGGCAAGTTGATGACACGCGCTTTGATTATTTCATAAACCATCTAATAGCCGTTATGTATTGTGTAGAAATACAAATAAAATACGAAAGACGAGCAAAACAAAACGAACAAAAAAAAAGGCGCAAATAAGTTCATTGCCTTTTAATTTGGCAAATGTATGGAATTTGCATTCAAATTTAATTTTTTGTTTCTGCGTGAAGTTTTTGCAATAAAATGAAAAAATAAAAACGCAGTTATTATTTTTTTCACTATTTCTCATCACGTGTTGCCATGTTAAATAGGTGTTAGAAAAATGTCATACCCCTAATGTACATTTTACCACAATATTCTCACTGTTAATACAACACAACAACAACCACAATATTCTTTATTTTAAGTCGAAAAGTATATCATAAGCAACGGAAGAGCTTTTGGTATATTTGATGCAGCCATCCAGAAATTGCGCAAGGATTTTTTAAGAAGGCTTAAATAGATTTTGGCATATGGCGAACTCAACTCGACTTGGCCGCCAGAAAATTTCTTTGCTGAATGAAAGCAGGCAACTCCGGCGGATTTGTGTTATCCCGCCGTCTTCTCCTTCTTATGCTCCTGATGTTGCTGTGGCACCAATTCATTACTCATTTCAGTGAATATCACATGAAATGCAATACTGTGCATTGTTTATATTTTTTTTCTAATTTTTAAACAAATTCCCAACAATAATTAAACTTTTCTATTTTTTAAATAAAATAAGAAATGCGGAACGAAATTTCAACAACAAAAACAGCTGACTTCGAGAATTCGAAAATTTATTCCCCAATTATTGTTCTCCCTAGTAGAAAAGAATTGGAGGAAATTTTCCGCGGGAATAAAAAAATCTGCGAGAAAAAAAATCCGAGGGAATATTTAGAATTGGGCTGATAGTAAATAGTATTTTCACATATACAAAATTTATGAAGATAAAAAAACAAAATTCAGTAAACTTCAACCAAAAAATATTATTAATTTATATATACATATTTTAACGAATTTAGGGAAAACCGCTTATACACTCCGTTGATTCATTCGCATATTTCTACTAAAGTCTAAACGTTTCGCCTTCTAGAACTGCTTTATATCCTGCTTGGTAATTGAGCTACATATATGCGTGTGTATGTGTGAGTAACAATTTCGGCTGATGACTAATCTGTGTGTGTGAGGTATCCCCTCGTTGCCTTGTACATAAGTGTGACTAGCTTTAATGTGTGCATTTAAATAAGAGTGGCTGCTTCATGTTTTTGTTGTTGCGTGATTATTAACTAGGCTAGTGATTCCAACATTAGCCACACTGCCCTCCACCTAAGTCTGATCGTCCCGATAAGACAAATCTCTCGATCCAACCGCTGCTAGCCTCTCCAAATGAAACACCCTTCTATTTCGTTGTTTCCCAATTGTTTTTATGCGGTAGATGACGTCGCTGATCCGCTTCACAACTTTGTACGTTCCTTCCCAGCTACATTGATATTTTGATGGAACACCTTTCCGCCGGTCAGGGTTGTATAACAGTACCAAATCTTTCTCCAAGAAACCTTCCGAATTGTTGTTCTCGCCGTACCTGTGTTCCATCCTACTACTCTGTTGTTTGGCCAATGAACTAGGGCTTGATCTTGACGGATTGTCTTTGCATAATCAGTATCGTCTTGACGTTCCACATGAGTAGTGCACCCTGGTTTGAAACCACTCTGGCATTCTTTCTGTGAAATTGTTTCCTTTGTTTTAGAGCGTCAATTAGGGTTTGCCAATGCCAGTGTTTTTCTCGCAGGTACCTTCGGTTTTGATTCGTTTGGCCTATCCCTTCCACATGGCGTTGTCCGGCCTGCTGTCTCTGACTTTCGTGGTCTTTGTAGAGTATCCTTCGCCAGCATTCGCTTACTGCTGAACCCGTTCTCAAAACTGTAGTTAAGTGGCACATCCTTGTCTTTATACTGCATAATCCTTTTCTGCATATCGATCCTGATGCCATGGTAAAATAATAAATCCACTCCCAATATGACTTCATCTACAATCACACACACCGAATTTGTGTAGGACCGGACCTTTCCAATTAAGACCTCACATACCACTTCTCCTTGCACTTGGTTATACTCGCCAGTGACCGTACGCAATCTTGCTCCAGGTAACGGTTTTGATCTCATGTTGACCAATTCAGATCGGATTAAAGAATGAGATGCCCCCGTATCTACAATCAGTGCAGCTCTTTGCCATGCACGTTTCCTCTGACGGTAAGGCTAATCAATTTTTTTTTTCGATTTGTGATACAGATATCATAGGACATTCAATAGATGGGGCAAGTTCTCGATCTTTACATCTGACTCGCTCTAGCTCATCTCCTCCAAATTTGCACTTAATACCGCTAATGCTGCTGGAACCACTAGGGTCAAAACCGCAACGACGTGCAATGTGTCCTGGCGTTCCGCATTTGGAGCATTTGATTACTCTGTCACTCCGCTTTTGCGATCCTTTCAACGCCTCTAATATAGTGTTCTTCCAGTCTGGCCTTTCTACTTCCACACGGCGTGCTTTGAAAGCTGGCTTACACAGAAGCGCTGCTGTTTCCTGAGTCAGCGCATGGGATACTGTTGGTTTTGGATTGCGTATGTCACTCGCTTTGTTTCAACGTCCCGTATTCCATTAATAAAGCTCTGAATTTTTACCATTTCGGTGTATCCACGGGTGCGTCCGCAATTGCTAGATGGGCCAGCATTTCGACAACAGACGCAAATTCCTGCAAAGTGTCATTCGCTTTTTGGTAACGGTTTTGCAATTCAATTTGGTATATCTATTTCATATGCTCGCTTCCGTAACGTCTCCCGACAGCGGCCATCAATGGTTCATAACTGTTCCGCTCGTGCTCTGAAATAGTCTGTAAGATTTCAGTAGCGGGCCCTTTCAATGCCACGAACAGTGCAGCAACTTTATCTTCAGCATGTCAGTTGTTCACTGCTGACTTCTTCTCATATTGAAGCTTGAATACTTGGAAAGGAAAAGATCTGTCAAAATCTGGGGTTTTTACCTTCGGATTGCTCGCTGGAACAGCTTATTTAGTTGTAACTGCTCCATAAGACTTTTCGACGCTTCTCTCTCGGCATTAATTTTACCCTCGAGTTGTAAAATTTTTTGCATCCTGTTCTTCCAGTTTCGCAAAGAGCTGCAATGATACCTGTTCCGAAATTTGTGTCGACATTACAGATACACGGGTGTCTTGCGCTTCCAGTTGATATGACATATATGACATTTCTGAAATGCGTGCCTCCTGTGACTCCAGCTGAGATGCCATTGTCGATGTTTGTGCAGATATTGCAGACAACATCATGTTAAAGTTTGTGCTCGTCACTGTCTGCGGTGTTTCGTTTTTTCTTCAATTTTTGTTGTTGTCTTGTCGCTATAAGAATGAAAGACATACTCTTCAGCACTGATTCCTCAAATACCATAGCTACCCTTAGTCGTGCTTGTAGCTCGGATTTGTTGCCAGTAGTATCCAACCCACTGGCTTCCAACTCCTCCTTCAGTTGCTGTATCTTCAATTCACTCAACTTTGCCATGTCTAAGTTGTATTAGAAATCTTCGGAATTTGTTCAACAATTCCTCTTGTGAAACCAATTGTAACGAATTTAGAGAATTCCACTTATTCCAAACCTTCTGCTAACGTTCGAATCGCTAATCTGTTGAATAAATAACTCCAATATTCAATAATACAAAATGGTCTTTATTAGACTACTTTGAGGGTACTTCACAATTTACAACATTTATACTTCACAACCAATAGCGTGCTTAAATCAAACCTGAATACTGACTGCTCAGCTTGCGCTGCTTTTATACGCTCCGTTGCTTCATTCGCATATTTCTATTAAAGTCTAGACGTTTCGCCTTATAGAACTGTTGTATATCCTGCTTTTAATTGAGCTAGATTGTGTATGTGTGAGTAACAATTTCGGCTGATGTGATGATCCTTTGCCGGATACAGATCCGGTACGCTCCGGTAATACAGCAGGTGCTAGCCCGCCCATCTCGGGAACGATTTATATGGCCACATTAAACCTCCAGGCCATCCCTCCCTCCCCACCCCCACGTTCCATGAGGAGCTGGGGTCGCCAGAGCCTCGTCTGTTCGTGAAACAGGATTTGCCACGTATAGGTGAGGTTGACAATTGGGTTTGGAGAAGCTATATATTGCGCTGGCAACCTGAAAGGGTTGCGCTACACAGCCCCTTGAATCTGGTATTTTAGTCGCCTCTTATGACAGGCATACCTACCGCGGTTATATTCTGACCCCCTAACCCGCTGCTGCTTCAAGTTTTTGTTGTTGCCTGATTATTAACCAGCCTAGTGATGTCAACATTTGCCACAATATGTATATATTGGTTTGCTTTGGTGTGTATAGGGTGTTGTACTTGTAGAGATCATTGTAGGGGTTTTCAGTACGTGCGTTCTCTTTCCGACGTTGTGTAATCTCGCTAATTCCCTGATTTATGAACTTTAAAGTGTGTACTTCAGGATTCAGTATCCGATACCGGATCCTGGATGTACCACCTTAATCCCCACCCTTTAGAAAACTACCCCGTGCAAACGCGTGTTGCAAGCCTCACACACAGCTGTTGCTGGAACAACCATGTGGGAGCTTCAGCATCCGCATTCGCTAATCAACGCTACAGAAAACACAAGATTTGTATTGAATAGTATACGAATTTATTGTAGTACCCTACCACCCCTAAGTGCCGCTTATGCAAACTTTGAAAACTACACAAGGAACCCTAAAGGTGCAGGGATACGACCCCCATCAATTTATCATGGTAGCACATATCACTCGCGACGGATAGCCCGCGATGTTGCAACAATGAAACCTACTTACCCTAACCTAAGAAGTGAATTAAGAGAATTGAAGATATAGGTAGAAATGTGGCATGGTTGCTGGCCCCTGCGAGGTCGTCGTATGGGGTGGGATACAACAACAAAATTATGAGAATCATGCCTGGTAAAATTTACAATGGAGAGACAAGATCAAGAGGTAGAAGAAGAGGAAGAAGCGTTAAAGAAGGGAAGGCCCGTCCAAAGTCAGGGGGAGTCTACCCACCCCTTCAGCGTATTGTACGCGAAGCCATGGGCGCTGTGCTGACTCCTCTTATTTTAGAGCGCCCCCAAAACCTGACTCAAGTCCGTCCGTTTGAAGGTCCCTCAAGTCATGTCGACAATCGCCCAGTCGTCACCCCTATCTAACCTCCATTACTCAGGTTCAACACCCTCACCAAAGGCCTACGAAACTTAGCCTTCCATCTTTTCAAATGTAAAATCTTCAAACATGGAATTTCATCTTACTAATATTTACAATTTCTGTTTTTTTTATTTAAATTATTATTATTACCCTATTCTTACAAATATCCAAATGTAATTCTAATCTAGCATTTAAATAATTCAACTCCAAATTTGATTATAACTTAGTATTTAATACAATTTTGTTAAACTTAACAGTACAACTAGCTATTTCCTATTTTTACTAAATCAATTTCTTAAACCACGAAAATGAAAGAAAGAGGTAATAACAAATGCAAAAACTTAAAGGCAAAAAAAGTAATGAAAAGAAAGAATAAAAAACAAAAAAACGCGACCAGCCAAAAATGAACACCCTAATGTATGCATTATTTTTTTTTCTTCCTAAACTCAACCAACTATCGCTTGCAAATATACGTCTTTTTAAGATAAATTGCTTGTATTCATATGTATATTGTCGGGCAAATAAAAATTCATTTGAGAATTTCGCAACTCTAATTCCTTACCTCGTATGTTCTTAATATGTGTGGCGGTGCAGTTCAAGTTTTCAGAACAAAAGTGGTGCTTAACAGCGAACATTTAAATTTTATTGTTCAACAAGTTTTCATTGTTCAGTTCGTTATTAACCTTTTTAATTGTGAAATAATAAAATAATGTTATTTCTAAATTTCAATAGGAAATATTTATTCCTTATTACCTATATTGGTGACCCCGATAAAAGTATATAACGTCTATCTCATAAGATGGTTCGAGATGAAGATCAGCTCGTTACCCTTCGCGAAGAAAATGAGGAGCTTCAACGACACATTGACGAATTAAGCCAACAAGCGCAACAACAACATAAGCGTCAATTGAAGCATCAGTAGCAGCAGCCACCATCACCTCAACCACGACAACAGCAGCAGCATCAGGATTATGATTTAGCAGCTAACTTCGCTGATCATCGCCCTGTAGTTCATCGTGTTGCAGTAAAACTGCCGCCTTTTTGGTCTGACAAACCAAAGTTATGGTTTTTGCAGGCAGATTCGCAATTTTCGTTGTCCGATATCACACAAGAGGTAACAAAGTTCCATTATGTTGTTTCGCAGCTGGACACACGTATCGCATTGGAAATCGATGACGTTATAGAAAATCCTCCTCCGCTGTATCCATACACATTTTTTCGCACAAAATTGATTGATCGTTTGTCTGCGTCTGAGGAACAATGAGTCCGCCAATTATCAGTGAGGAAGAGCTCGGCGATCGCAAACCATCGCAGTTTATTCGCCACTTATGCTCTCTCGCTGGTTCAACTATCGTGCAGGATAACCTCCTTCGTCAACTCTGGCTTAAACGTCTTCCGTCCAACGTCCAGGCTATCCTTGCGACTCAATCTGAATTGCAGCTCGAAAACATTGCGGAGCTTGCTGACAATATTTTCGAAGTCCCACCGAGCACACCGACTTTCACTGTAAATGCAGCGCTCAGCGATAAAAGTATCGAAGGCAACTTATTAAATAAGATTGCTGATCTACAAAAGCAAGTGGCCGAATTGTCTGCTTTTCGTTCGTGCCCTCATTATTACCATAGTTCTTCCAACAGCTCACGACGTCGTAGCAAATCTCAAAATCGAGCAACTCTAACCAGCAAATTTGTTGGTACCATAAAAATTCCAGGACAAAGCAAAAAAATGTATAAGTCCCTGTAATTATTTGGAAAACGGAAAAAGCAGTCTGTGAACGCGTTATCAGACTGCTTGTCAACCAGTTGCCGCCCAATTGTCACTGATAAAATATCTAAACATCGCTTTCTCGTCGATACTGGTTCTGAGTTATATTGCTGTCCTCGGCGTATATTACGTGATCGTCGTTCTCATGCCAGTTACGATTTGTGTGCTGCAAATGGAAGCAACATCAAAACATATGGTTTTCTAACCTTGAATCTCAACTTAGGACTTCGTCGTGATTTTCCATGGAGATTTATCGTCGCTGACGTCGATCTACCAATAATTGGATCTGATTTTCTTGCTTATTATCACCTTTTACCGGATTGTCGTACAAAACGCATCGTCGACGTCACATCTGGTCTTCAAGTACACGGTTTTCCTCAGTCTTCTTCGCAAAGCAGTGTTAAAGCAGTTCAGGATTCGTCGACTTTCGGTGCTCCCATTTCTCAATTTCCTGAAATTACTCGTCCACCAGGTTTACCTCGTAATATAAAACACGAGACTGTTCATCACATTCCTACAACTACTGGACCACCGGTGACATGCAAAGTACGACGCTTAAATCCTGAGAAATTAAAAATAGCTAAACAAGAATTCGACGCTATATTACAGGCTGGTACAACTCGTCCATCAGATAGTTCCTGGTCATCGCCTTTATACTTGGCACCAAAAAGTGATTAAACTTGGCGCCCTTGTGAAAATTTTCGTGCATTGAATGCTCGAACTATCCCACATACCCTGTCCGTCACATTCACGATGTCACTCACTTTATCGATGATTGTACGGTATTTTCGAAAATTGATCTTGTTAAAGCTTATCAACAAATTCCTGTAGCCGAAGATGACATTTCCAAAACTGCTATTATTACTCCATTTGGCCTTTTTGAATTTCCATTCATAACTTTTGGACTTCGAAACGCTGGCCAAACCTTTGAAAGGTTCATGGATGAGGTTTTGCGAAGTTTAAATTTTTGTTTCGTTTATATGGATGAAATTCTCATTTTCTCTCGTTCCAAAGAAGAGCACGAACGCCACCTTGAAATCAGTTTTGAATGTCTAGCAAAATATGGATTGGCGACCAACGTCAAAGAGTGTACTTTTGGAGTTAATGAAATTCCTTTTATTAGTTATATCATCTCTTCTGCTGGAATACAAGCTCCAGAAAAGCGCGTCCGGGCAATCAAGGACTTTCCGTTGCCAAAAACAGCACAAGGTCCTCGACGTTTTCTTGAAATGTCAAACTTCTATCGCAGATTCATTCGCATGTTTCTGAGTACGAAGCTCCATTGAATAATGCAATCAACAACGCACTCCTGAAATAATCTCAACCAATCAATGGGACATTTGAACTGGAATAAGCTTTCATAACCTGTAATAACTGTATCTCTTCTGCTTCACTTCTGGTTCATCCTCACATTGCACAGTGTTTCGTGTGTTTCGTGTAGAACAAGCTAGCTGGACAAAATAAGTTTATGAGATTTTCCGTTTCATATGCAGTCATTTATTACAACTACGTCAATTTTTTCAGCCATATGTTCTTTTTTTTTTTATTGTTTTCCAAAATTTTACTTCATATGCATACATTTGCTTATTTCATATACAGTAACTCATGTGAATAAGTGACATAGATCCAAAAAAATTGAAAGGACTTAAGAATATTACTTTATTGTACTTAAATTGAATGGACTACAAATCTCAATACTGTAAAAAATTCTAAAAATTCGGAAAAAAAAATTAAAATTTTTTATGAAAATTCGTCGAATTTTTCAAACATTTTTTAAATATAATTTAGTTTTTGTTATAGATCGTGACAAATTTTCTTATGGGAAATTAGTTAAAATAAATTTGCGAAAGCGAAAATTGTACGAATTGTCCAAAAAGGGGTGTCTACTTATTTATGTGAGTGACTGTACATATGTACTTACATATTTTGTATTTATTTGAGTATTTATCCTGGCACTACAATTTTTACAAAATTATTTTATAGTACCAGTCAGGAATATAAAAGTGAATTACAATAATAATAATAACAATGTAAATATCTAAGTAAATTATGTGAAAATTACTTATTAAAAAAATTTAAAAGTAAAGTATCATACAAAGTAGAAAAGCCAATAGATTTAAATTAAATAAAACCTGATCCAAAAAAAAATTATAGGGTAGGTTATCTTTTATAATTATGTTATTATTCGCTATCATCACTTTCATTCTATGAGTCACTTGTGGAATAGTCATGAGCATCAGCAACACTAATGTGAAAGCTTGAAACAACTGGGGTATTTATTGACTCCTCAACATAATCGGACTTCTGACTTTTAAAAGTTTTCTTAGGTATCTCCCTAAAACTGTTAACTAAAGCATCCGATGTTATAAGCAACATATTCATAAGATCTCTATTCATGGCTTCACGCGACTGCTTTTATGCGTTATCATCCCTGAATCGGCTTCCTCAGAAAGTTGACTAATAGGTAAAATTGCTGATTTTATAATATGTACTTATACTATGCACTAAGATTTTATGAACTGTAACAGGCATATTAAACCATGGATAGAGATCTATGTATAGTTTTTTAGTCTCGACCGCAAATTTTTCAAATCTTTGGATATTTATATTTACCCAGATGCTAATGCGCGAAGGAGTGTCGAATCTTTTGATGAGCGTTAATCCAATTCCGTAATCTCAGCACTAGCCTCAGAATTTTCGAAAAACCTACGAGCAGTGTTTCCGTCATTGGTATTGCCGAAACCTGGTTTGGTTTATCTACTATCAATCCAAATACACATTTAAATTTATTCTGGATTTCGTTGGAACGTAGCTTTACACTCTCTTTATCTGCCTCACTCCTAAGCTGCCATTTTTTTACTTCGAGGCGATAACTTATGTGAAGCAAGCATTCAAAACATCTTATCTATGCATGTAGAGTAGACAAACCAAAATCAATATTATCTCGGTTAGCCGTAAAGTCCCGTAACTCATTATTCATATCTTTTGGAGTGGAACCACAAATATAACACTTTTGTGCGGAAGAAGTTTCAGTCAAAGCATTGCAAACTTTTCGGTCAATCATTGTTAGAAGCATATTGTGATTTACGGAAACTTCGTATTCTTCGAGCATGTACTTTGTTGGCTACAACGCATTTATCTCCTCTAAAAGTTTGTTTGTTTCAAAACGATAAAATCTTTTGTTTCCTTAGAAAAAATAAATTTAATTGGACGACAATACATGATAGAAGAAGGTCGAGGATTCTGCCAAACAATGTTACCTTTTTCATCCTGTAATTGAAGAGGAACGAAAGAAAATATAAACAAAAACTCATCAGTGTCAGAACTGCATATAAACTTTTGCTTATATGTGCTATGGCCAGAGCATTCATCGCAACCATACTTGCTGATTAAAGTATACGTCAAGTTTGTAGGTAATAAACTAACAAAAACTTCTTGATTTGCTAAAACTAAACGCTCAACAGTTTTATCTAATAGGGACCGGACATTAATTTCCGCACGTGTTTCACACACATCAATTTCATTTGGATAGCATTCTGCCTTAGCTTTTCTTAGACTATAAAATGATGGATAAACCTTATGGCCTGCCTTGATGCTCCACTTCCGAGTCGTATTGTACACATGAGTCGTCGACTTGCTATCTACGTAGTATGCTAAAGCTTCTACATTGCTCAAGCATCTTGCATCTGGCTCACATGTCATCTTTTTGCCGAATATTTGAGTGGTTTCCTATGATTTTTGTATAATGTTAGCAACATTTCTGTTGCCGGACATACGCGTTGATACTTCTGCCGCATAAAGTAACTCACCAGGACTTCTAGATTGCAAGAGGTCATCCACTCGACGCCGTTTGGTTTTTTCACTTCAGCTAACAAAGTCCTTCCTTCGTCTTCCGGGGCCGGGGTTACCTGAAGAAGTGGTTGGTTTGTCTGATGGCAACTTTGAATCCACCGTTATTGTAAAGTTGAAGTCTGGACCCGAAAGCCACTCTGAGTTTTTATTCAAAAATCGCTCCTTATGGCTTCCAGAAGTGTTGCACTTTTGATCCAGCTTCGACGAATATGCCGATATTTGTAAGCTTAAACTTTTTATCGAATACTCGGCTGCTTCGCTTAAATCGTACCTAAGTAAAACAAAACTCAATAATTCTTTATATCTAGTTTCCTTCGAATGTTGAACCCAAATGTCAAAAAGCTCCGTTCTTGGTACGGTTATAACTAGACTGCTTTGTGTTGTTGATTTTCCGACAGGGTGAATAGTTGATGATTGTTTTGCTGCCATCTTAAGTGTCGTTGATCGTTCTGATTTGTTATCAGTAGTGCAGTATTTATATTACATTCAGGTATTGGCGTAGATGATAACAAATGGGGTTGTTTTGTGTAGCGTTCCTGTGTGGTTATACCTGCATTAGGATTGCTTTGTATGTACCTGTTTTTATGCCTTGGAGACTGGTGCGGTTGATTCTGGCAGGCCGAAGTCAGTGATCTTCGCCTTTTTGCTTTTGGTGTGCTCTTGTTAACCTTGCGCGTTTATTTTTATGTGATTTATGGCTACGTGTTTGTTCCCTGTACCTGGGAATTGGCTTTGCCGTTTGCAGATCAGCTTTAAAGGTTCAAATATCTCGTCGGAGCCGGTACGTACATACATCCTATTTTATATGTAGAGATAACTATATCTACAAAAGAAAAAACTAAAAACAGATGTGCAAAGAATTCGCAATGGTTTTTTTTCGACTATTAGAGAATACTTGCGACTATAACATATGTAAAATTTAGCCCGGATGTCCGCGGATGTATGTAACTTTTTTGTCCCTAAAGTCAAAAATATAGAGAAAAAATACCTTTTCTTCTTAATAACGGAATGTTAAATATATTGAAAATACTCTAATTGCGAAAGAATTACTATTAAACAATTTTACTTACCTTCGAGCTTAGAATCCATCAAATATTATATATAAAAGAAAATGAAATATAAATAAAATAAATATGAAGCTTAATATTCAACAAGAATTTTGCAAATTAATCAATCCATTTTACGGCCACTCCTGCCTTCTTACTTCAATTACTCA
This sequence comes from Eurosta solidaginis, assembly GCF_040869045.1. Lineage (NCBI taxonomy): Eukaryota > Metazoa > Arthropoda > Insecta > Diptera > Tephritidae > Eurosta > Eurosta solidaginis. Next base: position 25,742,136 of record NC_090324.1, on the reverse strand, counting down.
ATATATATGAGCAAAAATATCAAAAAAAAGCAAAAATCCCGTTATTTTGTTTGTTTACTTTCATTTCTCGTTACACTTTTCTTGGAATAAGAACTTTGTTTTTGTCCAGCTAGCTTGTTCTACACGAAACATTGTGCATTGGTGCGCGTCTTGGTTTGTTTACAGATGCTTCGAACCTTTCAGTCGGGCATGTTTACAACAGTTTGTCGATGGCGCGTGGAAACCTCATGCATTCTTCTCGAAGAAAATGTCCTCAAAAGAATGCTCTTGGCCTGCTTTCTATCGTGAACTTCTTGCGATCTATGCTGCAATCCAGGACTTTCGTCATTTACACCAATAACAAATGATTCATTTACGCTTGTCAACAAAAACGTGAAAGCTTCCACCAGTTCAACTAAGACAACTCTCATTCATTGCAGAATTTTCAACAGATATGCAACACATCAAAGGAACCGACAATGTCGTTGCTGATACACTCCCACGAATTGAAGCTGTGTCTACACCGTTGGATTACAAGTTGCTGGTTGAATCTTAAGAAGAAGACGTTGAACTTAAGAGAATTACTCAAGAAAATTATTCTCTCTGCATCGAGCGTGTGCCAATTCCTGGTTCCTCACTTACTGTGTTCTATGATACATTAACAGGAAAAGCTCGGCCATTCATCACATCACCGTTTCGTCGTTCTATTTTTGATCAGCTACATAACCTGAACCATCCAGGTGACAATGCTTCGCTCAAGTTAATCAGCGATCGTTTTGTGTAGCCGTCAATGAATAAAGACTGTCGAAATTGGGCTCGTGCTTGTAATGATTGTCAACGATCAAAAATTTCACGCCATGTTCACGCTTCACTTGAAAATTTTGAAACTCCAACAAAGAGATTTTCCCGAATTCACATTGATCTGATTGGTCCACTTCCACTTGCATGTTCTTTTCAATATTGCTTGACTGTCATCGATCGTTTTACTCTATGCCCTGAGGTATATCCTTTGCAGAACATAACTGCAGTTAATGTGACTCATGCACTTTTTGATTGTTGTATATCTCATTTTGGCGTTCATGAAATTATAACTCAGATCATGGAGCTCAATTTCCTTCTCATCTTTTCAAAATTTTTGTTAAACAATTCGGAATTCGACATTATTTCACTACAGGTTGGCATCTGCTGCAAATGGGTTAGTTGAACGAATACACCGTCTCTTCAAAGCCGCAGTCATGGCTCATTCCGACGTTGACTGGGTTCGGGCTTTGTCTCTAGTTCTACTTAGAATTCGCTCAGCTTTTAAAAAGATATCAAGGTTACTTCCTCTGAAATGGTTTACGATGAAACGATTCGTTTGCCATTTGAATTTCTTTCTTCAAGTCTTGACCACAAAATTTCCGATGATACATGGAGTTTTCTTTCAAGTTTACGTGAATTTATGTCGCGTTTACGTCCACTTCCAGCCTCAAGACACTGTCAATCTGAAGTTTTTGTTTTCAAGGAACTTTCGAACATCAGTCATGCCTTTCTTAAAGGTGGATCATTTCTTAAAGCACTCCAGTCTCCATACACCGGCCTGTATGAAATAATTAATCGCGATAAAAAAAACAGTCACACTCAAAATTCGGAATGAACTAACTAAAGTCTCTATTGATCGTGTAAAACCAGCTTTTGTTATTCAAGATGACATTGTTTCAACACCTATTCCTACTTCTTCATCTGTTCCTGTTTCAACGTCTGTACATGTTCCTGTTCCTAAAAATGCACCAGTTCCATAATACGAGACCCGTTTCGGCAGGAAAATTCGATTTCGAGAAATTTTGGATTTATAGCCAAATTCTCTACCAAGGGGGGTAGTATGGCGGTGCAGTTCAAGTTTTCAGAACAAAAGTGGTGCTTAGCAAAGAACAGAATTTGTGCAGAGAATTTGTGGAGGAGAAAAAAATTCGTACACATACCTACATACTTCGCCCAAGCAGGGTTCAGTGGAATTCAGAGTTGGATGCCTGGCTCATTCACTCGTGATAGCGAGCAACGAGTGAATCATCCAGGGCAATCAGCAATGAGTGAATAAAATAAAAAGTAGCCAAAATTTGTAAAAAATGGAAACAACTTCTGACGGCCGGAAAAATAAGATAAGCAAACCAAATTATTTTTTTTATGGGACGCTGCCGTTTACAACTAGAGAAATTATTAATTAAACTATGTTGAATGAATCTGAAACAAACAAAAAAAACCCCGAAGGAAAAGTAACGCGAAAAAAAACTAACTAAACTACTAAACTAAAAGGAGTACACGTCGATGACCATGTGCTTAACAAAAAAACGTATGCAAACAAGAAAATCAAAGTAAACTAAAAAAAAAAGTTCTAACTATGGTTTTTCATGTAAGTTGGCAAAAAAAAAAAATTAGTGTGGAAATAAACTTCGAAACTCAAAAAAATTGTAAAATTCAAATTAAAAAAAGGAGAAAAAAAGCAAGGTTTTATTTTGTGGCTCCAGCGGCGGTTAGCTTTGGCCCGCCGCTGAATTACTGTTTGCGCTGTCAGCGATCCGTCGCTGCGCTGCCGGTGATGTTGGCGTTAGCGCTAGCAGCGTTTGTTGAATATGACGTTGGTGTCGTCGCCACTCCTGTTGCTCTGGCTCTTTTGGCACTGACGCTGTCTTTGGTGCTAATAGTTGGTGATGACGAGGTATCGGTGCTCTAGAGCGGTGACCCAATCCCGTTGCGTATCTCTCTCTCTCCCTCTCTGGGTCTGTGTAGAACAAAACTCCCGTCGCTATGTATTAGCGGTCGATGCACCTTGGGGTGTTTCCCAAATCCCAGTTGTATGTTGGTAGGTATAGCCAAATTGATGTTTTTGGGGTTTAGGCCTTTATCTGCGTCCTGCCACTAGTAATCTGTAAAGATATACAAAAAAAGATACCCTTGGTCATTTTTGGGAAATATTCATGTATCTGGTGTTCGCAATTAGGTACACACATATATACGCGTATGCTTTCTTGGCAACGATTATTAACTTTTTTCTGTTGGGTGTTCATATATTGGCCAATGGATTTGCATACCAGTATGTATGTATGTATGTGCATATAAATCTGAAATTTAGCCTGATTTGGATTTTACTGTCTTCCTTTCCATTATAATTTACTTCTTATTTAATTTAATTTTCGTTTAATTTAATTTTTTAAATATAAACGAGCTCTATGCCAAATAATTGTATATTCTTAATAAAACACAATACGTGAATTTTTGATATACAATTATATTATTTAATTTGTCGATATTTCGACTTCAGTCTGAAGTCATCATCAGGACTAGGTACGAAAAGAACAAACATATATATTAAAATCATAAAAATACATATTTGCACAAGTACAGAACTTACATTTTTGAATGCAATATGTCGACTAGTGTAACAAAAATATAAGTTTACGAACAGTGCAACGCAAATAACAATAAAATGTAAATAACACACAGCCGTTATCATAAACAAAAAATGAACATAAGCAGAAAGTTATCTAAATGAATAGTGAGCGCCGCTCAAGTGATATCAGCTGCAGTCTGCTGGTGAACTCTTGGTAAACAGTGGGAGATGCTCTAATCTATTATTGTTGTTGTTGTTGATGAGCTGCCTAAAGGCAGAGGCAATACCAATTGTATCAGATTTGAAGTTCATGCGTTTGTCGCTGCGTGTATTTATTATGTGCAGCATCTCTAATATGTAGCGTTTGTTGTAATTCCTCTCTTGCTGTAGAATTTCTACATTTTCTAAATCGGGAGAGTGTCCGGTTTCTCTGCAATGCTGTGTTAGCGCTGTGTATACTTTGTCGCATACGTGGGACCCGTCGCCATTACATAGCATTTTATATATCAAGTCCGATTTCTCATATTTATCTATTCTACTCTTGGTATTACTGAAAATTTTCCGCAACGTATTATTGTAGGTAAGGGCTAAATTACATTTCTCTTTGTCATAAATATTTGAATATTTTATTCTGTTAGACAGGCCTGACACATATGTAGTCGATTTATATATTTTATTATTTTCGGCATTTTTCCTCGCAGTGGGTTTCTTATAATAATCTCTTATAAAGTTTTTTATTTTGCGTGTAGGAAATTCATTATTTTCTAGAACATTTATTATTATTTTAATGTTTTCTTTATGATAAACTTCATCGCTGATCGAGAGAACTCTGTTGATAAAATTTCTGGCCGTATTGACTATTGTAGATTTGTCATGTTTAGAATTAAAGTTAATTAATCTACCTGACGCGGTAGGTTTTTTGTACCAATCAAAACATAATTGGTTATTCTTTTTTATAACAAGAGTATCGAGAAACGGTAGTTTTCCATCCTTCTCCACCTCAATTTTAAATTTAATACTCCTGTTGTATCCATTTAGAATGTTTAGAAATTCTTCCACCGTATTAGTTTTCACAATTGCGAAAAGGTCATCGACGTATTTGGTAAGCAAACGTGGCTTATAAGGGGAGTCATCTTCAAATTTCTCCAGTAATTTTTCCATTACAATGTCTGCTATGACGGGGGATGCTGGGGAACCCATGGGCATACCGCAACGTTGCTCGTAAATTTTATTGTTTAATTTAAAATATCTATTATCTCTAATGCAGAAAAGCACAACTTCTAGAAAAAGTTCTTTTGTGAGTGTGGTGTGGTTCTTTATCTGGTTCCACTTAGATGCTATAATTTCTAAGGCATGATCTACGGGAATGCTGGGAAAAAGTGAGATGACATCAAGTGACACGAGACTCTCATCATCATATAGGTATGTATCTTTTATTTTGTTTTTAAATTCAATTGAGTCTTTTACGTTATATTTGGGCGACTTGGTTATGTTTGTGAGAATATTAACCACATACTTGCATAAATTGTACGAAGGGGAGTTGACAGACGAACAAATAGGTCTTAATGGGATATCTGCTTTATGAATTTTGGGCAGGCCATATAATCTAGGTGCATTGAACGTTTTGCTTATTAGTTTGTATTTCTCTTTTAAATCTATAACTTTGTTTTTAAACAATTTTTCTACAATCTCGTTATTTTTTTCTTGTAATTTATTAGTGGGATCTCGTTTCGATACCCGGTATGCCGAAATGTCATTTACCAAAAGTTGTAACTTCTTTTCATAGTCTGACTTATCCATTAAAACGGTAGCATTACACTTATCTGCATTCAGAACCAATAAGTCTTTGTTGTTTTTTAGAAAAGTGTTGGCCGAGTGTAGGGTATCTAATAAAAATTTGTCGCGCGCGCTATTTTTGGTTTTCTTAAGATGATCCCGTATTAGTGTTGTTAAATTATTCCTCTCAATCTCTTGCTGCTCTTTATCTTTGATAGTTTGAATGCAGTCTTCTCCGTCTGCTATCACCTTGAATAAAGGGAACCCACTATTTGTTATTGGCAAAGAGTATTTTGGACCTAAAGAGAGGAGCCACTGAATATCTGTAGGGATCTCGGTTTTCGTAGTATTATGAAACCAATGGGGTATATTTTTAATGTTAAGAGATTGCCTATGTATGGTTTCGAGTTTCTCGAATTTTTGTGTGTGTGTTTTCCTAATTGTTGTTGTAAGGTTGTTAATTAGGAGTTTCTCGCTTTCAAAAAACGCGGTAGAATTTTCTGCATCAAGAGTTTGGTTTATTTTGTTGGTTAATGTGCTTACCTCTCTTTCATTTTGTTTCTTATGTTCATATTTAAATTTTATGATGAGGTTCAAGAGTTTACATTCCACCGTTTCTATAAATTTTGTGAGAGCCTTATTGATGTTGTTGGGCAAATGCTTGTTGTTGGTGTTGCAGTTTAGTGCGTAAAAAATATTTTTGGTGGCGTTGTTTATGAATTTGGGTGTTATGCCACTTTTTCTGCAACTTACCAGAAACTTAATCGACTGTGTCAACTTAGCCAGCTGTTTTGTGCTTTATTGGTATCGATTTGTGTACTTCTTGATCTCTATACCATACTTGCTTTTCATATGTCTGTAGGTGTTTTTGTTGGTGCGGTGTGCTCTCCGTTCCATAATTATTTTTGTTGTTTACGGCCTTTGAATTATAACTTTTTAAATATAAACGAGCTCTAGGCCAAATATTTGTATATATAAAAAATGGCCGAAATCCGACTCGCTCACTTTTTCGATATCGAAAATTACGAAAAATGAAAAAAATGCCATAATTCTATACCAAATACGAAAAAAGGTATTAAACGTGGTAATTGGATTGGTATATTGTCGCAAAATATAACTTCAGAAAAAAACTTTTTAAAATGGGTGTGACACCTATCATATTAAGTAGAAGAAAATGAAAAAGTTTTGCTGGACGAAATCAAAAGCCCTTGGAATCTTGGCAGGAATACTGTCCGTGGTAGTACATATATAAATAAATTAGCGGTACACGACAGATGATGTTCTGGGTCACCCTGGTCCACATTTTGGTCGATATCTCGAAAACGCCTTTACATATACAACTACCGCCACTCCCTTTTAAAATACTCATTGACACCATTCATTTCATACCCGTATCGTACAAACACATTATAGAGTCAACCCTGGTCCACCTTTATAACGATATCTCGAAAAGGCGTCCACATATAGAACTAAGGCCCGCTCCATTTTAAAATACTCACTAACACTTTTCGTTTGATACCCATATCGTAGAAACAAATTCTAGAGTCACCCCTGGTCCACCTTTATGGCGATATCTCGAAAAGGCGTCCACCTATAGAACTAAGGCCCACTCCCTTTTAAAATACTCATTAACACCTTTCATTTGATACCCATATCGTACAAAAAAATTATAGAGTCACCCCTGGTCCAACATTATGGCGATATCTCGAAAAGGAATCCACCTATAGAGCTAAGGCCCACTCCCTTTTAAAATACCCATTAACACCTTTCGTTTGATACCCATATTGTACAAACGCATTCTAGGGTCACCTCTGGTCCACCTTTATGGCGATATCTCGAAAAGGAATCCACCTATAGAACTAAGGCCCACTCCCTTTTAAAATACTCATTATCACATTTCGTTTGATACCCATATTGTACAAACACATTCTAGAGTCAACCCTGGTCCACCTTTATATCCATATCTCGAAAAGGCGTCCACCTATAGAACTTAGGCCCACTCCCTTTTAAAATACTCATTAACACCTTTCGTTTGGTAACCATATTCTAGAAACAAATTCCAGAGTCACCCGTGGTCCACCTTTATAGCGATATCTCGAAAAGAATCCCCCTATAGAACTAAGGCCCACTCCCTTTTAAAATACTCATTATCACATTTCGTTTGATACCCATATTGTACAAACACATTCTAGAGTCAACCCTGGTCCACCTTTATGGCGATATCTCGAAAAGGAATCCACCTATAGAACTGAGGCCCACTCCCTTTTAAAATACTCGTTATCACATTTCGTTTGATACCCATATTGTACAAACACATTCCAGAGTCAACCCTGATCCACCTTTATAACCATATCTCGAAAAGGCGTCCACCTATAGAACTAAGGCCCAATCCCTTTTAAAATACTCATTAACACCTTTCGTTTGATACCCATATCGTAGAAACAAATTCTAGAGTCACCCCTGGTCCACCTTTATGGCGATATCTCGAAAAGGCGTCCACCAATAGAACTAAGGCCCACTCATTTTTAAAACACTCATTAACGCCTTTCATTTTGTAATGTAGCAAATGCTACGCCACAATATCTATTTCCTATTTAGCGCCCACCCCTAACATCATATTTTCCATTTACTACCCACCCCTAGTAGTGTATGTACCGACATACATATATACATACATACCGGTCCAACAACCATTCGTGGCGCGCTGTGCGCGACAACGCGAGCATAATTCCCAACGTGTTCATAGTTACCAATGAATAAAATGATTGGCCGGAATACACCAGACACACTTCGCCGTAGGTACAACATCATCGCCATCCCGATCCTTGGACATCCCATCCGGAAGTCTAGCCACCACCGTCGTCATAAGTATTTGGTGAGAACTACCGTCATCCAATACTCTCTCTTCGGGCGTGATCATCACTGCCGCCGTTATCACCCCTTGGCGAGAGCCACCGTCATTCACCTTCGTCTTCACCACCTGAGCCACCGCTAACTAGCACTATATCTCTCTCGGTGGAGAGCCGTCGTCCTTGGGTTACACTATATTGTCAGCGACATTACCTAGTGAACATCTCTCTCTTCTGGATTCAAGGTTCTGGATATTTTAGCCTGAGAGCCGCATGTGTGTGTGTTCGAAGTCAAAACACTAATTTACTGTGTATTTATTTAGGTGGGGGAAGTGGGACCACCATCCGACTCTGGATCGACTTGAGCATACCTCAGCCTTTAACCAAACCCACCTCATAAATGGCGCCCGAGCAGGGACCTGTTTCCTCAGGCGACTGTGCCAAAACCAACGAGAGCACCAACACTGTAGGAACGGGTTCACCGAACACACAACCAACAATTGACACAAAGATAAGCGAAACCACCACCACCACGCTCAACGTGGACTCTCTAAGCTGGATTTACCTGCTGAAGAAGGAGAGGCTAATCGGGGATTGCAAACGCTACCGAATCTACACCGAAGGACATACCGTCGCCGAATTGCGCAGCACACTCAGCGCATACGTCCGAGACCAACGAAAGCGTAAGTCAACAGAAAATCTTTTGATAGAGGTAGAGATGGAGATCGCCGCCGAAGAGGCCCGGCCAGTCACATCTACGCAAAACACCATGCCGGCCGTCACAATCAAAGCAATATCACCCCAGCGCGAGCAGAGCGGCATAAGTAACACGGAGGTCATGAATACAGCCCGCCGCTGGGATGTGCATTACGCTGGAGGCGACACATTATACGACTTCCTGGAAAGGATTGAGGAACTGGCAGAATGCTATCTGATTAAGCCAGATCAAATCCTCCCAACCCTTCCAGAGATACTGCGTGGCGAAGCCCTTCAATGGTTCCGCCTGTGAAAACAACAACTACAAACATGGGCTGACTTCCGCTCCGAAGCCGGAAAATTCTTTTTGCCGAAGCGACACATTAGCCAGCTAGAGGACGCTATCCGCCAAAGAAAACAGACGAGCAGAGAAAAGGCCAAGGACTATATCCTCGCCCTCCAGACGATGATTCGCCGCCACCGGCTTTGTGCAAAGAAGATCATCTAGAACGCATATACGGCGGACTACGGGTGGAGTATAAATTTTTTTTGAAGCGGGGCGAGTTCCAAACGATAGAGCAGCTTATGGAGCTCACCGACGAGTACGAACTGCTCCGAAGCGAAGAAGCCAAACAGAGCCGACTGTTAGCACATAGCTTAAGAACAGTAGTAATCGAGTAGCTGGAGGAGCAGAACGATCAAATAACGCACTCCCTATCCACACTCACTAACCGCTGCGATGCAAGAAACACCTGCTGGCGATGCAAGAAACGCGGCCACCGCCGCTTCCAATGCACAAACAAAAGACGAATTTTTTGTTCTAGATGCGGCCAAGACGGAACGCTCTCCAGGGATTGTGCGTGCTACGGAATGAACCGATATAATCCGATAACACCCGCACTATTATCCTCCGTAGCAAAAGGCAAGGCGAACGACGGACGTTTTTACATACAGGTATCCATCGAAGGATTGATGTGCCGCGCCCTGATCAATACTGGGGCCACCGTGACATACATCAATGAAACCGTGAGAAGGCATCTGGAACGACGAAAGATTCCACCGTTATCCAATCGTCGCAACGTGCAACTCGCCGCCCAATCATGCATTGCGAGCACCCACTCCTACTCGGTCAAGGTCAAATACAATGGTCAAACAGCCAGTACGTTGGTGTCTATTATCCCTAATTTGGCCGAGAGTGTTATCCTGGGTATGGACTTTTTGGCAAAGCGCAACGTTATCGTCTCACTGGATGGAAAGCCCCTTACCAAAGGCGGTACAACGAAGGCAAATGTACCCGTAACCCTGCATTACATAAGAGAAGCGGAACACCTCAACCAAGAGCGAAAGAGAGAACACCCAGAGCTCATAGAAATACATCAAAAAGCACCCACACACCTAAAAGGGCCAAACACTGCCGCAGAACACAGACACAACACAATACTAAAACAACGTTATTACCCGGCCATTCTCGTCAGCGATAATGGTGAGCAACTCGTCACTAACGCCCCGGAAACGATCCTGAGGGATCATAACATCACCCACCAATTTACTGTAGCGTATGCCTCCCACAAAAATCCTACCGAACGGGTTATCAAAACAAGGGTGGCACAACGTACGAAGCAAGACCATCGGGACTGGCACCAAGAACTCCCAGAATCAACAAACACATCAACCGCCGAAATAAATTTTAACCGCAACGTCGTCGGGCCGAGAGAAGCACGACAAAAGGTGCCATGCCCGAAGAACCGCCTCCATTCGACGCAGTACCGTGACCGCTAAATAAGCCACGAATACTGGACGTTAAGACATTCTGGTGCCCGCCATTAATAGCCGGCCATCTAAACGCCATCGTATGCGACAAACCAACCACTGGTGACACTATACCGTATGCACCAACCCGAGAGCCACACGATACTACTAATCGAAACCACGCCCCAGACTTCTTCGCCCGGAATATGGCTAAATCGCAAAAGGGTGTAACACGGCGCGTAGGGTAGACGAAGATCACGCCATAATCAAGCTGAAAGAACACTCCAAGATGGTACGATTCGCTGGCTGCGGAGAAGCAAGATCCGACCTAGTTTGATAAGTTTTCTATACATGAAATGTAAATTTAAAATGAATTTCGTACTTCCAATATAAATTTAAACACAAATGAAATGTACACATTAGAGAAAATTTCAAAATGGGCGTGGCTCCGCCCTTTTTCATTTAATTTGTCTAGGATACTTTTAGTGTCATAAGTCGAACAAAAATGTACCAATCCTTGTGAAATTTGGTAGGGGCTTAGATTCTAGGACGATAACTATTTTCTGTGAAAAAAGGCGAAATTGGTTGAAGCCACGCCCAGTTTTTATACAGAGTTGACCGTCTGTCCTTCCGCTCGGCCGTTAACACGATAAATTGAGCAAAAATCGATATATCTTTACTAAACTCAGTTCGCGTACTTATCTGAACTCACTTTGTATTGGTATAAAAAATGGCCAAAATCCGACTATGACCACGACCACTTTTTCAATATCGAAAATTAGGAAAAATGAAAAAAATGCCATAATTCTATACCAAATACGAAAAAAGGGATGAAACGTGGTAATTGGATTGGTTTATTGACGCAAAATATAACTTAAGAAAAAAACTTTTTAAAATGGGTGTGACACCTATCATATTAGATAGAAGAAAATGAAAACGTTTTGCAGGGCGAAATCAAAAGCCCTTGGAATTTTGGCAGGAATACGGTCCGTGGCATTACATATATAAATAAATTAGCGGTACGCGAGAGATGATGTTCTGAGTCACCCTGGTCCACATTTTGGTCGATATCTCGAAAACGCCTTTACATATACAACTACCACTACTCCCTTTTAAAATACTCATTAACACCATTCAGTTCATACCCATATCGTAAAACCACATTATAGAGTCAACCCTGGTCCACCTTTATAACGATATCTCGAAAAGGCGTCCACCTATAGAACTAAGGCTCACTATATTTTAAAATACTCATTAACACCTTTCATTTGATACCCATATCGTGGAAACAAATTCTAGAGTCACCCCTGGCTCACCTTTATGGCGATATCTCGAAAAGGCGTCCACCAATAGAACTAAGGCCCACTCCCTTTTAAAATACTCATTAATACCTTTCATTTGATACCCAAATCGTACAAACAAATTCTAGAGTCACCCCTGGTCCACCTTTATGGCGATATCCTTAAATGGCATTCACTTATAGAACTATGGCCCACTCCCTCTTAAAATACTCTTTAATATATCCCATTTGATACACATGTCATACAAACACATTCCAGGGTTACCCTAGGTTCATTTTCCTACGTGGTGATTTTCCCTTATTTTGTCTCCATAGCTCTCAATTTAGTATGTAATGTTCGGTTACACCCGAACTTAGCCTTCCTTACTTGTTTTTATTTAATACTGTCTTCATTTTACTTATCGTTTGTTTTATTTTCTTTAATTTAATCTGATTTTCATTTCATTTCGATTTTATTTAATTCAATTTTTATTCAATCTAAATTTTATTTTGTTTATTTTCATATATTTTTGTTAAGCTTTTCCGATCTATTCTGAACTAGTGCAAATAAAACAATTTATTTCACCTTACAGCTCGACGTTTCGCCAAATTTCCTTGGCTTCTTCTGGAGCAATTCTGTATTTATTAGCAATAAAAACACAAAAACAACAACATTAATTTGAAATTATCACAATTACACATATTAACATTTAACATTGATTTATAAGTTTTCAAATTTTCACTTACATTTGAATTACGGCATTAAATTAAAGAAGTAAAACATAATTACAAGAAAAAAGATTAAAAAATATGGAAGATTAAAAATATAAAATAAAAAATAAAACGATACCATCTACTGTGGTACACTTGTCATACTAAAAGTAAAATGTTATAAACATAATATGTAAGTGGCAGCGATACCATCTGTGTCCTCTTTCTTATTCATAGTCTTTTCCCTATTTTGCAAAATTCGTAGGCTTTCCAAGGTGTATCGTTTTTTCTCTCTAGCTTCTTTGTCTATTATTTTCGTGTTTTCGAAGTCAGCGACGTGGTTGTGTGTTATTACGTGTTGTGAGATAGCTGTATTTTGTTTTTGTTTCCTAATATCAGCTTCATGTTCAGCTAATCGTGTACCCAAAGTGCGCTTAGTTGTTCCTATATAAACTTTGTTGCATTTTTCTTCGTTATTCCCTTTGCATTCTATTTTGTAAACCACATTGCTTTGTTGTTCTCTGTTTATAGGGGTTTTTGTTTTTGTAAAGCATTTTGATAATGTATGGTTGGATTTGTAAGCTATTTTGATGTTCTGTTGTTTAATTACGTCTTGTGTTAAATTTTCTGTTAGCCTGGGAATATGAGTGACACTGTGATATTGTTTCGTTTCATTGTTTGTTGTTGTTGCTAGTGATTGGTTTTGTTGAATTTGATTTAATTTTTGTTCTATAAGGTCAGATATAAGGTAGTCAGGATAATTATTTCTTTTAAGCGTCATTTGTATTTTCTTTATGTTGTCGTCATGAAATTGCTGATGGCTTATAGTCAAGATTTTGTGTATGAGGTTTTTGGCGGTGTTGATTTTATATTTTCGTGGTTGTGATGAAAAAAAGTTTATTAGGCGCCCAGACGCTGTTGGCTTAGAGTACCAGTCTAATATTAAGTTATTGTTTGTTTTATGTATGCGGGCATCTAGAAAAGGTATGCTGTTGTTTTTTTCCATTTCCATCTTGAATTGTAGTCTGTTATGGTATTGGTTCAGCGTTTTAAGTATGATATTTGCATCATCTCTTTGGATAATGGCAAATATGTCGTCCACATACTTTACAATGAACTTAATGCCTTTCTGCTGCTTTTTGAGCTCCGAGTATGTGATATTTAAAAGATCATCCATTATTATTTCCGCGATCGTGGGGGAAAGTGGGTTACCCATCGGCATTCCAAAAGACTGACTGTATATATTATTGTTGCATATAAAATAATTGTTGTCCTTTAAGCAAAACTCTAAAATACTTTGAAATTTATTCCTCGGTATGTTGGTATTGTTTTTAATCGTGTCCCATTTTTTCATGATTATTTTTATAGCTAGGTTCGTCGGTATGTTGGTAAAGAGGGAGATAACATCAAAGGATACCAAAACATCTTCATGGCTAATGATCGTATCTTTCAATCTCTCTTTTAATTCAAATACATTTTTGATGTTGTACTCCTCTGAAATTAAAGTTTTTAAGATTTTTCCTACATGTTTGGATAAGTTGTAGCATGGGACATTAATGGAGGACGCTATAGGACGCAAGGGAAAATCGGGTTTATGTATTTTCGGTAGCCCGTACAGTCTTGGAGCGGTTACCGCTGAGCTGGATAATTGTTGCTTCTCTCTTTGTGTTATGTACTTTCCTTTATAAAGCTCATCAACAATATTGTTGTTTTTCCTTTGTAATGTATTTGTTGGATCGACTCGAATAACTTTGTATGTGTTCTTGTCGCCTAGTACTTCGTCAATCTTTTGAGTGTAATCTGTCTTATATAAAACGACTGTTTTGTTACCTTTGTCCGCATCAGTTACAATTATATCTTCTTCGTGTGACTTTAAAAAGGATTTAGTTTTGTTGTAGGCTTCTATAATAAATTTTTCGGCGGAATTGTGTTTTATGTGCCTCTTAAATTGTTGAATTTTGTAGCTTTGTTTGTTTCTGGCTACTTCTTTGTCATTTTCGTTCTCCATTCCTTGAATTATTTGTTCAACCTCTGCTATTAAATGTATTGGTGAAAAGTTCTTTCGTGTTGTTGGTAGTGTAAATTTTTTGCCAAGTGAGAGAAGCCACATTACCTCTTCGGGAAAGTCAATATTCGTTTTGTTGACGAACCACTCGTTGTTTGTTTCGATGTTGAGTCGACGTATTTGTTCGTGTTTTAGCCTTTCTGTTTTGGACTTAATAGTTTTCCCTTTCTCTCTTCCTATCTTTTGACTTAAGAAATTCTGTTTACTGATGAATGTGTTAAGTTCCTGTTCGCTCAGTGCTCGTTTGAGTTGTTGTTGTGCGTGGTATATTGAGTCTTTGGTCGTTTTAATGTTTATGTTTGTTTGTGTTATTTCTATGTTTAGAATTTTGAGTAGGAAATTGTGTTTGGTTTTTTCCATTTGTTTCTTTATTCTCTCGGAAGTTGTTTTTATCGTTAAATTTTTTACTGTATTAATTAAATGATTTGGAATTAGATCATACTTCTTATATTCTAATAGAAATTTTAGTTGCTCGGTGAGCTTTGCAAGTTTGATTTTTCCTTTGCTGAAATGTTTAAGTATCATGCAAATGTGTTTTCCATGTTTGTATTTCATGTGATTGTAATAGTTCCTCATTTTGTTGGGTGTTGTTGTTTTTTAAAACATAAACCCGATTTTCCCTTGCGTCCTATAGCGTCCTCCATTAATGTCCCATGCTACAACTTATCCAAATATGTAGGAAAAATCTTAAAAACTTTAATTTCAGAGGAGTACAACATCAAAAATGTATTTGAATTAAAAGAGAGATTGAAAGATACGATCATTAGCCATGAAGATGTTTTGGTATCCTTTGATGTTATCTCCCTCTTTACCAACATACCGACGAACCTAGCTATAAAAATAATCATGAAAAAATGGGACACGATTAAAAACAATACCAACATACCGAGGAATAAATTTCAAAGTATTTTAGAGTTTTGCTTAAAGGACAACAATTATTTTATATGCAACAATAATATATACAGTCAGTCTTTTGGAATGCCGATGGGTAACCCACTTTCCCCCACGATCGCGGAAATAATAATGGATGGTCTTTTAAATATCACATACTCGGAGCTCAAAAAGCAGCAGAAAGGCATTAAGTTCATTGTAAAGTATGTGGACGACATATTTGCCATTATCCAAAGAGATGATGCAAATATCATACTTAAAACGCTGAACCAATACCATAACAGACTACAATTCAAGATGGAAATGGAAAAAAACAACAGCATACCTTTTCTAGATGCCCGCATACATAAAACAAACAATAACTTAATATTAGACTGGTACTCTAAGCCAACAGCGTCTGGGCGCCTAATAAATTTTTTTCATCACAACCACGAAAATATAAAATCAACACCGCCAAAAACCTCATACACAAAATCTTGACTATAAGCCATCAGCAATTTCATGACGACAACATAAAGAAAATACAAATGACGCTTAAAAGAAATAATTATCCTGACTACCTTATATCTGACCTTATAGAACAAAAATTAAATCAAATTCAACAAAACCAATCACTAGCAACAACAACAAACAATGAAACGAAACAATATCACAGTGTCACTCATATTCCCAGGCTAACAGAAAATTTAACACAAGACGTAATTAAACAACAGAACATCAAAATAGCTTACAAATCCAACCATACATTATCAAGATGCTTTACAAAAACAAAAACCCCTATAAACAGAGAACAACAAAGCAATGTGGTTTACAAAATAGAATGCAAAGGGAATAACGAAGAAAAATGCAACAAAGTTTATATAGGAACAACTAAGCGCACTTTGGGTACACGATTAGCTGAACATGAAGCTGATATTAGGAAACAAAAACAAAATACAGCTCTCTCACAACACGTAATAACACACAACCACGTCGCTGACTTCGAAAACACGAAAATAATAGACAAAGAAGCTAGAGAGAAAAAACGATACACCTTGGAAAGCCTACGAATTTTGCAAAATAGGGAAAAGACTATGAATAAGAAAGAGGACACAGATGGTATCGCTGCCACTTACATATTATGTTTATAACATTTTACTTTTAGTATGACAAGTGTACCACAGTAGATGGTATCGTTTTATTTTTTATTTTATATTTTTAATCTTCCATATTTTTTAATCTTTTTTCTTGTAATTATGTTTTATTTCTTTAATTTAATGCCGTAATTCAAATGTAAGTGAAAATTTGAAAACTTATAAATCAATGTTAAATGTTAATATGTGTAATTGTGATAATTTCAAATTAATGTTGTTGTTTTTGTGTTTTTATTGTTAATAAATACAGAATTGCTCCAGAAGAAGCCAAGGAAATTTGGCGAAACGTCGAGCTGTAAGGTGAAATAAATTGTTTTATTTGCACTAGTTCAGAATAGATCGGAAAAGCTTAACAAAAATATATGAAAATCAATCAAACCGATCGGAAACCAATATATAAAATTTATTTTGTTTAATTTAATTTTAATTTAATTTAATTTAATTTTTATTTAATTTAATTTTTATTTATTTTAATTTTTGTTTAGTTTAATTTAATTTTCATTTGGATTAGTTTTTATTTATTTTAATTATTATTTATTTTAAGTTTCATTTAATTTAATTTAATTTTCACTTAATTTAGTTTTTAAGTAAATTTTATGGCATTCACCTTTTTCTCCACTAATTTCACTTTATAATACATATATATATGTATATGTGCTTACCTGTAGCAGGACTCGCAGTGGCTTCCTTCCAGTTGCCTGGGCTTTGTGGCTTATAAACTGCCCACAACGGTTAAAAAAAACTTTTATTAATTTTTTTGTTTTAACAATAGCGCACTTTTTTGATTTTAATTTAGGCGAGACTCACGACCCCACATTTCAAAATTTTGGATTCTATTTAAATAATGATCGTGCCCTGAGTTCGTATCCGAACGTCATTTCCCTACAACTTTCTTACGAATTTACACGCACACAGATGCACCTGGTTTCATTTGCATCCACACACACAGTCACACCGTCGGTACCTGTAGATTCCCTTTCACTAATGTTGCGCACCACGAGTGTATACCCGGTTGCGATAAATTTTCAAAAAAAAAGACTGTTGCCGGCGTACTTGCAGCATAAAAGCTGGCGTAACAATCTATACCAGTGGTCACCAGCTAGAAGTACAAGACAATTTTTGAGCGTTTCATTCATTTTTCTCACAAGAAACTTAACAGGATAAACATTTCACACATCTAGTAAAAAATGTAAAGCAATATTTACATCAATTTGATAAAAAGTAAGTAAAATAATTTACAGATGCAATTGGTGTTTTATAAAAGTCGTTTAAAATCAGGAATTTTATGACTATTCTACTACTACGAAAGAGGATAAATACAATAAGAGCCATCAATCTGCTACGAGTGCCGAGTTACTCGCTGGAAATTAAAAAAAAAATGATGCTTAATGTTTTCTAAGAGGGAAAATTAGCAAATGGCTACAAATAACGAGTGACGTCTCTTATTATATTTATCGTCTTCCCTACTATTACAACTATTTCAGTGCGTGCTACAGTATATCTATATAAATACATAAAAGTTAGTATGAGTCAGATAATGCATTAGTTTCCAAAGGCCTTAACCAACAATTTTTCGAAACTGAATTTTCGCAGATTTTATTATTATTTATTAAAATATTATAATAAAAGGAAAACATGAGCTTCGGAAATTGAAAGAGAATGAGGTAAATAACATAAAAAGCAAAGTGCAAAAACAATTATGTACGGATGACTCGATCGCGTTTTTTAATAGTGAAAAGTTACTAAATGATAAGCTCATAACAAAAGTCAAGAAAACACAAACCAATAAATTTGGGAGACTAAAAGATTTCAACAACAATCACTGAATATTAAGAACATACCTGAGTGGTTTTTTAACACAACAGAGACAAACGTGCCGACCGACATACAGTGGCTCCTCTCTTTAGGCCCCAAATACTCGCTACCAATGACAAAGGATAGCTTTCCATTATTTAAATTAATAGCGGACGGAGAGGACTGCATTCAGACAGAGAAAGACAAAGAAAAACAGAAAATTGAGAGGAACAACTTCACTACATTAATAAGAGATTATTTAAAGGGAACAAAGTATAGCGAGCGTGACATGTTTATTTGGAATACCCTACAATCGGCAAGAACTTTCCTTAAAATGAACAAGGATTTGTTGGTTTTAAATGCCGACAAAGAGAATGCAACTTTTCTAATGAATAAATTGGATTATGAGACAAAAATACAGCATACTGTCAATGATATTTCAGCGTACCGTGTTCTAGAACGTGACCCAACCAACAAACTACAGGATAAAAACAACAATATTGTGGAAAAATTATTCAAAAATAAAATGATAGATATAGAGGAAAAAGAAAACTTCTCAGTAAAACGACTAACGCCACACGAGTATATGACCTTCCTAAGATCCACAAAGAAGGAGTGCCCCTGAGACCCATATGTTCGTCCGTGAACTCTCCGTCATATAGTTTATGTAAATATGTTGTCAACGTTCTTAAAAATATAACCACAACGTCTAAATATAATGTAAAAGACGCCACTGAATTTAAAAACAAAATCAAAGATACGTACGTATATGATGATGAGTGTTTAGTTTCCTTCGACTTTGTTTCCTTATTTCCCAGCATTCCTGTGGACCATGCCTTAGAAATAACAGCCTCAAAGTGGAGTCTGATAACACCAGGGCCGTCGAGAGGATTTCCGGGCCCGGTGGGAGAGTTACATACATACATATGTACATGATAGTTTAGTAAATTAACAAGGAAACTTCTTTCTGAGCTTATAACATATGTATGTTAAGATGTAAATACGTATGTGCGTGTTAATGCATTGCAGAATTATTATGCAACAGAATATTACTGAAATATACATATGTTTAATTCGTACATATGCATGCATATACAAAGTTACTTACTACAGTTGTAAAGGTACATATTAAATTTTTCCCAAATTTTGAGATTTGGACTGAAATCCGGGTCCCCCTAGAACCTCCGGGCCCGGTGGGAATCCCACCCTTACCACCCCCCTCTCGGCGGGCCTGGATAACACCCTATACAACCCTAACAAACGAACTATTTATGGAAGTCATCCGTTTTTGGATTAGCGACAATAGATATTTTAAATTTAACAATAAAGTATACGAGCAACGTTCAGGAATGCCTATGGGGTCCCCAGCATCACCTGTCATAGCAGACATAGTTATGGAGGAACTGCTGATGAAATTTGAAGAAAATACGCCCCATAAGCCTCGTTTGCTGACCAAATATGTTGATGATTCGTTCGCGATTGTGAAAACGGATGCAGTAGGAGATATGTTGAGTTGCCTTAACATATCTATAACAGATCTATTAGGTTCAAATGCGAGGTAGAAAAAGATGGGTCATTACCATTATTGGATGCTTTAGTGGTAAGAAAGTTAAACCAATTAGTCTTCGATTGGTATAGAAAGCCCACGGAATCAGGCCGATTGATTAATTTTAATCCCAAACACGACAGATCAATTATCATCAACACAGCAAAAAACTTCGTAAAGAGGGTTCTGTCATTTAGTGACACAATGTATCACTCGAAAAATATTGAAACTATTGAAGAAATACTTAAGGACAACGGGTTTCCCACATATTTAATAAAAGCCTAAATACGCGATTACTATACAAAAATGAGCACCAATAAAACCATTGACCACGCGAATAGTAAAATTTATAAAACATCGACATTCGTTCCAGGGCTGTCAAATAGAATAAAACATTCCAAATGTATGATAATGAGAAATTCCAAATAGCGTTTACTTATAATAATACTGTTCAATAAATCTTTAGCAATACAAAAAGCAAGATAGAAAAATTGGAAAAATCTGATGTGGTATACAAGATTCCATGCAACGGAGACGGGTCCCACATATGCAATAAAGTATATGTGGGTACTACAAAATCTAGATTAAAGACGAGGATTTGCGCGTATAAATCGAATGTTAAAACTGGAACAACACTAGCGAAAATAAGACCGCTTTAACTCAACATTGTAGCGAAACCGGACATGCACCAGATTTTGATAATGTAGCAATACTACATCAAGAGAGGCATTATAAAAAAAGATATACATTAGAGATGCTACATATAATTAATTTAAGGAGAGAACATCGTATGAATTTCAAATCGGATACCGAAAAATGTGCTTCCGCGTATAGATATTTAATAAATAATACTAAACATATCACATAATATAATGTTTGCATGTACGATAACGGCGTTTTAGAGCCTAAGATAGATTCGTTAGGTTTTATTTATATTATTTATTAATATTTTAAATTAAATAGATTTTACCATTTATATAATAGTTTGAAAACAGTATTCTGAAACATAAACATGTTTGGCAAGCAAATTTGCACATGTGTAACCCCCATTATGTTCCATTCTCATTATGTTACATATATAGCATTTTCAGGTCAAATGAAACTTTTTTCATTTTGAATGAAACTTTTTTCATTTCAAATGAAACTTTTTTCATTTCAAATGAACCTTTTTTCATTTTAAATGAAACTTTTTTCATTTCAAATGATACTTTTTTCAAGTCAAATGAAACCATACTACTGCGGTAATTGTCAACATATTTATATCGTAATTTATAACGCTATTTATAAAATTTTTCTTTAAGACAACTATTTCTAATTAGCCACATTGAAGGCAAAATTTTTGCTTAGAATTTCTTTGTGAATTTAAGCTGCAGTTAAGGTCGTTTAAATTTTTTAATAGATAAAGTAGCAGGGTTATAGGCTAGGCAACTTACATATATACTACAACTTAATCACTCACTGAAAATAAGCACCTATATTTTTTACTTGTATCTACTCTTATATATAAAGCACATTCTTCTTCTACATATACTTCGTTAATAACGTAGGAATAAAGCAACAATAGAAAGAAAAGAACAAATAGAAAGAACCAAAGGGCATGATGTGAGCGTATTTCCTATTCACTGTCTGACACCAACTAACACATCGGTTGAATCCTCTGTATTATGCTTTTCTCTTTGACCAACGTCTTACCAAACAACACAGAACGATAGCAAGGTATTGAGAGAAACATTACTGAGATCTTTTTTAACTATGCTGAAAAACATAAACGTAAAAAGTTATCTTTTCTACTCTATGGCGCAGTTGAATTGCACTTCACTCGTTTGGGCCTTTGAAAACATATATATTTGTTTTTTTCCATTATTTTTCATTGTGTTTAGGCCACAGGCCTAAATATATCTCCCCTCCCTCGTAACATAATTTTCTTCGTTTACTACCACCCACATATGCTTGTGATTACTAATACACACAGGCATGTGCATCTTAGATTTTACCGCTGTGAGCCCGCGGTATAGCAACTTTGTTGCCGGGAAACCCAACGAAGGAGCTGTATCTCGGGTTCATCGGCTCATGTCGCAAAGAGGCTCGTCCTCTTTTAATCCAGCAGCCAGCAAAGGAACACGTAATCGCCCGTTCACGTAAGTTCAACTTTTCAAAATTATTATCACATATATATCATTTTCCACAACATTTGTTAAACCTTTTCTTAACACTTGTTGCATTTATATAAATAAAAGCACTTTGTGAATTCTTTTTATTAATACGAAATCTTTTTGGTGTTTTTATTTTCTTCCCCCTTTTTCGCCTTAACTATTATTTAACAAATACGTGGGTGCGCGCCGTTGCCACCACGCATTTGTTCATGGTCCTTACCGCGCCGGTAAAGAGAACCAGTCACACAATTACAGTCCACTCAACTCTCTAGGCATTAAAGCAAGGAAGCATACCAAACTCGTGATAATACACAGGAAAAACCAAAAATTTCAACAGCAAATAATACAACTTTCTTGGTGATACCAGCGATTTATATCCAATATACAACAACTCATAAATTTTGGTGGTACCTTTTGGAAACATCCAACAACAAAATTTAATTCACATTCGAGTACTCCGGATCAACGAATTAATAAAGGTACGTGGTTGAAAATATTCCGTTCTAGGTAGGGTTTTCCTTTTCACTTTTAATAAAAGTTCTAAATAAAATTACAAATTACAAGTGACTCTTTATATGTAATAGTGCAAGTGATTTTGTTTTTTTTTTCTTCGTGAAGTGAGAAGTTTTTACTTTGTGCAAAAATAGAAAAAGGCGCTTAACGCAGTTATTTAAAGTTTGTGCAACACGCCTTGTGACTATCCGGAACAACGTCACTTTTCTATTTTCACCTTTGCAGGATTTATCAAAAAAAAAATTCATTTAATCCACTGCACAAAATTCGATTTGGTAAGGTTACCTTTTCAGAAACCTGTAAATTTATTTTAGGCGCACATTTAATTAAATAAAATTTTCTTCCACATAAAAATCGCTTGCACTTATTTACACGGGCAATACGTTTGCAATTTAGTTTGGTGCTATAGTACAAAGTGCACTTAGTTACATACACATATATTGTTGTTGTTGTTTGGGTGGCCAAAAGGCTTATTTCCTGTTCAATTTTTTAAAAAAAATTGAATTATTCTTATTTTTCACTTGCGGCAATACACAAATCAGTTTTTGACTGATCAAATTTTTTGTGATACAAAAGATCACAGCCCTTGGTTAAATTACCAAAAAGTCCATAACGAACGTTCATACATTTCTTTATCTTTTCACTAACACCACTTTCTTCACTAGCCATTACTTATTGGCTTACACAATTCGTTAACACAGCTGCATTAGCACTTTCTTTTAACGATTACGTGGGTGCGCGCCGTTGCCACCACGCTCTTGTACATTTCCTCAAACTACTAGCTTTCTTGCAAGCTTCAAGACCACTTCACCGAGAAATCTATCTCGAATACATTCCTTCATTCCAGTTCATTTTCAATCAGTACTATCTGCAAAGGCAATTAATTAATTAATATTTCAATAATATAATGGATACCTATATACGCCAAGCAGAGGCAGTGACTGAGTTTGAAAATGACTATAATGATATGTCCCCTTCAGACCATACAAAACACACCCTCTTAGTCCAAAAGGAGGAGTTGAAATCGCTATGGGAGAAGGTGAAGCAGACATATGAAGAACTCTTGAGCTCCTCAGAACTGGAGGCAAAAGAGCTGTCGGCCATCAAAAAGAAGCACAAAATTACATACTTCAGCTTTCTCAAGAGCCAGGCAGCGATGGCTGAACTTTCGGAAAAACTTGAGAAAGCTGAAAAGAAAGAAGAAAGCTCAGGAGACAGGGAATATCGCGTGCGCCTGCCACCGTGTGATACGGACGTTTTCAAAGGAGATTACCTTTCTTGGCCTTCATTTAGAGACATGTTCACTGCTATATATATACGTAACAAAAACCTCGAAGCAGTTGAAAAATTATATTATTTAAACCAAAAGACTCAAGGTGAGGCCAAAGAGATAGTTGGGCGATGTCCTTTAACGAAAGACGGTTTCGAAACAGCGTGGAAAAATCTTTGTGATAGATACGAAAATAAACGTATCTTAGTAAACGCCCAATTAAAAATTCTTTTTAGTTTGAAAGCAGTTGAGAGTGAATGCGGTAGCTCTATAAAGAAACTGCAACGTGAAATAAATAATTGCATCTCGGCGCTCCAATGTCATCATATAGACATATCAAACTGGGATGCAATTATAACATATCTATGTTCCACAAAACTGCCAGAAACCACACTGGCACTCTGGGAACAAACAATTGAAAACAAAACAGAAATTTCAAAATGGGCTGATATGGATAGATTCTTATCCAATCGTTTCCAAACCGTAGAAACCGTGACTGATCTGAGGGGGGATACAGTTTCTAAAACCTCAAAGCCACAAGTATCTCGTTCGACAACAGATACATCTGCTAAAAAATTAGGGTCCTATCAGGCAAGTGCAAGTGTAGCCAAACCTACGTGTAAGATGTGCAAAAGTTCTGCACATCGAATTTCAAAGTGTGAAAAGTTCTTACGTTTAACACCCAATAAACGGTTTGAACAAATTAAGAGCAGCCGTGGGTGTATAAACTGCCTTTCTGCTGGCCATTCGGTGACAAAGTGCACCAGTCAAATGAACTGTGCCACATGTCATTTAAGACATCATACGCTGCTTCATATTTCGAATCAGCCAAAACCAACATATACTTCTGACACTATCGCAGCATCTACCTCACGGGAAGCTCAAATGCGACGCAATGCTGAAAGAGAAAACGCTCCGATTAATAATGTGAACTCATGTTTCGCAAATACAAATAAAGGGGTATTACTAGGGACAGCTCAGGTCAATATTCATTTTAATGGTGTTGACTATTCGGCGAGAGCCCTAATAGACTCGGGATCGGAATGTTCATTCATTACCGAGAAACTGAAGCGCGGAATTAATCTGTCATCCAAACGCCTGCATGCCCAAGTTTCGGGCATCAATAATACAATG
The DNA here is from genome assembly GCF_040869045.1 of Eurosta solidaginis. Lineage (NCBI taxonomy): Eukaryota > Metazoa > Arthropoda > Insecta > Diptera > Tephritidae > Eurosta > Eurosta solidaginis. Next base: position 25,717,231 of record NC_090324.1, on the reverse strand, counting down.
TCTGCACAAGTAAAAGAAGCGTGCAACATACAACTGCGGTCACCAACCGACCCATTAATCAATATCAATACGATCATGCTGGTTTTACCACAATTGACAGGGAATCTTCCAACTTGCCAAATAAACGCAATGACTAGGCAAGCATTCCCTGACTTAGTACTGGCTGACAAACGATTCTTTGTCAATGAGCCAGTCGATCTAATTCTGGGCGGAGACATATACCCCCAAATTATGTTAGGCGGCATTAGGAAAGATGTGCTAAACACATTAATAGCACAGGAAACGGTGTTCGGCTGGATTTTGACAGGCCGGACAGATGCGGTTGATACAAATAAGACCCTAGTTTCATATTTTAACGAGGTCACTTTAGACAAACAACTGGCGGCTTTCTGGGAGATAGAGGAAATTCCAAAGAAGAGGAGCATCAATAACGATGACAACTATTGCGAGGAGCTATACAAATCCACAACAGTTCGGAACAACGATGGCAAATACGTAGTCTCCTTACCCTTTAGGAAAGAGTTTTACTTAGGCCCCTCATTAAGAAGTGCGTGCTCTCAATTCTATCGCAACGAGACACGACTTGCGAAAAACCCAGTCCTTCAAACGGAATACAATAGAGTTGTATCCGAATATGAAACCTTAGGGCACATGAAACAAATAGGTAATATTTCGCCAGACTCAAATGACGGTTACTTCCTACCTCACCATGCTGTTATAAAGGAGGGAAGTACAACGACAAAAGTCAGAGTCGTATTTAATGCATCTTGTCCTACCACTAGTGGCAAAAGTCTAAATGATGCCTTATATCCAGGTCCGATTCTTCAATCCGACCTGACAATCCTTATACTACGTTGGCGGCTGTTCAAATACGTATTTAACAGCGACATAGAAAAAATGTACCGCCAAATATGGGTCAATGAAGACCAAACAAAATACCAGCGAATCATATTTCGCAAATGCCCCAAAAACCCAATTAATATTTACGAATTGAAAACAGTAACCTTTGGTGTTAACTGTGCTCCGTCTCTTGCGATTCGGACGCTGCACCAACTAGCTGATGACGTGGAGACATCGCATCCAATGGCAGCAGATATCCTGCGAAATTGCATGTACGTTGATGACGTACTCGCCGGTGGACACAGCATCGAAATTGCAATCAAGGCAAGGGACGAAATATCATCGGCATTGCAATCGGCAGGTTTCCCATTGCGAAAATGGACGTCCAACTGCAAGAAAATTCTACAGGGTATACCGAAGCAACACCTATTGAGCGGGGATTTTCTTGAGTTTGAAGACACCAGCATGGTAAAAGCACTCGGTATCAGATGGAACGCTCATTTCGACTACTTCTACTTTGCAGCGAAACCCTTTGATAATAACCCTACTATAACAAAAAGGTCAATACTGTCTGCGATAGCAAAACTTTTCGACCCTCTTGGCTGACTGGCACCAGTCGTAATCGTAGCCAAAATTATAATGCAAAATATTTGGTTGGAAGGCACGGGTTGGGACGAAGAGATATCACCAACTACTCTAGATCGTTGGACCGCATTTATGCAAAAATACGAAAAAATCCACGATATCCGCATACCGCGATGGGTTCATTTTACCCCAAAGGACAGCGTCGAAATACATGGATTCAGCGATGCCTCGGAAAAAGCATATGCCGCCACTGTTTTCCTGAGGGTACAAACAAAGAATCAAGTTTTCACCAACCTGTAGATGGCCAAAACGAGAGTAGCCCCGGTCAAAACCATATCATTGCCACGAGTGGAACTCTGCGGCGCAGTCCTACTTGCAGAAATCATAGAGTCGGCCATAGAAAATATGCAACTTTCCAATATTAAAGTAACCCTTTGGACAGATTCGACGATAGTACTGGCATGGATCCGAAAGCCACCATGTTCGTGGTCAACGTTTGTGGCACATCGAATAACGAAAATAATCGACAAAGTTTGAGACAAAGTAAGCGGCATGTAGACTCCGCGTCAAACCCTGCAGATTTGGCGAGCAGAGGCCTCCTCGCTTCGGATCTAATCGACAATTCTTTGTGGTGGCAGGGACCTTCTTGGTTACAAGAAGACAACGAAAATTGACCAACACAAGAAGAAGATTACAACACGAATATCGAAGAAAAGAGGGTGAAAGTTCATACAACTTCGGTCAAAAATAACTTTGATGTTCTAGATAGGTTTTCCGATTTACCAAGGGCTTTGCGGGTTATATCCTATATTCTTCGGTTTTTCCAGAATACGCACCCAAAAACTAAAGCCTCCTTCAAAAGGGATTCTCATTCGATCGCTCCTGACGAAATAGAAAAAACAACACGAAGATTGATAACAATATGCCAGAGGCAACATTATCAAGAAGAGTACGCAAACTTGAAGTCAGGAAATCTAATCAATGGGAAGAGTGAGATTCTACCCCTGAACCCATATATAGATGAAGAAGGCATCATTCGAACTGGGGGGCGGACTGGGGCATCGAAAGACATGACCCATAATGAAAGTCATCCCATTATTCTTCCTTATACTTGCAGGTTATCCAGACTTATAGTCCAATCCTCTCATGTGACCACCCTGCATGGAGGGAACCAGCTGATGCTGCGTCATATCCGCACTCAGTACTGGATCCCACGCGTTAAAGTCATGATAAGGTCGGTTATCCACAACTGTAAAGTCTGCACTATTTACAGGAAGCGGACACAAACGCAACTTATGGGGATCCTTCCGAAAGAGCGCACCACCTTTACTAGGGCCTTCACTAACACTGGGGTAGATTTCGCGGGACCATTCGATATAAAATCCTACCGAGGGAGGGGATGTCGAATTTCAAAAGGATACGTTTGCCTGTTTGTCTGCTTTTCGACGAAAGCCATCCATCTAGAAGCGACAAACGATCTTAGTACCGGGTCCTTCCTAGCTGCCTTCGCCAGATTCGTATCCAGACGAGGCTGTCCGAAGAACGTTTACTCCGACAATGGTACTAACTTTGTCGGAGCTTCTCGATCTTTACGATCCGAGTTTAAAGCATTTCTGCGTGAAGCAAGGGACGGAACGTTGACTAATTATAGCCACCACATTACAGAATGGCATTTTATACCGCCAAGCGCTCCTCACATGGGAGGTTTGTGGGAAGCGGGGGTAAAAAGTTTTAAGACCCACTTTAAAAAAATCGCGTTCGATCATAAATATACTTTCGAAGAGTTTACAACCCTCCTATGTCGAATTGAGGCCTGCCTCAACTCGAGACCTCTAAGTCCTTCATCCAACGACCCTTCCGACCTGGAGCCGCTTACTCCAGGCCATTTTCTCGTAGGTGGGCATCTTTTAGCTCCACCTGAACTCGACTGTAGTGAAAACCCTGCCTCCATTGTAAACTGATGGCAAAAGATGAAAGCCCTTCATCAAACCTTTTGCAAAAGATGGAAATCGGAATATCTCACCGAGATCCAGAAAAGGTATAAATGGAAACATCCACAATCCAACTTAAAACCCGGGGACCTAGTCGTCATAAAAGAGGACAACCTACAACCAAACGAGTGGAGAATGGGGAGAGTCGTCAACACACATCCAGGTTCCGATAACCGTGTACGTGTTGTTGACGTCAATACAATTAAGGGACAAATTAGCAGACCAATTGCGAAGCTGGTACTACTTCCGCCCAACGACAACGAAAATGAACTTTAATAGCCCATTCTCCTTTATCCAATAACCCAGCTCTCGTTCACCCCGAACGAGGACAACACACAAATAACCCAGCTCTCGTTCACCCCGAACGAGGCCAACAAACCAATAACCTAGCTCTCGTTCCCCAGAACGAGGCCAACAGAACCCTAACTCAGATTCATTATCTGCCACAGAATCCGCAATCAAATCCCCCATATATCATATCCCATATGAACTAAGTTTCCAAATTTAAAGGTATTTTCGTGTAAGAAACTAATGTATCGTCAGGAGGAAAATGTACCTTAAATGTGATTATTCTTAAATAATCACTTATGATTCATATTTCGAACGTTTACTGGGTATAACCCAAATTATTTGCAAAAAGGCAGTGGTATGTTGACACTAGCATCTGCCTTTTTATAATTACGGCTGAGCATACTTTCAAAAACAGTGGAAGTGCTGGAGGGTACAAATTTATGACCTCCAACAGGTTTGGCATTTACTTCTTCACCGATAATAAAACTGCAATCAACTGATGAGGAATCTTGGGTTGTGCCAGTCTTCAATGTTAGATTGTGCTGTATTGCCTAGAAAGCGTAGTACGTGTTATGAAATTTCTGGTTTTCTTTTGTGTTTGATGGTGGGATTTTATTGTCAATGTAACAAATGACAATCAAATCCCACACATTTTTTATTGTCAATGTAACAAACGACAATTAGAAATTATTATTGCAATAATTTACGAAAATAGAAGAAGACCATAAATAATAAAGATTAAATTTTTTTTTTTTGCTGCATTTGCAATAAAGGATAATGGGCTTTGCTTGATTAGGCACAACACCTACATATGAGTAGTTGCATGCAGTTTACTTTGATTGCCCTAATGGTTAAGGAGGAAACGGCTGCTATCCATTTTAACTACTTTTTTGAAGGCGTAGTAATTGCTTGGGGTTGTTAACTGAGGTTCGCTTAATGAAGCGAGTGGCTCGGTATCTTTCATTTCAAAAAATTACCCAATTAATGGTGCATAAAGCGCATACGGTTTCCTTTATTTACAGAAGAAATTAATATCCGAAGTCAACATCCTTTTTTCTGGTGTGGGGGATTTTCAACATTGTGAATACATACAAGTGGCGAATGTTTGGTAAAAACGTTCACAACAGTAAACAGCCTCGATCACCTCCTCAATCGCTGTTCGAGTACTTGAGTCGTCTGCTCAATGGTCCTTTTCAACCATTTTGTAGACGATTGGTATATTGCATTAGTTGCATATTTTTAACATGTTTGCATAATTAATCAGTTAACTTGATTTTCAAAAATGAATATTAATATTTAGTCTGATTTTCTGTATGCACATTTAAAAGAAATGCTGAGTTAAAACATAAATGTTCAATTTATGGCAATGGAGGGATAGGAAAATTTTCACTGGTATGTATTCCCAATGGTTTTCAATTTTCTGTTACATATACATAAATTAATAAAACACTCACCGATCTAATACAGAAATGGGCACCGCATCTTTAAAGTTCACCCTACTCAAAGGTGTAGTACTTCCCTTCATAGCGGTAATTGCCTTTGTTCGTTTTTGGAAAATTGACCACTCCTTTAAGCCGGCATGGACATGGAAATTTGATGCCATACAGGGGCCCATTGACAAAGTACCTTTAACAAAATTTAATCGTAAAACATAACTGGAAATATTTGGTATATATTCATTTTCATCATGTATACCGTTATCTGTTCCCTTTATGTTACGATGTCCATCGATGTTATCAACTAATGTTGTATCCTTGTCGTCGATTGAAATTAAGTTGCCAAAATGTGGTGAATCTTTGAAATTTGCAGTCATATAAGGGTATGTAAGAATGCAGGCAGCCATTAGACAAATAACAACCTGTAAAAGGGTAACACATTTCTGAGTAGTACGATTCAACGCCAAAAAACATGAACCTAGTAATGCTAATGTGCCAGCTGCAAGTGTACTGCCAAGCTTAATGTAACGCAATGTGGAATAAGATATGTGTAAATTCCATGCCAATTACTGCGAGCTGCTAGACGTACCAGAAAACCCGGTATTAGCAAATATAATGCAGTACGACAGCTTAAACAAACTTCAATACCATTGCCGACGACAAAGGAACAAAAGGTTGGAACCTTTAAGTCTAAGAAACGCCAACCTGTAGCAACAGCATCATCAATTTTATATGGATATTTTGCAAGTACATTTACACCAAATGAAACCAGTACAATCCAATCGGGAAAGCTGTGTGCTGATGAATACATGAATGCGAAAGGAGAAACAAATATGCATGAAACAATGGTTAACTCAGAGTGAGGTAACCAACCGTTTAGTATTAACGGCGATGCTATTAAATTTCCAATGAAAAATATGGTTTAAGATTATTTTTAAAAAAGATATTTTCAGAAATATCAGCTGCAACATTATGATCACCGTAGCTTAGAAATAGGCCAGACCATATACGAAAATCTATGAATTCGTGCTTGGTCTTGAGCATTTTACATGTCGAACAAATCATAATACCAAGGCAAATGCAATAAAAGCCTATTGGCGGAAATATGGTCAGATTTTCACTTGATGCTAGCCGATAAAGAACAAAAAGTAAAAATACTCCTATTACTAAAAATAAAATGCACAGATGTATGTATGTACTCATATATACTACATATATGCATCTAATAGCTAAGCTGTGTGTACTTTTTATATTTTCCAACCGATACATTTTACTGGATATCAGTTGCAGCAAATACCTGCTCAACATTGTTGAATACCTCATCGGCATTGGGACTTGCATCGATTTGTTTAACTTGTCCTAATTGTTCAAAATGTTTAATTATTGGCATTGAATTATTATTATATGTTTGTATACGTTTTTTCAAGCTCTCCAAATTATCATCACTACGGCCACAACCACTTTGACCACGAGCCAAGCAACGTTCTATACATATGTCTTCACTACAGTTAAAAAATAAGACAAATTTCAAATCTACTTTGTCACCCACTTGTTGCTTCCAACCATCGAGCTTATCTTGATTGCGTGGAAAACCATCGATAAGGAACCGTTGCTTGCCTAAATTTTTCATTGCTTCTTCAAGCAGTGAGCATGTCACTGCGACAGGCACAATTTTACCATTACGTATATATTCTTCACTTAAACTACCATATTCAGATACTCCGCGTACACGCTCCTCATGAAGTAAATCACCAGCAGATAAATGTACAAATTGATAGCGTTCCATTGTGTACCTTTCCCAGCACCGGGGCCACACAATACAAATATAATTTGAGGTTTCAATATTAAACGTCTGGAAGAGGCGGTTGTCGTATTTTACCGGTTAACTTCATAGGAACAAGCGATCTCTCATGAATGGTTAACAAAAGCGCAGACTAGTTCGCAGGCATGGCAATTCACATGGCAGCTAATGGAACTAGGCAAAAGCCAAGAAGTCCAATTTTTGGAGCTGTTACTTTCTGTTACTTTACACTCAAAACTTATGAAATATTGGCACGAAGAACCTATGGAAAGTCACGAGGAACTAAAGCAAAAGATTTTAGAAAAGAATTATTCAATTTGCTGGTGGTCCAATGTTAGTGCTCAATCGTCTGTGCATTGCTCTGAGTGCTTTCATTGTTCATATGCTTAGCGAATGGTCTTCTGCTATTGAGGACGTGATAAATACATTTCAAAATCAGCAAATACCAAATGTTACAAAAGAAATGCCATTATGGATAATGCTTGAGGTATTACAGGCCATACCAGCAGAGATGCAAGCAATTTTTACTTCAGTTAAGCGAGCTACCTTACGTGCAGAAGTCCACTGGTAACAACAGAAGTCGCAAAACGAACGCCATTAGTATTGGAAACGACTGAACTTATTCAAATATGCAATTAGAACGTGAATGGGATAGTGAATATCTTAGCAATATGATAAGAGCCGTCAAATGTGTTGGTACTTGGGTGGAAAACATTGGATTTTCTCTAGAGAATTGTCAAAATATTACAGCTCTATTGCTAAAAATTACTAATAAATGTTATTGGTCATGTGGTCAAGATCCCGACGGTGATGGTTGTATGTCTGCCGATGAAAATGAGTTATCAGAGACATGCCTCAAGACATTACTTAATATCATTATCCTACCGGATTCTCATGTATATCCAAAATCCGCTTTTATACTTATAAATTTGGTTTTGGATTCCTTATGCGGCATAACAAAAATGGAATGACCACTTGATAACGTATACCTGAAAATAAAAGAGAAAGAAAAATTAATTAATGAAAAAAGACTACAACTTCTAGCCTCCATACTCACCACCGCGTGTTTTAAATCAATGATTTTTTTTTTCATTCAGGAAATGGAAAAAAAAATTGTAACAAATGTCAAATGTCTACACTTTTCTTTTGACAGTCAATGCACGGCAACACCGACATTAGGCCTCATGCGCAATCATCGCGCACACTACACGCCACGTACTACAGGCCGCACTACACGTCATGCACTACACGCCGCACTACACGTCACACATTACATGCCGCACGACATATCGAGCACAACACTCCACACATGTCGCGTATTACATATCTCGACCAATCATTCATTTGGTCGAGATTTAAAATACTTAATTCCACGAATCTCAACATTATCGACAATACACGTCAAAAATAATGTTGAATGGTGGAAGTGCAACTCTGTAATACCTTTTCAGCCAGGTTTGGAACCGTTCCGTGTGGTGGCAGGCCACTTGTTGTGAAAACAAAGTTCACCACAAATCAAAAGTAAATTCTAGGACTACTTCGGTGACATCTACCGACCTAAATCAAATTATAAAATGTACTAAAGGCGCTAAAGCAACAGCCACATCGCTTGGATGCGTGCTAAATACGTTTTTTCTTCCTTTCTTTGCGCGCAAAAGTATTTACTTATGGCCTTTAATTTTTATTTCAATTAAATTTTTTTCAATAAAATGTTTTTTTTCTTATGCGAAAATATACTAGAGATCATTTTTTTGTTAGGCCACCCAAACAACATTCCGCCAACCTCAATTTGGGCATGATCAATGATACCAATATTCTTTCAGATCATGACCCGTTACCAAACCTTATTGGCTAAGTCAGAGGGAGGCGCAAAGCGTTTCGACGTTGCTTGCCAACTCTGCGGCAGGGATCATAGCCTTAGGATCTGTGCCGAATATCGAAAAAAATCCCCAGAAGAGAGGTTGCGGGCAGTACTTCTGCATAAGTACTGTCCAAATTGTCTGTCGCCTTTCCACCGCGTGGACAAATGTAACAGCAAGTATCGCTGCAAGAGGTGCCAAGAGAAGCACCTCACCACGCTTCATTTAGATGAGCGTCGACCGGTAAGCGACGAGACGACCACAAACGGCGAAGACAACACGTCCGACGATGCGTTGTCGATCAACCTCTCGGGGCCGGCTAAATCCTGGGCTCAGCAGGTGGAGGAAGAGGAAATGGAGGAAGAGAGAGCGAAAATGGAGGAAGAGCGAGCAAAAACGGAGACAAGACCGTCAACCGTAAATCATGGGATGCGCAGCTTCCGGCCGCTGTTACAGCATGAAAAAAGCGCGGCGAAAGCAAACAAACCTCGAAACCAACAAAATAATTGGCGGCACCGTGAGGTCGGACCCCATCGAAACTCAGATAAATCGTCCAAACTCGCAAGGCAGCAACGGCGAAAGAAATCGACGCCATACTCTCTTGAAGCCCAAAGTACAATGAAGCTAACGCGCGACACGCCGGAAGGCTTCCGGACAGGGCGTCTGCTCTAGGCTACACCATCGCCCATCATGCGGCCTTTCGTGCCCATTGCGCCGACGGCCATCGTACGAATCGAATCGCGTGGGCATTTACACCTGGTTCGGGCCATTATTGATCCCTGCGCCACCAGCACGATCGTCGATGCGGAGCTGGTACGCGACTTACAATTGGAGCGCCAAGGGCATGGACAATGCACCCTTATACTGCGCATAACAACCCAAGCAGCCGTCGCCGAAAGCCATTTCCGTTTGAGTCCACCGTCCAATGTGGACCCCAAGATTGCCGCGCCCTTTGAGTTCATGCGGCTGGCTGATCCGCAATTCTACCGCTCATCACCGATACGGCTCACACTCGGCGCTGACATTTACGCCGAAATGATGGTGAGCGGTACACCGGCATCGACAGTTGGCGGTCTCCTAACCCAACCGACCGTGTTCGGGTTGGTGGTCTCGGGAGCCTGCCAAAAATAAATATCCGACTTTCACGCCTCACACATGCGCCATCTTATATATATTTAAGTAAATATGCACGGAATTTAAAACCACGTACGTATATCTAATAACTTCTTTTCTTTTTCCACAGGAGAGCGAAACGTGAGGTCAACCATCTGGCGTGCAGTGCTTGCAATCCGCATCTGCACTGCCTTCTTTCATTAGCGCCTTACTGGACGTGCGATCACTTGGCATCCCCTTTTTTTTAATGTTTTCTTTGTTGCTGACGGCAAGGGGGCCGGTATGTTTAGGCCACAGGCCTAAATATATCTCCCCTCCCTCGTAACATAATTTTCTTCGTTTACTACCACCCACATATGCTTGTGATTACTAATACACACAGGCATGTGTGAGTGGTAGTACGCATGCATCTTAGATTTTACCGCTGTGAGCCCGCGGTATAGCAACTTTGTTGCCGGGAAACCCAACGAAGGAGCTGTATCTCGGGTTCATCGGCTCATGTCGCAAAGAGGCTCGTCCTCTTTTAATCCAGCAGCCAGCAAAGGAACACGTAATCGCCCGTTCACGTAAGTTCAACTTTTCAAAATTATTATCACATATATATCATTTTCCACAACATTTGTTAAACCTTTTCTTAACACTTGTTGTATTTATATAAATAAAAGCACTTTGTGAATTCTTTTTATTAATACGAAATCTTTTTGGTGTTTTTATTTTCTTCCCCCTTTTTCGCCTTAACTATTATTTAACAAATACGTGGGTGCGCGCCGTTGCCACCACGCATTTGTTCACATTGTATATTGTATATAAATGTAATACTTAAGATAAATGCAAAAAATATAGGTGCTTATTTTCAGTGGGTGGTTAAACTGTAGTATAAAAGTTGCCTAGCGTATAACCCTGCTACTTTATCTATTAAAAAATTTAAACGATCAAAGGGCAAGGTTAAACTAAGCCGACTTTCATTTGAAATGAAAAAAGTTTCATTTGACCTGAAAATGCCATATAACAACCAATGAGCTGAGAATCGCTTTTCGCTTTAAAACACTTACCATGGGACCCTTCTAAAAATCGTCCCCCCTATTGCAGCCGGTTAAAACTAATACAGCTGCCCACTTTGCAGAGCCGCAGGGAGATGCTTGGCGTCTTATTTATTGTTAAATTAATAAAGAGGGTCAATAAATAGTCCATTTTTGCTTGGCGAAATTAAGTTTAACTTTCCTATTAGGCCATCTAGACATTTTCAATCAATTTTTGTAGCTACATGCAGGTCGAATTATGAAATGCACCAACCACTTCACTGTTTATGTCGTGATTTTAATAAACACTGTAGAAATTTAGACGTCGTTTCTTTGTATTAAAAAATACCTTTTAACTGCATTAAATTTGTAATTCGAAATGAAGCAAAGAACGCTAAACCGTGATATACTGTTCAACCCTCTGTTTCAAATTTGAAGTACCAGTTACTTGAAACTTGTTAGCAAAATTGCGTAGTGATCATTATTTTTATATGTAATGAAATTCTGTATAAATTTTATTCTGTATATATTTATCTACTGTTAATTTGCTTTATTATCAATTTCATAAATTATTATTTACTAGCTCCTTCATGAGTACATTTTAACACATTTACAACATTTTATCTTTTGCTTACTTCTAAGTCTTTAATTGAAATTGTCAAGCGTTTGGTTCAATACTGTTTAAATATTACTTTAAAATTGATGACTACTTATGTTGTTTATATCATGTATTACATCTGAGATTTAAGTGCCGGTATATTTGGTCTGTGTAATTGTTTAATTTGTAGACTGATAAATAAATAAATAAATAAATATTGATTGGCGTTATACGATGCAAATACAAGAACCGAAACTTCGTGAAATCATCGCCATTTTGCAAGGCCAATTAAATTGCAGCGAGCTCTATAGATCAAGAAATATTTTCGTATCCAAAATTATCGCCTTTATCGCGAAGAAGAAGATGGACTGAAATTCGTCCTCTCTAACTCCGTACGTTGGCGCATTTCTCAACTTTTCCACAAAAAGGTGGGTCACATGCTATGGAGAAAACCATTGATTGAATTCGCAAAACGTTTTGGTTCGCGCAAATGTGGAAATACTTTAAAAATTATATCGCCGCGTGCTGCTATCGAAAGGCCCAATTCGGTAAAGCTGAAAGTACTTTGCATTTCGATCCGGTAGATACGATTTCGTTCCGCGTGATTCATATCGATTACCTCAGGCCATTTATCCGTAGTAAGAAAGGAAATTCGTACGTCATAGCGATGTTAGAATGGTTTTCCAAATGTCTGATTGTTAGACCGGTTCGCGATACAAAAACGACACACGTAATAAAAATGTTAAACGATGTAATGAGCTTTTTCGGGCTGCCTCTTAAAATCACTACGGACCATGGAACCGCTTACAAGTCAAAGGCATTTACCTCGTATAGCGAGCTGAACGGTATAAAGCACGTAAAAACAGCGGTATGTACTCCGCGAGCAAACGGGCAAGTCGAGCGGGCAAACCAGACGATTTTAAATTACTTACGAACCTCGGTTGATAACCCTAAGGGATGGGACTTGTAGTTACGAAATTTGCAATTTACAGTCAACTCGCAACCGAATAAAACGACCGGATATAGCCCAAACGAGCTAATATTCGACTTTAACTTGCGCGATATCGTACACAATTTGTTAGTTGCCGCCGTGCATGATGACGTCGACCAAACCATAGAGAAGACTCCGATAGATGAAAAATATATACAAGCTACGGAGAATAACGAACGCGAACGACAAAAAAAGAAAAAACGGTTTGACGAAAAACATACAATCCCTCGAGTTTATCGCGAAGATGATTTAGTTGTCATTGAGAACGAAGCCGCCGCTACCGGTGAATCGAGAAAATTAGAGTCAAAATATCGTGGTTCGTATCGTATAGCCAAAGTCTTAAACAATGACCGGTATTTAATCGAAGACATTCCGGGTATGTCAATAAAGTCGCGAAATTACTCTTTTGTTTTCGCATTTAGCAAACTGAAACCTTGGTGTAGAAACTGTCCCGAGCTCGATGAGAACGAAACAAGCTATAGCGACTTAGAAGACAATGAAATCGGGGTCGATTCCATATCAGAAAAGGTCGACTGTCAGCAAGCTGGTAACCCTACTCACGAAACAGGCAATGAACAACAAGATGGCTGTCAGTCAGTCGATTGCGAGAACTAAAATAGAACGCGTCCGAACTGCAGAGCAAGCGTGGAATTTATGAAATTTATACAAAAACTCTGTACAAATAAACGTCTTATTAAACATTAAATATCTTTATTGAAATTATTTCATTAGAACTAAAGAGGTCTCCTGACATTAAGCTACGAAAAAATAAACGAAGTCATTGAAAATATTAATAAAATATCTAAATTAGTGATGGAAGAGAACGAAATAGATAAGAAAATTGTATTATAAATAAAATTCAAGTTAGAAATTTTGAAGGAAGAACTTATTAATATAGCTTATGCCATTCACTGGCCAAAATCAAATATAGTCAACTCATACATTTTATCCAATAAGGAAATGGATATAACGAAAAGTTTTTAGAAAATGAAAATATTGCTTTTATAAATCTAGACGAAGCACTAGAGTTTGTAGGAATAAAAATTGCTTCAAATAAATAAAGTCTTATTTAGGTTATAAGTTTACCTACAACACAAAAACTCGACTGTAGCGCTTTAGAAATAAGACCGATAAAAATAGGAGAAAGCATTAATAAAATAGAGTATAAGTCAATTTTAACATGTGAAAATAAAATTTATGGAAAAACAGAAAATTGTAAATCATATATGAATTTATCAATTTGTTCAAGAGATATTGTAAAAGATATTACGAATCGCACGGGCATAGTACACCTGCTAAAAAGTAAAATAAATAATTGTACTAAAATAAATAAGGAACATGTAAAATCAGTAGAAATGATTTCAGATGACATAATTTTTCTAAATAATTTTAATGGTAATGTAAAATTTGAAAATGAGTGTATAGAACTTCAAGGTTCATATTTAATTAAATATGTCAACACAAGTATAGAAATAAATAACAAAATATATTTTTCAAAAGAAATAACGATAAGGCTCCCCTTACCGGCTATATTACAGCCAAGGGCAACAAATAGTAAAATGGAAGAAATGTTATCTCTAGACTTAATTAAGGAACTACAATTAAATAAAGTAAAAGAAATATCAATTTTAAAACAGAAAAACACTATTTTTATATAAGTTAACACAATTTCTATAATAATATTTGTATTCACAATTGTAATGAAATTACTAACAAAAATGTAAAAGAAATAAATAAAGTTCAAATATCAAACCAGAGCACCATTGAGGTAGGGATTAACGACCTGCCTAAATTTAACGTAAACTTATCGATCGAAGACGCTCGAGTTTAAGGGCGGAGGAGTTAACACGTAATAAATTCACTTACCTTTTTGGCTACATTTTTGCCAACCTTACAAGAAGCTTTTTAATTCTTTTGTGGTTCCCACAGAAAATGAAATTCCAATTAATTTTGAAGTAATAATAAATCTTATTAATATTTTGCACCTCCTGTTTTGCAATCAATAAATAAAAATTCTCATTAAACAAAAGTAACTAAATTTTGCTTCAAAAGCGAAGTTGAGCTAATTCAAAGAATTAGCACAACAAGCCACTGCACCGGCATCCGCTACAAAGCTGTTGCTTGCGCTAAAGTGCTGACTTAGCGTCTAGCACACCTCAGCACAAGCAATAACCAATACTTGCATGTCTTTGTTGTTTTTGTTGTGTTAACGCGGTAGCTAATTATTTGATTTAATATGACAATTTTACAAAGTAAGTCTTCAGTTTGCATCTTATCGTGTCCTGGTCTGGTTTAAAAATAAGAAACAATATAATTGGCGCCCGAGCTAAAAAAAAGCATAGTATTAGTTAAAAGTTAAAATTTAAATAGTTTTAAAAGTTAAGAAAAAAAGCAAATAGCTTTTAAGTCAAAAGTTTAAAAATTAAAAAAAGGCTAAGAGCTTGAAAGTGTGAATTAATAACTTTAATAATTTAAGTGCCAAAAATTAAAAAGGCTAAAAACTTGAAGGTTTCACTAAATAACCTTTTAAAATAAAAGTGCCACTAAAAATCATCAAACCAAAGTGTCACTCGTGCCACAAAGACCACACACCGGACAGACGATAGCCACGGCTACCGGCAGAAGGACCGAAGTACAAAGGGAAACGGGCAAACCCCCACCGAGCAAAGTGGAACTTAGGATGCTAACTCAAGTAGTGTAAGTGAAACTAAAAGTAAGAAATTTTTTTTTAAATAAAATATAGGACATAAGCCAAAAACCGTGATATTAAGAATTTTTAATTAAAAAGATAAAGAACTTTTTGTTATTATTAAAGTCTGAGCCTTTAGGAAAAATAAAACAAGATTTTCCGCAAGCCAAAGGCAAAAGTTCTGAGAATTTCTTTGAAAATAGAGGAAACATTTTTTTTGGTGTTTTTTCCATCCAAATATTAATTAATTAACACGACTATTAGAACAAAAAGGAAGAAGGATTGCAAACCCAAACAATTTGATACGACCACAAGTGTAAGAAAACAACCCACAGCCCAATCCTAACCCTACTTTACAACCTTCTCCCGAACTAACAACACTTATCAGGAGTTTAGTAACACAGGTACTAAATACCGGAGGAACAAGTATTATACAGAACATTATAGGGACTGAAAGGCAACAAACACCCATTAGCGACCAGACGATAGACGAGGTGTACAGAAACAATCTATCAGAAATAGATAAAATCCCTGATGTAGTGAGACCGTTGAGAGAATTCTCTGGTAAACCAGCAGAGTTCAACTCTTGGGGGGAAAGTGTTGAACGAGTTCTTCAAATTTACGAACACACGAAAGGGACCCCAAAATACTTTGGAATCCTAAGTGTAATTAGGAACAAAATCGTGGGAAGCGCTGACATAGCGCTAGAATCATACAATACTCCCTTAGATTAGAAAGCTACTTCGATGTGTCTCACGACACACTACGCAGACAAGAGAGACCTAGGTATATTGGAGTACCAAATGACTGGTCTGATCCAGGGCAGGCTCACGATTCAAGACTTTTATCAAAAAGTTTACTCCCATCTCTCCTTGATTCTAAATAAAATTGTTTGCATGGACGTCAGCCAGGAGTCAACTAACCTACTTACTGAAATCTACAGAATAAAAGCCCTCGACACCCTCGTTAGAGGCCTTAACGGCGATCTCCCTCGACTACTAGGTATGAAGGAGCCTAAAACCCTCCCGGAAGCTCTTCAGTTATGTTTGAAATTAGAAAATCAAAAATTTAGAAGCACACATGCTAATCACCAGAATGGATTTAATGATTATGACTACAAACCACCTCTACCACCTCGAAACTTTACCTACGAACCACACCAATTTCATCAAGAACTAGGGTACCTACCTCGACCTCAATGACAAATACGAGACCAAGTAATTCCAAGACTGCAACAAGGATTCGTAGACCCGCAACGACACCAACAAAGGTTGAACAACGCCCCAAGACCATATCAGCACTTACAAGGATACAATCCAGGATATTACAATCCACAACCAAATTTGCATCATAACCCAGCATGAAACAGCACTGAAACCGCATCCTAAGCTGGAACCAATTGAAATCGATCCGAGCATCAGGACAAATGCCGTGAACTATGTGAGGACCCCAAAGCCGAGGACTTTGTATCCTCACAACATACACATATCCATACATTTTTCTAAAGAACATACATTTTGAAATAACTTGAAATTTATAATAATATTTGAATTTATCACTTATATATTTTATATGAAGCACCAGAAATATACATATGTATACCTTTATGAATTATACCCTAAATATATATACTCTGTTGTACACTGAATTGATAATTATTAAATTAAAGAACAAATTAGACTTGTACACTTTTGCACGCAAGCAAAATATTTACATTTTCGCAAACATAAATTTTAAATATAGGATCACCCTAACATGCATTGAATATTTGGAAGGGAGGTAGATACGCACAAAACATAAAAATGCAGCGGTCAATCAACCCTTTGCACACTCAAAATCCAATACACCCAACTACAAATACAACATACATAATAACTTAAGTGAACGGAGATCAGCAGCAAGTCGACGAAATAAGCGCCGCTACTAATTGAAATTTCGCTATACATATTTACGCACTAGCATACAACACACCAACGCATGCCATACAACAGACGGCAGAAGCATTGGGCAAAGCAAAACACAACATTAGAATCAGGTGACCACACACAAATGTACAAACACCAAATAGTTAAAGCAAAGGCTGGAAAGCACGGTATGAGCAAGTACAAAGGCATTGTATTCAATAAGGAGCATTATGGTGCGTGGAAATTCATGGGAAGGAAATATTCACCGTAATAACAGTTGTTTTATATTGCTAATACTATTAGCTATTAGTTAGAAGTTGTTATTATAAAATCACCGTTTGCCCGCGTGCAAAAATTAGTATATAAGGGCGACGAGTTCGCATTAAAATGCAGAGATTAGGAGACATGCATACGAGTCGGTAGGTTTTATGACTACCGACCAAGAGTACACCTGAAGTTTTTTGACTTCATTTGTACTAAAAGTATATTCGTCTGGAGGCTTTATTACTCCATTCGACCGCAGAGGTTGGCCGAGGGCTTTATTACCTCAGTCACCTCTTACAAAACAAGGGAATCAGCTAGGAGTAGAAATAGAATTTTTATTAAATAAATACTTTTATAACGTTTTCATACGAAATAAACAGGGCTGTTCTTTTAGAAGGACCGGTAGGAATTTCTACTTTCAGGAACCCTGGACAGACTAAGGCCAACCCCGGCAAGGTCAAATGGAGGAAGAGAGAGCGAAAATGGAGGAAGAGCGAGCAAAAACTGAGACAAGACCGTCAACCGTAAATCATGGGATGCGCAGTTTCCGGCCGCTGTTACAGCATGAAAAAAGCGCGGCGAAAGCAAACAAACCTCGAAACCAACAAAATAATTGGCGGCACCGTGAGGTCGGACCCCATCGAAACTCAGATAAATCGTCCAAACTCGCAAGGCAGCAACGGCGAAAGAAATCGACGCCATACTCTCTTGAAGCCCAAAGTACAATGAAGCTAACGCGCGACACGCCGGAAGGCTTCCGGACAGGGCGTCTGCTCTAGGCTACACCATCGCCCATCATGCGGCCTTTCGTGCCCTTTGCGCCGACGGCCATCGTACGAATCGAATCGCGTGGGCATTTACACCTGGTTCGGGCCATTATTGATCCCTGCGCCACCAGCACGATCGTCGATGCGGAGCTGGTACGCGACTTACAATTGGAGCGCCAAGGGCATGGACAATGCACCCTTATACTGCGCGGCAAATTCGGAGCGTCGACACGCATAACAACCCAAGCAGCCGTCGCCGAAAGCCATTTCCGTTTGAGTCCACCGTCCAATGTGGACCCCAAGATTGCCGCGCCCTTTGAGTTCATGCGGCTGGCTGATCCGCAATTCTACCGCTCATCACCGATACGGCTCACACTCGGCGCTGACATTTACGCCGAAATGATGGTGAGCGGTACACCGGCATCGACAGTTGGCGGTCTCCTAACCCAACCGACCGTGTTCGGGTTGGTGGTCTCGGGAGCCTGCCAAAAATAAATATCCGACTTTCACGCCTCACACATGCGCCATCTTATATATATTTAAGTAAATATGCACGGAATTTAAAACCACGTACGTATATCTAATAACTTCTTTTCTTTTTCCACAGGAGAGCGAAACGTGAGGTCAACCATCTGGCGTGCAGTGCTTGCAATCCGCATCTGCACTGCCTTCTTTCATTAGCGCCTTACTGGACGTGCGATCACTTGGCATCCCCTTTTTTTTAATGTTTTCTTTGTTGCTTACGGCAAGGGGGCCGGTATGTTTAGGCCACAGGCCTAAATATATCTCCCCTCCCTCGTAACATAATTTTCTTCGTTTACTACCACCCACATATGCTTGTGATTACTAATACACACAGGCATGTGTGAGTGGTAGTACGCATGCATCTTAGATTTTACCGCTGTGAGCCCGTGGTATAGCAACTTTTTGCCGGGAAACCCAACGAAGGAGCTGTATCTCGGGTTCATCGGCTCATGTCGCAAAGAGGCTCGTCCTCTTTTAATCCAGCAGCCAGCAAAGGAACACGTAATCGCCCGTTCACGTAAGTTCAACTTTTCAAAATTATTATCACATATATATCATTTTCCACAACATTTGTTAAACCTTTTCTTAACACTTGTTGTATTTATATAAATAAAAGCACTTTGTGAATTCTTTTTATTAATACGAAATCTTTTTGGTGTTTTTATTTTCTTCCCCTTTTTCGCCTTAACTATTATTTAACAAATACGTGGGTGCGCGCCGTTGCCACCACAAATTTGTTCACATTGTATATTGTATATAAATGTAATACTTAAGATAAATGCAAAAAATATAGGTGCTTATTTTCAGTGGGTGGTTAAACTGTAGTATAAAAGTTGCCTAGCGTATAACCCTGCTACTATATCTATTAAAAAATTTAAACGATCAAAGGGCAAGGTTAAACTAAGCCGACTTTCATTTGAAATGAAAAAAGTTTCATTTGACCTGAAAATGCCATATAACAACCAATGAGCTGAGCATCGCTTTTCGCTTTAAAACACTTACCATGGGACCCTTCTAAAAATCGTCCCCCCTATTGCAGCCGGTTAAAACTAATACAGCTGCGCACTTTGCAGAGCCGCAGGGAGATGCTTGGCGTCTTATTTATTGTTAAATTAATAAAGAGGGTCAATAAATAGTCCATTTTTGCTTGGCGAAATTAAGTTTAACTTTCCTATTAGGCCATCTAGACATTTTCAATAAATTTTTGTAGCTACATGCAGGTCGAATTATGAAATGCACCAACCACTTCACTGTTTATGTCGTGATTTTAATAAACACTGTAGAAATTTAGACGTCGTTTCTTGGTATTAAAAAATACCTTTTAACTGCATTAAATTTGTAATTCGAAATGAAGCAAAGAACGCTAAACCGTGATATACTGTTCAACCCTCTGTTTCAAATTTGAAGTACCAGTTACTTGAAACTTGTTAGCAAAATTGCGTAGTGATCATTATTTTTATATGTAATGAAATTCTGTATAAATTCTATTCTGTATATATTTATCTACTGTTAATTTGCTTTATTATCAATTTCATAAATTATTATTTACTAGCTCCTTCATGAGTACATTTTAACACATTTACAACATTTTATCTTTTGCTTACTTCTAAGTCTTTAATTGAAATTGTCAAGCGTTTGGTTCAATACTGTTTAAATATTACTTTAAAATTGATGACTACTTATGTTGTTTATATCATGTATTACATCTGAGATTTAAGTGCCGGTATATTTGGTCTGTGTAATTGTTTAATTTGTAGACTGATAAATAAATAAATAAATAAATATTGATTGGCGTTATACGATGCAAATACAAGAACCGAAACTTCGTGAAATCATCGCCATTTTGAAGAAGTATTTCGTATCCAAAATTATCGCCTTTATCGCGAAGAAGAAGATGGACTGAAATTCGTCCTCTCTAACTCCGTACGTTGGCGCATTTCTCAACTTTTCCACAAAAAGGTGGGTCACATGCTATGGAGAAAACCATTGATTGAATTCGCAAAACGTTTTGGTTCGCGCAAATGTGGACATACTTTAAAAATTATATCGCCGCGTGCACGGAGTGCTGCTATCGAAAGGCCCAATTCGGTAAAGCTGAAAGTACTTTGCATTTCGATCCGGTAGACACGATTCCGTTCCGCGTGATTCATATCGATTACCTCAGGCCATTTATCCGTAGTAAGAAAGGAAATTCGTACGTCATAGCGATGTTAGACTGGTTTTCCAAATATCTGATTGTTAGACCGGTTCGCGATACAAAAACGACACACGTAATAAATTTGTTAAACGATGTAATGAGCTATTTCGGGCTGCCTCTTAAAATCACTACGGACCATGGAACCGCTTACAAGTCAAAGGCATTTACCTCGTATAGCGAGCTGAACGGTATAAAGCACGTAAAAACAGCGGTATGTACTCCGCGAGCAAACGGGCAAGTCGAGCGGGCAAACCAAACGATTTTAAATTACTTACGAACCTCGGTTGATAACCCTAAGGGATGGGACTTGTTGTTACGAAATTTGCAATTAACAGTCAACTCGCAACCGAATAAAACGACCGGATATAGCCCAAACGAGCTAATATTCGACTTTAACTTGCGCGATATCGTACACAATTTGTTAGTTGCCGCCGTGCATGATGACGTCGACCAAACCATAGAGAAGACTCCGATAGATGAAAAATATATACAAGCTACGGAGAATAACGAACGCGAACGACAAAAAAAGAAAAAACGGTTTGACGAAAAACATACAATCCCTCGAGTTTATCGCGAAGATGATTTAGTTGTCATTGAGAACGAAGCCGCCGCTACCGGTGAATCGAGAAAATTAGAGTCAAAATATCGTGGTTCGTATCGTATAGCCAAAGTCTTAAACAATGACCGGTATTTAATCGAAGACATTCCGGGTATGTCAATAAAGTCGCGAAATTACTCTTTTGTTTTCGCATTTAGCAAACTGAAACCTTGGTGTAGAAACTGTCCCGAGCTCGATGAGAACGAAACAAGCTATAGCGACCTAGAAGACAATGAAATCGGGGTCGATTCCATATCAGAAAAGGCCGACTGTCAGCAAGCTGGTAACCCTACTCACGAAACAGGCAATGAACAACAAGATGGCTGTCAGTCAGTCGATTGCGAGAACTAAAATAGAACGCGTCCGAACTGCAGAGCAAGCGTGGAATTTATGAAATTTATACAAAAACTCTGTACAAATAAACGTCTTATTAAACATTAAATATCTTTATTGAAATTATTTCATTAGAACTAAAGAGGTCTCCTGACATTAAGCTACGAAAAAATAAACGAAGTCATTGAAAATATTAATAAAATATCTAAATTAGTGATGGAAGAGAACGAAATAGATAAGAAAATTGTATTATAAATAAAATTCAAGTTAGAAATTTTGAAGGAAGAACTTATTAATATAGCTTATGCCATTCACTGGCCAAAATCAAATATAGTCAACTCATACATTTTATCCAATAAGGAAATGGATATAACGAAAAGTTTTTTAGAAAATGAAAATATTGCTTTTATAAATCTAGACGAATCACTAGAGTTTGTAGGAATAAAAATTGCTTCAAATAAATAAAGTCTTATTTAGGTTATAAGTTTACCTACAACACAAAAACTCGACTGTAGCGCTTTAGAAATAAGACCGATAAAAATAGGAGAAAGCATTAATAAAATAGAGTATAAGTCAATTTTAACATGTGAAAATAAAATTTATGGAAAAACAGAAAATTGTAAATCATATATGAATTTATCAATTTGTTCAAGAGATATTGTAAAAGATATTACGAATCGCACGGGCATAGTACACCTGCTAAAAAGTAAAATAAATAATTGTACTAAAATAAATAAGGAACATGTAAAATCAGTAGAAATGATTTCAGATGACATAATTTTTCTAAATAATTTTAATGGTAATGTAAAATTTGAAAATGAGTGTATAGAACTTCAAGGTTCATATTTAATTAAACATGTCAACACAAGTATAGAAATAAATAACAAAATATATTTTTCAAAAGAAATAACGATAAGGCTCCCCTTACCGGCTATATTACAGCCAAGGGCAACAAATAGTAAAATGGAAGAAATGTTATCTCTAGACTTAATTAAGGAACTACAATTAAATGAAGTAAAAGAAATATCAATTTTAAAACAGAAAAACACTATTTTTATATAAGTTAACACAATTTCTATAATAATATTTGTATTCACAATTGTAATGAAATTACTAACAAAAATGTAAAAGAAATAAATAAAGTTCAAATATCAAACCAGAGCACCATTGAGGTAGGGATTAACGACCTGCCTAAATTTAACGTAAACTCATCGATCGAAGACGCTCGAGTTTAAGGGCGGAGGAGTTAACACGTAATAAATTCACTTACCTTTTTGGCTACATTTTTGCCAACCTTACAAGAAGCTTTTTAATTCTTTTGTGGTTCCCACAGAAAATGAAATTCCAATTAATTTTGAAGTAGTAATAAACCTTATTAATATTTTGCACCTCCTGTTTTGCAATCAATAAATAAAAATTCTCATTAAACAAAAGTAACTAAATTTTGCTTCAAAAGCGAAGTTGAGCTAATTCAAAGAATTAGCACAACAAGCCACTGCACCGGCATCCGCTACAAAGCTGTTGCTTGCGCTAAAGTGCTGACTTAGCGTCTAGCACACCTCAGCACAAGCAATAACCAATACTTGCATGTCTTTGTTGTTTTTGTTGTGTTAACGCGGTAGCTAATTATTTGATTTAATATGACAATTTTACAAAGTAAGTCTTCAGTTTGCATCTTATCGTGTCCTGGTCTGGTTTAAAAATAAGAAACAATATAATTGGCGCCCGAGCTAAAAAAAAGCATAGTATTAGTTAAAAGTTAAAATTTAAATAGTTTTAAAAGTTAAGAAAAAAAGCAAATAGCTTTTAAGTCAAAAGTTTAAAAATTAAAAAAAGGCTAAGAGCTTGAAAGTGTGAATTAATAACTTTAATAATTTAAGTGCCAAAAATTAAAAAGGCTAAAAACTTGAAGGTTTCACTAAATAACCTTTTAAAATAAAACTGCCACTAAAAATCATCAAACCAAAGTGTCACTCGTGCCACAAAGACCACACACCGGACAGACGATAGCCACGGCTACCGGCAGAAGGACCGAAGTACAAAGGGAAACGGGCAAACCCCCACCGAGCAAAGTGGAACTTAGGATGCTAACTCAAGTAGTGTAAGTGAAACTAAAAGTAAGAAATTTTTTTTTAAATAAAATATAGAACATAAGCCAAAAACCGTGATATTAAGAATTTTTAATTAAAAAGATAAAGAACTTTTTGTTATTATTAAAGTCTGAGCCTTTGAGAAAAATAAAACAAGATTTTCCGCAAGCCAAAAGCAAAAGTTCTGAGAATTTCTTTGAAAATAGAGGAAACATTTTTTTTGGTGCTTTTTCCATCCAAATATTAATTAATTAACACGACTATTAGAACAAAAAGGAAGAAGGATTGCAAACCCAAACAATTTGATACGACCACAAGTGTTAGAAAACAACCCACAGCCCAATCCTAACCCTACTTTACAACCTTCTCCCGAACTAACAACACTTATCAGGAGTTTAGTAACACAGGTACTAAATACCGGAGGAACAAGTATTATACAGAACATTATAGGGACTGAAAGGCAACAAACACCCATTAGCGACCAGACGATAGACGAGGTGTACAGAAACAATCTATCAGAAATAGATAAAATCCCTGATGTAGTGAGACCGTTGAGAGAATTCTCTGGTAAACCAGCAGAGTTCAACTCTTGGGGGAAAAGTGTTGAACGAGTTCTTCAAATTTACGAACACACGAAAGGGACCCCAAAATACTTTGGAATCCTAAGTGTAATTAGGAACAAAATCGTGGGAAGCGCTGACATAGCGCTAGAATCATACAATACTCCCTTAGATTAGAAAGCTACTTCGATGTGTCTCACGACACACTACGCAGACAAGAGAGACCTAGGTACATTGGAGTACCAAATGACTGATCTGATCCAGGGCAGGCTCACGATTCAAGACTTTTATCAAAAAGTTTACTCCCATCTCTCCTTGATTCTAAATAAAATTGTTTGCATGGACGTCAGCCAGGAGTCAACTAACCTACTTACTGAAATCTACAGAATAAAAGCCCTCGACACCCTCGTTAGAGGCCTTAACGGCGATCTCCCTCGACTACTAGGTATGAAGGAGCCTAAAACCCTCCCGGAAGCTCTTCAGTTATGTTTGAAATTAGAAAATCAAAAATTTAGAAGCACACATGCTAATCACCAGAATGGATTTAATGATTATGACTACAAACCACCTCTACCACCTCGAAACTTTACCTACGAACCACACCAATTTCATCAAGAACTAGCGTACCTACCTCGACCTCAACGACAAATACGAGACCAAGTAATTCCAAGACTGCAACAAGGATTCGTAGACCCGCAACGACACCAACAAAGGTTGTACAACGCCCCAAGACCATATCAGCACTTACAAGGATACAATCCAGGATATTACAATCCACAACCAAATTTGCATCATAACCCAGCATGAAACAGCACTGAAACCGCATCCTAAGCTGGAACCAATGGAAATCGATCCGAGCATCAGGACAAATGCCGTGAACTATGTGAGGACCCCAAAGCCGAGGACTTTGTATCCTCACAACATACACATATCCATACATTTTTCTAAAGAACATACATTTTGAAATAACTTGAAATTTATAATAATATTTGAATTTATCACTTATATATTTTATATGAAGCACCAGAAATATACATATGTATACCTTTATGAATTATACCCTAAATATATATACTCTGTTGTACACTGAATTGATAATTATTAAATTAAAGAACAAATTAGACTTGTACACTTTTGCACGCAAGCAAAATATTTACATTTTCGCAAACATAAATTTTAAATATAGGATCACCCTAACATGCATTGAATATTTGGAAGGGAGGTAGATACGAACAAAACATAAAAATGCAGCGGTCAATCAACCCTTTGCACACTCAAAATCCAATACACCCAACTACAAATACAACATACATAATAACTTAAGTGAACGGATATCAGCAGCAAGTCGACGAAATAAGCGCCGCTACTAATTGAAATTTCGCTATACATATTTACGCACTAGCATACAACACACCAACGCATGCCATACAACAGACGGCAGAAGCATTGGGCAAAGCAAAACACAACATTAGAATCAGGTGACCACACACAAATGTACAAACACCAAATAGTTAAAGCAAAGGCTGGAAAGCACGGTATGAGCAAGTACAAAGGCATTGTATTCAATAAGGAGCATTATGGTGCGTGGAAATTCATGGGAAGGAAATATTCACCGTAATAACAGTTGTTTTATATTGCTAATACTATTAGCTATTAGTTAGAAGTTGTTATTATAAAATCACCGTTTGCCTGCGTGCAAAAATTAGTATATAAGGGCGACGAGTTCGCATTAAAATGCAGAGATTAGGAGACAGGCATACGAGTCGGTAGGTTTTATGACTACCGACCAAGAGTACACCTGAAGTTTTTTGACTTCATTTGTACTAAAAGTATATTCGTCTGGAGGCTTTATTACTCCATTCGACCGCAGAGGTTGGCCGAGGGCTTTATTACCTCAGTCACCTCTTACAAAACAAGGGAATCAGCTAGGAGTAGAAATAGAATTTTTATTAAATAAATACTTTTATAACGTTTTCATACGAAATAAACAGGGCTGTTCTTTTAGAAGGACCGGTAGGAATTTCTACTTTCAGGAACCCTGGACAGACTAAGGCCAACCCCTTCAAGGTCAAAGGAAAAGTCCGTCACAACTATGCCAATAGAGCTGACCTGAAGTATGCTGGTAAAAGGCAAGGCAACTCGAACCTTACAAATCCACCCTTAAAATAACAAAGGAATTACCACGTAACCACTACCCCAGAACAAGTTAACCATTCACCAGACACTCACCCAAACAGCAGCTACGATCATTACAATGCTGATATCCCTGAATATCAGGATAACCCCCAATACCATCCGCACAACTACGAAAATTTAGTAGATACAGGATCAAACAAAAATTACATTCAGCCTCAACTAGTAAAAAGGAAAATTCAAAATGACAACAACTTTTAAGCAAACTCAGTAGGAGGAGAAATAGAAATAACCCATCACACATATGTCAACCTTTTCAATTTCCGTAACGTTAATTTAAAGTTCTACCTCCTTCCCTCCCTCGTCTCCTTTCACGCTATACTCGGAATTGATAGCCTGAAAGAATTAGCAGCAGTTATTCACACAAAAGAAAGTTTCATGACCATAAATAATTCAATTAAAATACAACTTAAACAGGATGTCAACCATATCAACATCCGAAACGAACACATGAATAATTTTCAAAAACAAGTAATAAATTCCTTAGTTAGTAAAAATATGGACCTCTTCTCTGACCCCAATGAAAAGTTAACTTATACCACCAAAGTCGTCGCCACCATTAGGACGAACTCGAAAGTACTAGTCTACACGAAATACCACCCCTATCCCATGTCCTTAAAAGGAAAAGTCGAAAAACAAATACATAAATTGTTAGACGACGGAATCGTAAGAGCTTCACGGTCCCCTATAACTCGCCTGTATGGATTGTACCAAAAAAAAAAAAGGACGTGTGGCACTCGGTGACCGCCGCGGTAAAGCTATTGCATATTATCAACTTATGCAATTATAATATTTATGCAACATTTTGTTTTCTTTGATATTAATTCAAGTTTTGTCTTTGATATTAATTCAAGTAAACCTTTTTAAGCGTGGTGACCGATAAGAAAACAAATTTTTTACTTTTATTGAATAAATGAGAAGTTAGTGTTTAACTTTCACTTTAACTTTAACTTTATTTTTAACTTTAACTTTAACTTTAACTTTAACTTTAACATTAACTTCAACTTTAACATTCACTTTAACTTTAACTTCAACTTTAACTTTAACTTTAACTTTAACTTAAACTTAAACTTTAATTTTAACTTTAACTTTAACTTTAACTTTAACTTTAACTTTAACTTCAACTTTAACTTTAACTTTAACTTTAGCTTTCACTTTCACTTAACTTTAACTTTATTTTTAACTTTAACTTTCGCTTTAACTTCAACATTCACTTTAACTTTAACTTTAAGTTTAACTTTAACTTTATGATCCGGGGTGGGCGTGAGTTTAACACCTGCTAACAAGCCAACCTAATATAAACGCACGCAAGTCATTTTCTGTCAAAAATGTCTTATGCACATACAACTTGTATGAGAGCAACTCAAATTGAATTTGCTGCGTGAAAACCTAACTCGATTTACAATTTTTGTTCTGCGTGACATTTAGATTTGTCGTTTGCACACATGCTTTATATTGTCGTAACGCATGCTTTTTTGGGTTAGGGCAAAAAACGCCGGTTGTTTGCGTGCGCTAAAAAAACGCAGTGCGGTTTTATTAGATTGGCTTGTAAGCGACCATATGTATACGATAAGCGATAACACAATGGCTACTTCGTGAAAATCAACGACAGCTCCTATAGTTTGATTTCGATGGTCGCACGGTGAGGAAGTGTTGCACGCGCGCTTAAAACAGTGTACCAAAGAGTGCGTGTGACACGTGTTCACCGTTCAAGCATTGAAATCAAACTAAATAAATAATTGATTTTGCTTTCGTGCTCGCTACGCGTTCGTGTTTACTAACACATTCTCAATTTGGTAACCGTGTAAATGTTGTGGTGCCCACCGCTGTTTATGATAGAGATCCAATTTTATGTATTTGGCCTGTTGCTAACACCGAACCTTTGCGAACCTTTTCGAGCCTTTTCGGATCTTTTTTGACAAATATCCGTTACGGTTTTTTTTTGATTTCGTCGCCAAGCCCGCGATAAAATCTATGCAATAGCTTAGCAGGATTCTTCTCTAGAAAAAAAATACAGACTAGTAATAGACTATAGGAAACTCAATGCCATAACGATTGCTGATCGTTCCAAGGTAGTGGAAGGAGTAGGGTCTGCGGTATACTGTGCTGATCCGGAAATAAGCAGATCAGGCTGCCGGATTACTGTAGCGTTTTCCAAGCGGAAATATTAGCCGTAACCAAAGCAGTCGAAACTCTGGAAGAGAATAGCTTAAGCTGCAACCGTGTTAATTTTTATATTGACAGTCAAGTAGCAATTAAGGCTATAATCTCGCATAGCACAGCATCCGACCACCTGCCTATACTTATTTCGCTCGAGCGCACCGCCGACTTCATCGTCACCGAAAAACGCACTTTCATAAACTTCAAAAAAGGAAAGTGGGAAGAATATAAATCTTTTACAGACAACTGCTTTGCTGCCCTCCCTATCCCGACTGATGCCCGCTAAGGGGAGCGTGCCTTCCGCAAGGTCATTGAATCCGCCCCGGCTCGTTTCATTCCCGCCGGGAGAATTCCCGAAATCCGGCCCACTTCCCGGCGGAGGCCGCAAACTTAGCGAAAGAACGTCACCTTATAAGACAGCTTGATCCAGGCGACCCCCAAATAAGGGATATAAACCAACGCATCAGATTGCTTGTGGACGAACACAAGCGTGCAAAAGGGAGAAGCACCTAAGAGGTTTTAACCTCTCTACCGGTGTGGGTAAAGCTGTGGGGTCCAGCGTATAATCCCTATCGAATCCGACTAAGCACAAATACACAGTTTCCATCGCCTTTGGCGACAAAGTGCTGTCGGATGCGAAAAAATGCGCGAGCGCTTTCTGCCGACAATATATAATGCATCCTACGGTTGACAAAGATAGACGGAGAGCCAATAGACACGCACATAAACACAAATTCAGCGCATCACCAATCACCATTACCGCTAAATAGGTCGAGGACGCCACTGGTCGCGCTAAACCATCCAAAGCAGTGGGCCCAGACGGCATAGCCATGCCGATGCTTAAAAGCCTAGGGAAAGAGGGTTTCAAATATTAATCGCATGTCTTCAATCTGTCTCTTTCCACATTTGTCATACCCGAGAAATGGAAAATGGCCAAGGTGGTTCCGCTACTAAAGCCTGGGAAACCAGCTAACATAGGAGAGTCGCATCGTCCGATATCTCTCCTATCGCCAGTAGCAAAGACGCTTGAAGCCATTTTGCTCCCTTATTTCCAAGCAAATTTGCAGCTAGCCTCTCATCAGCATGGCTTCAGAAAACTACATAGCACTACCACCGCGCTAAATGCCATTAGCACCCAGATAAATTGCGGTTTAAATCAATACCCCCACCATAGAACAGTACTCGTAGCGCTAGACCTAGCAAAAGCTTTTGATACGGTCAACCATGGCTCGTTACTGCAAGACCTGGAAGGGTCTACCCTTCCCCCATGTCTTAAAAGTTGGACCGCAAATTATCTGGGTGGTCGGCAGGCATCGGTGCAATTTAGAAACGAAACATCAAAACCAAGGAGAATTAAACAAGGGGTGCCACAGGGTGGTGCCCTATCCCCACTTTTGTTTAATTTCTACATATCTAAGCTACCTTCACCGCCGGAAGGAGTCACAATTGTTTCCTACGCCGATGACTGCACAATAATGGCCACAGGCCCAGGGCCAAAGATCGATGAGCTATGCAATAAAATAAACGGCTACCTCCCTGATCTCTCCAGTCTTTTCGCCCCGCGAAACCTGGCATTATCGCCAACTAAATCTTCCGCGATCTTATTTACAACATGGACGTCCCAAATGTCGACTGTTTTGAACATCCACGATGGCACCACGCTACCGACTGTCCTACACCCCAAAATCTTGGGTGTGAAGTTTGATCAGGATATACATTTTGGTGAGCACGCAGCCAAAATTGTTCCGAGAATTCAGATCCGTAACAAAATCCTCAAATCCCTCGCTGGCAGTACCTGAAGAAAAGATAAAGGAACGCTCATGACTACATACAAAGCAATTAGCCAGCCGATTACGTGTTACGAGTCACCCATATGGTCGCCAAGCCTAAAAATTACCCACTGGAAGAAGCTACAGGCCTGCCAAAATACTGCTCTCAGTATTGCCACGGGCTGTCTTCTTATGTCCCCAGAACACCATCTGCATAATCAGGCGAGAATACTCCCCATCAGGGAGAGAAATGAGATGCTGACCAAACAGTTCCTGTTGAATACCCAGAAACCTGAGCATTCCAACAGACATCTGATTGATGAACCAGCACCGCCTTGGGGCTTAAGGTGTCATCTCCGTAAGCATTTTGAGGAAATACGGCACCTGAGAACCCAGCCGTATGAAGCGAAAAAGCACAAGTAGGTCCTTGGTGAACTCCATATACAGGCGTCGGACCTTTATGCCGGGAATTGCCCGGTGAATCCAGTGCTTAAAGAAAAGTATCCAAAACTCGCGGAAGAGGAACGCATACTCCCCAGGGAAACGCGTGTCACTCTTGCTCAACTTCGTTCTGGATACTGTAACAGGTTAAACTCTTACCTATGTCGTCAAGTTATCGGCAGAATAATTCTCCCAGGATGTTTATTTAATGACTCTTCGTAACAGGTTTGAATTACTTACTTTCACAGTAAATGAAATAGTTTCGCGATCGGATATTTTGTGGTCTTCAAGATTTACACAGGACAGTATATCAGCGTTTGCATACAATAAATCTATTTTTGTTTGGGAAGTTGCCGCGACTCTTGTATTGAAATTTGTTTTTTTGTTTCATTGCGCTACGTGCACAAATTTCATTCAGTTTGTAGCTACTAGAAGAAGTAATATTTAAGTTTATATTGAAATCTCCAACTAGAAGGGAATTCGTACCTGATTCTAATACTTCTGTTAAAATGCTCTCGGCGTGATTTAGAAATTCACTGTCGCTAGAATTTGGGGAATGGTACAACAGAGCTATTTGCCACTTAATGTCCATTTGCTTTAATTTTACTATATAGCAATACCATACATATAGATCAATTGATCTATTAAACCTGACTTTGTACTCGATTTCCCTTTTCAGTAATAAAACGACCCCTCCCGTATGTCTACTATTAGAGTCGCAACGAATTAGTGTATACGGTGCAATATTAAATTCATAATCAAGAATATCTGAAGTTATACGTGTTTCTGAGTATAAAACAATGTCCGGATCCTCTCCTTCTATCATTCTTTCGAGCTCCGCTTTATTTGCTAACAAACCACAAATATTAAAGTAGACACATTTCAAATCAAAAACCTTTATCACCGGGCTAGTATGTCTTGGTTGCTAAAAACCAACTTGTTTTTTTCCAATTCAAGCTTCCTTTGATAAACTAGGCAGTCATGACACATAATGTTATGTTGTATATTGAGTTTAAAACCCAACTGTTTATTGGCATCTACTCAATTTTCACATTAATTAATGGGTATGCTCTCCTTGTAGTTTTCTACCCCATGTTCTCCTAGATACTTCATCTCTGTTTCAGGGTGCAATTGGCAGCTATGTGGTTAAACCCCAAACATTTGAAGCACCTTTTAACAGTTTGACCGTCATAAACTGGGCAGCGATCCCATCCAATATTAATTTTCTTATATCTCAAGATGACCTCATAATATTTATGCTCTACTTCTATAACTGCATTAACATGTTGCCCTCTATTTTCTTTTTTAGAGCGTTTAATTTTAATACACTTCATTTTAGCTATCCTCAGTGTCTCATTAAGCGCAAGGATCCGGCTAACTATTTCGCTCTCGGTATGCTCTGCACTAATATTAGCTACCACAATCTAGGAAAATACACTTTTGGCTCAGCTATATTATTTAAATTTTTATCCAACTTTTCTGTTAGCATATCTCTAATTTTGTCCTTGTCGCCAGCTGTATTAGCGCTTATAATTATCTTGCCATTATTTTTGTTTTGTACCTTCCTATATTTAGATGGGATAGATCTATTATGTTTAAATCCGTTTTTGTTTTCTCAATGGCTTGTTTCACTTTGGGTTTAATAACAATGGGAAGGATGCCTTTTGTAACAGTGGCATATGTAGAAACATTTGCACCGACAACACCTTTAATCTGATGAGCAGCTTTCTTAACCACTTTTATAATTTCTTCTCATTGTTTATTAAACGCCTCATTAGGGATATTAGCGACCTTTTTAATCTCATTAATAATTTCATCTTCCATATATCAAAATCATCAGTATTGAAAAAAAAATTTGTTTGTGCCATGTCCGTCCGTCAGTCCGTCTGTCCGCTAACACGATAACTTGAGTAAATTTGGAGGTATCTTGATGAAATTTGGTATGTAGGTTCCTGGGACCTCATCTCAGATCGCTATTTAAAATGAACGAAATCGGACTATAACCACGCCCACTTTTTCGATATCGAATATTTCGAAAAACCCAAAAAGTGCGATAATTCATTACCAAAGACGGATACAGCGATTAAACTTGGTAGGTGGGTTGACCTTATGACACAGAATAGAAAAATAGTAAAATTTTGGAGAATAGGCGTGGCATCGTCCACTTTTAAAAGAAGGTAATTTAAAAGTTTTGCAAGCTGAAATTTGGCAGTCGTAGAAGATATCATAATGAAATTTGGCAGGAACCTTCAATTTCCCTGTTTATGTCAACAATGCTATCGATAAAGAAGGAGTTCATTGCTCCAGCAATATCGTGAGGTGTATCATATGTCACACCTTTCACTGTCATCATCTCTTCTTTTGGCCCTCTTAAGTTACAGCATGCTTAAGATGCTTCCACATTAGCTTGCTATCTCAACTATTGATATCAATATTATTCTCCATGTATTTAATATTGTAATACATGTATTTAATATTTTTAAATTTGATTAGTTTCTTTGTAGTACTTCGCGACCATGTTATATTCGGTAAAGTCACCCATTGTACTAGCTTGTGAGTGCAACCGGTATTTCAGTTTTTTCAATTCTATCAATTCTTGGTCATACCATTTATTTCTTAACTTTATCGCACTGTTTTTTCAAACGTTAGTACTCCCATACAATGCAGTAAAGAGGCATTTATATAGCTGACCATGTCGTTGACATTCATGTTTCTTAATAAACTGAGATCGCAATTCCTTAGTAGAGTCGTCAAGTTATCGGCAGAATAATTCTCCCAGGATATTTATTTAATGACTCTGCGTAACAGGTTTGAATTACTTACTTTCAAAGTAAATGAAATAGTTTCGTGAGCGGATATTTTGTGGTCTTCAAGATTTACACAGGACAGTATATCAGCGTTTGCATACAATAAATACATTTTTGTTTGGGAAGTTGCCGCGACTCTTGTATTGAAATTTGTTTTTTGTTTCATTGCGCTACGTGCACAAATTTCATTCAGTTTGTAGCTACTCGAAGAAGTAATATTTAAGTTTATATTGAAATCTCCAACTAGAAGGGAATTCGTACCTGATTCTAATACTTCTGTTAAAATGCTCTCGGCGTGATTTAGAAATTCACTGTCGCTAGAACTTGGGGAATGGCACAACAGAGCTATTTGCCACTTAATGTCCATTTGCTTTAATTTTACTATATAGCAATACCATACATATATATCAATTGATCTATTAAACCTGACTTTGTACTCGATTTCCCTTTTCAGTAATAAAACGACCCCTCCCGTATGTCTACTATTAGAGTCGCACCGAATTAGTGTATACGGTGCAATATTAATTTCATAATCAAGAATATCTGAAGTTATACGTGTTTCTGAGTATAAACCAATGTCCGGATCCACTCCTTCTTTCATTCTTTCGAGATCCGCTTTATTTGCTAACAGACTACAAATATTAAAGTAGACACATTTCAAATCAAAAACTTTTATCACTGGGCTAGTATGCTGAAAACCAACTTGTTTTTTTCCAATTTAAGCTTCCTTTGATAAACTAGGCAGTCATGGCTCATAATGTTATGTTGTATATTGAGTTTAAAACCCAACTGGTTATTGGCATCTACTCAATTTTCACATTTATTAATGGGTATGCTCTCCTTGTAGTTTTCTACCCCATGTTCTCCTAGATACTTCATCTCTGTTTCAGGGTGCAACTGGCAGCTCTGTGGTTAAACCCCAAACATTTGAGGCACCTTTTAACAGTTTGACCGTCATAAACTGGGCAGCGATCCCATCCAATATTAATTTCCTTATATCTCAGGATGACCTCATAATATTTATGCTCTACTTCTATAACTGCATTAACATGTTGCCCTCTATTTTCTTTTTTAGAGCGTTTAATTTTAATACACTTCATTTTAGCTATCCTCAGTGTCTCATTAAGCGCAAGGATCCGGCTACCTATTTCGCTCTCGGTATGCACTGCACTAATATTAGCTACCACAATCTAGGAAAATACACTTTTGGCTCAGCTATATTATTTAAATTTTTATCCAACTTTTCTGTTAGCGTATCTCTAATTTTGTCCTTGTCGCCTGCTGTATTAGCGCTTATAATTATCTTGCCATTATTTTTGTTTTGTACCCTTCCTATATTTAGATGGGATAGATCTATTATGCTTAAATCCGTTTTTGTTTTCTCAATGGCTTGTTTCACTTTGGGTTTAATAACCATGGGAAGGATGCCTTTTGTAACAGTGGCATATGTAGAAACATTTGCACCGACAACACCTTTAATCTGATGAGCAGCTTTCTTAACTACTTTTATAATTTCTTCTCATTGTTTATTAAACGCCTCATTAGGGATATTAGCAACCTTTTTAATCTCATTAATAATTTCATCCTTTTGCTTAGCGAGCGCCTCATTCGGTATACTAGCTTTAGTTAGTTTGTCCATATTTTCTAAGCACAAACTTTCTATTTTTATATTCAGCGTGCTTTGCACACAGAGTATATTAACTTTGATTGGATAACGGTTGGTTGTACAGGTATAAATGAATCGAGGTAGATATAGACTTCCATATATCAAAATCATCAGTATTGAAAAAAAAAATTTGTTTGAGCCATGTCCGTCCGTCCGTCCGTCTGTCCGCTAACACGATAACTTGAGTAAATTTGGAGGTATATTGATGAAATTTGGTATGTAGGTTCCTGGGAACTCATCTCAGATTGCTATTTAAAATGAACGAAATCGGACTATAACCACGCCCACTTTTTTGATATCGAATATTTCGAAAAACCCAAAAAGTGCGATAATTCATTACCAAAGACGGATACAGCGATGAAACTTGGTAGGTTGGTTGACCTTATGACACAGAATAGAAAAATAGTAAAATTTTGGAGAATAGGCGTGGCATCGCCCACTTTTAAAAGAAGGTAATTTAAAAGTTTTGAAAGCTGAAATTTGGCAGTCGTAGAAGATATCATAATGAAATTTGGCAGGAACGTTACTACTATTACTATATATGTGCTAAATAAAATTAGCAAAATCGGATGAAGAACTCGACCACTTTTAAAAAACAAAATTTTTAAAAGTAAAATTTTAACAAAAAATTTAATATCTTTACAGTATATAAGTTAATTATGTGAAGATTCAACTCCAGTAATGATATGGAGCAACAAAATACAAAAATAAAAGAAAATTTCAAAAAGGGCGTGGCTCCGATTAATTTGTCTAGCATACTTTTAATTCCATAAGTCGAGCAAAAATATACCAATCCTTGTGAAATTTGGTGGGGGCATAGATTCTATGACGATAACTGTTTTTTGTGAAAATGGGCGAAATCGGTTGAAGCCACGCCCAGTTTTTATACACAGTCGACCGTCTGTCTTTCCGCTTTGCCGTTAACACGATAACTTGACCAAAAATCGATATATCTTTACTATACTTAGTTCACGTACTTATCTGCACTGACTTTATCTTGGTATAAAAAATGGCCGAAATCTGACTATGACCACGCCCAATTCTTCGATATCGAAAAATGAAAAAAATGCCATAATTCTATACCAAATAAGAAAAAAGGGATGAAACATGGTAATTGGATTGGTTTATTGACGCAAAATATAACTTTAGAAACAAGTAAGGAAGGCTCAGTTCGGGTGTAACTGAACATTACATACTCAGCTGAGATATATGGAGACAAAATAAAGGAAAATCACCATGTATGAAAATGAACCTAGGGTAACCCTGGAATGTGTTTGTATGACATGTGTATCAAATGGAAGGCATTAAAGAGTATTCTAAGAGGGAGTAGGCCATAGTTCTATGGGTGGACGCCATTTAGTGATGTCGCCATAAAGGTGGACCAGGGGTGACTCTAGAATTTGTTTGTACGATTTGGGTATCAAATGAAAGGTGTTAATGAGTATTTTAAAAGGGCGTGGGCCTAGTTCTATAGGTGGACGCCTTTTTCAGATATCGCCTTAAAGGTGGACCAGGGGTGACTCTAGAATTTGTTTGTACGATATGGGTATCAAATGAAAGGTGTTAATGAGTATTTTAACAGGGCGTGGACCTTAGTTATAAAGGTGGACCAGGGGTGACTCTAGAATTTGTTTGTATTGTGACGAATATGAGTGACACTAAGTGATACTCACATCCCTAGTCTAATGCTAAGTAAATTAAGTCACAAAAACAATAAAGCAGACAGTCACTTGTATCTACATAAACGAATCAATCATTATGTCTACACATATGTACGTTCACGCAGCTGAGAAGCAACGCACAACCACATGCATATATTTGAGATACTCCCGAAAGTATTCAATGAGAGAAGCTACAAAATCGTGCAATTGTTGTTACAGCTGAAAAATTTGATAGCTAGATAGATAACTAGTAAATTTTGGAAATGGAAGCGCCTAGAAGAAGCGAACGAGGATATCAGAGAGTATAAAAGGCAACAACAGTCAAGGCGCAATAATTCAGTTTTTATTAGGACGCTATCTGGCGAGCAATAGCAGTATTATTTATTGTGAAGTACTTTAATAAAGACCATTTTTCCATTATTCAATATTGGAGTTATTTATTCAACAGTTTAGTGATTCGAACTTAGCAGAAGGTTGCAAATAAGAGGATTTGCAAGTAAATTCGTTACATTATGATATGGGTATCAAATGAAAAGTGTTAATAAGTACTTTAAAAGAGAGTGGGCCTTAGTTCTATAGGTGGACGCCTTTTCGAGATATCGCCATAATGGTGGACCAGGGGTGACTTTAGAATTTTTTTGTACAACATGGGTATCAAATGAAAGGTGTTAATGAGTATTTTAAAAGGGAGTGGGCCTTAGTTCTATTGGTGGACGCCTTTTCGAGGTATCGACATAAAGGTGGACCAGGGTTGACTCTATAATGTGTTTGTACGATATGGGTATGAAATGAAAGGTGTTAATGTACCAGGGGTGACTCTAGAATTTGTTTGTACGATATGGATATCAAATGAAAGGTGTTACTGAGTGTTTTAAAAGGGAGTGGGCCTTAGTTCTATTGGTGGACGCCTTTTCGATATATTACCATAAAGGTGGACCAGGGGTGACTCTAGAATTTGTTTGTACGATATGGGTATCAAATGAAAGGTGTTAATGAGTATTTTAAAAGGGAGTGGGCCTTAGTTCTATTGGTGGACGCCTTTTCGATATATCACCATAAAGGTGGACCAGGGGTGACTCTAGAATTTGTTTCTACGGTATGGGTATCAAACGAAGGGTGATAATGAGTATTTTAAAACGTAGTGGTTCTATAGGTGAACGCCTTTTCGAGATATGGTTATAAACGTGGACCAGGGTTGACTCTAGAATGCGTTTGAACAATATGGGTATCAAACGAAAGGTGATAATGAGTATTTTAAAAGGGAGTGGGCCTTAGTTCTATAGGTGGGTTCCTTTTCAAGATGTCGCCATAAAGGTGGACCAGGGATGACTCTGGAATGCGTTTGTACAATATGGGTATCAAACGAAAGGTGTTAATGATTATTTTCGAGATATCGCCATAAAGGTGGACCAGGGGTGACTCTAGAATGCGTTTGTACAATATGGGTATCAAACGAAAGGTGTTAATGAGAATTTTAAAATGGAGTGGGCCTTAGTTCTATGGGTGGACGCCTTTTTGAGATATCGCCATAATGTTGGACCAGGGGTGACTATAGAATTTTTTTGTACGATGTAAATATCAAATGAAAGGTGTTAATGAGTATTTTAAAAGGGTGTTGGCCTTAGTTCTATAGGTGGACGCCTTTTCGAGATATCGCCATAAAGGTGGACCAGTGGTGACTCTAGAATTTGTTTGTACGTTATATGTATCAAACGAATGGTGATAATGAGTATTTTAGAAGGGAGTGGGCCTTAGTTCTATAGGTGGATTCCTTTTCCAGATATCGCCATAAAGGTGGACCAGGGTTGACTCTATAATGTGTTTGTACGATATGGGTGTGAAATGAATGGTGTTAATGAGTATTTTAAAAGGGAGTGGTGGTAGTTGTATATGTAAAGACGTTTTCGAGATATTGACCGAAATGTGGACCAGGGCGACCCAGAACATCATCTGTCGCGTACCGCTAATTTATTTATATATGTAATACCACGGACAGTATTCCTGCCACGATTGCAAGGGCTTTTGATTTCGCCCTGCAAAACTTATTCATTTTCTTCTACTTAATATGATAGGTGTCACACACGTTTTAAAAAGTTTTTTTCTAAAGTTATAGTTTGCGTCAATAAGCTAATCCAATTACCACGTTTCATCCCTTTTTTCGTATTTGGTATAGAATTATGGCATTTTTTTCATTTTTCGTAAATTTCGATATCGAAACAGTGGGCGTGGTCATAGTCGGATTTCGGCCATTTTTAATACCAATACAAAGTGAGTTCAGATAAGTACTTGAACTGAGTTTAGTAAAGATATATCGATTTTTGCTCAATTTATCGGGTTAACGGCCGAGCGGAAAGACAGACGCTCAACTCTGTATAAAAACTGGGCGTGGCTTCAGCCGATTTCGCCTTTTTCACAGAAAATAGTTATTGTTCTAGACTCTAAGCCCCTACCAAATTTCACAAGGATTGGTAAATTGTTGTTCGACTTATGGCATTAAAAGTATCCTAGACAAATTAAATGAAAAAGGGCGGAGCCACACTCATTTTGAAATTTTCTTTTATTTTTGTATTTTGTTGTACCATATCATTACTGGAGTTGAATGTTGACATAATTTACTTATATACTGTAAAGATATAAAATTTTTTGCTAAAATTTGACTTAAAAAAAATTTTTTTTTAAAAGTGGGCGTAGTCGTTCTCCGATTTTGCTAATTTTTATTAAGTATATATATAGTAATAAGAGTAACGTTCCTGCCAAATTTCATCATGATATCTTCAACGACTGCCAAATTACAGCTTGCAAAAATTTTTAATTACCTTCTTTTAAAAGTGGGCGGTGCCACGCCCATTGTCCAAAATTTTACTAATTTTCTATTCTGCGTCATAAGTTCAACTCACCTACCTAGTTTCATCGCTTTATCCGTCTTGTGTAATGAATTATCGCACTTTTTGGGTTTTTCGAAATTTTCGATATCGAAAAAGTGGGCGTGGTTATGGTCCGAATTTCGTTCATTTTAAATAGCGATCTGAGATGAGTGCCCAGGAACCTACACACCAAATTTCATCAAAATTTACTCAAGTTATCGTGTTAACGGACGGACGGACGGACGGACGGACGTAGGGACGGACATGGCTCAATAAAATTTTTTTTTGATACTGATGATTTTGATATATGGAAGTCTATATCTATCTCGATTCCTTTATACCTGTACTACCAACCGTTATCCAATCAAAGTTAATATACTCTGTGAGCTCTGCTCAACTGAGTATAAAAATATATGATGGACCAACATAATGATAGAAAATTCACAATACCTGAATATGTATATGGATGACATTGTTGTAGAAGAAACACCTACAACAATACCAACAATGCCAACATTTAGTGATGATCCAACATACGAACCATTTGGAACAGATGCGGAAACAGGTGAAACACAAATTGCAAATGAAGCAGTTGTAGAAGTATCTGTTTCAATGAAACGAGGACATTATACTCACCGATACGATGCTATAAATTTTGCTTTGATGTGTGACAGATTCGGTGTTTCAGATAGAGTTGATTCATGTTTAGCAAAAGCCCCTTTCGAAGATGTAAATTTTCGAGATGTTCGTGGTGAACTTGTCATAATGGATAAATATAAAGTTGCAAGAGAAAAAATTAAAGTTAGAGATGAAGTGCTTCGTAGACGATACATAGATTCCAACACAACTGCATTTTCTTTCGATGGCAGAAAAAATGATTCAATAACGAGAGAGAAAATTAAAGAGATATTTCATACAAATATGGTAAAAGAACCCCATTTAGTTGTTCTAAAAGAGCATAATGCTGAATTACTTGGATATGTTAATTTGGGTGAAGATAAAATGAAAAAACAAATTAAAACAAGTAAGGAAGGCTAAGTTCGGGTGTAACCGAACACTACATACTCAGCTGAGAGCTTTGGAGACAAAATAAGGAAAAATCACCATGTAGGAAAATGAACCTAGTGTAACCCTGGAATGTGTTTGTATGACATGGGTATCAAATGGAAGGTATTAAAGAGTATTTTAAAACGGAATGGGCCATAGTTCTGTAGGTTTGCGTCATTTCGGGATATAGCCATAAAGGTTGACCAGGGATGACTCTAGAATGTGTTTGTACGATATTGGAATCAAATGAAAGTTGTTAGTGAGTATTTTTAAAGGTAGCGCGCCTTAGTTCTATAGGTGGACGCCTTTTCGAGATATCGCCATAAAGGTGGAGCAGGGGTGAATCTAGAATGTGTTTATATGATATGGGTATCAAATTAAAGGTTTTAATGGGGGTTTTAAAAGGTAGTGGCACTCAGTTGTATAGGTGAAGGCGTTTAGGAGATATCGACCAAAATGTGGACCAGGGTGACCTAGAACATCATCTGTCGGGTACCGCTAATTTATTTATATATGCAATACAACGAACAGCATTCCTGCCAAGATTCCAAGGGCTTTTGATTTCGCCCTGCAGAACATTTTTTTTTTATTCTACTTAATATGGAAGGTGTCTGTAATGTAACTGCTTGG
The DNA here is from genome assembly GCF_040869045.1 of Eurosta solidaginis. Taxonomy (NCBI): domain Eukaryota; kingdom Metazoa; phylum Arthropoda; class Insecta; order Diptera; family Tephritidae; genus Eurosta; species Eurosta solidaginis. The sequence goes on along the minus strand of NC_090324.1, from coordinate 25,675,542 downwards.
TCCTTGGTGAGAAGGGTGGCGGGTTGGTATGCTGGTAGCACGGCTGAGGCTCGTCGGCGTTGAGGCGCGGTTCTTGCCACCTTACTCGGCCCACAGTCACAAGAACAAAATTAGAACTATCATGCCTATTTTTGGATAAACAGGGACTAGAATGGTGAATCTAAAGAAAGAAAAGGAAAGCTATAGAAAGAGGAAAGATAAAGCGGTAGTAGACCGTCCGTGTCAGGTGGAGTCATCCCACCCCTCTTGTTCATGTGACATGAAAAACCTTGAACCCCACTTTGACTACGATAACCGAGTGGGGTTCCCTTCTCCTGACATAGTCCGTTCGTGAAAGTCAAAGGTCGGGCCTAACTCATAGTCTGTCAATCTAGTCGCAACACCTCACTTATTCCTAGTGTGCCGCAAGGGCAACACCCACACTAACACCAAAGGGACTTAGAGGGCTTGCATTTTACCTAAAATCACTTCAGCTAAAAACTTCAAAAGATGTAAGACACGATAACCTCCGAAGAGATCTAAGGCCGAGCATCTCTTCCAATTTGCGTCGTGCTCCTCTTGATTTTCCCTACACATTGGCCGGACGGGACCTACATGTCTTATGCCGACTCCGAACGGCATCTGCAAGGCAGATGAGTTTTCACTGAGAGCTTTTCATGGCAGAAATACACCCGGAGCGCTTGCCCAACACTGCTGAGGGGCGACCTCGCTTAAAAAAATTTTCTTCTAATTGAAAAACCTTAAAAAGAAAAGAAGAAAAGAGAAAAAGTCCTACTCGTTTTCCACTTAATTTAGTGTTCTCTTCGGTTGACCACATGGAACTTTCAGTTCCGGTTTACATGAATTAAAATGTGTACGCACATTTTATCGCGATCGCGTTAATTGTTAAAAAAATTTATTAAAAATATGCGAACACGAAAATAAAATGAAATAAAATAAATGGTGGGAAGTGAGTTGAATTTGTTATTTGTTAAAAACCTAGGATGATTAAATAATAAAAAAGAAATTTAAGAAAAAAAAAAAATTGAAAGTAGCAAGAAAAATGTGAACAAAAATGTGGAAAAAGAATGTTGAGGCAAAGATGTTTTGTGTGTGGGTTCATTTAAGAGGCAACAACAGCATTTTGCTATAAAAGAACAAAAAAAATAAATAATTATACGAAAGGGAAGAAAAAATACAAAAATAAAGCAATGTAAGAAGTATAATGGAAGCAGAAAATGTTTGCATAAAAAAGGAAATTCCGAAAAGGAACAAATAAAAGAAATGATAAAAAAACTCTCCGTTGTAAAGCAACAAGTTTGCAAAAAAAAAGGTTAATAGCAAATTACGAGTTTGCCAAAAGAAATTAGATAGAAAAAATGAAAACTGAGAAATTAAAAATGAAAAAAATGCAACAATGAAAAACAAATGGAAACCAAATTTTGTAAACTTAAAATTTTGCAACAAAAAAATTATAGAAGTCTGTGTAACAATTATTGGGTAAGTGTTACAAACAAAAATTTAAATATGTATATATAAGACAAAATGTAGGGAATTAGAAATAACAATTCCGATAAAAAATTTGTGTGTGGCGGGACTTTCAAAAAGAAAAATATGGTGCTTAATCTAAAAAGAACGGTTATTAGAATTTAAAAATCATATGGGCGTTTTCCGGTCCCTGTGGTGCTTGATTCCCTTTAAGTTGGTGGTGTTGTTGCGACGAATTCGTAGCAGTGGGGAGCACGCTCTCTACCTATCGATCTTCTCCCCACGTCGATCGCTCAGTCTTGCTGTCTTATGAACCCGTCCACACCAGTGATCCGAAAACAATTACTCACCGCGATGTCTTGTTTGATGTGACGTGATGTGATATTATATAAAATGATTTGATGTGCGGTATTGCGATGTATGATAGTATGATGTGATGGATGAGGATGTGATGTGTTGATTGTGCTGTCGAGCCTTCTTTTCACTGATTTACCTTCTTTTCAATGATTTACCTGTGTTATGTTTTTAGATGTTGCGTGTTTATTGTTGGTATGATTGTTGCAAGTCGTTGTGGTGGTTTTATGGTGAATGTGGCTTGTTGTATTTCGCTGGTGTGATTGCGATGGGCTGGTATGGTTATAATAAGCGGTGTGGTTGGTTCTGGGTGTATGATATTTTGCGGTGTTGAAGCGTATTTGTGTTTGGATGTTTGGTCAGGAGTGCTGGTGGGTGATATTTGGTGCTGCTGTTGTGTCTTAGTGTTTAGGTGGCTAGTTGTGAATGCTGGTGAATGTTTTCTGGTGCTGGTGTGTATCTGGGTTTCTTTGCAGTTACGGAGCGCGCGGTTGCGCTAATGAGTGTGGATACCTGTGTGGTGTTGGTGGATATCTTTGATAGCTGACTGTGTCATCTTGTGACATTGTTTGCAGCTTCTTGTAATTAGGATAGCGTGCTGTGGTGTTGAGGTTTGTGTATTTGTGGATTGGGGTAGCGACGGCTGGTGGTTTTGTGCTTCGCACCGATGATTAAAATATTTCCGAATTTAACTAGAATCGAGGTTCCTGAAAAGAAAACCAAACGTTAAGCCGGGTGTACATAACGAGATGGGAACTAATTTAGCCCCGTTTTCTCAAGCGACTTTTCAAGGCTTATCTGACGAACGAAATTTGCATTTATAGGGCAGAAAACCGTTAAAATTCACATGAGAAAACGGCACTAAATCCGTTATCAGGTTTGGTCACTTTAGGGGTGCATGTGTTTCACTTACCGGGGAATTGGTGGTTGATTTGATGGTGGTTAGTGGTTGTGATATAACTGTCTGTAGCGGCAGATCATGGGACAGGAGTTTCCTACTGCTTGAATCCCGTTCGGTTGCGGTACATCACGGCACTGTAAAAAGACACACCTTTTTTTATTTTCACTTTCACACGCGAATTTATGCGACCGTTCGACACTTTAACTTTGATTTTTTTTGAAGAAAAACGGAATGGTGGCCCTTTTAAAGGCGACTTTTTTTTCTGCTGCCACTACCGTTTGGCGTTTGCTGACAAACCATTTTTCTTTTAGTTCAAAATCACTCAAAGATCCTGGAAGCGTTCAAACATATCGAGTGCAATAATGAGTCATATACCCACACATATACACACGTAATTTAGAGGCGGTTTGTATATTGTTGGTATGCTTACTTGCAGAAATAACTTTTAGCAGTCATACAAGTACGGGGGCGTAGTCTGTGCAAAGGCTGTCGTTACAGGCTCGCATCCGCCGATGATGCCTGCATTATGGAGCGTGGGCGTAGAAAACTTCAAAACGCAACCGCCAATTAATCCTTCTTCTGGCCCAACGTGTGGCTTCGGGCCACTTCCAAAGCCGGGATTAATATATCACTGAGGCTTAAGACTAATTTACTAAGGCATCACTCGTAAAAAAAAAATAAATCTAAGTTTATACCACAGGTTATTCTAAATCTATATCACAGGTTAATCTTGTTAGTTTGAGCCATGTCCGTCCGTCCGTCTGTCCGTTAACACGATAACTTGAGTAAATTTTGAGGTATCTTGATGAAATTTGGTACGTAGATTCCTGGGCACTCATCTCAGATCGCTATTTAAAATGAACGTTATCGGACTATAACCACGCCCACTTTTTCGATATCGAAAATTTCGAAAAACCCAAAAAGTGCGATAATTCATTACCAAAGACAGATACAGCGATGAATCTTGGTAGGTGGGTTGACGTTATGACACAGAATAGAAAAATAGTAAAATTTTGGACAATATGCGTGGCATCGCCCACTTTTAAAAGAAGGTAATTTAAAAGTTTTGCAAGCTGAAATTTGGCAGTCGTTGAAGATATCATAATGAAATTTGGCAGGAACGTTACTATTATTACTATATATGTGCTAAATAAAATTAGCAAAATCGGATGAAGAACTCGCCCACTTTTAAAAAACAAAATTTTTAAAAGTCAAATTTAAAAAAAAAATTTAATATCTTTACAGTATATAAGTAAATTATGTGAAGATTCAACTCCAGTAATGATATGGAGCAACAAAATACAAAAATAAAAGAAAATTTCAAAATGGGCGTGGCTCCGTTTAATTTGTCTAGCATACTTTTAATGCCATAAGTCGAACAAAAAATTACCAATCCTTGTGAAATTTGGTGCGGGCATAGATTCTATGACGATAATTTTTTTTTGTGAAAATGGGCGAAATCGGTTGAAGCTACGCCCAGTTTTTATACACAGTCGACCGTCTGTCCTTCCGCTCGGCCGTTAACATGATAACTTGACCAAAAATCGATATATCTTTACTAAACTTAGTTCACGTACTTATCTGAACTGACTTTATCTTAGTATAAATAAGTAAGGAAGGCTAAGTTCGGGTGTAACCGAAAAATGTATACTCAGTTGAGAGCTATGGAAACAAAATAAGGGAAAATCACCTCGTAGTAAAATGAACCTAGGGTAACCCTGGAATGTGTTTGTATGACATGTGTATCAAATGGAAGGTATTAAAGAGTATTTTAAGAGGGAGTGGGCCATAGTTCTATAGATGGACGCCATTTAGGGATATCGCCATAACGGTGGACCAGGGCTGACTATAGAATTTGTTTGTAAGACCTGGGTATCAAACGAAAGTGTTAATGAGTATTTTAAAAGGGAGTGGACCTAAGTTCTATAGGTGGACGCCTTTTCGAGATATCGCCATAAAGGTGGACCAGGGGTGACTCTAGAATTTGTTTGTACGATATGGGTATCAAATGAAAGGTGTTAATGAGTATTTTAAAAGGGAGTGGGCCCTAGTTCAATAGATGAACGCCTTTTCGAGATATCACCATAAACGTGGACCAGAGGTGACTCTAGAATGCGTTTGTAAAATATGGGTATCAAACGAAAGGTGTTAATAAGTATTTTAAAAGGGAGTCGGCCTTAGATCTACGGGTGGACGCCTTTTCGAGATATCGCCATAAAGGTGGACCAGGGGTGACTCTAGAATTTGTTTGTACGATATGGGTATCAAATGAAAGGTGTTAATGAGTATTTTAAAAGAGAGTGGGCCTAAGTTCTATAGGTGGACGCCTTTTTGAGATATCGCCATAAAGGTGGACCAGGGGTGACTCTAGAATTTGTTTGTACGATATGGGTATCAAATGAAAGGTGTTAATGAGTATTTTAAAAGGGAGTGGGCCCTAGTTCTATAGATGAACGCCTTTTCGAGATATCACCATAAACGTGGACCAGAGGTGACTCTAGAATGCGTTTGTAAAATATGGGTATCAAACGAAAGGTGTTAATAAGTATTTTAAAAGGGAGTGGGCCTTAGATCTACGGGTGGACGCCTTTTCGAGATATCGCCATAAAGGTGGACCAGGGGTGACTCTAGAATTCGTTTGTACGATATGGGTATCAAATGAAAGGTGTTAATGAGTATTTTTAAAGGCAGTGGGTCTTAGTTCTATAGGTGGACGCCTTTTCGAGATATAGCCATAAAGGTGGACCAGGGGTGACTCTAGAATTTGTTTGTACGATATTGGTATCAAATGAAAGGTGTTAATGAGTATTTTAAAAGATCGTGGGCCCTAGTTCTATAGGTGGACACCTTTTCGAGATATCGCCATAAAGGTGGACCAGGTGTGACTCTGGAATTTGTTTGTACGATATGGGTATCAAATGAAAAGTGTTAATGAGTATTTTAAAAGGGAGTGGGCCTTAGTTCTGTAGGTGGACGCCTTTTCGGAATATCGTTATAAAGGTGGACCAGGGTTGACTCTAGAATGCTTTTGTACAATATGGGTATCAAACGAAAGGTGTTAATAAGTATTTTAAAAGGGAATGGGCCTTAGTTCTATGGGTGGACGCCTTTTCGAGGATATCGCCATAAACGTGGACCAGGGGTGATTCTAGAATGCGTTTTTACAATATGGGTATCAAATGAAAGGTGTTAATGAGTATTTTAAGAGGGCGTGGGCCGTAGTTCTATAGGTGGACGCCGTTTCGAGATATTGCCATAAAGGTGGACCAGGGGTGACTCTAGAATGCTTTTGTACAATATGGGTATCAAACGAGAGGTGTTAATAAGTATTTTAAAAGGGAATGGGCCTTAGTTCTATTCGTGGACGCCTTTTCGGGATATTAACATAAACTTGGGTCAGGGGTGACTCTAGATTGCGTTTGTACAATATGGATATCAAATGAAAAGTGTTAATGAGTATTTTAAAATGGAGTGGGCCTTAGTTCTATAGGTGGACGCCTTTTCGAGATATCGCCATAAAGGTGGACCAGGGGTGACTCTAAAATGTGTTTGTACGCTATGGGTATCAAATTAAAGGTATTAATGAGGGTTTTAAAAGGGAGTGGTGGTAGTTGTATATGTGAAGGCGTTTTTGAGATATCGACCAAAATGTGGACCAGGGTGACCCAGAACATCATCTGTCGGGTACCGCTAATTTATTTATGTATGTAATACCACGAACAGTTATCCTTCCAAGATTCCAAGGACGTTTGATTTCGGCTTGCAAAACTCTTTCATTTTCTTTTACTTAATATGGTAGGTGTCACACCCATTTTACAAAGTTTTTTTCTACAGTTATATTTTGCCTCAATAGACCAATCCAATTACTATATTTCATCCCTTTTTTCGTATTTGTTATATTATTATGGCATTTTTTTCATTTTTAGTAATTTTTGATATCGAAAAAGTGGGCGTGGTCATAGTCGGATTTCGGCTATTTTTTACACCAATATAAAGTGAGTTCAGATAAGTACGTGAACTGAGTTTAGTAAAGATACATCGATTTTTGCTCAAGCTATCGTGTTAACGGCCGAGCGGAAGGACAGACCGTCAACTGTGTATAAAAACTGGGCGTGGCTTCAACCGATTTCGCCTTTTTTCACAGAAAACTGTTATCGTCCTAGAATCTAAGCCCCTACCAAATTTCACAAGTATTGGTAATGTTTCGTACGACATATGGCATTAAAAGTATGCTAGACAAATTAAATGAAAAAGGGCGGAGCCACGCCCATTTTGAAAATTTCCTTTATTTTTGTATTTATTGCATCATATCATTACTGGAGTTGAATGTTGACATAATTTACTTATATACTGTAAAGATATTAACTTTTCTTTTAAAATTTGATTTAAAAAAAATTTTTTTTTAAAGTGGGCGTGATCGTTCTCCGATTTTGCTAATTTTTATTCGGCATACATATAGTAATAGGAGTAACGTTCCTGCCAAATTTCATCATGATATTTTCAACGACTGCCAAATTACAGCTTTCAAAACTTCTAAATTACCTTCTTTTAGAAGTGGGCGGTGCCACGCCCATTGCCCAAAATTTTACTAGCTTTCTATTCTGCGTCATAAGTTCAACTCACCTAACAAGTTTCATCGCTTTATCCGTATTTGGTAATGAATTATCGCACTTTTTCGGTTTTTGGAAATTTTCGATATCGAAAAAGTGGGCGTGGTTATAGTCCGATATCGTTCATTTTAAATAGCGATCTGAGATGAGTGCCCGGGAACCTACATACCAGATTTCATCAAGATACTTCAAAATTTACTCAAGTTATCGTGTTAACGGGCGGACGGACATGGCTCAATCGAACTTTTTTTCGATACTGATGATTTTGATATATGGAAGTCTATATCTATCTCGATCCCTTTATACGTGTACAACCAACCGTTATCCAATCAAAGTTAATATACTCTGTGAGCATTGCTCAACTGAGTATAAAAATAACGTACCAACGTATCAAATCATTTTTAGAGTACCAGTTTCAGTACGAAAGTGCCAGGAACGGCAGCTATGGCACACACTTTGTTAAGGTACACACATTTGATACAGGTGTGCGTCTTCACTGTTTACATTTTACGCCTCCTATTTGCAACATTTTTCTAAGTAGCGATAGAAAAAATTGAAGGAAAAATGATGCAAGGTGTCGCTGTGATATTTTCACCATAAAACTTTTGCCCAAGAAGAATATTAGTCGTGTTTTTTTTACACGTCGCTAATTCTTAGGCGACTCATCTAGCGGCAACTAGCTACAAAACATGTTGTGCCAAAAAGCGGAGACAGAACGTTTGTTGTATGGATGTGTATAACATATAGCTGAATTGGTTGCGATGAATAGTGGACACACAACATTTGTTGAGGTGATAAATTGAATTAGTGTAGAGGAACATAGACACATATTTCAGTTACATCTGAGTATAATGCGTATTGAAATTTAGTAATAATAATTTTATACGCAGCAATTTCAGCAGAGGTGTATTTAGAGTTTGACGTTTAGCAGTCCATATAAAGTTTAAGGGTAAACGTCGACTTATGTAAAAAAACACAGCTATTGTAATCTTATATATACAATAGAAAGGCTAGAATGTGTGTTAGTTGGTAGCCGGTGTTTGAAGAGATGCGCTAGTCGATTTTGTTCAAGCTTTCACATAAGTTGCGTATACCTCACGTGGTGGTTTGTCCATAGGTTTGGTTGCGATCGACGCACAGAGTCTCGAGATATAGGCCAAAACGTGGACCCGGGTATCCCTAGAATGTGTTTATAGAATATGGATACCAAATGAAAGCTGTCAATGAGTGCTTTAGTAGAGGATAATTTTCATACCCCTGGTGCCTAGGGTCTCGAGATATAGGCCAAAACGTGGGTCCGTGAACGCCTAGACAGTGTTTTTACATTATGGGTATCAAATTGAAGCTGTTGATGAGTGCTTTAGTACAGGGTAGTTTTCATACCTATTGTTGACTAGGGTCTCGAGATATAGACCAAATCGTGGATCAGGGTAACACTAGGATGTGGTTTTACATTATGGGTATCAAATTGAAGCTGTTGATGTGTGCTTTAGTACAGAGTAAGTTTTATGCCGCTCGATGACTAGGGTATCGAGATATAGGCCAAAACGTGGACCCGGATACCCATAGAATGTGCGTGTAATATGGATATCAAATGAAAGCTGTTGCTGAGAGCTTTAAAGTAATTTTCATTGTGATATTCGGTTTAGTCGCATCAACCTAGCAAAACAGATAAATATGCAAGCGAAGCCGAAATTAAGGCATGCATTAATAATACCCACATACCTATTTACTTACGTCCTATTCGAGTTGCCTGATATTTGGTATATAAATTTGCCTATATTAGTATTTACAATCCTTTTTTCCAGGAAGTAGACCTTAGACGGGCTGGGACTGGAATTAGGATTAGGACTGGGACTGAGACTTGGACTCGGAATTGGACTGGAACAAAATACATACCACCCTCTGGGACTGGCAATAAGGGATGCAGAAGAATGAGAAGAACTTGAGAGAAGAGAAAAGAGAGAACGAGAGGTAGACTGAGAAAGAGATGGAATGAGACGAAGATAGAGATAGATGAAGCGAAAAAGACGGATGGTGGGGCGAATAAAAGGATTAAGAAAAAGTGAAGAAGGGGAGGGCAGAGTTAAACGGAAAAAGCTTATTAAAATGTATGCAGATAGACCAAGTTTAGGACAGAATAACGTCTGCTGGGTCTGCTAATCTTATATATAACAAGTAAGGAAGGCTAAGTTCGGGTGTAACCGAACATTACATACTCAGCTGAGAGCTTTGGAGACAAAACAAGGGAAAATCACCTTGTAGGAAAATGAACCTATGGTAACCCTGGAATGTGTTTGTATGACATGGGTATCAAATGGAAGGTATTAAAGAGTATTTTAAAAGGGAGTCGGACATAGTTCTAAAGGTGGACCAGGGGTGACTCTAGAATGTGTTTGTACGATATGAGTATGAAATGAATGGTGTTAATGAGTATTATAAAAGGGAGTGGACCCTAGTTCTATATGTGGACGCTTTTTCCAGATTTCGCCATATAGGTGGACCAGGGGTGACTTTATAATGTGTTTGTACGATATGGGTATCAAATTAAAGGTATTAATGAGGGTTTTAAAAGGAAGTGGCCCTTAGTTGTATATGTGAAGGCGTTTTCGAGATATCGAACAAAATGTGGACCAGGGTGACCCAGAACATCATCTGTCGGGTACCGCTAATTTATTTATATATTTAACACCACGAACAGTATTCCTGCCAAGATTCCAAGGGCTTTTGATTGCACCCTGCAGAACTTTTTCATTTTTTTCTACTTAATATGGTAGGTGTCACACCCATTTTACAAAGGTTTTTCTAAAGTAATTTTTTGCGTCAATAAACCAATCAAATTACCATGTTTCATGTTTTTTCATATTTGGTATAGAATTATGGCATTTTTTTCATTTTTTCGTAATTTTCGATTTCGAAAAAGTGGGCCCGGTTATAGTCGGATTTCGGCCATTTTTGTACCAAGATAAAGTGAGTTCAGATAAGTACGCGAACTGAGTTTAGTAAAGATATATCGGTTTTTGCTCAAGTTATCGTTTTAACGGCCGAGCGGAAGGACAGACGGTCGACTGTGTATAAAAACTGGTCGTGGCTTCAACCCATTTCGTCCAATTTTACAGAAAATAGTTACCGTCATAGAGTCTATACCTCCACCAAATTTCAGAAGAATTGGAAAATTTTTGTTCGACTTATGGCATTAAAAGTATTCTAGACAAACTAATTGAAAAAGGGCGGAACCATGCCCATTTTGAAATTTTCTTTTATTTTTGTATTTTGTTGCACTATATTATTACTGGAGTTGAATGTTGACATAATTTACTTATATACAGTAAAGATATTAAATTTTTTGTTAAAGTGTTAAGTGTTCTTCATCCGATTTTTCTAATTTTTATTTAGCACATATATAGTAATAGTAGTAACTTTCCTGCCAAATTTCATCCATATATCCTCAATGACTGCAAATTACAGCTTACAAAACTTTTAAATTACCTTCCTTTAAAAGTGGGCGGTGCCACGCCCATTGTCCAAAATTTTACTAATTTTCTATTCTGCGTCATAAGGTCAACCCACCTACCAAGTTTCATCGCTTTATCCGTCTTTGGCAATGAATTATCGCATTTTTTCGGTTTTTCGAAATTTTCGATATCGAAAAAGTGGGCGTGGTTATAGGCCGATATCGTTCATTTTAAATAGCGATCTGAGATGAGTACCCACGAACGTACGTACCAAATTTCATCAAGATACATCAAAATTTACTCAAGTTATCGTGTTAACGGACAGACGGACGGACGGACGGACGGACATGGCTCAATCAAATTTTTTTTCGATACTGATGATTTTGATATATGGAAGTCTATATCTATCTCGATTCCTTTATACCTGTACAACCAACAGTTATCCAATCAAAGTTAATATACTCTGCGAGCTCTGCTCAACTGAGTATAAAAATGGCCGAAATCTGAAATCTGAAAAATGAAAAAAATGCCATAATTCTATACCAAATACGAAAAAAGGGATGAAACATGGTAATTGGATTGGTTTATTGACGCAAAATATAACTTTAGAAACAAGTAAGGAAGGCTAAGTTCGGGTTAACCGAACATTACATACTCCGCTGAGAGCTATGGAGACAAAATAAGGGAAAATCACCATGTATGAAAATGAACCTAGGGTAACCCTGAAATGTGTTTATATGAAATGTGTATCAAATGGAAGGCATTAAAGAGCATTTTAAGAGGGAGTAGGCCATAGTTCTATGGGCGGAGGCCATTTAGTGATATCGCCATAAAGGTGGACCAGGGGTGACTCTAGAATTTGTTTGTACGATATGGGTATCAAATGAAAGGTGTTAATGAGTATTTTAAAAGAGCGTGGGCCTAGTTCTATAGGTGGACGCCTTTTTGAGATATCACCGTAAAGGTGGACCAGGGGTGACTCTAGAATTTGTTTGTACAATATGGGTATCAAATGAAAGCTGTTAATGAGTATTTTAAAAGGGCGTAGGCCTTAGTTCTAAAGGTGGACGCATTTTCGAGATATCGCCATAAAGGTTGACCAGGAGTGACTCAAGAATTTGTTTGTATTGTGACGAATATGAGTGACACTAAGTGATACTCACACCCCTAGTCTAATGATAAATGAAGTCAAAACAACAATAAAGCAGACAGTCACTTGTATAAACGAATCAATTATTATGTCTTCACATATATACGTATACGCAGTTGAGAAGCAACGCACAACCACATGGATATATTTGAGATACTCCCGAAAGTATGCAATGAGAGAAGCTATAAAATCGTGCAGTTGTTGTTACAGCTGAGAAATTTGAAAGCTGATGGCCAACTAGTAGATTTTGGAAATGGAAGCGCCTAGAAGAAGCGAACGAGGAAATCGGAGAGTATAAAAGGCAACAACAGTCAAGGCGCAATAATTCAGTTTTTATTAGGACGCTATCTGGCGAGCAATAGCAGTATTATTTATTGTGAAGTACTTTAATAAAGGAAATTTTTCCACTGTTCAATATTGGAGTTATTTATTCAACAGTTTACTGATTCCGACTTAGCAGAAGTTTGCAAATAAGGGGATTTGCAAGTAACTTCGTTACAATTGGTGTCAGAAGAGGAATTGTTGAATAAATTCCGAGGATTGGGAATACAACTTGGACATGGCAAAGTTGAGTGAATTGAGGATCCAGCAACTGAAAAAGGAGTTAGAGAACCGTGGATTGAATACAACCGGCAATAAAATCGAGAGGTAGTGGAGTCGCAAGGAATTGGTGTGGGCGAGTATGTCTTTTATCCTGATGGGGACGAGGCAACAACAAAAATTTAAGAGAAAAACGAAACATCGCAGACAGTTACGAGCACAGACTTGAACATGATTTTGGCTGCAATATCTGCACAAACATCGACAGTAACATCAATGTCGTCGCAAATGTCAGAAATGTCGTTCGAAATAACATCGAAGATTGAAGCACAAGAAACGTGTGTGTCATAAATGTCGACACAGATTACACCCAAGATGGTAACTCAACTGAAAGAACAGAAAACGTATATGCCATCACAGCTGGAATCACAGGAGACACGTATAGCATCTCAACTGGAATCGCAGGAGAACCGTATAACATCGAAGATTGAAGCACAAGCGGCACGAATATCCGCAATGTCGGCACAAATATCAGCGCAGATCTCTGCACAACTGGAAGAGCAAGAATGACGAATTTCTTCGAAGATGGAGGCGCAAGACACAAAAATTTTGCAACTTGAGAACAAAATCGATGCCGAGATTGAAACATTGCGAGGTCATATACAGGAGTTGCAACTAAATCGCCCAGTTGTTTCAGCAAGCAATACGAAGGTAAAAACTCCATCTTTTGACGGCTCTGTTCCTTTCCAGGTGTTTAAGATTCAGTTTGAGAAGACCGCAGCAGTGAACAACTGGAATGCTGAAGATAAAGTTGCTGCACTGTTCATGGCATTGAAAGGCCCTGCAGCTGAGATTTTACAAACTATTCCAGAGAGCAAACGGAACTGTTATGAAGCATTGATGGGTGCTCTAGAGAGACGATACGGAACTTAGCATAGGAGACATATATACCAAATGGAGTTACTGAACCGCTTCCAGAGGCCTGGTGAAACATTGCAAGAGTATGCGTCGGATGTTAAAAGTCTGGCACATTTAGCGAATGCCGACGCACCCGTGGAATACACTGAAAGGGTAAAGATTCAGAGCTTTACAAATGGCATACGGGACGTCGAAACAAAGCGAGCTACATACGCAAACCCAAAGCCAACATTCGCAGAAACGGTGTCACAAGCTCTGATTCAGGAAACAGCGTCGCTTCTGTGTAAGCCAGTTTTCAAAGCACGCCGTGTGGAAGTAGAAAGGGCAGCGTGGGTAGACGCAATATTGGAGGCGCTGAAAGGATGGCAAAAGCGGAGTGAAAGAGTTATGAAATGCGGGAAGCCCGGTCACATTGCACGTCTTTGCGATCTTGGTCCTAATAGTTCCTATGATGTGGGTGGCCGTAAACGCAATGCTGGAGGAAATGAGCAAGAGCGTGTCAGATGTAAAGAACGAAAACTTGCCCCAGCTATTGAATGTCCTGTGATATCCGTGTCGCAAATTGGAAGAAAATCGAGCAGTCTTGCCGTCGAGGGAAAGCTGGATGGCAAGGAGCGTGTACTGACTGTAGGTACGGGCGCATCTCATTCCTTGATCCGATTTGATTTGGTCAGCAGGAGAGTAAAACCGTTACCTGGAGCAAAGTTGCGTACAGTCACTGGCGAGTATAACCAAGTCCAGGGAGAAGTGATATGTGAAGTCTTAATTGAAAAGTTTACAGTTCTACACAAATTCGTTGTGGCGGAGATCGTTGATGAAGTCATATTGGGAGTGGACATCTTGACCATGACATCAACATCGATAAGCAGAGAAGGATGATGCGTTATGAGAACCACGATATGCCACTTAACTTCAGTTTGGAGAAAGGGTTCAGCAGTAATCGAGTACTGGTCGAGAAGACTCGAAAAAGACCACGAAAGACAAAGGTAAGGGTTGATGGATCGAATGGGCCACATAAAGTGAAATCAAAAGTACCTACGAGAAAAACACTGGCATTGACAAAACCTGATGGACGCACTAAAACGACTGAAAGAGTTTTCCAAAAAGAATGCAAGGGTTGTTTCAAGCCAGCGCGCACTTCTGTTGGGAAACGTTGGAACGATACTGAATATGTGAAGCCAATCCGTCAAGAGCAAGCTCTACAAAGTAGTTCATTGGCCAAGCAACAGGGTGCGAAGGAAAGATCAAGGATAATGCGTAGTAAGATGTAACGCAGGTAAGATGAGAGCAATAATTCGGAAGGTTTCTTGGAGGGAGATTTGGTACTGTTATACAACCCTCACCGGCGGAAAGCTGTTCCATCCAAAATTCGGTGCAGTTGGGAAGGCCCGTACAAAGTTGTGAAGAAGACCAGTGATACCATCTACCGCATACAAACCACTGGGAAACCACAGAGTAGAAGAGTGGTACATTTGGAGATGCTAGCGGCGTTTAGATCGGGAGATTTGTCTGATCGGATTGATCAGACTTAGGTTGAGGGCAGTGTGACGAATATGAGTGACACTAAGTGATACTCACATCCCTAGTCTGATGCTAAGTAAATGAAGTCACAACAACAATAAAGCAGACAGTCACTTGTATCTACATAAACGAATCAATCATTATGTCTACACATATGTACGTACACGCAGCTGAGAAGCAACGCACAACCACATGCATATATCTGAGATACTCCCGAAAGTATTCAATGAGAGAAGCCATAAAATCGTGCAACTGTTGTTACAGCTGAGAAATTTGATAGCTGATGGCCAACTAGTAGATTCTGGAAATGGAAGATGCGAACGAGGAAATCAGAGAGTATAAAAGGAAACAACAGTCAAGGCGCAATAATTCAGTTTTAATTAAGACGCTATCTGGCTAGCAATATCAGTATTATTTATTGTGAAGTACTTTAATAAAGGCCATTTTTCCATTATTCAATATTGGAGTTATTTATTCAACAGTTTAGTGATTCGAACTTAGCAGAAGGTTGCAAATAAGAGGATTTGCAAATAAATTCCTTACATTATGATATGGGTATCAAACGAAAAGTGTTAATGAGTATTTTAAAAGGGAGTGGGCCTTAGCTCTAGAGGTGGACGCCTTTTCGAGATATCGTCATAAAGGTGGACCAGGGGTGACTCTAGAATTTGTTTGTACGATATGGGTATCAAATGAAAGGTGTTAATGGGTATTTTAAAATGGAGTGGGATTTAGTTCTATAAGTGGACACCTTTTCGAGATATCTCCACAAAGGTGGACCAGGGGTGACTCTAGAATTTGTTTGTAGGATATGGGTATCAAATGAAAGGTGTTAATGAGAATTTTAAAAGGGAGTGCCCTTAGTTCTATAGATGTATTCGTTTTCGAGATATCGCCATAAAGGTGGACCAGGGTGACTCTAAAATGCGTTTGTACAATATGCGTATAAAACGAAAGGTGTTAATGAGTATTTCAAGAGGGAGTGGGTCTTAGTTCTATGGGTGGACGCCTTTTCGAGATATCGCCAAAACGGTGGACCAGGGGTGACTCTAGAATTTGTTTGTACGTTATATGTATCAAATGGAAGGTGTTAATGAGTATTTTAAAAGGGAGTGGCCCTTAGTTCTATAGATGGATTCGTTTTCGAGATATCGCCATAAAGGTGGACCAGGGTGACTCTAAAATGCGTTTGTACAATATGCGTATAAAACGAAAGGTGTTAATGAGTATTTCAAGAGGGAGTGGGTCTTAGTTCTATGGGTGGACGCCTTTTCGAGATATCGCCATAACGGTGGACCAGGGGTGACTCTAGAATTTTTTTGTACGACATGGGTATCAAATGAAAGGTGTTAAGAATTTGTTTGTACGTTGTATGTATCGAATGAAAGGCGTTAATGAGTATTTTAAAAGGGAGTGGGACCTAGTTCTATTGGTGGACGCCTTTTCGAGATATCGCCATAAAGGTGGACCAGGGTTGACTCTAGAATTTGTTTCTACGATATGGGTATCAAATGAAAGGTGTTAATGAGTATTTTAAAAGGGGGTGGGCCGTAGTTCTATGGGTGGACGCCTTTTCGAGATATCGCCATAATGTTGGACCAGGGGTGACTCTAGAATTTTTTTGTACGATATGGGTATCAAATGAAAGATGTTAATGAGTATTTTAAAAGGGAGTGGGCCTTAGTTCTATAGGTGGATGCCTTTTCGAGATACCGCCATAAAGGTGGACCAGTGGTGACTCTAGAATTTGTTTGTACGTTATATGTATCAAATGGAAGGTGTTAATGAGTATTTTAAAAGGGAGTGGGCCTTAGTTCTATTGGTGGACGCCTTTTCGAGATATCGCCATAAAGGTGGACCAGGGGTTACTCTAGAATTTGTTTCTACGATATGGGTATCAAACGAAAGGTGTTAATGAGCATTTTAAGAGGGAGTGGTGGTAGTTGTATATGTAAAGGCGTTTTCGATATATCGACCAAAATGTGGACCAGGGTGACCCAGAACATCATCTGTCGCGTACCGCTAATTTATTTATATATGTAATACCACGGACAGTATTCCTGCCAAGATTCCAAGGGCTTTTGATTTCGCCCTGGAAAACTTTTTCATCTTCTTCTACTTAATATGATAGATGTCACACCCATTTTAAAAAGTTTTTTTCTAAAGTTATATTTTGCGTCAATAAACCAATCCAATTACCACGTTTCATCCCTTTTTTCGTATTTGGTATAGAATTATGGCATTTTTTTCATTTTTCGTTATTTTCGATATCAAAAAAGTGGGCGCGGTCATAGTCGGATTTCGGCCATTTTCTATACCAATACAAAGTGAGTTCAGATAAGTACGTGAACTGAGTTTAGTAAAGATATATCGATTTTTGCTCAATTTATCGTGTTAACAGCCGAGCGGAAGGACAGACGGTCAACACTGTATAAAAAGTGGGCGTGGCTTCAACCGGTTTCGCCTTTTTGGCAGAAAGTAGTTATCGTCCTAGAATCTAAGCCCCTGCCAAATTTCACCAGGATTGGTACATTGTTGTTCAACTTATGGCATTAAAAGTATCCTAGACAAATTAAATGAAAAAGGGCGGAGCCACGCCCAATTTGAAATTATTTTTTATTTTGTTGTATTTTGTTGCACCATATCATTACTGGAGTTTAATGTTGGCATAATTTACTTATATAGTGTAAAGAAAATTAAAATTTGACTTAAAAAAAAAAAAAAATTTAAAAGTGGGCGTAGTCGTTCTCCGATTTTGCTAATTTTTATTAAGCATATATATAGTAATACGACTAACGTTCCTGCCAAATTTCATCATGATATCTTCAACGACTGCCAAATTACAGCTTGCAAAACTTTTAAATTACCTTCTTTTAAAAAATTTACTAATTTTCTATTCTGCGTCATAAGTTCAACTCACCTACGTAGTTTTATCGCTTTATTCGTCTTTGGTAATGAATTATCGCACTTTTTGGGTTTTTCGAAATTTTCAACATCGAAAAAGTGGGCGTGGTTATGGTCCGAATTTCGTTCATTTTAAATAGCGATCTGAGATGAGTGCCCAGGAACCTACACACGTAATTTCATCAAGATACCTCCAAATTTACTCAAGTTATCGTGTAACGGACGGACGGACGGACGGACGTAGGGACGGACATGGCTCAATTAAATTTTTTTTTCGATACTGATGATTTTGATATATGGAAGTCTATATCTATCTCGATTCCTTTATACCTGTACAACGAACCGTTATCCAAACAAAGTTAATATACTCTGTGAGCTCTGCTCAACTGAGTATAAAAATATATGATGGAACAACATAATGATAGAAAATTCACAATACCTGAATATGTATATGGATAACATTGTTGTAGAAGAAACACCTACAACAATACCAAAAATGCCAACATTTAATGATGATCCAACATACAAACCACTTGAAACAGATGTGGAAACAGGTGAAGCACAAATTGCAAATGAAGCAGTTGTAGAAGTATCTGTTTCAATGAAACGAGGACATTGTACTCACCGATACGATGCTATAAATTTTGCCTTGAAGTGTGACAGATTCGGTGTTTCAGATAGAGTTGCTTCATGTTTAGCAAAAGGCCCTTTCGAAGATATAAATTTTGGAGATGTTCGTGGTGAACTTGTCATAATGGATAAATATAAAGGTGCAAGAGAAAAAATTAAAGCTAGAGATGAAGTGCTTCGTAGACGATACATAGATCCCAACACAACTGCATTTTCTTTCGATGGCAGAAAAAATGATTCAATAACTAGAGAGAAAATTAAAGAGAAATTTCATAAAAATATGGTAAAAGAACCCCATTTAGTTGTTCTAAAAGAGCATAATGCTGAATTCCTTGGATATGATAATTTGGGTGAAGATAAAGTGCAAAACACAAATTTAAACAAGTAAGGAAGGCTAAGTTCGGGTGTAACCGAACATTACATACTCAGCTGAGAGCTTTGGAGACAAAATAAGGAAAAATCACCATGAAGGAAACTGAACCTGGTGTAACCCTGGAATGTGTTTGTATGACATGTGTATCAAATGGAAGGTATTAAAGAGTACTTTAAAACGGAATGGGCCATAGTTCTGTGGGTGGACGTCATTTCGGGATATCGCCATAAAGGTGGACCAGGATGACTCTAGAATATGCTTGTACGATATGGGAATCAAATGAAAAGCGTTAATGAGTATTGTAAATGGTAGTGGGCCTTAGTTCTATAGGTCGACGCCTTTTCGATATATCGCCATAAAGGTAGACCACGGGTGACTCTAGAATGTGTTTGTACGATATGGGAATCAAATGAAAGTTGTTAGTGAGCATTTTAAAAGGAGTTCTATAGGTGGACGCCTTTTCGAGATATCGCCATAAAGGTGGAACAAGGGTGACTCTAGAATCTGTTTGTACGATATGGGTATCAAACGAAAGGTGTTAATGAGTATTTTAAACTGGAGTGGGCCTTAGTTCTATAGGTTTCGAGATATCGGCATAAAGGAGGACCAGGGGTGAATCCCGAATGTGTTTATATGATATGGGTATCAAATTAAAGGCTTTAATGGGGGATTTTAAAAGGGAGTGGCACTTAGTTGTATAGGTGAAGGCGTTTTCGAGATATCGACCAAAATGTGGACCAGGGTGACCCAGATTATCATCTGTCGGGTACCGCTAATTTATTTATATATGCAATACAACGAACAGCATTCCTGCCAAGATTCCAAGGGCTTTTGATTTCGCCCTGCAGAACTTTTCATTTTATTCTACCTAATATGGAAGGTGTCTGTAATGTAACTGCTTGGTCCGTGGCGAGAAGGGTGGCGCGTTGGCATGCTGGTAGCACGGTTGAGGCTCGTCGGCGTTGAGGCGCGGTTCTTGCCAACTTACTCGGCCCACAGTCACAAGAACAAAATTAGAACTATCATGCCTATTTGTGGATAAACATTGACCAGAAAGGGGAATCTAAAGAAAGAAAAGGAAAGCTATAGAAAGAGGAAAGATAAAGCGGTAGTAGACCGTCCGTGTCAGGTGAAGTCATCCCACCCCTCTTGTTCATGTGACATGAACAACCTTGAACCCCACTTTGACTTCGATAACCGAGTGGGGTTCCCTTCTCCTGACATAGTCCGTTCGTGAAAGTCAAAGGTCGGGCCTAACTCATAGTCTGTCAATCTAGTCGCAACACCTCACTTATTTCTATTGTGCCGCAAGGGCAACACCCACACTAACACCAAAGGGACTTAAAGGGCCTGCATTTTACCTAAAATCACTTCAACTAAAAACTCCAAAAGATGTAATACGCAATAATCACCGAAGAGATCTAAGGCCGAGCATCTCTTCCAATATGCGTCGTGCTCCTCTTGATTTTCCCTAGAAATTGGCCGGACGGGACCTACATGTTTTATGCCGACTCCGAACGGCATATGCAAGGCAGACGAGTTTTCACTGAGAGCTTTTCATGACAGAAATACACCCGTAGCTTTTGCCAAACACTGCCGAGGGGCGACCCCGCTTAAAAAAATTTTCTTCTAATTGAAAAACCTTATTTCTAAAATTTTGATGTTGCTTTTGCCCGAGGTGTGAACCCAGGGCATACGGTGTGGTAGGCGGAGCACGCTACCATCACACCACGGTGGCCGCCAACTCCAAAAGATACCATTACCTTTTCTTACAATGTTTTATTTCACAATTTCAGTACTAACTTACGTGCTAGGGACCTAAATTCTATAAAGCGATATGACTTATGTTAGCTTACTAAAATCTACCCTTACCAAAAAAAATGAATATTGAAATTCAAATAACAAAATTAAAAAAAAAAAAAGAATGGCGAAACTAAAACGCGCTTAACCTAAACTTATTTTAAGAACACTCTTTACCAAAACAAATAAGAAATCAAGTCAAAAAGCACTTCAAATCGATAAAAACAATTAAAATTATAAAGAAATAGTAATATAATGAAACTTCCTAAGGGAACACCCTTTTTAGCTAAGACTCCGTATCTCATTACAGACACAGTAATTCATTTCGAGGTCTGAGCATGAGTAAGAAAAAAACAAAGAAATATGTAAATGAAACGAGAGACCATAGAAACATATTATATATTACCGTTTTCTTTAACTCTCTACATTCATCTGGAGTCCATGTACCAAGGCTGAGGTGATGCGAGCTGAAAAGAAAAGAAGAAAAGAGAAAAAGTCCTACTCGTTTTCCACTTAATTTAGTGTTCTCTTCGGTTGACCACATGGAACTTTCAGTTCCGGTTTACATGAATTAAAATGTGTACGCACATTTTATCGCGATCGCGTTAATTGTTAAAAAAAATTGCATAAAAAATATGCGAACACGAAAATAAAATGAAATAAAATAAATGGTGGGAAGTGAGTTGAATTTGTTATTTGTTAAAAACCTAGGATGATTAAATAATAAAAAAGAAATTTAAGAAAAAAAAATTGAAAGTAGCAAGAAAAATGTGAACAAAAGTGTGGAAAAAGAATGTTGAGGCAAAGATGTTTTGTGTGTGGGTTCATTTAAGAGGCAAAAACAGCATGTTGCTATAAAAGAACAAAACAATAAATAATTATACGAAAGGGAAGAAAAAATACAAAAATGAAGCAATATAAGAAGTATAATGGAAGCAGAAAATGTTTGCATAAAAAAGGAAATTCCGAAAAGGAAACAAATAAAAGAAATGATAAAAAACTCTCCTTTGTAAAGCAACAAGTTTGCAAAAAAAAAAAACGTTAATAGAAAATTACGAGTTTGTCAAAAGAAATTAGATAGAATAAATGAAAACTGAGAAATTAAAAATGAAAAAAATGCAACAATGAAAAACAAATGGAAACCAAATTGTGTAAACTTAAAATTTTGCAACAAAAAAAATTATAGAAGTCTGTGTAACAATTATTGGGTAAGTGTTAAAAACAAAGATTTAAATATGTATATATAAGAAAAATTGTAGGGAATAAGAAATAACAATTCCGATAAAAAATTTGTGTGTGGCGGGAATTACAAAAAGAATAATATGGTGCTTAATCTAAAAAGAACGGTTATTAGAATTTAAAAATCATTTGGGCGTTTTCCGGTCCCTGTGGTGCTTGATTCCCTTTAAATTGGTGGTGTTGTTTCGGCGAATTCGTGGTAGTGGGAAGCACGCTCTCTACCTATCGATCTTCTCCCCACGTCGTTCGATCGATCAGTCTTGCTGTCTTATGAACCAGTCCACACCAGTTATCGGATAACAATTACTCACCGCGATGTCTTGTTTGATGTGACGTGATAGATAAAATGATGTGATGTGTGGTATTGCGATGTATGATAGTATGATGTGATGGATGAGGATGTGATGTGTTGATTGTGCTGTCGAGCCTTCTTTTCACTGATTTACCTACTTTTCAATGATTTACCTGTGTTTATATTTTTAGATGTTGCGTGTTTATAGTTGGTATTATTGTTGCCAGTCGTTGTGGTGGCTTTATGGTGAATGTGGCTTGTTTTATTTCGCTGGTGTGATTGCGATGGGCTGGTGTGGTTATAATACGCGGTGTGGTTGGATCTGGGTATATGATATTTTGCGGTGTTTAATCGTATTCGTCTTTGGATGTTTGGTCAGGAGTGCTGGTGGATGATATTTAGTGCTGCTGTTGTGTCTTAGTGTTTAGGTGGCTAGTTGTGAATGCGGGTGAATGTTTTCTGGTGCTGGTGTGTATCTGGGTTTCTTTGCAGTTTCGGAGCGCGGTTGCGCTAATAAGTGTGGATACCTGTGTGGTGTTGGTGGATATGTTTGATAGCTGGCTGTGTCATCTTGTGACATTGTTTTCAGTTGCTTGTAATTAGGATAGCGTGCTGTGGTGTTGAGGTATGCGTATTTGTGGATTGGGGTAGCGACGGCTGGTGGTTTTGTGCCTCGCACCGATGATTAAAATGTTTCCGAATTTAAGTGGAATCAAGGTTCCTGAAAAGAAAACCAAATGATGAGCCGGGTGTACATAATGAGGTGGGAAGTAATTTAGCCCCGTTTTCTAAAGCGACTTTTCAAGGTTTATCTGACGAACGAAATTTGCATTTATAGGGCAGAAAACCTTTAAAATTCACATGAGAAAACGGCACTAAATTCGTTATCAGGTTTAGTCACTTTAGGGGTGGATGTGTTTCACTTACCGGAGAATTGGTGGTTGACTTGATGGTGGTTAGTGGTTGTGATATAACTGTCTGTAGCGGCAGGTCATGGGACAGGAGTTTCCTACTGCTTGAATCCCGTTCGGTTGCGGTACTTCACGGCACTGTAAAAAAACACACCTTTTTTATTTTCACTTTCACACGCGAATTTATGCGACCGTTCGACACTTTAACTTTGATTTTTCTTGAAGAAAAACATAATGGTGGCCCTTAAATTCCTTCGCAGCTCAGTTGGAACCCAGAGTTTCCAGGCATGGTCTTCCTTTAGTTCATCTCCCCTGTTAAATTGTGTTCGTCTGTACACGTAGCCCTCTGAAACGTGCCGGTAGTCTGTCTTTATTCTCCGTTATTGTCTTCTGAAGTTCGACGTATTCAGTCGACTTAAAGTTAATGTCATATCTAGTCTTCTGCCATTGACGTCGATTTCATCCATGTCCATTCGTGAAAGAGCATCAGGCACTACGTTTTGGGTCCCCTTACGGTGCTCTATCTTGAAATCATATGAATATAGTTTTAGGCTCCATCTAGCCAATCGACCTGAAATATCCTTTTGACCCATGAGCCACTTCAAGCTAGCGTGATCTGTTATCACTGTAAAAGGTAGACCCTCGACGTATGGCCTGAACGTCTTTATGCTGATTACAGCAGCGTAACATTCCAGTTCCGTAATACTGTAGTTGCGTTGCGCTATCATACGCTATCGGTCGTTCGTTGCTTTCGTCGTCCAGTTGGAGTAGTACTCCACCCACCCCGTCTGACTACGCGTCACACTGTATATAAAAATGTCTGTTGAAGTCCGGGTGAGTCAGTACTGGTGCCGATATCAGGCTCTGTTTTAGGCAGTTAAACGCCACCTTTGCATCCTCCGTCATTGTGAAGTGCTTGATATTTTCTTTCGTCAGTCTGTCGTGTAGAGGTGCATCAATGGTGGCGTAGTTTTGAATGAATCCTGTCATCCCTAGGAACCTCTTAAGCTTCTTCGGAGTTCGTGGTTCTGGGAAGTCGCGCATTGCAGCGACTTTACTATTATCTGTTCGGATGCATCCATCTCCGACCACGTATCCGAGATAGCGCACCTCCTTGAAGCAAAACTTGCTTTCCTCAACGTTGATCGTCAATTTCGCATCACGAAGACATTTAGCTACAACAGATAACAAATATAAATGGGACGAAAAATCTTCTGAACATACAAGGAAATCATCTAAATACACAAATACAGACACACGAAGGGAAGCAGGTATGTCCATTAAACGGCACATGCGCTGTGCCACGTTGCACAGTCCAAAAGGGATTACCGTGAAATAGTACAAAGGTCTACCACGCACTGTGAAAGCCGTCTTTTCTCTTGATTTCTTCTCTAATGGTATCTGCTAAAACGCGTCCTTTAAGTTGATGGCAAATATATAGCGGGTATTTTGTAATCGACTTAAAATACCATCTATGTGTGGGAGTGGGTAGGCGTCTTTAATGGTGCGTTCTTTAACTTTTCGCGCATCTAGGCACAGTCTGTTCTTTGTTCTCTTGATCACCAAGGACACTGGTGAGTTCCAGCAGCTGTTGCTCTCTTCTATGACACCCATCTCTAGCATGCGATCGAGTTCGTTGTATATCAATTTTTGTATTGCGGGCTAAATTAGATAAAATCTTTGCTTTACGGGTAGATGTTCGTCAGTTACTTCAATAATGTGTTCCTCCATGTCGGTTTTTCCTAGTCCCAGAACAGCAAACAACGGAAACTGTGCTTTGATACCCTCTAACACTTTGCTCTCCTCGGGGCTTAGTGTATGTTGCACCTTATCCAAACACAGGTCCCCGTCGGCGGGTGCGAGTTCTGATACCACAGCCTTGCTGGCCACAGCGCGCCGTCCCCTACTAATAGCACTCAGCACGAAAGCTTGCCAAAAATCAACCCCTAAGTAGACTTCCTGCTGTAGGCCAGGGACAATCAAGAACTCCAGATCCCGAGTCATACCATCCCACAAAACCGGCAATGTTATAACACCTTTGACTGGTATTTCGCCCCCATTTGCAGTTCTGATGCTCTGACCCCTAACTGGTAATATCAAATTCTCCTTACCCTTTAAAATTTTCTCGGAGTTTTTGCCTAAGCAACAAGCTTCCGCACCTGAGTCTAACAACGCTAATATTTCACAACCCCCTATCTCGGCTCTTGCAAAAGGTCTGTTATCTCCTTTTATCGTAACGATTGTTGCTATTATTTTGTCTTTTATCATCTTAAAATTCTTTTTCTTTTCCCTCATTTTTTGTATCTTATTGGTATTTCTATCACTAATTCTGTCTTTTCGTTTATTTATCTCTTCGCAAAGTATGCGTCTACGGGCTTCCTCTTACTTAATTTTCTTAATATGCAAACTATCTTTTTCAACTGTTGGTTTCTTCTCCTTTCCCTCTTTATCCTGCACTTCTACTATCTCCTCACGTTTCAAAATCTTAACAACTTATTGTTTACTTCCTAGTTTTCCGGGCGATTTTTCTTCTGGACAGAGTGCCCGGACATCTCCGCCAGACCCCGGTTTCCCGCCTCTGGTTTGAACACACAAAAGGACGAATCTTTACCACACGCAAAACACTTCATAAGGTGGAAAGATGACTTACATTTATTTACTCTTCTTCGCTGCTTCAGCCGGGTTTCTAATATAATAGTCCACCGGCATTCCACAAGCAAAGCACAACATAAGGTGAAATGGTGACGAACAAAACGTTTGATTTGGGACACTACTAACATGTTTACTATTATAAATAGACGACTCACACACATTTAGGTTAGAGTTGTAGGACGAGGGATTAAAGGAAAGGATTGGGTTTCGAAGTACCAGACGAAGAGGCGGGACCGGGCTTCATTTTGTTTAACCCTGTCATATTCCTAGTGTTCTTATCGAAAGCCTCGATCTCTACTTCATACTTTGATCCTTTAGGCCAAATCCTATCACTAACTTCTAGTTCATTAACTCCTTTAAATCGTGCCCCATTTTCGTTCATGAGCTTCTCTGTTCGCTTGCACTCATGCTTTAATTCAGCCAGGGTCGCCAATTTGGTGGCAAAAGTTAAATTGGCTAAGAACGGCTTAAGATTCGCTTTAACGATATTTACCAGTTCTGGCTCCGGAATCCTTGCTCTCAGGCGGAAAGTGAGATCATGGATGTCAGTGTAGAATTCGTGAAATTTATCATGTGGAAGTTGCTTCCTCTCCATGATCTCGCGGATCACCTCATAGTTCGAGTCCGCCGATTTCAACTGAGCCAAAAGTACCGCTTTCAGGCGAGAGTAGTCGAAGTTTGGGTCATCCGCATTATCTTCTAAGACCTGCCAGTATCATTTGAGTGCCGAGCCAGTGACTAAACAGTGAAAATCTGTAAGGATCTGCTCGTAACTAAACTGGTACTGCATTCTCATCTTCACTACCCTGAAAACAAAACTTTCGACCGGCATTCCCTTCGGCGACCCATCGAACTTAAGGTTCCACTTATGCAGATCGAACCGCTTTCTGCCGTAATTGTCCCCAAACCTATCTTCCCCTGCCGATTATTACTGCTGTTTTCCCTACGTGTCCTCTCGTTGTTGTATCCTGGAGTTGAGGTAGATGCTGGTGGATTTGGTGCTGCTACTGGTGCTTGCATCGATGTTTCTAATTCGGCTACCCGGTTACTTAAACGCGACACGTCGGCTCTCATTTTACGGAGCTCGTCCATTCCTCTAGTACGATTTGGTTCTGTTGGGATATCGTTTCCATGATTGCGTTCAAGTTATCCATTTGATCCGATGGCTGCGCTATGTTTTCTTGTCTTCTTTCCTGTCGGGTGTTGCTGGGTGACCTCCGTGGTATAGCCCCCCCGAAGGCTCCTCCTGTTCCCAGACTCTCCAATGGATCGGACATCTCTAGCATCGACAACTTCCGCGAAAAACTAAGGGACTTTTCGGCGTCCTCTACCACCAACGTGTTTGTAACAGCGAACTCTTTCCTCCCTTTATCAGGATGCTCAAAATTCCCAAAAACTCAGGCAGCACAACGATTCTGGAATTCGGTCGGCAGGAAGTCTACCGGAATCTCTATACCCGTGTCTATCTGTTAGAATACAGGCCCAACTACCAGGTTCTCGAATTCCCTAGTAATGCTTCGAGTGACTGGCCTTCGTCTGCTACAACTGAAAAGTCCTAACCCTGGTCTTGATGCTTCTTCTTCTTCTCGACGCCTATCCATGTACCACCGAAACGAGGTACAACAAGGAACCAACAGAAACAACAAAAATCCTCAAAATTGTCAAAAAAAAAAACTATAATTAAAACGAACGATGGTTTTCTTTAAACAAAAATTATAAAAATTGCTAAGAAAAAAAATACCGTAAATAACAGGTTGTAAATTCAATGAAAGGTATGTGTATTAAAAAAACGTATAAAATTTATAAAACTTAAAAAATTTTAAAATTCTAAAATAAAAAAAATATGAAATAATATGCATAAATGTGTATGGGTAAAATATATGGGTGTAATATGTTTGTAAACTTTCTTAATATAGAGAGGTTAAGAGATATTCAATATGAAGAACAACATTCACAATATGGCCGATTGAACTTCCTTGTAGTTATAAAAATTGAAAAAAAGAATGTATAAGAAAACAAATATTAAAGAAAGAAAAGGACTAACAATTCAGTATCCACTTTAAAATTCAGTTTGTGGTTAATTAACTATATTTGCTCTATAACGCTTAGAACGATGAAATTTGTGTAAAAAAAGTAAAAAGTAAAATAAATTAAAAAAGAAGAAAACAATAAAATAAACTAGAAACAATCCGAATCTAAATTTAAAAATTTGGTGGCTTATGTATCTCCTAGATACTTGCTTAAAAAAATTCAATAAAAATATATAAGACAATTTGAGAAACTAAAAGGAAAGCGGTAAAAATATTAAAAACTTAAACTCTATTTAAATTAAATTCAAATTTAGTTGGAAACTAAGTAAACGCTGATTTTATGGTCTTACAGTAATTTTAAATTGCAAAGGTAGAATATTCGTTAAGTGGTTAGTGTGTTTCGGTGTTGACCTCGCGAAGGAATTGAAACTTAGGTCGGTGCTGCTTACGTCCGTCAGTTCTCAGTCCGAAGTCACTTCAGCTAATCCCCAATTTAATTACCCTATTCGACACTTCAACGGTCAGAGCACTTGCTCCAGCCGTGGATGCCTAATATCTTTGAATAAAAACCCAAATCTACTCCCAGTGGACAAACGGTATAAACCTCACATGTGGGTGGTACTAGAACACCCACATGGCAGCTTAAGCTTTGCCACAGAAAACATCTTACTTTGTGCTAGTCTCGACTTCGAATACCACCTTACTCTGACGTTGCGATCGAAGAAAGGGCACTTCGAAGTCAGACTAACACTACCCCCCGTCTAACTTATTGTTACTTGTTACGCAGGCACAAATCAATTTCAGTCGTCTGAAAGTGATGCAACCCCCCGTAACCCTAACCTGTCCGAGAGAAGGAAAATAAATTAGTTAGGAAATTAAATTTGAGATTGTAAAAGTGAGAAATTAGAAAAAGTAAAAAAAAAAAAATAAAATAACAATAGTAAGATATGATGGGAAAAGGAAAAGTGTGGGCTACTCGTTGGAAATTTGAAGAAGAAAAAAACTGAAAAAAAAAATTTAGTAGAATGTAATGTGAGAAAAAATTTAAAAATAAAAAGATGATCGGGCTATTTCATTGGGCGCCATTGTAATGTAACTGCTTGGTCCGGGCGAGAAGGGTGGCGGGTTGGCATGCTGGTAGCGAATGGCGAAACTAAAACGCGCTTAACCTAAACTTATTTTAAGAACACTCTTTACCAAAACAAATAAGAAATCAAGTAAAAAAACAATTCAAATTGATAAAAACAATTAAAATTATAAAGAAATAGAAATATAATGAAACTTCCTAAGGGAACACCCTTTTTAGCTAAGGCTCCGTATCTCCTTACAGACACAGTAATTCATTAAGAGGTCTGAGCATGTGTAAGAAAAAAAAAAAGAAATATGTAAATGAAACGAGAGACCATAGAAAAATATTTTCTTTAACTCTCTACACTCATCTGCAGTCCAGGTACCAAGGCTGAGGTGATGCGAGCTGAAAAGAAAAGAAGAAAAGAGAAAAAGTCCTACCCGTTTTCCACTTAATTTAGTGTTCTCTTCGGTTGACCACATGGAACCTTCAGTTCCGGTTTACATGAATTAAAATGTGTACGCACATTTTATCGCGATCGCGTTAATTGATAAAAAAAATTGCATAAAAAATATGCGAACACGAAAATAAAATGAAATAAAATAAATGATGAGAAGTGAGTTGAATTTGTTATTTGTTAAAAACCAGGATAATTAATAATAATAAAAAAGAAATTTAAGAAAAGAAAACCAAATTGAAAGTAGCAAGAAAAATGTGAACAAAAGTGTGGAAAAAGAATATTGAGGCAAAGATATCTTGTGTGTGGGTTCATTTAAAAGGCAACAACAGCATGTTGCTATAAAAGAACAAAAAAATAAAGGATTATTCGAAAGGGAAGAAAAAATACAAAAAAAGCAATATAAGAAGTATAATGGAAGCATAAGATGTTTGCATAAAAAAGGAAATTCCGTAAAGGAAGCAAATAAAAGAAATGATAGAAAAAGGCTCTCCTTTGTAAAGCAACAAGTTTGCAAAAAAAAGGTTAATAGAAAATTACGAGTTTGCCAAAAGAAATTAGATAGAAAAAATGAAAACTGAGAAAATAAAAATGAAAAAAAATGCAACAATGAAAGCAAATGAAAACCAAATTGTGTAAACTTAAAATTTTGCAACAAAAAAATTATAGAAGCCTGTGTAACAATTATTGGGTAAGTGTTAAAAACAAAGATTTAAATATGTATTAAAAAAGAATCTAGGGAATTAGAAATAACAATTCCGATAAAAAATTTGTGCGTGGCGGGAATTACAAAAATAATGATATGGTGCGTAATCTAAAAAGAACGGTTATTGGAATTTAAAAATCATATGGGCGTTTCCGGTCTCTGTGGTGCTTGATTTCCTTTAAGTTATTGGTGTTGTTGCGGCGAATTCATGGTAGTGGGGAGCACGCTCTCTACATATCGATCTTCTCCCGACTTCGATCGCTCAGTCTTGCTGTCCTATGAACCAATCCACACCAGTGATCGGATAACAATTACTCACCGCGATGCCTTGTTTGAAGTGACGTGATGTGATATTAGATAAAATGATGTGATGTGCGGTATTGCGATGTATGATAGTATGATGTGATGGATGAGGATATGATGTGTTGGTTGTCCTGTCGAGCCTTCTTTTCACTGATTTACCTTCTTTTCAATGATTTACCTGTGTTTATGTTTTTAGATGTTGCGTCGTTATTGTTAGTATGATTGTTGGAAATCGTTGTGGTGGTTTATGGTGAATGTGGCTTGATGTATTTCGCTGATGTGATTGCGATGGGCTGGTGTGGTTATAATAAGCGGTTTGTTCTGGGAGTATGATATTTTGCGGTGTTGATGCGTATTTGTCTTTGTGTGTTTGGTCAGGAGTGCTGGTGGATGATATTGAGTGCTGCTGTTGTGTCTTAGTGTTTAGGTGGCTAGTTGTGAATGCGGGTGAATGTTTTCTGGTGCTGGTGTGTATCTGGGTTTCTTTGCATATTTTTTCAACCAAATTTAAATAGAAAATTATACTAATTTTAATTGAACTAAAAAATTTATTTTTCAGGTTGTAAGTGATTTTGAACCAATAGCATTGGAAAATATGCCTTGTATGATCAGTGATGGACAAGAACGCGAATTATCTACAGATGTTAAATATTTATATAATATGGCCAAAGTAATTTCAAATGGTGCTGTTTCAATTGATTCAGCTAACATAAAACCAGGACCAGTTGTACATTCTCGATGGCTAACCAAAGCAAGCAGGGTATTACGTCTATATACAACAACTAATACACCATAGGAAAATTTGAAAAGTCTAGCAGTTTATATTATTAGAATTTATGTGCCAATGTATTTCAAAGTAAAATACTATAACCCTGTTGTATACGGCAGTGTACTTTTATCAAAGTTTAGTCGTTGGACACGATACCTACCTCGTAATTCACTTAATATTGTAGATGGTGTAATCCAAAATAATTAATATTACGCTCATCCAGAAAACATTTTATTAACAATGTTATTTGATGATAGAAAAGCCATACGTGATAGAGCTATCAAAAAAAAGTTTATAATATCGAGAAAAAATAATTGATCCAAATAAACTCAGAGTTTACAAAAAATATAATATCAATTTTAATGCTTCAGATTATACTGATATGATTGATCTGAATGACGATATTTTACTATTTGAACCTGCATTTAAAAGAAATATTCCATACGATCATTTGGTAGATGATTCTAATATTCTAATGCATATACAAGGAACAGCAAGATATGTACAGTTGTTAACATCTGTTTCCAAACGTGTTATAGAAAAAAACGTGAAGGTGTTATGGCTGTTACAGCAGAAAGTCGTGAAAACCAGCCACGAATGGAGAGCAAAAAAGATTTTAAAAAATAGCACATTACTTATATTTTAAAAAATACGTTAAAATGTTCAATTCTAAGTAAAGAAATAATTTTTTAAATAAATTAAATTAAAATTATAAAAATTGTGTTTTTTTGCTTATTACTTGAAACTATACGTTTTTTTTTGAAATTTTGTTTCTACTAAAACGAATTTGAAAAAAGAAAAACTGTCTGAATGTAAGTTGTTTGAAATGTTCTGAACTTATTTGAGCTGTAAAGGATAAAAAAATTCCTTAAGAAATTTGTTAAAAATGATAATATAGTAGTTAAAAGTTCATTTTAGTCTAATTTTTCATAATTTAAGCCTGATATCTCTAAGTAAGCCCAATATGGTAATTTTCCTATAATTCTATCAGAAGCTATGAAGATTTTTTGCCAAACCCTACATTCATATGGCAAAATATATATTTTGCAAAAGTGGGGGACTCGAAATCACACTTAGAGCTATGGTGTCTTCAGCAATTTTTCATCGAATTATCCGTAGATCACAATTTTGCTGTACTCCTGATGAAAAAAAATTCATACAATTTGACCCGATCTAAATTATATATTTACAAACATTATTTTGGGAGATTAGAAAAATTGAGTTTATATCATTTAACACTTTATATTTGTAAATGTTTTAATTTATTTAGAATAATTTTTTATTTATTTTTTAATCTATATATGTAGGTTTAAGCTTAAACTTTATATGGACTGCTAAGCGTTAAACTTTATCTACTCTTCTGAAATTGCTGCGCAGAAAATTAGTACTCCTAAATTTCAATACGAATTATACTAAGATGCAGCTGAAATATGTGTATTACCTCAACAAGTGGTGTGTGTCTACTATTCACCGCAACCGATTCAGCTATAGGTAATACACAGGCATACAACAGAGGTTTGTGTATCCGCTTTTCGGTACAATATGTTCTGTAGCTAGTTGCTAGATGGGTTTTCTAAGCATTATCTAAGTAAGGGTAAGCTTTTTTTACGCGCAAACGTAGACGTATATACGGCTAATATAAATGTATGTACTTAGACGTACGTTAAACGATTTGGTTTAAAGGCGTTCATAGTTAGGCGGATAGCGAATAACGCACGTTGGACCGCTAACTTCTTAATTTAGAGAGCATAGAAATATGTATTTATCTTCTGGAATATGCAGAGTTAAGGAAGCGGTAAGTAACTTAGTTGTTACGGGGCGCATTAAGGGATTTTATACAATGCATAGATATTTAAGGAGTAAGTGTTTAAAGAATCAAAAGAATCGCTCTGGCCACTCCCAGGTGTATGGCGGTTAGAAGCTTTCCCCAGCTAACTAATGAGAAACGAGTAAGATACGATAAGGTCTGCTACAACGTGGATGACAATCGGGAATAGATTTAGTTTTTGCGGCGTAACGAAGTAAGCCGGGTATTTGCTGGTATATATATATATGTTGGGTCTGAGCTTCCGTCGACTTTATTGAAAAGTCTTCGATGATGTAGAGAATTTCTATGGCGGTAGTTCTTGCGATGGGAGGAGGCAGAGTTTAGTAATGTTTCGTGCGACTATACCTGCTTGGGTGCGGACATCCACCACATGCATCCGCCGATCGGTGCCCCCATGGGGTTTGATAACTCGACCCAAGCGCCATTCATTTGGGGTGTGTAAGTCGTCTTTGATAACGACCATATCTCCTTCGCGACCATTTTGTTGGGGACGTTTCCATTTATATATTTTGTCTAGTTCTTTGAGGCATTCGCTCTTCCAATTGATGATGCAGAACCCTCAACTTTTGCCAAACCGGAACTACGTGAGAATTACTCGGAAGTGTTGACCGAGTACCACTCCTACGGAAATAATCGAAAAGGGTAAATACTTTTCATTTTATCTTCCCCATCATGCTGTTCTCAAGCCCGACAACAAAACGACAAAAGTTCATGTCGTATTCAATGCATCTAAGCATCACATTCAGGAAACTCTCTGAATGATGTTCTATATACCGGCCCTATTCTACAAAACGACTTGACGTCTATAATTCTCAATTGGCGTCTCTAAAATGGCGACATCGACAAAATATATCGCCAAATTTAAGTAAAGCAAGAAGATCAAAACATCCGGAGAATCATTTTTATAAAAGCCCCTCAAAAGCCGATTGAAGATTTTAAATTAAAAACCATAACTATCGGTATTAACTGCGTTCCATACCTCGCAATCCGCACACTCCACAAACTCCCTCAGGATTGCAAAGGGAAATACCCACTCACCACAAATATTATACTACGGGAATCATATGTAGATGATGTCTTCTCTGGCGGGCATGATATACAGTCCACTCTCAGTTCTGTGACCTAAACTCTCGAAGCTCTAAAGTCGGCAGGCTTCCCTCAAAGGAAAATAACATCAAATCAGGAAAAACTACTCGAACCAATCCCAGTTTCTGATTTCTTAGATACAGAATTCCTCAAATTCCATGACACGGGTTCTATTAAAGCTCTAAGAATACGGTGGAACGCATTAACTGACTCGTCTCGTACTCATACGACCCAATTCCCGACTCTAAACCAAATACAGAACGGCAAATACTCTCAGCCATAGCCAAACTTTTGACCCCGCAGAAAAGCTATCGCCAATAATGATATTAGCCAAAACCCTCCTTCAACAGCCCTGATTAGAAGGGACAGATTGGGTCGAAGAAGTCAAACTGGAATCATTTTAAAAGTGGAACACCTTCCGTGAAAGTCTCCCAACCATAAGCAGTAGAAAACATCCCTCTATGGGTGCAATTCTCCCCTGATAAATGCATCCAAATCCACGGTTTCTCTGATACCTCCGGAAAAACATTGCCGCATATGTCTATATTACAGTGCAGCACGATGAAAAGTCTGTCACATCCCACCTATTTCTGGCAGAAACCAAAGTCGCACCCCTGCAAACAGTTAGCTTGCCACGACTAGTACCATGCAGAGCTGTGTTACTGTCGAAATTAATAACTCAAACTCAATCTCATTTGAAGTTGCCACCCCACGAACTGACACTCTATTTAGTTTAGTTGACTGCTCGTTATGGTGGAATGAACCCTAATTGCTATTTAAGCCGAATACATTCTGGAAAAATACACGCGTCCCAATCCAACACCTCCGCATATCAAGGCCTTTCATGCCATCAATCACGGCGAAATACTCTAACGGTTTTCATCACACCCGCGTGCCCTAACTATAGTAGCGTATATGTACCGTTTCATCTGTCACACTCAAAATCACCCGATTCCCGATTCGATTGTCCTCACTCACGGAGAATTGTACGACGCTAAAATGAAGCACATCATGTTAGCGTAACGCCGTCTTTTCCCAGCAGAAATGGCTTAACTAGAAGCATAAAACTCCATCAGCAAGAAAAGCTTCTTACTGACCCTAAATCCCATGCTAGAAGATGGCATCCTGCAAATTGACGGTCGTTTAGCTAATGCCGATATGAGCTGTAACTAATGCTACCTAATTATTATCCTAGATAACTCGAAATTCTGCTCCTAATTCTAGATTTTCTCCATGGCGAAATACAACTAATGATCTGCATGATACAGCAGAAATACTAAATCCCCAGACTAAAGGAGAAAGTAAACAAGTAAGGAAGGCTAAGTTCGGGTGTAACCGAACATTACATACTCAGCTGAGAGCTTTGGAGACAAAATAAGGGAAAATCAATATTTAGGAAAATGAACCTACGGCAACCCTGGAATGTGTTTGTATGACATGGGTATGAAATGGAAGGTATTAAAGAGCATTTTAATAGGTTAATAGGTTAAAGGTGGACCAGGGGTGACTAGAATGCGTATGTACGATATGGGTATCAAATGAAAGGTGTTAATGATTATTTAAAACGTAGTGGGCCCTAGTTCTATAGATGGACGCCTTTTCGAGATATCACCATAAAGGTGGACCAGGGGTGACTCTAGAACTTGTTTGTACGTTATGGGTATCAAATTAAAGGTATTAACGAGGGTTCTAAAAGGGAGTGGCTCTTAGTTGTATATGTGAAGCGTTTTCGAGATATCGACCAAAATGTGAACCAGGGTGACCTAGAACATCATCTGTTGGGTACCGCCAATTTATTTATATATGTAATATCACGAACGGTATTCCTTCCAAGATTCCAAGAGCTTTTGATTTCGCCCTGCATAACTTTTTCATTATCTTCTACTTAATATGGTAGGTGTCACACCTATTTTACAAAGTTTTTTCTTAAGTTATATTTTGCGTCAATAATCCAATCCAATTAACATGTTTCATCCCTTTTTTCATATTTGATATAGAATTATGGCATTTTTTTCATTATTCGTAATTT
Organism: Eurosta solidaginis; assembly: GCF_040869045.1. Classification (NCBI taxonomy): domain Eukaryota; kingdom Metazoa; phylum Arthropoda; class Insecta; order Diptera; family Tephritidae; genus Eurosta; species Eurosta solidaginis. The sequence continues at coordinate 25,639,548 of NC_090324.1, read as the reverse complement.
TCGATATCGAAAAAGTGGGCGTGGTTATAGTCCGATTTCGGCCTTTTTATATACCAAGATAAAGTGAGTTCCGATAAGCATGTGAACTAAGTTTAGTAAAGATATATCGATTTTTGCTCAAGTTATCATGTTAACGGCCAAGTGGAAGGACAGGCGGTCGGATGTGTATACAAACTGGGCGTAGCTTCAACCGATTTCGCCCATTTTCACATAAAACAGTTATCGTCATAGAATCTATGCCCCTACCAAATTTCACAAGGATCGGTAAATTTTTGTTCGAATTATGGCAATAAAAGTATTCTAGACGAATTAAATGAAAAAGGGCGCAGCCACGCCCATTTGAAAATTTCTTTTATTTTTGTATTTTGTTGCACAATATCATTACTGGAGTTGAATGTTGGCATAATTTACTTATATTCTGTAGAGATATACATTTTTTTGCTAAAATTTTATTTAAAAAAAAATTTTTTTTAAAGTGGGCGTGTTCGACATCTGATTTTGCTAATTTTTATTTAGCACACAAATAGTAATATGAGTACCGTTTCTGCCAAATTTCATCGTGATCTCTTCAACGACTGCCAAATTACAGCTTGCAAAACCTTTAAATTACCTTATTTTAAAAGTGGGCGGTGCCACGCCCATTGTCCAAAATTTTACTAATTTTCTATTCTGTGTCATAAGGTCAACCTACCTACCAAGTTTCATCGCTTTATCCGACTTTGGTAATGAATTATTGCACTTTTTCTGTTTTTCTAAATTTTCGATATCGAAAAAATGAGCGTGGTTGCAATCCGATTTCGTTCATTTTAAATAGCGATCTGAGATGAGCGCCCAGGAACCCACATACCAAATTTCATCAAGATACCTCAAAATTTACTTAAGTTATCGTGTTTACGGACGGACGGACGGACGGACATGGCTAAATTAATTTCTTTTTTCGCCCAGATCATTTTGATATATAGAAGTCTATATCTATCTCGATTAGTCCTCCTTTCGATTAGCTTTTTTACAAAAAAGCATACGTCCGCGTATTCGTATTCTCAGGGCTGACAACTGATGCCTTTAGAGCAGCCTTTTCTCGTGTCGTTGGACGACGCGGATTACACCACAAAGTAATGTCTGATAATGGAAAGACATTCGTTGGTGCTCAACGAGCACCGAGCACGAGATTCAAAGAGAGATCGCAATATTCATCAAAGAAGCAGCTGTGGATGTCCCTGAAAGATATGCGGTGAAAGGCTTCTCTTGGCAATTCATGCCCCTTATGGCCCACACACGAGCGGCCTATGGGAAGCCGCAGTAAAAAGCTTCAAAATACATTTAACCATGGTAGCAGGAAATCAGAAGTTTACGTTCCAAGAATTCACAACTCTCGTTTTTCGAAGAATTTTCGATTCTGTCTCCTATGTCGCAGGACCCAAGCGACTAATTAACCCTGACTCCTGGACACTACATTCGAGGAGCCCCCTTAAAATTATCTAATCTTTAAAATAAACAATGAAGAACGCCGAAGTGGAGCGTTAAAAAGTGATTGACTTTATTGTAGAAATGCCTTGCTATTTATACAGAATTTTTTATTTTGCACATACATAATTACATTAATACTTACAAGCTAAAGGTATCTACATTCTTGATACATACATTTTGTGTCAGCATATTATTTGACCTAATTTTAGAAGTTTGTTATTGTGCAGATATTTTGGCAGGCACATTGATAAACTGTCATTGGCGTTCAGTCACGCTATTAATAAATTGGTCAATTCGCCAGTTAAATGTAATCGGATATAGTTCTTGATTAAAAAAGGCATATATAATTGGAGACAATTGTATATGACGATTTGTGAGACTTAATGACCCACTTGAATTTTGCTTGAGTTAGAAAGAGATTTTAATTGCTTTTGTATTCTATTATAATTTATGGCATAGCGGTAATTTGATATTGACAGTGGTGAGTTTATTTATGCCGTTTTTGTTTGTTTACATTAGTTTCCGATTGTTTCTAATATGCTGACTTGTGTTATTTACATTGGTTTCATACTATTTTGTATGTTTTTTTTTGTATATTTGTATAATTATAATTTTGAGTAATGTTTCGCATCAAGGGTTACTTATTGAAATCCGTTTTACACAGCTGACTTTTAGGTGTGTCAACCCACTTAAAATCCGCTTGGGTTTAAAAATTATTCTTTAACATTTATGAATTAATGGTAACTTGATGCCAACATGAATTTTTATGTTTATGTGTTTTTTTTTTTTTGTTGTTTACATTTTCTTTGCTTATGTATCTATTGTAATGTGGAATGCTTTGGTTGAAATTGTTTTTTTTGTTTTTTTTTTTTTTTAATTATGTGAGTTACTTACAGATGTTTTATATTGGTTTAATCCTATTCTTATGGACTATTGTTTCCCTATCTTTATTGTTCCTATCACTATTTGCTACTCTATGTGGTATTAATGGGAAATTGTTATTTTGATCTTAGAGAACTTGGGTACAAATTTTTATTTTTTTCTATTTTGCCTACTGCAGTATATATTATTATTATTCACCAATTTTTCCCCTCAGGTCAACTGTGTTTTTTATTCTTTACAAGTCCTAGATTGCAGGCACAGCCTGATAAATAATCGTCCTAAGTCAATCTTATCATTAACAATCAGGTTGCTTGTTTTTCTTACGCTATCATTTTTATGAAAAGGAGCGCGACATGTTTTTTGCTGCAAATTTATGTAGCGCTTCACATATATATTAAGGTTCTCTTCGTGACTTTTCTTCATTTTTTTTTTTTTTCTTATTGGCTGGTTTTTTAGTATTTTAGTATTTTGCATACTTCCCTAGAAACTACTATTGTGCATTGTAAAATTATGCAAATTCCTGATTTGCCATTGAATTTAAGTGGGGCTAATGAAGCTGACTTTACAGTCAATTGAGACTTTTTGAAGGTTACTTTTTGGAGTTATTTTAATTATTCGTTGCTCTTCCTCCGTTTTGAGTTTGGGTTTGGGTAATGGGTTGCAAAAAATGGTGTTCCTAGATACGATCTGTAACGGGTTGTAACTGCCTATATTTGTGCTTCATATAGTTTTTTAGCATCATAGCTATTGTAAAAATCAATAGCAAAAATACGCAAATTATTACTGCTAACCAAACATCTGGAACGTTTGAAACGTTTTTGGTATCTGATTCTATTGGTGGTCCATACTTGCTTATCCTGTTCTCTGTTGTTTCAGAGCTTTCTTTCCCTAATTCATACCCTGCTATTGCTATCATGATGCCGTGCGCAATTTTTGTCCACCAAGACATTTTGAAATATAATTATATTCCTGTTTCAGTGAATAAGGGGTAAATTCCAATAAAATTTCTTTGATTTTTTTCCTTATGCTATATAATCCATTTTATTTATAACTGTTGTATTATAAAAATTGTTGTTCTAAAATTTTTAAATTTCTTAAAAATATTTTTATTTAGGTCACAATTTTTAACATTTCAAAAAATTTTATGATTTAATAGCTTAGTATAGTTTTTTTCTCTTTTAACTAATTTTACAAAAATATGTAAAACTTTATCCCTATGCGATATTATTTCATTTTTATTTATTCATAAATAAAATTTTCTCAGACCTATTATAATTTTATTATTGATCCCTATCAGGGAAAGCCATTCTGATCATCCTATTGATTGATAAAGAAATAGTTGTGACTTTCAGTAGTAAAAAATTTTTCAATAGTAAAAATTTAATTAAATCTTTTTTTTCAAAACATTCCCAAAATTTAAGAAGTTGAATGAGGTCTACCTAAGCATTCCAATTTACTGGTTTTTCGTAAAAACAATTCATCAGTAATAATTCCTCCGTTATAAAATTATGTAGGACTGCGCGCAGGCAGTCAGTAATTTTACAATAACAATTATAACAATTATAAAAGGTGGAAATGCAAAAATCGAATACTAGTTTAACGATACTTTCTCTGCATTCTTTTGGTACATACATACGCTTACATGCTAACATACGTTTTCCCTTCTTCCAATATCATGCCTATGGTTTGTACATATATATATATATATATATATATATATATATATACATATATAATATGTGTCGAAATCTTAGGAGTAATCAAACAATTGTATTCATCTAAAACAGAAGTTTTTATTAAAATTTACACAATTCACATGTGATCAACTAACCTAAAACAGAAGAATCAACAATTAAGGTTTTTTACTTCCAGTACTAAGTATTTTGATTGGCAAAGTATTCACAACTTCAATTGATTAATAAATTTTATTTAATAGTATAATAACTTCAATGTTAAATTAAAATAGAAGATTTTATTATAATTTACAAAATTCACATGTGCTCAGCTTTCTTTGATATACTCAGAAATTTTATTCTTCTCATTGTCTTCTTCTAGTATCTTTCTCTTCCCACTTCTTCGTATCGTCGTGTTGCTTTACATAAGGTGCGTTCGCATATACACAACTTAAATAAACAGAGTAATATACAAAGCTTACATCTCCCTTTGGGGTAAGCAAATTAATGGGGATTAATTTGCTTAGTTAAAAATCGGAATTAGCTTTGTTATGTGGTATAGGCCCAAAGATGCTTTTCCTCGTCCAGTATCTATTCTGCAGATGGAGTCTGAAATCATGTCTACTATTTTGAAAGGACCAATCCTAATTTCATCCATTTTCGATCTGTTTAGTTTATTACTGGCCATAACGTCAACCATATCACCTTTTTCAAGTTTGTAATTTATTCGATTTTTGTCAAAAATTGCTTTATTTAGATTGTGTGACTTTTTTGATCTAAGGAAAGCTATTTGTCGATCTTCTTCAAGCTTCGCAGGTTGAGCTCGCATTGTCAAACTCACTGGCAGCAAGTCGGTGGGCTCCCCACTTAGTAAATACATTGGTGAATATCCTGTTATTGTGTGATTAGTCATATTATATGCTTTTAAAAAAGTCTTTTGCTATTGTCGCCCAGGCAGTTTTCTTATCTGTACTGTTTATTGCACATCTGATTCTGTTGACCAGAGTTTGGTTCACCTTTCGTTTAAACCATTCGAAAAAGGTGCGTCCACTGCTGTGAAAATTACTTCAATTGAGTTTTCTTTTAAGTAATTTTTAAACTCTCTCGATTTTAGTGCCGGGTATTGATCTGAAAGTAATATTTCGATTTTGTTCTCTTTTATCACTTGGTCTATTAGCCTCATAAAGACCTTAGATAATTGGGTTTTTGAGCATAAAATATAAGCGAAACGAGTAAAGTGGTCCACTAATAGGTGTAGGTATTTCTTTGTAGATCTGTTGCCACCGAATACCCTATGGTGTCTATGGACATTATTTGAAATGGTTTTTGGGCTGGTCCTAATTGAGACATTAATCCGTACTTCTTATTCAACCTTGTTTTATTTTTAATACAGACTTCGCACTGAATATCCTGTTATTGATTACAGATTAGTTTTATGTTATCTGCAAGATTTGGTGCAGTATAAAACGGTCTTGTTTTTGATTCAATGTGGTTAATCCCAATGTGGCAAAATTGTTCATGTACCAATTTTATTAATTTTTTACTAAAGTTTTCCGAAAGGATAATTCTGTTTTTCTTTTCGTTCTTTTTATAACAAATGCCGTTTTCCATAATAGTATTTTTTCAGACTTTTTTGATTGAGAATTTTCTTTTGGATCACTCATTATATCTTCTATGGTGATAATATTCACTATTCTCAATTTATCCTCTTCATTTTCATTACTTTCATAAACGGGGCTTCTGCTTAAACAATCAGCTTCGGTATTATTCCTACCTGGATTGTATTTTATCTTAAAATTGTGATGTGATAAGTAATATGTCATGTCTCCTAGTTTATCTGTTTTATTTTTAATATTCAAAATTTCCAATGGCTTGTGATCTGTGTAGATGGTAAATGAAGTTCCTATTAACCAATGTTGCCAAAATTTCAAACTTTATTTTATGGCTAAACATTCTAAAAATATTGCCTTTTTCTTTTTTTGGGATTCATTCAGTTTTTTGGAAAAATATGCTACTGGTTTCATTTCGCCATCTTTTTGCGTTTGCTTCAGAATCGCACCTATTCCTTTGATGCTTGCATCCGTGTATATGAAAGTTGGAGCTTTATTATCAAAAATAGCCAGAATTTGTGATGAACATAAATGGGTTTTTATCGTTAGAAAGACATTTTCACAGTCAACTGACCAATAGTACTTAGCATTCTTTCTAAGTAAATTATGTAGGGGTTCCAAGATCATTGTTGCATTCGGAATATACTTAATATAAAAATTTACTTTACCTAGAAATTGTCTGATTTGCTTTTTTCATTTAGGTGCTGGAAAATCCGCTATACACTTAAGGTTGTCTTTCAGAGGTGTTTTTGTATTTTCCTTTATTAAATGTTCAAAGTATCGTACAGTTCGTGCCGCAAATTTACATTTTGTTAGTTTCAAACGAAATCCTTCTTCAACTATAGCATCTAATAGTCGGTATAAATGTACTATATGTTCATCGAAAGTTTTTGAAAAGATCATAATGTCATCGATGTAATTAATTACAAAATTTGATAGGTTATGTTTTCGTATTATGTTCGATAAGATCCTTTGGAAAATTGCTGGGGATGTCTTTAATCCGAAGGGCAGACATGTCCACTGGTAATGACCCTCCTGTGTAACAAAACCAGTCTTTCTCCTGTCACTAACTCTTAATGGTATAGACCAAAACGCCAAATTGATGTCAAGAGTTGTGAAATATTAACAATTTATTGTCTTTACCATTAGGTCTTCTATTAAAGGAAACGGCTGTGACTGTGGAATTATAATTTTGTTCAGGTCTCTGAAATCAATGCATAATCTTGTCTTTTTCCCTTCATCACGTTTATAATCCAACGTCACTGGCGCTGCGAATGGGCTGTAAGATTCTTCAATTAATTTATGATTTAGTAGCTGCCGAATTTGTTTTTCTATTTCCATTTTGTCATCTAATGAGCACCTGTATAGCCTTTTTGAGCAGTATTTTTCTATTTCAAGGACTATAAATGCTTCATAATTTTTTACTTGACCTACATCATATTTGTCTTTCGCAAAAATATTTTTATAAGTATTTAGTAAAGCATGAATTTTTTTTTCTTTGGTCATCTTTTAAATGCTCAATATCTATATCGAATTTATCTATATTTATTCCTTCATTGAAGTTTATTTCAAATTCATTGTTTGTTTCTATTGGAATTTTACTTTCAATTAAATTTGGGTTAGCACATTCTTGAAGTTGGATATTTAGATTCCTATCATGGGTCAACCCAAACTCCTTTATTGTGTCTAATCCCAAGAGTAGATCATAATTTATAGTTCCATCACTACATATAAAAACATGTATTTTTTTCTTTATATTTAATATTTCTCCATTTAGCTTTATTAGCCCTTTTGTTCTTCCACCACCTCCATTGGTCTTGAATTTACTTTCAATATTATTTTTATTTATATTATTTACATTTATTAGTTTAGAATTTATAAGGGTGATGTTTGAGCCTGGGTCATAAATGCCTGTGCACTCTAATTTATTATTTAACACAATCTTTACTTCAATGAGGGGGGGGGGGGGGGGGGGGGGGGGGGGGTGGTGGTGGAACTTCTAGTTTTTTGGGTTTTCCATCTCATCTATTTCCAAAACTAAGCTTGTAGAGTGTTTTGTACTAACGTTTTTGTCATCATCTTTGAACCAGCATGAATCTTCGGAGTGGAACCTGTTTTTCTTTAGTTTTTGGAGCAAGTTTGACACGGTTGTTTATTATTTACGTCTATGCCTGGTTTTATGTTTTTTTTTTTGGGAGTAATAGGTCCTTTTGAAACATTTTTAATCAGATTTTCATGCATTCTTAGTTCATTAAACAGAATTGTAGTATTTTCTAGCTCTTGTCTATCTAATTTGTTAATAATGAATATTGGTAATCCTGCAACGATCAAATCAGCCAATGTTCTGTTATCAATATTTTTATTATATTCTAGTAATAAACGTTCTTTTTTTAATGCAAAGTCGAGCAGAGAACCATTCAAATATTTGTAGGTTAATGCATAAATGGTTGAAGACCAATTTTTGCTAGCAAATGTTTTTATGAAATTGTCTTTCCAAATTTGCCATCCAGAGTCTAGGCCATGTTTTATTCGCATTGATTCATACCAATTTTTTTTCAGAGTCATTTAAAAGTAATCTTAGGATGCCAATTTTTTCTGCACCAAGTGTTAATTCTAATCTACCACATTCATTTTCAAAAGTCTGCAACCATTGATTTGCATTTGTTGTTTTACAATGACATTTTCTTAGAACCACTTTCTCAAACACCTTGTTTAAATTTCTATTCTTCTCTTTGTTGGGGTTGTTTATTGTAATTTTGCTGGACTTGGTGTACTTTGCGTAATTTCTTGTAGCAGACAGTCGTTAAACATCATATTCCCACTCTCATCGACATATAAAGCTAAAACTTCATGTGGCATAGACACCCAAACATTTCTAAACTGACCTCGTTTTTTAGAGTCTTCTTTACCTTTAGAAATTCTGGTATCTTTGTTAGTTGGAGGTGGTTTTTAGCTGTTTGATAATTTAGAGGTAACTTATATTTCTTTCCATCTTCAGTAGTAAGAGATTTAATGGCGATGGTGTTACTCTTTTGATGCTCATCTGCTACCAATTCAATTTCAAGCTGTAATCTTGCCATTACCTACTTATCCAAAACTCAGAAAATTGTTGATTTATAATATATGTCGAAATTTTAGGAGTAATCAAACATTTGTATTCATCTAAAACAGAAGTTTTTATTAAAATTTTCACAATTCACATGTGATCAACTAACCTAAAACAGAAGAATCAACAATTAAGGTTTTTTACTTCCAGTACTAAGTATTTTGATCGGCAAAGTATTCACAACTTCAATTGATTAATTAATTTTATTTAATAGTATAATAACTTCAATGTTAAATTAAAATAGAAGATTTTATTATAATTTACAAAATTCTCATGTGCTCAACTTTCTTTGATATGCTCAGAAATTGTATTCTTCTCATTGTCTTCTTCTAGTACCTTTCTCTTCCCACTTCTTCGTATCGTCGTGTTGCTTTACATTAGGTGCGTTCGCATATACACAATTTAATTAACAGAGTGATATACAAAGCTTACATATATATGCATACTTTCGATCATGTAGGATAATCCGCTATCCCGGCATTTAGTATCCCGATTTTTGGGAGCCCTAATATACATAGCGAACAGTGTACCTAATCTCGTACATACGTTTGTTGTTTGCCTGCCGTATTTTCCAATCTTCGCTTTACCTATTGAATTCAATCATTTGTGTAAATGTTAAATTCAGGGTTAAATTCAATTATTGTATAAAATGTATGTTGAAAAATGATAAAATAGGTATATGTTGTGAGGGTACAAAACCCTCGGTTTTTGGGTCCTCACACTCCCCCTTCACCTACCGCAGAGAAGCTTACGGTCACCATGCCGGTGCGCGGGATCCGTACGCGGAAGTAATGTTCGCCCACACTGCCTTCGTCGTCGCTGTCGTCATGGTTGTCGTTGCTGCTGTTGATGCTATTGTTGTCGCTGAGGCCGCCGTTCACCTCGCTGGTACGGTTTAATATTTCACTGTCGTCGTTGTGTTCGTTGCTGGCGTTTCGCTGCCCTTCCCGTCGGTGGTGTGTGTGATGCCAGTCTATATTGTAAATGAAAAACTGGTGGATTATCCTTAGGGTACTCTCACCGTATATGGTGGATTTAAAAAAAAATGAGGTATATCATGAGCCTAGTTACAGGGTATATTTATATGATTATGTAATTGTGGTTAGAGTTTACCGGGCTTCAGTGGTTGATCCGAAGTTCGGGTACTTCTTGAAATGAAATTTCTTCGTGTATGATTTGATACCGTTCCGGTTGGGCGTGTACGTTACTACCGATTTGATTCGAGTTGCAGCAGAATCTCACGTAATAGTCCGTTATTTCGGAGTTGTCTCGGGGTGTGTGTTCGTTTAGGGCTGCTATAGCAAACTGCGCAATATTAGAAAATACGTTACGTTTTGTAATATTCTTTAGAGGAATGAAGTTCTTATAAAAATGAAAGCTGTCAGACTAGGGATTCCAGCTTAAGCCGTGGGTTGGAATAATTTTTGTTGATGTTGGGTTTAGTAACCAAAAGGTTACCCTCAATTATTCTCTAGTGGCAGCTTGTTCGTTTCCTCCCTTCTGGGGGATGCTGAAGCAGATATAAGGATGACCTATCAAGGTATCGGTCCTCTGGCGATCTGTACTTGGGTTCCTCGAGCGACCTGTACCTGATTTTCTGGAAACGTTTGTACCTGATTCTCTGTATTGTTTTGCACTTGGGCGTCTCTGTATACTACCAGTTGTTGGCTTGTACTTTGGTTCTCTCCTTGTTGTTTCTCGGTCTCTTCGCTGACTCGTGTAAGCATACCGCAAAACGGGTCCGTACGCTGTTTTCTCTCTGTTCTTGTACCTCGGAAATATTGTTTGTTGTTCGATTGGACGATCTTGACGGGATTTGATCTTCACTAGCGTTATTCTTGTTACTCTGTTCATGCGTTTGCTTCCTTGGTTCATTGTTGTCGGCGGCGTCGGTTGCGTGGTATGCTTTCAGCTCACTTAAGTGGGCTGTCCTCCTCCTTCCTATGAAAACTTTATCTAGCTCTACGATCACTGGTAATAAAAAGTTCGTTACCCGATGGGGTCCACTGTACCTGGGCTCTAGTTTGGCTGCAAAGTTATCCACCGCTTTTGACAGCTGATGCTCCTTTACCAGCACTAGGCCGCCTATAGCCGGTCGCCATTGCCTTCTTCTTAAATTATAATGCCTTGTCTGCTCTGCTGATGCTCGCTCTTGCTTCCGTCGTACCATCTCGGATATCTCCTTCATCTTCATCGATTTCTCCGTTGGATTAGCTACTCTCTCACCTGTACCGAATGTATGCTCGTAATAAAGGCTATTGGGGATCCATAGTTCTCTGCCTTTTACTACATATGCTGGACTGTACCCGGTCGATTCGCATACGCTTGTGTTTAATGCGAGTGTTATCTCTGGTATCAGCTTGTCCCATGTTCTCTGCTCATTCCCTGAAAATTGTGCTATCATCCTTTTGATGTTTTGGTTCGCTCTTTCTGTCGGGTTCTCCTGCGTTGTGTATGGTGCTGTCAGCTGGTGTTTTACGCCAAGCTCTTCCAAATACTTCTTAAAACGTTTGCTCATGAACTGCGCTCCGTTGTCTGTGATTAATACCTTTGGAATGCCAAATCGTGCCAAAATTCTCTCTCTAAATCCTCGTATTACGCTCTTTGTTGTTTCTTTTCTAAATGTCATTATCTCCACCCATTTTGAAAATCGGTCAACGAAAACTAATGCCATTGTATTACCATGTTTTGAGCATGGCATTGGACCAACAAAGTCTGCACACACTGTTGCCCACGGTTCTCCTGGAATTTTAGTTAACATCTTACCCGCGGCCTGTTGTTGACTAGGTTTGTATACCTTACATCCATTACAATGCTGTACGTACTTCCTTACGTCTCTGAACATTCCGGGCCAGTAATATCGTGTCGTCGCTCGTGCAATAGATTTTCGAATGCCCATGTGTCCTGCGCTTGGAGTGTCATGAATTTCCGCCAGCATTCTGCATCTCTGTGGGGTCGGTACACATAGCTTCCACGGTACTGCATCTTCACCATCAACTTGACTCTCTATTCTCCTGTATAGATTTCCGTCCTCGATCACATAGTCTGGAAATTTCCCCGGAGCCTTTCTCACCTCTGCCATCTTCGCTTTCAGCTACTTGCACTCGTCTTTTCCTTGCTCCACCGTCAACGTGCTTAGTTGTCCGTCCGTCGGCTGCCTCGAAAGTGCATCTGCCACCACGTTCAACTTTCCTTTCCGGTACTGTACGTCGAACGAGTATTGTTGTAGTTCCAGTGCTCATCTAGCAATCCGTCCCGTCGGATTGTCTATTGCGTTCAACCATTTTAGGGCTAGGTGGTCCGTGATTACCGTGAACGTGTATTCCTCTAGGTAGGGTCTCATCTTCCTTATCGTCCAAACTATTGCTAAACGTTCCTTCTCTGTCAGGGAGTAATTTGTTTCTGCCTTGCTAAGTCGGCGACTCGCATAAGCAATCACTCGTTCTTCGCTGTCTGATCCTTGAGTGAGCACTGCTCCGAGGACAAAATCGCTTGCATCCGTCTGTAAACAAAACTTCTTCGAAAAGTCTCGGCAATCTAGTACAGGTGCTTGGGTGAGTGCGGCCTTTAGTGCTTCGAATGCCGACTGCTGCTCTTCCGACCACTTCCACTTCCTTCATTTCTTTAGCATTGACGTCAATGAGTGTGAAACTTGTGAAAAGTCTGAGACGAATCTCCTGTACCACGATACCACTCCTAGGAATCATCGTAGTTCGCGTAAATTGTTTGGCGGTGTCAACTCTTTGATGGCTGCTATCTTGTCGGGGTCTGTGTGAATGCCTTCCTCGCTAACGACATGAAATAGATACTTTAAACTTTTCTTAAAAAACTGAAATTTTTCCGGGTTTATCTTAAGGTTTGCTCTTCGTAGCCGTTGAAATACTTCCGTCAGGTGTCTTATGTGTTCTTCCAATGTTTTGCTCGTAATGATGACGTCATCTAGATATGCGAATGCTCGAGTGCTCTCTGGAAAGTTGCTGGGGCTCAGTGTAGACCGAAGGGAATTGCTTTCCATTGATATAGTCTACGTCCACGTACAGTGAATGCGGTGTATTCTTTGCTGTTTTCTTCCATGGGGATTTGCCAATATCCATTCTTTAAATCGAGGCTGCTGATAAACCGAGCACTTCTCAACCTGTCCAGGATGTGTTGGATACGGGGTAACGGGTATGCGTCTGGTACTGACTTTGCGTTTAGTTGGCGGTAATCCTCTAGTCTCTACTTACGATTTTTCATTCTTGCCAAAACTATTGGTGCGCTGTGCGGACTTCTAGAAGGTTCGATACAACCTTTCTCGATAAGCTCATCGATTTCCTTATTAATAATTTCTTGCATCTTGGGATTCTTCGGGTAATACCTTCGTTTTATGGGACGGTCGTCTCTCATCACTATCTTGTGCGTGGCCACGTTGGATACACCTGACATTTCCTCGAACACCTGTAATTCTTTGTTGAGAAATTTACTCACATACTCGTCTGTGTTTGCAACTTTTAGGCTGCTATCTGTTTGACTACTTCCATTTCTGCTTTCGACCATCGTTGTACAAGTAACCGCATCCTCCTCCTGATTGTCTGTGTTCAAGGTTAGCGTTTCCTTTCCGCATCTCATCTCCATGTTCACCTTCGCCAGGTAATCCGTTCCAAGCACCACTTCGCCGACTAGTCCTGGTAGGATTATCATTTCATTTCGCAGCACTTGGTTAGCCATTCTCACTTCTACATCTACCGCTTCTATGATCGTCTTAGGTTTGCCATCTCCCAGTATCACTCGCGTTTCTATCGTATGAATATACCTGTCTTCAGCCTTCTTGCCATTGTTCCACTCACAAAGCTTCGCGTCGCCCCTGTATCGATTGCGGCCACCACCTCCTCGCCATTCAATGTGATGTTTGGCAAGATCCGGCCCTTTTTCTGTCTCAACGTGTTTAGTTTTCCCGAGGTTGCGTTTGGGGAGACCCCACTCCTCGGTGCCAATGAGGTCTCTGGCCGTTTCCCTGCGTTCGTCTACAATATTTTCGTGTGAGTGTGCTACCTTTCCGCATGTCCAGCAGAATTCGATGCGAGCGCTACGGCAACCGTATGCGACATGGCCGCTTCCCCCGCATAGTCTGTCCGCCGTACTTGTATCGATGTATCTTGGTGCCGGGTCTGACTTCTGGGATGGTTTTTCCTCTGTGTGCTGTTCTCGCTCCTCCGCCTGTATATATTGGTAACGTTCTTCTGGGCGCCTTGGTACAAATGGTCTTGCCGTTGGTCGCATCGGATCTCTGTCAGGGGTAATATTTTCATAATCTTCTACCAAACTTACCAATTCTTCCAGGCTGCTGACCTCGCCTCTTTTAACATACAGCTGGATTTCTCTGCGGGAGTTCCTGTGCATGCGGTTTAGCTTTTGGTCTTCGGTGTAGGCGGCATGTCGCATCAGCCGTTGTAGTGCTAGCACATAATCCTTGAACTTCTCTCCTGGTCTTTGCATGCGTGCCCGTATCTCGTCGTCCAACTGTTCAAAATATCTGGAGCTGAGGAAAAATTTTAGGAAATCCTTCTTGAATGAGTCCCACTCTTTCCAGCTCCAGTTGTTATTTCGGTACCAAACCAACGCTTTGTCCTTGAGTAGCTCCAGCAATACTCTTGGTATAGAGTTGACGTTTATTTCGTATCCTTCTGCTAGTTCTTCAACGCGTTCTATGAACCCTAGAGGATCTTTGCCCCCGTCGTATTTTAAACCCCATTTTTTACCCGGTCCATAGTGGTTGCGTATTTGCCTGGTTGTTGCATCGCATATAGTGATGGTTGTGGGACCCCGTGTTGGTTGGGTGCGCCGGTTGTATTATCGTCATCCGTTTTCGTAGCACTAGGAGGTGTAGACCGACGACTTGCCTGTGGTATGTTTAGTGCAGATGTCGTCCTTGCATGTTGTAGAGCTAGGTCTGTGAGCCGATCCTGCCATATCTCGTTGTCCTTTTCTGCCTGTACGAACGCTGCCAGTCGCTTCCTTAGTTCGTCTACCGTTCCTGTATAATCCAGCCCGAACTCCGAGTGGTAACTTACCAGCTCCTCTCGGGTGAGATAATATACCCATGATACCTTTACCATTTTCTTATTTGTGTCTCTTTCCTTGTTAGTTTCTGTGCTTAGCCTTCGTTGTTTTGCTTTCCGTATATCCATTTTACCTTCCTTTGAATATCCTTTATGTAAAGCCTTGACAATTTCCTTGATGTTTCTTAAGCCTGCTCGGACGCCATATGTGTGTTTATTTATCGTCCCTGCTCGGGCGTCATATGTGACGGACTTATTTCTGCTGAGGTATGCCCAGTCCGTCCAGGGTTCCTGTAGTCGGTGGGAGAACCTATTCCGATTGAAATAAATAAACAAAGGAGCTCGGAAAACGTTATAAGGTTTTTTTAAAAATTCAATGTCCTTAAAAGCTACTCCTATTCTTTGTCCCTGTGTAGATAAGAGTAGCTGAGGTAGAACCCCTCTGCTAAGCTCTCCGTCAGTTGGAGTAGAAACCTCCTACTGGATGCAAAACTAGTCACGAAATGAAGTAGAAACCTTCAGGTCGTGTTTTGGTTAGTGGTAGAAGCCCACTAACTCATATGCCTATCTCCTAGCTTCTGATCTTACAAGCTAATTTGTCGCCCTTATATACGATTTCGTACGCCGGTGGACGGTTATTTCCTAAAAACAATTCATCAGTAATAATTCCTCCGCTATAAAATTATGTAGGACTGCGCGCAGGCAGTCAGTAATTTTACAATAACAATTATAACAATTTTAAATTGAATACTAGTTTAACGCTACTTTCGCTGCATTCTATAGTGCATACAAACGCTTACATGCTAACATACGTTTTCCTTTCTTCCATTATCATGCCTATGGTTTGTACATCTATATATATATATATATATGCGTACTTTCGATCATGTAGGATAATCCGCTATCCCGGCATTTAGTATCCCGATTTTCGGGAGCCCTAATATACATAGCGAACAGTGTACCTAATCTCGTACATACGTGTGTTGTTTGCCTGCCGTGTTTTCCAATCTTCGCTTTACCTACTGAATTCAATAATTTGTGTTTATGCGTATGTTCGCTGTCGCTTGGTTCTGATGGTGCGTTGGCCTCGCTTGATGCTTTCGACTTCTGCTTTGGCGTACGTTGGTGTGTCGTATGCTTGTGTGTAAGTATGTATAGAAAAGTTCCAATTAGTAGCGGCGCTTATTTTGGCGACTTGCTGCTGATCTCCGTTTATTCAAATTATTATGTATGTTGTATTTGTAGTTGAGTGCACTGGATGCGCAAGGGGTTGGTTTACCGGCGCAATTTTATGTTTTGTGCGTATCCACTTCCCTTACAAATATTTTAGTGTATGTTGGGGTGACCTATGTTTGAAATTTATGTGGGCGAAAAATGTAAATATTTTGCTTGCGTGCAAAAGTGCGAAAGTGTAGTTTGTCCTTCAATTTAGTAAATAATAATTCAATATACAACAGCATATATGTATTTTGGCGTGTAATAAAGATATAGTACATGTCGTTAAAATGTATAAATGTTAAATTCAGGGTTAAATTCAATTATTGTATAAAATGTATGTTGAAAAATGATAAAGTAAGTATATGTTGTGAGGGTACAAACCCTCGGTTTTGGGGTCCTCACAGTCTTTTCATTTTACTTAAATAATTTTTCTGAATTCACCTAGTCATAATTAAAAAAAAAAAATTCCTAAGCAAAAACAAAAGTTTTTGCTAATGGTTTAGCGTCCGTAAGGCCTCCTAATTTATTCTAAACTCTATAATTATCTTATTCTAAGTAATTTTTGATCCTCTTGCTACCAATCCTGTTTTGCTAACAGTCTTGGATTCTACTCCACTCTATTTATGCATTAGCCGTATTGTTCTTTCTCCATGAATATCTATTTTGTAATGTCCTTCGTCATTTTGTTGATAACATATTCCACTCTATTTATGCATTAGCCGTATTGTTTTTTCTCCATGAATATCTATTTGGTAATGTCCTTCGTCATTTTGTTGACAACATTGCCCCCATATGATATTTGATTTGATTCTATTGTATTCGTGCTGCAATAGCAGTTGTAATCCTTTGTATTTGCTTATTTTTTTATTTCAAGATCCTTCAGTGTATTTTAAAATTCAACTTTTGCCAGGATGGCAAGATTATTAATTGTTATAATTTTCGGAAAAAAAATTCCTTGGCAGATCCCTGAGCAGCTAAATCTTTTAAGCAATTTTTGCTTGGAGGATCGTCATGTAATTTTTAAAATAAATAATGAAAACGCCGAAGTGTAGCGTTAAAAAGTGATTGATTTTATTGTAGAAATGCCTTACTATTTATACAGAATTGTCTATTTTGCACATACATAATTATATTAATACTTACAAGCTAAAGGTATCTACATTCTTGTTACATATATTTTGTGTCAGCATATTATTTGACCTAATTTTAGAAGTTTGTTATTGTGTAGATATTTTGGCAGTCACATTGACAAACTGTCATTGGGGTTCGGTCACGCTATTATCAAATTGGTCAAAGCGCCAGTTAAATGTAATCGGATATAGTTCTTGCTGTCGGCAATTGTATGTGATGTTGAACTCCCGCTGTGTTGGGGTTAACATAACGTTTGTAGGTCGATATTGTAAGGTGACTGCAATATGACTGTGTGTGGCCTGCATGGCGTAGGAGAGCATGATACATAATGCTACAAACGTATTGACATAAGAGGGCACCATGCATAATGCTACAATCATTGCCAGAATCAAATACCGGAAAAGTATCTGCGACACAAAATTGCAAAGGTTGAGGGTTCTGCAGCATCAATTTAGCTCGCGATGGAAGAGCGAATGCCTCAAACAACTACACAAAATGTATAAATGGAAACGTCCACAACAAAATTTTCGCGAAGGAGATATGGTCGTTATCAAAGACAGCCTGCACCCCCCAAATGAATGGCGCTTGGGTCGAGTTATCAAACTCCATGAGGGCGCCGATCGACGGATGCGTGTGGTGGATGT
Source organism: Eurosta solidaginis (assembly GCF_040869045.1). Lineage (NCBI taxonomy): Eukaryota > Metazoa > Arthropoda > Insecta > Diptera > Tephritidae > Eurosta > Eurosta solidaginis. The sequence goes on along the minus strand of NC_090324.1, from coordinate 25,621,779 downwards.
CCGCACCCAAGAAGGTGTAGTCACACGAAACATTACTAAAATTGCCTCCCCCCATCGCAAGAACTGCCGCCATAGCAATTCTCTACATCATCGAAGAATCTTCAACAAAGTCGACGGAAGCTTAGATCTCGAAGAGCTCCTATATCCCTCAGCTCCGCAGCCGGCAGTTAAAGACTTAGCCAATTTCATCAAGTACCAGGACCAACATACATTATGCATATATACAAATATTAAAATATACGGTACATACATATTAATACTTACCTTCAATTTGTTATATACTTACCCTTTTTTAATGAAGTATATACATTTCATAAATTCCTGCCCTTATTTGAAAAATTATCCATTCTTTAAATACTTACTTCTTAAATTAGCAAATGGCAAGCGGATCTCTTAGCCCGCATCGGGATTCCGCTGGCCACCTGTGGTTTGCTTCTCCATAGCTGGGTCTCGAGGCAGGTTAGCGAACATAGGGCGGCCACAACCTCTTGCAGGGTAGCAAGACCTTTCTTGCCAGAAGTGGATGGCAGAAGGTCTGCCGAAATAATTGGGTTCTTTGAGGCTCACCTATCAATGATCATTGGGGTTTTGACAGGCCAATGCCCCATGGGTATCCATGCGGTACGTCTCAATATACTGGAAACTCCATCCTGCTGAAGCTGTATGGAGGATGATGAGGTGGAATCATCAAATCACTTTATGCTTGATTGCCCAGCTTTTTCCAGAACTGGGCGAAAGTACTTCGGTCGCGACTCACTTGGATCTCCCGAGTATTTATCCAAATTTGAGATCAGTATCATTCGGAACCTTATCATTGGTACCAAACGCTTCTCTAAGTAGCTATATCTACGTCACAGTTATTTTATTGTATGTGGTATAACAACGGACCTTCATGTTGTTGAAGTGAACTTCCCTCATCAGGGCAGCTACCGCCTAATTTATCCTACTCCTTAAATATCTTCTTGCATTGTATAAAATCCCTTCATGCACAACTAAATTAACTTACGGTTTCCTTAACTCTACATATTCCAGAAGATTAATATATATTTACATCTTCTCTCTTTAAGTTAAGAAGTTAGCTGTCCAACGGAGTGCATCGGACCGCTTTTAAGTTAGTTATTCGCTTTTCGCCTAACTATAAACGCCTCTAAGCCAAATCGTTTAACGTACTTCTAAGTACATACATACATTTATATTACAAAAATAAATAAATTAAAACGTTTACAAATATGAAGTGTTAAATGATATATATTTTCCTAAATTCTCAAAATAAAATTTGTACATATATACATACATTTAAAAGCGAAAGTTGCCTGTTTTATTTCCTTTGAAGTGAGGTTATTTCCCTTTAACTCCCTTGCGCACCCTCACTCATTAGTGCAAATTTATATAGCAACACTGGTGGTCTCCAAAATTGAAACTGTCGCTCTGTTAGTAAGATTAAAATCATCGTAGTGGTAGTGGTTTAGTTGTTGATAAAAAAGCATTGAGATGGGATGTATGCAAGTTAACGCCACCACTCACACAGAGCACTTAGGCATAATACCCGTATAAACAAAAACGATATCACTCATAATTACTATCTTCGTAGTAGAGTCGGTAGCAATGCTGAGCATCAGCCCCTGCCCCCGTCTTCCCCTCCCCCCCCCCTCTATTCCGGCAGCAATCGTGTAGGTCAGGGAAACAGACTCTTAGTCCCTAAACCCGTTTGCACCGTTTGCCAGCACAGAATATATATGTTTGCGACATCCGCCCAATGCAGCTCCTGCCTTGGGCGGTGCCACTTTCCTAGATGTTCTGGTCTCCGCGACGGCAACGCCCCGACGGGTTTCATTGCGTCATGTTGCCAGGTCGCAAACCCCAATCTACCGGCTACCCCAATGCTTGCCCAAGGACGCTAAGTCCCAGGGCCACAACAGCAGTTGCGTCCGGGCCTTCCTCAACCCAGGCGTAGTCACACGTCACTTACTCCCAGAGTGGCGACGTCTCACCCGTTGCACTTCAGAATTCTGCAGTTAAACTGTAATGGATTAACTGGAAAAATCACGGAGATAGTCGATTTCATGAAGCGGCACAACATTCGCATTGCTGCGATTCAAGAGACTAAACTCACAGCAAGGTCTGCACTGGAAGCCTGTTCTGGGTATAATATCCACAGAAAAGATCGCATGAGCGGAAATGGAGGCGGCCTCGCGTTTATCATACACCACTCAGTGCAATATGATATATTTGATCCTGGCATCGACCGCAGGGACAATGTCTTAGAACGTCAAGGCCTATCTGTCCGGTCAGGAGATGCAAGCCTAGAAATCATCAACATCTACATCCCTCCTGCCACCTGTTGCCCCAGTGGATACCGCCCTAATATTAGCGCCTTACTCACTGCAACAATAGCATTATCGTAGGCGACTTTAATGCCCATCACGATCTATGGCATTCAAACTTGCGGGCGGACAGTAGGGGATGTTGGCGGATCAAATAGAAGAAACGACGTTCTGCACAATAAACGGAGACGCCCCCACACGTATGGTAGGAAGCTGTCACAGTTCGCGGGATATCTCAATCGTGAGCGCAGAACTCGTAAACGGCGTCAACTGGCAGCCGATGGTAACATTGGCATCCGACCACCTGCCTATACTTATTTCTTTTGAGGGTACCGCCGACTTCATCGTTACAGAAAAACGAACTTTCATAAAATTTAAAAAAGGAAAGTGGGAGGAATACAAATCTTTTACAGACAACCTCTTTGCTGCCCTCCTTATGCCGACTGATGCCCTCCCGGCGGAGGCAGCAAATTTAGCGAGAGAACGTGACCTTATAAGAAAGCTCGACCCAGGCGACCCCCAAATAAGGGACATAAACCAACGCATCAGATTGCTTGTGGATGAACACAAGCGGTCGAAATGGGAGGTTGTAACCTCTCTGCCGGTGTGGGTAAACTTTGGTCCACCGTACAGTCCCTATCGCTTTTCGGCGATAAAGTGCTGTCGGATTCGAAAAAATGCGCGAGCGCTTTTTGCCGTCAATATGTAATGCATTCTTCGGTCGACAAAGATAGACGGAGGGCCAACAGGCACGCACATAAACATAAATTAGGTGCGTCACCAATTACCATCACCGCCAGAGAGGTTGAAGATGCCATCCATCACGCTAAACCATTCAAAGCAGTGGGCCCAGAGGGAATAGCCATGCCGATGCTTAAAAGCCTAGGGAAAGAGGGTTTCAAATACTTAGCACATATCTTCAACCTGTCTCTTTCCACCTTTGTCATACCCGAAAAATGGAAAATGGCCAAGGTGGTTCCGCTACTAAAGCCTGGGAGACCAGCTAACATAGGAGAGTCGTATCGTCCGATATCTCTCCTATCGCCAGTGGCAACGGCGCTTGAAGCCTGCTCCCCTACTTCCAAGCAAATTTGCAGCTAGCCTCCCATCAGCATGGCTTCAGAAAACTCCATAGCACCACCACCGCGCTAAATGCCATCAGCACCCAGAAAAATTGCGGTTTAAATCAAAAACACCACCATAGAACAGTACTCGTAGCGCTAGACCTATCAAAAACTTTTGATACGGTCAACCATGGCACGTTACTGCAAGACCTGGAAGGGTCTATCCTTCCCGCTTAAAAGGTGGACCGCAAATTATCTGGGTGGTCGGCAGGCATCGGTGCAATTTAGAAACGAAACATCAAAACCAAGAAAAATTAAATAAGGGGTGCCACAGGGTGGTGACTCTCCCCACTTTTGTTTAATTTCTACATATCTAAGCTACCTTCACCACTAGAAGGAGTCACTATCGTTTCATACGCCGATGACTGCAAAATAATGGCCACAGGCCCAAGCCCACAGATCGATGAGCTCTGAAACAGAATAAACGGCTACCTCCCTGATCTCTCCAGTTTTTTCGCCTCGCGAAACCTGGCATTATCACCGACTAAATCTTCCGCGACCTTATTTACAACATGGACGTCCCAAATGTCGACAATTTTGAACATCCACGTCGATGGCACTACGCTACGGACTGTCCTACATCCCAAAATCTTGGGTGTGACGTTTGATCAGGATCTACATTTTGGTGAGCACGCAGCCGCCATTGTTCCGAAAATCCAGAGCCGTAATAAAATCCTCAAATCCCTTGCTGGCAGTACCTGGGGAAAAGATAAAGAAACGCTCATTACTACATACAAGGCAATTGGCCAGCCGTTTACGTGCTACGCGTCACCAATATGGTCGCCAAACCTAAAAACTACCCACTTGATCTGGCAACTCTGTTCGTGTGAAGTATTGTTTTAAAGTGAGCGCGCAAATAATTCAAAAATTTTATCATTTCTGTCGAGAATTTAAGATAAACTTTCAAAATCCCTAGCAACTCCCAAAGTGTGGAGCACGGAGTGCAGCTGAAACTAATCATTTGTAGTGAATTTAATGAGAATCACAATTGTCATTATACAATAACAACAGTGGTACAACAAAGAAAGTTTGATAATATACATAGCTACCAACAACTGAAAATCTCCCGCCAATTCCTGTGCTGAAAGCTTTCAGTAATTCAACAATCGCATTCGCGCCATCTATCGGTTGATAGCCTAAAATAAATTATACCACCTACGCCTGTGCTGCCACCTGGTTCCAACTCATCTATTTTTTGGAGTATTTTTTTGGAACACCATGTCTCAAAATTCTGGAAAGCGTCGTGGCGAGACCTTGGGCAATGAAGCTGAAATAATTAAAAAGGCTCCTCGTCTAAGCGATTCATCTCCTAACCTCATCCGTACAATCGACCAACGACTCATAAAGTACAATGACTCGTTGTCCAATAAAATAATGGAAGCAGAAAAGCGTATGATGGAGTTTACATGCAGAAAACTGGAAGATAAATTTGGCCTGAAGAAGGAGTTAAACGAGTTAAGTGGTAGAATTAATCGCATGGAGGGTATGTTTGAGAGGATTGGGCACCTCGAAAATGAAATAGCCACACTAAAACAGAGAGTATGTAAGCAGGATAACTTTATATCTCAGCAAGAACTTCAAATTGCTGCATGCGACGTCCGAGTTCATGGGATTCCCTTCGAGGAAGGGGAAAACTTACAAAAGATTTTCCACCACCTCTGCTTCACGCTAAACTTACAGCCACCCCCCCCCCCCCCCCCTAAAAAGTGTTTTTCGGCCGAAACACAAACTACCCCACGGTACGGTTGATCCGGCCGTTATCATTAAATTTTACACACCCGCGGACCGAAATACGCTGTTGAAAACGATTGCGAGCTTCAGGCGCCACAACAACACCAAAGGGCTGCGACTCGTGCATGTGGGAATAAATTCCAATGAGCCTATCTTTGTTAATGCATCGCTGACCAAAAACAACTATGAGATCTTCAAGGCTGCGACCCTTATAAAGAAGAGGAAAAAGGTTTCATCGGTGTTCACAATGCGGGGTATGGTGCATATAAAACGAAAATTCGGCGACCGACCCGAAGCAGTCCCCAGCCTGAGTTTTCTCGAAAGTCTCGACCCGGAAAACAATACTTCCTTTCGTGAAGACGACACGCCGATTGCGAACAACGCCCTGGAGGGCCACCAAAGGCTTAACTAACAGCCCCCTGCTAATAAATATTTCTCTTTGCTCTCTTCTAATCTATTCCTTCTCTGTAGTTTTCTCCACCTACAACATCACAAAATCATTAATTATGTTGTTAGCCAAATTCAGTGTAAATCATTCACTTAATTATTTTTATAATGTTGGTCTCCGATAATGAGTCCCCGAGTTCCAAAGACTGTCTATCTACTTTGTTGCGCATAGTCAGCAATAAAGCCAACGGGCTGAAGGTTATTCATATCAATGCGCAAAGCCTTTATAAAAAGCTTGACGAGTTGAGGTTTCTGTCAGAAGGCTCCAATATTGTTGTCATATGTGTTTCAGAAACATGGTTTTCTTCGTTTCATAGAAATGATATGGTGAAGATAAATGGATACCAACTTTTCAGAGTTGATAGAGGTGGTCATGGTGGTGGTGTTGCGATATATGTAAAAAGTAGTATGTCCTGTAAATTGTGTTGTTGTTCTAGTCCAGGTGATCCTGTGGAATATGTGTTTGTTCATATGTTTTCTGATAATAATAGTAGGCTTCTTATAGGCTGTGCATATAGACCGAATCGACTAGTAGATTTTTCCGCGTTTATTGAATTTCTTCAATCGTTACTATTAGACTATGACAATATTATCATCGCTGGAGATTTTAATAGTAACCTACTGATGGATACCACTTTAAAACAAAGCATGGAATCTCTGGGACTTTTTCCCACAAACTGTGCTATACCAACGCATTTCACAAATACTAACTCTTCTTTATTAGATTTATTTTTTGTCAATGATCTTCATAAAATGATTCACTACACGCAACTATCCGCCTCCTGCTTCTCAAAACACGACCTGATATTCCTAAACTACAACTTCCAAACATCATGCAGGCCAAGTTCGTTCGCGTATCGCGATTACAGAAGTATAGATTATTATTCTCTTGCTGAGTCCGTTGAGTCGGTTGAATGGAGCTTGATTCGTACGTTAACATCGGTTGATGACCAGACAAAGTTTCTGCAGGATAATATAAATAAGTTATTCGATGATCACGTTCCACTAAAAATAATAACACCTAAATACAAGAATAGCCCTTGGTTCAATGCTACATTAAAACACCTTATCCACCTTCGTAACCAAGCCTACTCACGGTGGAAAAGGTACAAAACAGTCGAAGCGCATAGCTGCTTGAAAACAGCTCGGCTTACTGCAAACAAAGCCATAAGGCTGGCCAAGGCAAATTATTTTAAGTATAAGTTTAGTTCTGCTTTGAATACAAAAGAAAAGTGGAACGAAATCAAACAAATAGGAATTGGTAAGCCCAAAAGTGACCTGTCTCATCCCCCTGATGTCGATATCAACGAAATAAATAATACTTTTGTAAGACTACCAAACTCAGCCGACAATGTGTGTATTGATAACTACTCCGTGCGTGTTAATGTTGACACTAGCCCTTTCGAGTTTGTTTGTGTCGATAATTGTGATGTTGTCCAAGCCATACTTTCTGTGAAGTCTAACGCAATGGGGCTTGATGGTATATGTTCAAAGTTTTTAAAAGTCATTCTTCCCAAAATCCTTCCCCACATTACTTACTTGGTCAACTCAATTTTGACGACCGGTGTCTTCCCAATATACTGGAAAGCTGCAAAAGTTATTCCAATCCGTAAACAAAATAATGAGTATCGACCAATAGCCATACTCCCTTTCCTCTCTAATGTCGTTGAACGTATTCTACATGGGCAAATCGTATCATATGTACATGAATACAAGCTCCTGTCAGACAGTCAGTCCAATTTCAGGCCAAAGCGGAGCTGTACAACGGCACTATTATCTGTGACAGAAGAAATTCGTGAGCGAGTGGATGAAAGTTACATTGCCTTCTTAACACTTCTTGACCACTCCAAAGCTTTCGATTCTGTAGACCACACTCTGCTCTGTAGGAAGCTGGAAAACCTATTTAACTTCTCTGGTCATGCAGTTGCCCTTATAAGATCATATCTTGGCGATAGGACTCAAGCAGTATGTATAGATGGTGAAAAGTCTGACTTCCTTCATGTCTTAAGAGGCGTCCCCCAAGGCTCTATCCTGGGTCCTCTGTTATTTGTTCTGTACATCAATGACTTACCAGATGTCCTTAAGTATTGTAATGTTCATATCTACGCTGATGATGTGCAGTTGTTTACGTGTTGTCCCCGTGATCAAACTAGCTTGTGCATAAGTAACTTAAACCACGATTTGAATCAAATATTTTCATGGGCTGCTATGGATGGCTTATGTATAAACCCGAATAAGTCAAAATGTATTGTTATTCATAGAAGGTCTTTTCCCACTAATGATTTAGAGAATGTAGTGTTCGACAATTCCGTTATAGAATACGTAGATACGGCGAAAAACTTAGGTGTAATTTTTAACAAAACATTGACATGGAAAGACCATATTTTTAGAACGGTTGGGAAAGTGTATGGAATGCTTCGTACACTATGGTTAACACAGTATTTCACGCCTTTGCACATAAGACTACTTCTGGCTAAAGCGTACTTAATACCTACGCTACTCCATGGTTGTGTGATTTACTCAAACTGTGACTATCTGTGCAAGAACAAACTAAATGTTGTTTACAACAACATTGCTAGATATGTTTATGGGTTGAAAAGATTTGACCACGTATCTCAACATGCTGAAAGGTTGCTAAACATTTCTTTCGAAAATATTTTAAAAGTCAAAACACTGTCCTTCCTCCATAAATTGATACACATGAAGGAACCTGACTATCTATATCGTAAGCTTATTTTTCTGCAATCATCAAGATCGGTGCTTATTCTTAAGCACATCAGATACCGCTCGCTAACCTCTGAGCGCCAATTCTTTGTTACTGCAATACGTCTTTGGAACTCGCTACCTACAACTCTTCGACTCTTAAGTAATGCTCTGCACTTCAGTAAAGAGCTAACATCATTTTTTAACGACTCTTAAACTGGATCTCAAATTGTTGTTGTTAAAATGTTCATTTCTAAGTCCTTTTCCTTTCTCTGTGTCTTCTTTCTTTATTTGTTAAATACTATTCAATCTATAACCAGCCAAAGGTTATCACCACTACTGCTGTCTTTTAATATTTATTAACTACTTTTCTTTAGTTTTAAGATTTACATTTACATACATAAATATTTCACTACTGTCCGTTATATTTAATTTAATTTGATTAATCTAATTTATTATTATTATAAATGTTCAATTTTTATAGCTCATGCTATTCATGACTAGCACTGTTAAATAATTTGTCAAAATTGTTGTGCTAGGAACAAATTTTCAAATAAATACATACATACATACATACATACATACTAGAAGAAGCTACAGGCCTGCCAAAATACTGCTCTCAGAATCGCCAAGGACTGCCTTCTTATGTCCCCAGAACACCATCTACATAATGAGGCGAGAATACTCCCCATCAGGGAGAGAAATGAGATGCTAACCAAAAATTTCCTGTTGAATACCCAGAAACTTGGGCATCCAAACAGACATGTGATTGATGAGCCAACACCGCCTAGGGGCTTAAGGAGTCATCTCCGTAAGCATTTTGAGGAAATACGGCACCTGAGAACCTAGCCGTATGAAGCAAAAAAACACAAGCAGGTCCTTGGTGAACTCCACAAACAGGCGTCGGACCTTTATGTCAGGAATTGCCCGGTGAATCCAGTACTCAAAAAAAGTACCCAAAACTTTTGAAGAGGAACGCGTACTCCCCAGGGAAACGCGTGTCACTCTTGCTCAACTTCGTTCTGGATACTGTAACAGGTTAAACTCTTACCTATCCAGAAACAACCCCGACACACAAAATGTATGCCCCTCTTGCAATGTGTCCCCACATGACACCAACCATCTATTTAATTGTAATGTGGAACCAACGCCTCTAACAACCCTTTCATTATGGTCCACCCCTGTTGCAACAGCAAGTTTTCTTGGCCTCCCGTTAGAGGATATTGATGACAATTTTTGATCGGTCGCGTCTGTTAGGTGGGGCGAAGCACTGCTACAACAACAACAACATATCAAGCAAATGTGCCAACGCCACCAAGCCATAATATAAACAGCAAGTAAAGGTGTCTAAGTTCGGTTGTAACCGAACATTATATACTCAGCGTGAGCTTCAATTGTACATTCCATATCAGATAAATTACTTTTCTACATAAAGAGCGGTACGCAAAGCACAGGAAAGTAAAAATTTCATATAAAGAACGCTCAAGAAATGCTCATGAAAATTCCTTGTGGTAAATTTTCTTGAGGTAGTACGCAGTTTACGAGAAATTTTGTACGCTACTTTACTACTATTTTTCCATCAAATTTGCATACGGCAACACCGGTTTCCGCAAGAAATATGTATATCGGATGTATAAGACAAGAAATATATAGTGAACAGATCTACATACCTAAACGATTTTTAAGATAAATATAAAATAAACAAGTAAGGAGGGCTAAGTTCGGGTGTAACCGAACATTACATACTCAGTTGAGAGCGGTGGAGACAAAGTAAGGGAAAATCACCATGTAGTAAAAAGAACCTAGGGTAAACCTGGAATGTGTTTGTATGACATGTGTATCAAATGGAATGTATTAAAGAGTATTTTAAGAGGGAGTGGGCCATAGTTCTATAGATGGACGCCATTTAGGGATATCGCCATAAAGGTGGACCAGGGCTGACTCTAAAATTAATCTGTACGATATGGGTATCAAATGAAAGGTGTTAATGAGTATTTTAAAAGGGAGTGGCCTAAGTTCTATAGGCGGACGCCTTTTCGATATATAGCCATAAAGGTGGATCAGGGGTGACTCTAGAATTTATTTGTACGATATGGGTATCAAATGAAAGGTGTTAATGAGTATTTGAAAAGGGCTTGGGCCTAAGTTCTATAGGTGGACGCCTTTTCGAGATATCGCCATAAAGATGGACCAGGGGTGACTCTAGAATTTGTTTGTACGATATGGGTATCAAATGAAAGGTGTTAATGAGCATTTTAAAAGGGCGTGGGTCTTAGTTCCATAGGTGCACGCCTTTTCGAGATATCGCCATAAAGGTGGACCAGGGGTGAATCTAGAATTTGTTTGTACTATATGGGTATCAAATGAAAGGTGTTAATGAGCGTTTTAAAAGGGAGTGGGCCTTAGCTCTATAGGTGGACGCCTTTTCGGAATATCGTTATAAGGGTGGACCAGGGTTGAATCTAGAATGCGTTTGTACAATATGGGTATCAAACGAAAGGTGTTAATAAGTATTTTAAGAGGGAGTGGGCCATAGTTCTATGAGTGGACGCCTTTTCGTGATATCGCCATAAGCGTGGACCAGGGGTGACTCTAGAATGCGTTTGTACAATATGGGTATCAAATAAAAGGTGTTAATGAGTACTTTAAAAGGGCGTGGGCCTTAGTTCTATAGGTGGATGCCTTTTCGAGATATCGCCATAAAGGTGGACCAGGGGTGACTCTAGAATTTGTTTGTACGATATGGGTATCAAATGAAAGGTGTTAATGAGTATTTTAAAAGGGTGTGGGCCTTTGTTCTATAGGTGAACACCTTTTCGAGATATCGCCATAAAGGTGGACCAGGGGTGACTCTAGAATTTGTTGGTATGATATGAGTATCAAATTAAAGGTGTGAATGAGTATTTTAAAAGGGAGTGGGCCTTAGTTCTATAGGTGGACGCCTTTACGAGATATCGCCATAAAGGTGGGCCAGGGGCGACTCTAGAATTTTTTTGTACGATATGGGTATCAAATGAAAGGTGTTAATGAGTATTTTAAAAGGGAGTGGGCCTTAGTTCTATAGGTGGACGCCTTTTCGGAATATCGTTATAAGGGTGAACCAGGGTTGACTCTAGAATGCGTTTGTACAATATGGGTATCAAACGAAAGGTGTTAATAAGTATTTTAAAAGGGAGTGGGCCATAGTTCTATATGTGAAGGCGTTTTCAAGATATCGACCAAAATGTGGACCAGGGTGATCCAGAACATCATCTGTCGGGTACCGCTAATTTATTTATATATGTAATACCACGAATGGTATTCCTTCCAAGATCGCCCTTTAGAACTTTTTTATTTTATTTTACTTAATATGGAAGGTGCCACACCAATTTTACAAATTTTTTTTCTAAAGTTATATTTTGCGTCAATAATCTAATCCAATTAACTTGTTTCATCCCTTTTTTCGTATTTGGTATATAATTATGGCATTTTTTAAATTTTTCGTAATTTTCGATATCGAAAAAGTGGGCGTGGTCATAGTCGGATTTCGGCCATTTTTAACACCAATACAAAGTGAGTTCAGATAAGTACGTGAACTGAGTTTAGTAAAGATATATCGATTTTTGCTCAAGTTATCGTGTTAACGGCCGAGCGGAAGGATAGACGGTCGACTGTGTATAAAAACTGGGCGTGGTTTCAACCGATTTCGATCTTTTTCACAGAAAACAGTTATCGTCCTAGAATCTAAGCCTCTACAAAATTTCACAAGGATTGGTAAATTTTTGTTCGACTTATGGCATTAAAAGTATGCTTGACAAATTAAATGAAAAAGGGCGGAGCCACGCCCATTTTGAAATTTTCTTTTATTTTTGTATTTTGTTGCACTATATCATTACTGGAGTTAAATGTTGACATAATTTACTTATATACTGTAAAGATATTAACTTTTATTTTAAAATTTGACTTAAAAATTTTTTTTTTAAAAGTGGGCGTGGTCGTTCTCCGATTTTGCTAATTTTTATTAGGCATACATACAGTAATAAGGGTAACGTTCCTGCCAGATTTCATCATGATATCTTCAACGACTGCCAAATTACAGCTTGCAAAACTTCTAAATTACCTTCTTTTAAAAGTGGGCGGCGCCACGCCCATTGTCCAAAATTTTACTATTTTTCTATTCTGCGTCATAAGTTCAACTCACCTACCAAGTTTCATCGCTTAATCCGTTTTTGGTAATTAATTATCGCACTTTTTCGAAATTTTCGATATCGAAAAAGTGGGCGTGGTTATAGTCCGATATCGTTCATTTTAAATAGCGATCTGAGATGAGTGCCCAGGAACCTGGATACCAAATTTCATCAAGATACCTCAAAATTTACTCAAGTTATCGTGTTAACGGACAGACGGACGGACGGACGGACGGACATGGCTCAATCGAATTTTTTTTGATACTGATGATTTTGATATATAGAAGTGTATATATATCTCGATTCCTTTATACCTGTACAACCAACCGTTATCCAATCAAAGTTAATATACTCTGTGAGCTCTGCTCAACTGCAAAAACATATATATGTATACTATATATATATATACTATATATACCATCATATATATATTATATATATCACCGATCTCTAGGATTTTTTGACACAACAATATATACTATATACGTAAGCAATCGGTGAAATTTGAAGCTTATAGCTTTTAGAATGGGGTAGAAATTGCGAAAAGTTTCTTATCTGAACAACCGGTTGTATTAGATATATACTATATATACAACCGATCGCTATGATTTTTTCAGACAACAATATATGCTATATACGTAAGCATTCGGTGAAATTTGAAGCTTCTAGCTGTTAAAATGGGGCTAAAATTGCGAAAATATATATATATATGCTATATATATATACTATATATACCACCGATCTTTATGATTTTTTCAGACAACAATATATGCTATACGCGTAAGCATTCGTTGAAAGTTGAAGCCTCTAGCTCTTAAAATAGGGCAGTAATTACGAAAAGTTTCTTATCTGAACAATCGGTTGTGGGGGATATATACTATATATATGACCGATCTCTTCAATTTTTTCAGGCAACAATATGTACAATATACGAAATTATATGGTGAGGTTTGAAGATTCAATTTGTTAAATTGAGTAAGATATGACAAAAATCCTCTTTTTCTGAAAAATCGGTTGTATGGAGGATATATGCTATAGTGGTCCGATCCGGTCGGTTCCGACAAATGTCTAATCAGACACCCAAATACATCCGCTCACCAAATTTTATCAAGATATCTCAAAAATTGAGGGACTAGTTTGCATACAAACAGGCAGACGGACAGACGGTCATGGCTAAATCAACTCAGCTCTTCATCCTGATTATTTCGGTATACTTAATGGTGGGTCTATCTATTTTCCTTTAAGGACTTACAATTTTGGATTTCGTGACGAAATTAATATACCATTTCATTTTCATCAAAGGTATAAAAATAGGTAGGTACTTTGTGTGAGGATGCAAAGCTTTTCGTTTTTTGTGGTCTGCATGTAAAAACTATTACTACGAATCACGTATATCAAAAATATATGTCGTAAACGTAACTATTTGATGAAATTAGATGAATTTTGAAGCTTCTAGCCGTAAAAAGGGGGCAGAAATGACAGTTTATATGAAGTATATAATATATGACTTATCTTGTTTGGTTGATTTACCGACAGGGTGGATAAATGATGTATATTGGAACGATTTTCCGTAATCTCTTGTCAAATTTGGTTTTGAGACAATCCGGTTTCGGCGTTGTGCCATCATCAGTGTCGATTTTCGTTCTGATCTGTTGTTGTGGTTTGTCCTGTATTTAAACTTCGCAATGAGGTGGATAACGCAAGTATCGCCTTCCGTTGCGTTACCTATTCAAAAAGAAATACAATTTGAGTCATAGTTGATATGACATTTGTTTGATTTTAAGAAATATTTTCCTAATATTCCGTCTGTAGGAATATTAAAATCATTATTTACCACGTGTAGTGTATGTTTGATGAAATAGTTAGAACAATTTAGCTTGGTTGTAAAAGTGCCTAGCGTAGAAACCGTATCGGAAGTAACTCCAGTGTGATTAATAGATGAAATATTGTTAATGCAAGAAATTTTTATTAAAGAGATGTCGGCTTGTGTGTCGACAAGAAATGTGCAACATTTGTTAGAACCAGTAATGTTTAACGGTATAAAGTCGGAATAATTTAAATTTAAGCAATAAATACTTTTAGAAGAAACAATTTTTTATGAAGAATGCGTTAGTTGTATGTCTGTTCCTCCCTCAGTGTTCGCTCCTGAGGGGCATTCGCGTTTAAAGTCCGTACATTTGCAGTCCTATTTCTAGTGTTTGATGTCCGCGTGTTGTTTGTATTGCTAGTATTGTTGCTGCCGTTGTTTTTATTGTTCCTGTTTCCCTGAAATCGGTTTCCGGTTCCTGAACGGTAATATTGTCGATAATTGCCTCGATTAAAATTATTGTTATTATTATTGTTAAAATTTGGTCTGTATTGTCCATAATTGTTGTAATTACGGGATTGGTTGGAGAAGTTACGACCTAGATCATTGTTTTGAAAATTTCTGAAGTTGTTGTTGCTACGACCCCTGAATGCTAATACTTGACGCTCTTTTACTTCGTTTGACTGTTCTACTATTGGGTTGGCAACTACGTCTTTGGAATCTGTAAATGCAGTTTGAAGCGAGAATTGATTTCACTAAACTTGACCTAGCGTTCAAACGACAAACGTTTCCTGTTTTCTCGATTGCCATTTCGTGAGCTTTCGCTTGTGTGATGCCTTCTATAATGAGCGAGCATTCAATGAGTCGGCTAGTTCCTCAACACGTCAGAAAAGTCGGTATAGTTGTTATTATTTACTTGTAAAGCTGCTTTTCTTCCAGCCACAACCTTTGAGTTGTCTTTTTTTATACGATGTCGCAGTGCTGTTTTTATATCATTAACAGAACGAATTTGAGTAGGTATCGCCTCGCGGGCTTTACCCTCGAGTTTAGATTTTATAAATGAAATAAAAGTATCTGTTAAAGTTTCGTCACTGAAACCTTCAATCAAATCAATTTTGTCTAGAAATTATTCTAATTCAAATGGATCTCCACTATAATTTTCACTCATGGTTGAAGCCCAAAGGCCAACGAAACTCTTTTTTTGTTCTAAAGTAGCCATTTCAAAGAGATGTTTAAAATCGAAAAAAAATATGAGGTGAATTACTTTCTGCTGTTTGTTTTTCTAAAAGCAATAAAAAACTTGGCTTTGTACTAAAGATTTCTGAATTTTGAGAATTGAAATCGAAAAATTCTTCGTCTGGCTCGTCTTCAGGAATAGTCGCTAAATCTTCTACAGGTATTTTCGTTTGGCAATTTAGTCGATCAAAGCATTTAATTAATTGTTCTTTACAACGTGATAATTTTGCTTGTGATTGTTTGAAGTTAGAGTCTGAATTATTCTCAGTAATATATAACACTATATTATTATATGATTTAATGAATGAAAGCTTATATTCTTTTAATTTATTTACATTCGTCGACAATGGTCGTTTTTGTAAAATTTGCTTCGTTACATTAAATAAATCACTTTGTCTTATTTTAAGTTCAGTTTCGAAATCTGACATAGCCTTTTAAACTCAAACACAAGTTATTTGAAGAATTAAAAAAAAAAAAATATTGTAATGGTGCACGTATATAGTTAAATTAACGTAGTAAAGTAGACGTAGTTTATCCTAGTACAAACCAATAATAGCAAAAATTTATAAAAAAAATCAAGACCCAAAGTAAAAATCGGAAAAAAATGTTTTAAATCCGAGGATTATTAAATCACTTAAAATTTAATAAGTAGGATAATGAATTTCAGTCATAAAATGTTGTATTAAATGCGAAGAATATAAAGGAGAAATTTTCCAAATTCGATTAAATTATGGTCCAATGACTTCCAGGGCAGATACCGATAGCAGAGAAAACTTGAAACTGAATACTCAAAATTTGTTTTATTGACATAACCATGTAAAATAAGTGAAAGGCATTATGAGGAATTGGATTGACTAAATGAAGCTGTATTGTAAACTCAGAAAATTGCTACGGAATTTGTAAGGAACACGTTTAGAAAAGAAAAATCTCAAAGGAATAAGCAAAATTGGAATAAGAATTGATTCAAAATTCGATTCGAGCTCAAGGCCAGAACAATAATTTATTTTCTAATGATAATTATTGTTATTTTTTAATTTTTCTTAATTTGAAAAATCGTATTTTGTTTTTGGAATACTAAGTAGAATAAATATAGTTGTTAAGAAGGATTAGAAGTATCAAATTGGCAGTCAAACAAACCACCGCTGTATAGCTAAATGGTTAGCGCAGCGTGCCTAAAGCGTACTGATGATGAAAGGTTAGCGCCCTTAAAAATGGATCTATCTGCGCAGCTATACACTTTTTCAAATTTAGAAAAATTAAAAAATAACAATAAAAAATAAAAATTATCATTTGAAAAAAAATATTGTTCTGGCCTTGAGCTCGAATCGAACCTTGAATCATTTATCAATATATAAATATATTGGAATTACCAAATTCCGCAAAGTACCGTTTACAAAATCGCCTGTAAAAAAATGTGTGAGGGTAACATGCAAGAGGATGTCCACATGCAATCTAAACACATGAATATTGTGACGAATATGAGTGACACTAAGTGATACTCACATCCCTAGTCTGATGCTAAGTAAATGAAGTCACAACAACAATAAAGCAGACAGTCATTATGTATCTACATAAACGAATCAATCATTATGTCTACACATATGTATGTACACGCAGCTGAGAAACAATGCACAACCACATGCATATTTCTGAGATACTCCTGAAATTATGCAATGAGAGAAGCTATAAAATCGTGCAATTGTAGTTACAGCTGAGAAATTTGAGAACTGATGGCCAACAAGTAGATCTTGGAAATCGAAGCGTCTAGAAGATGCGAACGAGGAAATCAGAGAGTATAAAAGGCAGCAAATGTAGAGGCGCTGGAATTCAGTTTGATTTGAGCTATCAAGCAGTTTTCAGTTAAGCACGCTATCTGTCGGGTAATAGTTTCAGTTTCATTTAAGCTATCAGTCAGTTTGGGTATTAAGCAAGCTAGTTGCAAAGTATAAGTGTTATTGTGAAGTACTTTAATAAAGGCCATTTTTCCCTTATTCAATATTGGAGTTATTTATTCAACAGTTTAGCGATACGAACTTTAGCAGAAGATTGCAAATAAGGGGAATTGCAAGTATATTCGTTACAATATGTATAAAAATGTATAGTACATAATTTTTGAAAAAGGAAAATTTGAAAAGCGATTTAGAAATTTCATATTGTTTGAAAACCGAAATGTGTTTAATGCAAAATATGTGTATATACTTATGTGCCTACATTATCACATACATACTGATATACACACACTTACGGTCATAAAAACAGCCGTCGACAATGTGCTCCCCTTTTACATCGTTTCTACGGTCATTGCAGCTACGTAACGAAAACTTTTAGTTATTGTGATGAACATCGACAATTCCTTAACACATTAGGTGATATCTTAAAGCGAAAAAGCTAGAAAGTTCCCAGTAGTTTTAGTAAAAGCAAAAATGTTTCATAAAAGTAATAGTTTTATTCTTGAAGGAAAAATTAATATAATTGTATACGAAAGATAAATCACGCAAAATTTGGAAATCGTAGGCGGAGTACATCACAATGAAATATCCTTAAAATATTATGGACGAAATATATTTAATAGGTGACTTTATCCTCTCATTTTCGAAGTGGACGACCACGAAACCCCAATGTACGCGTTGATAGGAATATCATCATCATGCCTCTTCTGAATACATTTAAAACTACTCCAGAAACTTCCGCGGAATTGAAGGATAATATAAACATGAAAACTACAATAGCAACGGCACAGTCTCTCGGGAGAAAAAATAATTTGATGGCCCATGGTCAAAAAAAGAACCCACTTTCCTCCACAAAAAAGCGATCCCGCACCTTAACTAGTATTACAAAAACATATGTTGGACAGGGAACGATTGGTCATGATTCATATTTTCTTATGAGTGTAAAATAAGTTTTTTTCAGTTAAGGTTCGCGATGCGTAGTAAGTCCCAAAAATCAGGAAGTTTGAGTCAAAACTTCGGAAAGACAACAGTGAAGGATTCTACATATATAATGGAGCGGAACGCATTAAAAACGATGAGAGGTGGTTCGATTTTGTTAATGGGAGTTAAACTAACTCCGCCGCCTACATTGACAGCATTCAAGACGGCATCTCACCAATAATTTGGGGCTAGTCGAGCACAGTAATCTGAACGCATCTGTGAATCCATATTTTTGTAATTTTGGGGCTAACCACGCATTACAAAAGTGGATTGAATTTATTTATTTTACGCTATTCAGAGAATATGACTCGTCCCCAGTCACTCCGAGGCCAGTTTTTTTTCGCAGAGCCAGCTTAGTAGGGAAGAAGGATTTTTGTGCTAACAAGCTGGGTTTATTCTAGCCAGGGACCCTCCAATTATTTTACCTCAAGTGACGGCGGACCAAGAATATTGTAACGACTTTAGTGAAACTCCGCTTATTTTACACTTTCTACTAACGTTCGTATCGCTAAATTGTTGAATAAGTAACTGCAATATTCAAGTATGCAAAATGGTCTTCATTAGACTACATTGAAAGTACAATAACACTTATACTTCGCAACTAATAGCGTGCTTAAAGCTGCAGACAATGGTGCTTTATCGGTAACCGTATTTGTAACCTTATAACAGCTGATTCGACCAAACTTATGGGAATCAATGTAATTGATTATTGCTGCCGCTAAGGTCGTAACTGTATCGTAGCCAACCAATTGGCTTTTGGTTTACCGACGTAACGATAAACAGCTGATTACGTTAGGGTTACGACTACAGCGCTACGACAAACGGCACCAATGACTGCAGCTTAAATCAAACTTATTATTCGACTACTCATCTTGCGCTCTTTTATATTCTCTGCTGCTGCATTCGCATATTTCTACTACAGTCTAGACTCTAGACGTTTTGCCTGCTAGAACTGCTGTACATATCTCCTACTTAGCTATATGCATGTATATTTGTAGTTTATGCGTTTCTTATAATCAGCAGTGGGCACCACTACATTTACACGGTTACAAAATTGAGAATGTGTCAGCATACACAAACGCGTAGCGAGCACGAAAGCAAAATCAGTTATTTATGTAGTTTGATTTCAATGATTGAACAGTGAGCGCGTGTCACACGCACTCTTTGGCAATATGTTTGGCGACACTTCCTTACTGAATTTTGTGGTCTCTGTTGAATCTCCTCCACCAGCACTCGCTTACTGCTGAACCCTTTCTCCAAACCGAATTTAAGTGGTATATCCTGGTTCTCATATCGCATATTCCTCCTTTGCATGTCGATCCTGATCTCATGGTCAACTAAGAAGTCCACTCCCAATATAACTTCATCAAAAATCTCCGCCACAACGAATTTGTGTAGAATCGTGACCTTTCCAATTAAGACCTCACATACCACTTCTCCTTGGACTTGGTTATACTCGCCAGTGAGCGTACGCAATCTTGCTCCAGGTAATGGTTTTACTCTCCTGTTGACCAAGTCAGATAGCACTAAGGATTGCGATGCGCCCGTATCTACAGTCAGTACACGTTTCCTCTGACGGCAAGACTGAGTTTCTTCCAATTTGTGAGATAAATATCACAGGACATTCAATAGCTGGGGCAAGTTTTCGATCTTTACATCTGACTCGCTCTTGCTTACCTCATCTAGCTTTACGTTTTCGACCAGCCAAGTTGGAAATACCAGGACCGGTGCTGCAATGACGTGCAATGTGACCTGGGTTACCACACTTGAAACACTTCATAACTCCAGCATTTTTCTGTTGTGATCCCTTCATTGCTTCCAAAATTGTGTCAACCCAATCTGGTTTTTCTACTTCCACACGGCGTGCTTTGAAAGCTGGCTTTCACAGAAGCGAAGCTGTTTCCTGAATCAGAGCATGTGATACCTTTTCTGTGAATGTAGGTTTAGGGTATGCGTATGTCGCTCGCTTCATTTCAATATCCCGTATTCCATTAATAAATGTGCCAGCCTTTCAACATCCAACGCAAACTCTTGCAATGTTTCACCAAGCCCCTGGAAGCGGTTCAGTAACTCCATTTGGTATATCTGTCTCCTATGCTCGATTCCGTACCGCCGTTCTACAGCAGTCATTAACGCTTCATAGTTATTCCGTTCTCCTTCGGGAATCGTCTGTACGATTTCGGCTGCTTCGGCCCCTTCAGTGCTACGAATAGGGCTGCAACTTTATCTTCAGCATTCCAGTTGTTCACTGCTGCGGTCTTTTCAAACTGTAGCTTAAAGACCTGGAAAGGAACAGAACCGTCAAAAGATGGAATTTTTACCTTCGTATTACTTGCTGAAGCTGCTGGGGGATTTAGTTGTAACTGCTCGATACGTCCTCTCAAAGCATCCACCTCGGGCTCGATTTTTTCCTCAAACTGTAAAATTTTTGTATCCTGGGCCTCCAGCTTCGATGGTACCCTTATCTCCTGTGCCTCCAGCTGCGAGGATATGCAGGACTCCTGTGCTTTCAACTGCTCAGCCAACTGACATGTCATATATGTCTTCTGTTATTCCAGTTGAGCTTCCATCTTGGATGTTATACGGTTCTTCTAGGATTACAGTTGTGTTTCCATCTTGGATTAAATGCGTTTCTGCTGTGATTCCAATTGGGATGCCACTGTCGATGTTTGTGCAGATAGTGCAGCCAATATCACGTCCAAGTCTGTGCTGGTAACTGCCTGCGATGTATCGTTTTTCTCTTCAATTTTTGTTGTTATCTCGTCGCCATCAGGATGAAAGACATCATGGTCCACATTAATTCCTTCCTCCATTACCTCTCTTATCCGTGCTTGAAGTTCGATCTTATTGCCGGTTGTGTTCAATCCACGGTTCTCCAACTCCTTTTTCAGTTGCTGGATCCTTAATTCACTTAACTTTGCCATGTCCTTGTTGTCCTCTGGAACTTATTCAACAATTCCTCTTCTGACATCAATTGTAACGAATTTAGTGAAACTCCGCTTATTTTACACCTTCTACTTACGTTCGTATCGCTAAATTGTTGAATAAATAACTCAAATATTCAATTATGCAAAATGGGCTTTATTAGACAACTTTGAAAGAACAATAACACTTATACTTCGCAACCAATAGCGTGCTTAAAACAAACTGATTATTCGACTACTCAACTTGCGCTCTTTTATACTCTCTGCTACTTCATTCGCATATTTCTACTACAGTCTAGACGTTTCGCCTGCTAGAACTTCTGTATATATCTCCTACTAGCTATATACATGTATTTTTGCAGTTTATGCCTTTCTCATAATCATATGCGTGTGTATGTGTAGCAACTCTTTGGCATATGACTACAAGTGTGTGCGCGTAATATCTCTTCGCGCCTTATATATGGGTGTAAATGATGATTGATGTGTTTATGTACACAGTGTGGCTCGCTTCAATGTTTTTGTGTTGGGAGTTTATTACTAGTGATGGTAATATTCGTCACAATATTATAGTTTTCATGTTTATACCATCCTTCAATTCCGCGAAAGTTTCTGGAACAATTGTGGTCTCCTGAAGATATTCTTATTAACGCGTTCAGTGGACTTTCGTGGTCGTCCACTTTAATTACGTGTGAATAAATTCACCTATTCAACATATTTCGTCCAGAATCTTCTTAGGGATAATTCATTATAATGTTCTCCGCTGACACTTTCCATATTTTGCGTGATTTGTTCGTTTTAGGCAATTATATTCTTTTTTTTTCAAGGATCAAATTATTACTTATATGACATATAGTTCACTTTACGAAAACTGCTACAGATTTTCTAACTTTCTCGCCGTAAAATACCACATAACTAGTTAATGAATTATCGATATTAACCACAATAACTAAAAAGTTTCGTTACGCAACTGTTGACTGTAGAAACGCCGTAACAAGGAAAACAGTTTCCTCGGCTTTTTCTTTGACCGTAAGTGTACTTATACATATATACGACGGAAAACTGCCTCGATCCATTTTACAGATGCCAAGTCACACAAGTATATTGGAAACAAGTAAAGGTGTCTAAGTTCGGATATAACCGAGATATGGCTCCCGAAACATAGAAAATTGCTTAGTCATAAAATGGACGGTCTTACGCCCATTTTTTTAAATTTGAAGTTTTTCCCATTTATTGTTATAAATCCACTTGGGAAATGAAATACCATTGATATAAAGCTCTTTTTTGCAAAGATATTGCTCTTGAATCTTCTGTATTCCCTTCAATTTGGAAGCAAGCATTTATTATTCCCTTACATAAGAAAGGTAGTAGGTCCAATATCGAGAACTACAGGGGCATAGCTAAACTTTCGGCTATTTCTAAAATGTTTGAAAAGATCATCACCTGCCAAATTCAATATGCATGTACTTCTTTATTATCACCCAACCAACATGGTTTTGTGTGTAGAAGATCAACCACAACCAACTTGTTTGAGTTCAACTCTCTAGTCATGGATGGATTTTTATCCAATAAGCAAACCGATGTTATTTATACCGACTTCAGCAAAGCATTTTATTCTGTTAATCATGAGCTTTTAACTCATAAACTTGACTTACTGGGTTTTTCGAAGAATTTATTACTTTGGCTTCGTAGCTATCTCTTAAATAGAACTCAGCGAGTTATGTTCAAAAACAGTCTCTCAGAGTCGATAGATGTAACTTCTGGTTTGCCTCAGGGTATCCATCTGGGTCCTTTACTTTTTACCCTCTTTATAAATGACTTACCAATGGTTATCTCGTATTCCCGTGTTCTAATGTATGCAGATGATGTTAAACTATGCTATACATACTTGCCTTCTGACTCTTCCCGTTTGGATTTACTTCAGGCCGATTTGGACTCATTTCAACTATGGTGTAAAGTAAATCTACTAGTTTTGAACTGCTGTAAATGTAAACTAATGACATTTCACAGAGTCAACCCAGTTTTAAAATCCTATATGCTAGATGGTGCTCCCTTGGAGCGTATATCTGTAGTATGTGACCTGGGTGTGTTTTTGTTGCGAAATTGAGCATTAACATGCTTATTGCTATGTTCAAACAGAAAAATAAATTGAGGCTATTTCGATTTAAATTGAGTGGTGTTCATACAACTCTATTTAGCTTACACAATAGTAATTTGATAGCTGGTTGGCTCATCTCTGCAGTAAGAACATGTCTTTCTTGAGACTGTCAAAATGTGCGTGTTGGTATTAGGTGAATGGAATGGAATGAAAACATAAAATTTTGAAATTTGTGTGTGTTGTAAGAAAATGTGTTCAATGTCTTGGTTTCATTTTGATTTTGCCATCTTCTTTTGACAATCCCTACTTCAGGGAAATGAAAGACATAAAATCAGCTGATGAGATGAGCCAACCATATAGTTCAGCCATGCGTAACTGACTTTTAAATATACTCAATAAACACACTTTACAATGTTGCATTTGCAGTTTGAAACAATTTATTACGCAATTTTTTTAAATTGGCAATTTATTATTACAATTTATTATATGACAAATTGCGTAATAAATTGCCCAAATAGTATAAATTGCCAATTTGGTGTGTGTTTGAACCTAGTATATTTCATTTATTGTAAACAAGGCATCGGGTGTACTCGGACTTATTAAAAGATGGGCTAAAGAATTTGATGATCCTTATTTAACCAAGACCCTTTACACATCTTTGGTTCGCCCAATACTTGAGTATTGTTCCTGTATTTGGTCCCCGGGGTATAAAAATCATATAGATCGGATTGAATCGGTACAGAAGCAGTATCTAAATTCGCTTTACGCGGCCTTAAGTGGGAATCAAGTCAACATCTTCCACCTTATAGAAATAGACTTCTTCTCATTAGTTTACCAACTTTAGAGAATAGAGGAACATTACTCTGGGTAATGTTCCTTCATAAACTGATTATCAGTGAGATAGACTCCACAGACCTTTTAGCAGACTGAATTTTTCTGTTCCTGCGAGAACTACAAAACACTATATACTCTTTCGTTTACCCATTCTACAGCGTAATTTTGCCAAATATATCCCTCTTCGCAATAGGTGCTCGCGCTATAACAAACTGTACAACTGCATTAGTTTTGAGTATTCGATTGCTGCTATCCGTAAGGAAATACTCTCACGTCTGGCATGTTATTTTTAAAGATTTTTAAATAAGATGTCAATTTTATTTCAATATTAATTTTAACTAATTTTTGTTTATTAGATTATGGAGGGAACAGTTCTCTGCTCTCCTAAATGCAGGCAGCAATTCACCGCGCAGAGATGAAGAACCCGATCCCGCAATCGATGATGATGGAATATATGTCCCCCCGCCCGATTATGACGAAGTTAGAATAGCAATAACCAGATTGAAAAACAACAAGGCCGTGGGCGCTGATGGATTGCCTGCGGAGCTATTCAAGATCGGCGGCGAGGAGTTGGTAAGGCGCATGCAGCAGCTTCTTAGCAAAATATGGGCGGACGAAAGCATGTCCGACGGTTGGAATCTAAGTGTTCTTTGCCCAGTCCACAAGAAGGGGGATACTGCAAAATGCACCAACTATCGTGGAATCAGCCTTCTTAATATCGCATATAAGGTCCTTTCAAGTGTATTGTGCGAAAGATTGAAGCCCACCGTGAACCGGCTGATTGGACCTTATCAGTGCGGGTTCAGACCTGGTAAATCTACCATCGACCAGATTTTCACAATGCGCCAAATCTTGGAAAAAACCCGTGAAAAGAGAATCGACACACATCACTTCTTCGTCGACTTTAAAGCCGCCTTCGACAGCACGAAAAGGAGCTGCCTATATGCCGCTATGTCTGAATTTGGTTTCCCCGCAAAACTTATACGGCTGTGCAAAATGACGTTGAGCAACACCATCAGCTCAGTCAGAATTGGGAAGGACCTCTCCGAGCCGTTCGAAACTAAACGAGGTTTCAGACAGGGTGACCCCCTATCGTGCGATTTCTTTAATTTGATGCTGGAGAAAATTATACTAGCTGCAGAACTTAACCGCACTGGAACAATATACTATAAAAGCGTGCAATTACTGGCATATGCTGATGACATTGATATCATCGGCCTAAACACCCGCGCTGTTAGTTCTGCTTACTCCAAGCTGGAAAAAGAAGCGGTAAAGATGGGTTTGATGGTGAATGAGGACAAAACGAAGTACCTGCTGTCATCGAGCAAAGAGTCAGCGCATATGCGCCTTGGCAACCACGCTACTGTTGGCAGCCATAATTTCGAAATAGTAAAAGACTTCGTTTATTTGGGAACCAGCATCAACACTAGCAACAACATCAGCACTGAAATCCAGCGAAGAATCAATCTTGCCAATAAATGCTACTTTGGACTAGGTAGGCAATTGAAAAGTAAAGTCCTCTCCCGGCGAACGAAAATCATAATCTACAAGTCACTTATCGCACCCGTCCTGCTATATGGGGCAGGAGCATGGACCATGACAACAGCAGATGAAGCGGCTTTGGGAGTGTTCGAGAGAAAAGTTCTTCGACAGATTTATGGACCTCTACGCGTTGGCGATGGCGAGTACCGAAGAAGATTTAATGATGAGCTGTACGAGCTATACGCAGACATCAACATAGTCCAGCGAATTAAAACGCAGCGGCTGCGCTGGCTAGGCCATGTTATGCGAATGAAAGATGATGCTCCGGCCAAGAAAGTGTTTCTATCGGAACCCGCCTATGGAAGCAGAGGTAGAGGGCGGCCCCCACTCCGTTGGAAGGACTAGGTGGAAAACGATTTAAACTCCCTTGGTGTGACCAATTGGCGCCGGTTGGCGGAGCGAAGGAGCGACTGGCGCGCCTTGTTGGACGGCCATAACCGTTTAGACGGTTAAGCGCCAATTAAGTAAGTAAGTAGGTAATTTTTGTTTTTGATTTGATTTATGTATTAATTAACCCTTAAGCAACTGAAATAGAAATACTTAATATTTTGTTATGAAAATTAAAGCCCTTAATTGATTTGAAGGTGAAAAACTCGAATCTGATGTTTTCCTGACAAATAAGTGTTCCTTGGAAGCTACAGGTGGATAAAAAGGAACACCGCCTGCAGACGGTCTTAGTGGGTTAGGTGAAGAAAAAAATAATACATGTTTATATCAATTCATTTACCAAACGTTGCTTTTATTCATAGTAAATATTCCATTCAATAACAAAAATATTGAATACGTTTTAAAATAACTATTTTTCTATATGATACTCTGAAAAACAGTTTTTTGCATTGGAATAACACAAATTTATATTGCATTTCGTGCAAAAAGTATGCGTTTCAGATTTTTTACACAACTTGCAGGATTTTTGGGAATAGAATCAAAACGTTCAACCAAATATCCTGCTACTTTTCGAATTCGGAAAAGAGGATCATAACCTGCACACCCTTTTTTTACTCGCTGTGATTCATCATTGAATGACAAATATTTTCTAATTTGCTCAAATTTGTTTTTAGACATACAATTTGGTATGTTTTTGAACCCATATTCACTCCAATATGACTCGGTGTTTGGATAGCGGAATATCGACATGAACGTTAAGACTCCGATATATCTACGTATCTCGTATTTATCCACTTTAAATGAAGTATTAACGTTTTCCGTGATTGCAGCTCGATTTGTTTCCATATAGATCAACTCAAATAGCTCATCGGTAAAAAAGTATGTGAAAAAATCAATTGGGGTTTTAAGTTTTTTGACTTCAGATGGTAGGTCAGTTTTTCCTCTAAAGGCAACTTCGTTCACATGCAACTGCATAAACCTTTTACGCCAGACAATGTTTTTGAATTTAAGCGAGTCTTTATTGATGTTATCTAGGTCTGAAGAAAAGTAATCACATATATATTAATCACATTTCCAATGTAATTTTTCACTTACCACCTCCTGTAAATCCACCATCTGACGGTGCTACTTTTG
The DNA here is from genome assembly GCF_040869045.1 of Eurosta solidaginis. NCBI lineage: Eukaryota > Metazoa > Arthropoda > Insecta > Diptera > Tephritidae > Eurosta > Eurosta solidaginis. The sequence goes on along the minus strand of NC_090324.1, from coordinate 25,594,395 downwards.
GTCCTGAGGCCTCTATAGCTGGTAATGGGGAACGAGCCCGTTTCTTTGACTTGTATGATTTTTCCACTTCTGAATCGGTTTTTTTTTGGGTAGAATGCGATTCAGCTCCAGTTTCATCCAATCGCGTTTGCGCCAGGACTTCGTTAGAGGTTGTTTGGGTTTGAGTTGAATTTACACTAATGTTGCTTGTGTTCATTGTCAAATTTATTGCATCCATAAATGATGAGTCATCCAACTTTTGCAAGCAATCATTTATCATACCATCTTCATCAGGATTAATTTGGTCGCAAATATAATCGGGATCTGAGATACTGTTATCAGAATCTTCAAAATCATCTTCGATTTCAACTGAATCCATTAAAGCTTCAATATCCGAATCACTCATTACTGAGAAATTAATTTTTTTCTGACGAGACATTTTGTGGTAACAGCAATCAACAGCAAATAAACACTTTCTCTATTAAAAAATTAACGTTAATTATAGAAAAATTTACTAAACCGCACAAAAACGTGACATAAAATTGAGGAACTTTTTATCACTCAAGCTACTAAGACCGTCTATAGACGGCCTTCACAAAAAACTCAATACTACAAAGTTTTAATATCGCATATTGAAAAAAAGCACACAGGCATCAAAGCAGAAGTCAAAATAACTTACATAAAAATTCCTGAACAACTGCGTTGTAGAAAATGATTTTTATTATAATTCTAATGCGCACTAAATTCACACATAATTTCCCCGTCACTTTCACGAACTATTTTGAAAGAAACAGCTGTACCTGGCACAATAACGATCTGAAAGCTTATGGCAAAGCTTTATTTTAAAGCACATTCCATGCACAATCAACGGTTTGAGCGCATATTATGCTACGTACGTTGTTTTCGATTTTATTTTGATTTAAGCAATGACCGTCTGTAGACGGTGTTAGGTGCTTAAGGGTTAAAATTTAACTTAATTAATTTGATTGTTCATTATTTAAGTTTTTACTTTAAATTTTGTTTTTTACGCTTATGTTTTCTTTCCTTGTTATATGTATTGTATCTTATATCCAATAGTCGACCGCTTTGTGTCTGCGTTGACTTTAACAAACAAATAAACAAATAAATAAATTTTATTCGTCCACGACCATTTTAAAAATTTTTATATAAAAGTGGTTAATTTTTCTTCAAAGCATTCTTCAAAGGCAACCTCTCTGCCGAATTTTGTTACGAATTTTTTCACGATCTTTCTGTATTGGCTCATGAATTTTTTATGGTTTACCAGTCCGCAATATACAGCGCGATAGGAAATTGTTGAAGGAAGTTTTAATTTATGCAACTGCCTATATCACATTTGTAATTTCCATGTAAATTATTTATATCAGCCAATCCAAAATGAGAGACAGGATTTTCCGGTGTCCTCATTAGAAAACGATCGAATAGCAAGTTTGATGAAACAATTTTTGTCTTGCATATAAAGATGGTTCTAGCAAATCCTCCATTTTGTATGCCGCGTGGCGTAGACCCGATGTCGCGGTCGCCATGTAAATTTATTTGGTGTTATGATGTAAAATAAGGGGTAAAAGTTTTACCCAGATCGCTGTATTGTACAGTATATATGCAATCAATTTTCAAGAAATTAACTCGGCACAATGAAAAACACTCTTGTTAACTTTTTGGTATTTTATTACCTTAATCAAAATTACTTTGGTGGCGGTCGGTATAAATTCAAAAATATAATGGCCGAGCCACTGTTGTTGTTGTTGTTGTAGCAGTGCTTCGCCCCACCTAACAGACGCGACCGATCACAAACTGTCATCAATATCCTCTAACGGGAGTCCAAGGAAACTTGCTGTTTCAACAGGGGTGGACCATAGGGAAAGGGGTGTTAGAGGCGTTGGTTCCACATTACAATTAAAGAGATGGTTGGTGTCATGTGGGGACACATTGCAAGCGGGGCATACATTTTGTATGTCGGGGTTGATTCTGGATAGGTAAGAGTTTAACCTGTTACAATATCCAGAACGAAGTTGAGCCAGAGTGACACGCGTTTCCCTGGGGAGTATGCGTTCCTCTTCCGCAAGTTTTGGATACTTTACTTTGAGTACTGGGTTCACCGGGCAATTCCCGGCATAAAGGTCCGACGCCTGTTTGTGGAGTTCACCAAGGACCTGCTTATGTTTTTTCGCTTCATACGGCTGTGTTCTCAGATGCCGTATTTCCTCAAAATGCTTACGGAGATGACTCCTTAAGCCCCTAGGCGGTGCTGGCTCGTCAATCAGATGTCTGTTGGGATGCCCAGGTTTCTGGGTATTCAACAGGAACTGTTTGGTCAGCATCTCGTTTCTTTCCCTGATGGGGAGTATTCTCGCCTCATTATGTAGATGGTGTTCTGGGGACATAAGAAGACAGCCCGTGGCAATTCTGAGAGCAGTATTTTGGCAGGCCTGTAGCTTCTTCCAGTGGGTAATTTTTAGGCTTGGCGACCATATGGGTGACGCGTAGCACGTAATCGGCTGGCTAATTGCTTTGTATGTAGTCATGAGCGTTTCTTTATCTTTTCCCCAGGTACTGCCAGCAAGGGATTTGAGGATTTTGTTACGGCTCTGAATTCTCGGAACAATTGCGGCTGCGTGCTCACCAAAATGTAGATCCTGATCAAACGTCACACCCAAGATTTTGGGGTGTAGGACAGTCGGTAGCGTAGAGCCATCGACGTGGATGTTCAAAATGGTCGACATTTGGGACGTCCATGTTGTAAATAAGGTCGCGGAAGATTTAGTCGGTGATAATGCCGGGTTTCGCGAGGCGAAAAAACTGGAGAGATCAGGGAGGTAGCCGTTTATTTTATTGCATAGCTCATCGATCTGTGGGCCTGGGCCTGTGGCCATTACTGTGCAGTCATCGGCGTAGGAAACGATTGTGACTCCTTCCGGTGGTGAAGGTAGCTTAGATATGTAGAAATTAAACAAAAGTGGGGATAGGACACCACCCTGTGGCACCCCTTGTTTAATTCTCCTTGGCTTTGATGTTTCGTTTCTAAATAGCACCGATGCCTGCCGACCACCCAGATAATTTGCGGTCCACCTTTTAAGACATGGGGGAAGGGTAGACCCTTCCAGGTCTTGCAGTAACGAGCCATGGTTGACCGTATCAAAAGCTTTTGATAGGTCTAGCGCTACGAGTACTGTTCTATGGTGGGGGTTTTGATTTAAAAACGCAATTTATCTGGGTGCTGATGGCATTTAGCGCGGAGGTAGTGCTATGGAGTTTTCTGAAGCCATGCTGATGGGAGGCTAGTTGCAAATTTGCTTGGAAATAAGGGAGCAAAATGGCTTCGAGCGTCTTTGCTACTGGCGATAGGAGAGATATCGGACGATACGACTCTCCTATGTTAGCTGGTTTACCAGGCTTTAGTAGCGGGACCACCTTGGCCATTCTTCATTTCTCGGGTATGACAAAGGTGGAAAGAGACAGGTTGAAGACCTGCGCTAAATATTTGAAACCCTCTTTCCCTAGGCTTTTAAGCATCGGCATGGCTATGCCGTCTGGGCCCACTGCTTTGGATGGTTTAGCGCGACCAATGGCGTCCTCAACCTCTTTAGCGGTGATGGTGATTGGTGACGCGCTGAATTTGTGTTTATGTGCGTGTCTGTTGGCCCTCCGTCTAACTTTGTCGACCGTAGAATGCATTATATATTGTCGGCAGAAAGCGCTCGCGCATTTTTTCGCATCCGACAGCACTTTGTCGCCAAAGGCGATGGAAACTTTGTCTTTGTGCTTAGTCGAATTCGATAGGGACTTTACGGTGGACCAAAGTTTACCCACACCAGTAGAGAGGTTACAACCTCTTAGGTGCTCCTCCCATTTCGCCCGCTTGTGTTCATCCACAAGCAATCTGATGCGTTGGTTTATATCCCTTATTTGGGGGTCGCCTGGATCAAGCTGCCTTATAAGGTCACGTTCTCTCGCTAAGTTTGCGGCCTCCGCCGGGAAGTGGGGCCGGATTTCGGGAATTCTCCCGGCGGGAATGAAACGTGCCGAGGCGGATTCAATGACCTTGCGGAAGGCACGCTCCCCTTGGCGGGCATCAGTCGGGATAGGGAGGGCAGCAAAGAGATTGTCTGTAAAGGATTTATATTCTTCCCACTTTCCTTTTTTAAAGTTTATGAAAGTGCGTTTTTCGGTGACGATGAAGTCGGCGGTACGCTCGAGCGAAACAAGTATAGGCAGGTGGTCGGATGCCAATGATACCATCGGCTGCCAGTTGACGCAGTTTACGAGTTCTGCGCTCACGATTGAGATATCTGGCGAACTGTGACAGCTTCCTACCATACGTGTGGGGGCGTCTCCGTTTATTGTGCAGAACGTCGTTTCTTCTATTTGATCCGCCAACATCTCGCCCCTACTGTCCGCCCGCAAATTTGAATGCCATAGATCATGATGGGCATTGAAGTCGCCTAAAATAATGCGATTGTTTCCAGTGAGTAAGGCTCTGATATTAGGGCGGTATCCACCGGGGCAACAGGTGGCAGGGGGGATGTAGATGTTGATGATTTCTAGGTTTGCATCGCCTGACCGGACAGATAGGCCTTGACGTTCTAATACGTTGTCCCTGCGGTCGATGCCAGGATCAAATATGTGATACTGCACAGAGTGGTGTATTATAAACGCGAGGCCGCCTCCATTTCCGCTCTCGCGATCTTTTCTGTGGACATTATACCCAGAGCAGGTCTGCAATGCAGATCGTGCTGTGAGTTTAGTCTCTTGAATCGCAGCAATGCGGATGTTGTGCCGCTTCATGAAATTGACTATCTTCGTAATCTTCCCAGTTAGTCCATTACAGTTTAACTGCAGAATTCTGAAGTGCATGAGGGGAGACGTCGCCACTCTGGGGGTAAGTGACGGGTGACTACGCCTGGGTTGCCGAGCCACTCACGCGCCGGGTTGCATTATGCCCGATAGGAATGTTTATAAAAATGGAACATCAGCTGATTGATTTTTATGTGGTGAGATTGAAGAACATAAGGTGCCATTACAATACTCCGATACGCGCCTGAAATTGTCACCCTGCTGGTGGTCATGCCAATTATGCTGTTTGGCTGAACCTCTTATTCCCTCCCATCTTTGGTCGGCAGTGGCCGACCCCAATGTTCAACCTACAATCATCTATCCCTTATGTTATCCGTCCGTCCTCTCCCTGTCCGTCCGTTTATCCACATCACATCCATTTTCACAAACTAAAGCCTTTTATTTTTAGGATAAAATTAATGAAAACTCCCAAAAAATGCAAGCATAAGACTTTTCGATGGCCAAACCCAAGCTACAGGGGGCCAACAAAAACAACTTTGTGTTTGTGAAGAGATTCATATACTCACAGCCAAAGACAGTGCGTCATTCCGCTCTTGGCAAATGCACGAGTTTTTTGCTAGCAACGAGCTGATGTACGTAGAATGTAAATTATATACACATATGGAAGCTAGCGCGCAAATCAAGGAACGTATGTATCCCTTTTCCAACTTCATTGTATTTATGATTGTATGCTGCAAAACATTGCTTAGAAGAAAATACATGGGCAAGTGTATCATATTATTGGAAGTTTATTACCACCGCCCAACATGGTTCCAAAATTTTTACAAATATATTTTTCTTCCCAAGAGGATCGGCTTTCGTTGCGCCAAAATGCTGCACCTACTCCTCAAAGAGATATTTTGCAATTAATTCAAGAAATTCTGTTTTAAAATAATGTGTATGTTCGAAGTTTTATGACTTCTATGGAGCGTATGCCATCTAATTCGAATAACTATGGGGTTGTAATCCATGCCGGCAAACGCCCTGTTAATGAACACCATGGTCTTTATAATGCCCCGACTACAGGCGAGGTCGCAGTATTGATAGTTGACGAAAATGCTGGTCCCCGCGATATTGTCCTACAGTCCCGCGATAACATTCTCCATCGTGTGTCAAAAATTCATCCTTTATATGACCCCTTGCAATACCGTATCATATTTTTAAATGGTGAGGACGGTTACCGCATAATTATACCGCAAACTTATCCAAGTAGTGGGGCACCTAACCCACAAAAAACAGTTTCATGTATGCAATTTTATGCATATAAAATTATGATTAGAGAAAATAGCTTTAATGCGCTTCATAGATATGGATATCTCTTTAACCAATACTGTGTGGACATGGCTGCTAAAATGATAACCAAAAGGTTGAATTTTATAAGAGCACACCAAAAGACCTTACGTGCAGATAATTATATACATCTAAGCGATGCGGATTACAATCGTGATAATATTGCTCAGTTAGTAATTTTGCCATCTTCATTTACTGGATCGCCTCGATATTTGCATGAACGTACGCAAGACGCCCTTTTATATATCCGTCATTATGGAAGGCCTGACTTATTTATAAGCTTCACATGCAATCCAGAGTGGAGTGAAATCAAAAACGAATTGTTTCATAATCAACTACCAAGTGGGCGCCGTGACATTGTGTCAATATTATTCCATATCAAACTACACCAACTCATGAGTTTAATTACAAAACAAGATATTTTTGGAAAAGTTAGTTGCCATATGTTTAATGTTGAATGGCAAAAGCGAGGTTTACCTCACGCGCATATTTTAATTTGGCTAATAGATAAAATTCTTCCCGATGACATGGATCGCATTATATCAGCGGAAATTCCAAATAAAGAAGAAGATCCGATGTTGTATGAATAATTACTAAAAATGCGATCCACGGCCCATGTGGGGTAGATCATTTATCATCGCCCTGTATGTTGAATGGACGATATCCAAAATATAATTGAAGGTCTTCAGCGGACGGTGGCTGTACCCATGTACCTTCTAATGGATACAAGGTCGACAACCGATGGATCGTTCCATATTGCCCCGTTCTTTCCAGATGTTTCTCCGCTCACATAAATGTAGAGTACTGTCATTCAGCGCAATCTATAAAATATATTTGTAAGTATGTATGTCAACAAAGGGAGCGATGCAGCCACATTTTCCATTAAAGGTAATAAGGACGAAGTGCAAAATTTTTTGAATAGCAGATATTTAAGCACATCAGAAGGTATTTGGATATTACTGGGATTTTCGATTGATGAGCGATTCCCAACGGTTGTACATCTATCTGTTCACTTAGAAAATGGACAAAAGGTTTATTTCACACCGAGTAATGTCGAAAACGTACTGCAGGAACCACCACAAACCACTTTAACATCATATTTTTTTTCATTTGTTCAGTTGACGATTTTGCAAAGACTTAGCTTTACTCCGAAGCAGGCATGCTTAACGAACGAAACGATATCATTTCGTTACGATAATCAACGTTAATAAACGAAACGAACGTTAATTTGACGTTCTTAACGTTAAGAAACGAAACGAAATGGCTTCGTTTCGTTTATTAGCGTTGATTATCGTAACGAAATGATATCGTTTCGTTCGTTAAGCATGCCTGCTCCGAAGTACCCGCCTACTACCCTTGGATTAATGAAAAATGGCAACGTAGAAAGCGTGGACAGAATGTCCCTAATCAGCCCGGAATTAAGCGAGAAACTGCGTTGGGTAGGGTATATACCATACATCTTAATTACTCCGAATGTTTTTTACGTTGAGTAGATGGTCAATTATATCCAACAAAGCGAGCAGCTTGCCTGGCACGACATTTACTGCAGGATGATATTCGTTGGAAGAATACATTGTTTAATGCCACCGTCTCTGAGAGCCCGCACAAAATGGGAGAGCTCTTTTCTATCATGTATATTGCGAAATTTCTGATCCAACAGATTTATGGAATTTGTTCTGCAAAAATTTATGTGAAGATATTTTGTATAATGTGCGCCAGAGAAGTAATGATCCTGAAATAGACTTTACTGAAGACATTTTTAATAAAGGCCTTGGTTTTTTCATATGCAGAGAAACGCATAAAGGATTTCGGTTTGCCTGAACCTAGCCACACTACATCAGACTTAGACCCCGTTTCTACAATGTGCGAAATAACGCACAATACCCATGAGCTTCACCACTTTTTATTAGAAAATGAGCTACAGCTAACTAATGAGCAACGAGTAATATACGAAAGGAATGCTCCAGTGTGGAAGACACTGCGGAAATAGATTTACTTTTTGCTGCGTAACGGGTACTTGCTAGTAAATATATATGTATGCAATGTTGTAAATCACCTTAGGTTTCTTAAATTATTGGGCTATTCAACTGACTCTCGTGTTCTCATGGGAAAATTAATACATTCAAAATGGCATTTAGCATCAATCTATTTAGAATAAAAGGAATTTTAATTATGTCGCCTAGTCTCACTTATTCTCACCCATTTCGGCCAGCATCGCACAACTATAAGGGGCTAATGAAATTCACTCAAAGAGACAAAGGTGAACCGGTTTGAAATCGTGGGATTTTGAGGTATTAAATGCACCTCCTATCTTATCAACATCCTCCTACAAGACGGCTTGCTCAAGTTAGCGCATAAATTACGATGTTCCCTACAATTTAATAGCCCACTCCCCTTCCTTTCGCTGAGGTTTCCTTATTACGGCTCTCCGCGCGAGACCATACGACTCACAAACTTCTATTTCAATATTACTGCACAGCGAAACGTAAACTCAGGTTGAACCTAACTAAATGGTTAAATTAATGTTTAATTATGAAATTAATCACAGAATTGTATTGAATGACAATACTAGGTTATGGGTCTACAACCGTTGACCATCGCTTTTTCGCACAATGGGCGTTACAAAATTGTATGCGGTGTGAATTGAGTTATTCTATCGTAGACTATATTTGGCCGTGTCTCCGGAACAGCTCTGTTGATTTCCCCCAAACACAATAAATCCAGTCACTCACCTGACACGCCAACGACCTTATACTCTCTCCATCATATTCCCATCAATTTGTATGTTTTGACGCTCGTATTGAAATCGGGTGATACGTATCTCGCTACGACTATGATGACAACGCCGTCTACCAAGAACATACGCTGCTCACTCTCCGCTTTCAGTTAGCGGCCGTTTTAGAGATATTGCTTCGATGTTAATAAAAGCAACGATTTTTGACCGGTTCATGTCCTGCTACATCACTGACCTCATAAAGCGAATTTCCCCGCACGGCGCGTATCACCGATTTTAGGTATTTTGGGCGCAAGCTTTGCATTATAACCATCCGCCGCATTGCTTAATTTAAAACTCCTCCGATACACAGTCTGCCCTACTCGGTACGCGATGGGGCGCGCCCTGGTGCTATACGCTCGCTGACCCTTTTGTTATGTCTCATCCAGACCTTGGATGAGCTTGTTTCTTATCAACGCAAGCCGATCTGATCCAAACAGAATCTCCATGTTCGCTTCGCCTACTGAATTTATTCTGCGGAGTATCTCATAAGCGCTCCCGTGCTGGATGATTGTTTGTCCAAAACGGCTTTATACGGTTCAATACCTATTGCCTCGTGAACCGCGCTTCGCAGCGCGAATGCGGTGAGTGAGATCTGTCGATCCCAATATCTCTGATCTTTTTCTGAGAGGTACGTTCGGATAATGGCAAGTAAAGATCGGTTCACGCCTCCAGATGCATTGGCTTGAGGCACATACGCAGCGATCTTGATGTGTTTGACGTCCCAGCACTGCAGGAACTTCGCAAAACATTCGGATGTGTATTGCCTGCCGTTATCCGAATGTGTGACCTCTGCACTACCGACTGTATGGAAAATATCCGTCTCCGGGTACTTCACCACCTCTTGCGCCGTAACATGTCTCATCGGGTTGAGGAAGGCGAGCTTATACAGATGGTCTAGCACCACGTAGACAGAGGCATTGCCGCAACTTGAGGTCCACAAAAGTCTATATATAACCTATGAAACGCCCTCTCCGTATGGAAGCGACCTTGCATTGGGGGTCTACAGGACAGGTTGGGAGATTTCAAGCATCTACAAAGCTCGTACTTGGTGATGAAGTTCTTCACGTCTCCGACCATACCTTGCCAAAAGTACCAGGTCCTCAGCCTGTGCAGCGTCTTTGCAATAGCCCGTGACCTGCGGTCCTGTCACAGTGCATCTCTTCCAGGGGGGTTTGTCTGAAACCCTTTGGAACCCAGATCTTCCACAAGGATTCGTCGACGTCGTCCGCTCGTCTTGGGAGGGTTCTCTTGAACACCACTCCCTCTATTACTCTCAAGTCCGGCAATTTACTCGCTTTATCCTGGATGCCTCGTTTCAGATATTCATATTCCGGGCACATTTTGAACTCCGTTTCGTTGTTCTACCTTAAAGTCAAATGACTGAAGCTTGAGTCTCCAACGTGCGAGATGTCCCGAAAGATCATTTTGCCTCATCAGCCATTTTAGACTCATATAATCGATGAGTATCGTGAAAGAAAGACACTCCACGTACGCAAACGACTGCGGCGAGACATTCACACTCGGTAATGGTGTATTTCGCTGGGCAAATTTAACTTCTGAGGTATAAAGGCAGTGGGTCTCTCATTTCCTTCTTGTCCTTTTGGAACAGCATGCCTCCAATGCCTTGAGTTTAGGCGTCGCACTGGATGAAGAATTGCTTGTTGGAATCAGGGTTGACCAGGACATCTGTGGAAATCAATGCCTGCTTTAGGTCTCAAAAGTCTTTTATGGCCTCGGCTGTTATCACAAAAGCTTTCGCCTTCCATTGGTGCGGAAGTTGTGGAAAAATTAGGTATGAACCACCTGTACCAGCCACACATACCAAGGATGCGCCGGAGCTGCTTGATGGTGGTAGGTATAGAAAATTCGATCATTGGATGGATCTTGGCTGGGTCCGGTTTTAATTCACCTTGTCCTACAATGAAACCTGGATAATTCAGCTGCTTCTGACAGAATTTCCGGAGATTAAAAAGGTCTCCCGCAGACGTGACAAGATCCCTTCCACATGCTGCGTCGGGTATGTATTCTTTTTCTTACGCTCATTAAATTTTCGCATGTCTACCCTACAGTCAAAAGCCAAAGTAGTCAGCAAACTTTCTAATTTATTGACTAGAATTTTGTGGGTTTATTCACACTAGTCAGCCTATGAACATTTCATTGACTATAATTTTGTGGTGTTATTCATATTAGTTAGTGTATGAGTAGTTAATTGACTAGAATTTTTTGGCGTTCATCATACTAGTCAGTTTTAGAATGGTTAAATGGCTACAATTTTGTGGTGTTATTCATACTAGTTAGTATTTAAATAATTTGTTCGACTAGAATTTCGTCTGTCGGACTCGAGGGAATGCGCGAGTGATTTCTGTAGTCAATTTGCTTTGCATACTTCAGTTGACATTGCTATGTATCCTCCAAATCAACACATAAACAAAAGCATGACGAGTCGACCCTCACCGTTACCTCAACAGATGTTAAAGAAGCCATTGAAAGGGCCCAGCCTTCCATATCAATAGTGCCTGAGGGAAAACCTATACCGATGCCAAAACACTTTGGCCATGAGGGCATAAGTAGCCTAGTAGCCTAGGACATTTTTTCTACTTGTCGTTAAAGGCTTATGCCATTCCAGAATAACAGAGAAAGACCGGAAACACAGCCAGTATTCACCGATATTATCCCTTTAGTCAGTAAATAAAACGCTTAAATCCGTTATGATTCGCTCAATTAAATGAAAGTCTTCGTTTATCCAGCCATCAGTATGACATCCGTAAAGTGCATATCACTACCACCATTCTGAACGCCATTAACACTCATAACAGGCCGGTGCTAGTGTAGCTTGGCCTGTTTTGACACAGTCAACCACTACTGATTCGTTCCTTCTCCGTTAGATAGATATATAATTTATTGAGGATTGCACTGCGACCATTGGTCAAAACCTCATCCCATCTGACTTCCATGATGAACCCTAGCAATTCTCTTGGCTTGAGGGATTTAATATGGGAATATCCGGCCATGGTGAACCCATAAACTTAGCCCTGCGTCTTGAGATTGCGTCACATTCCATCAGGATATGGTCTGCCGTCTCCGCTGATCGATCACAAAATCGGCATGTGTTATTCCGGTCCTTTTTGTTTGTACCTATTTTCATTGAAATTTATTCCAAAGTATAATGTATTGCAGTGATAAATTTTGAAGTTATATGTGACCTGGAATCATGAAAGGGACCTACTGTGCAAAAATATCGTTCTTCACCTTTTTAGTGATTCTTATAGAAAATTTAACGCTCTTTCCAATGGAACAAACCGCAGTAGTTTTCAATCTTTCTTAGTTTTTTCACAAATCGCTTTTAAAGCCAAATCGGACGACAAATACGATTTTTTGAAATATTTTGATACATGCGCCACCTATCGGAGTTTTTTTCTTATTATTGCCTTGTCATCGGGTTCTGAACTATATTCCAAGTTTCAAGCTTGTAGCTTATCGGGAAGTTACTTACATTTTAATTACAAAATTCGTTCACAACGGCCTTCCGCTACACAGAGCCAAGCTAAACAAAAACTTTAAACGCGTTTTTCTCGAAAACTTGTTTTCACAAAATAGGTCCCTTTCATGATTCCAGGTCACATATACATACGTATATATATATGTAGGCTTCATTAAGCTTTTATTTATTGTTTATTCGTACAGGAATGTTATTTGATGGTACCGAGCTGCCATCTCACACTCGGTCATCCTGATTGTCATCTGACTCAGATGACTCACGTTATGGTCGTTGTTTTCCCCTTAGATAAAGACACAGATCGCATTGAATATACTTATATTTTTATTAACACAAATTTGCTCCGTGTTCCACCGTCTCGATAAGCAGTTCGCTCAATACTGACTTCACTCGCTTGAACATCCTCCGGCCTTGCGACTCGATGCCAATCGAGGCTCAATAAGTTCTACGGATATTACCCATCTCTTCTGAATTAGAACGTTAGTTTGGATATTTTATTCTTTATAAATTGTGTATACGTATAATATAATACATATCCATTCTCAAAAAAAAATTACATTTTTGTGGGAGAATCTTGTTCATCTAATTTACACTTTCCGCGTATACAGTTGTGCTGATAAGCTTACCAAAAATAGTAAAAGAATAATAAATTAATTATAATAAATAAAAATAAATTCTTTAAATTAAAAATTAAGAGAGAAAGAAAAAGAAAGGATCTTATATGTGGCGCGAAACGCATAACAGAAATTTCTTTTAAGTATTATTTCCAGTCCGTAGAAAAGGAATTAATTATAATTGAATTCTATTAAAATTGGATTTCTTAAAATTTATTCGAGTTTTTTGTTTTTTTTTTTTTTTTTTAATTTATTAAAATTGGTCGATGCCGAAATCATAGCTTTGAAGTAAGAGCATTATCACATTTTTCTTAAAGGCATTAATATTTAGACATGCTCTGACATCTTCCGGCAATTTATTGAACAGTCTAACACCATAATTGCGAATAGAGTTTGCACTTTACCCGGTTCGGAAGAAAGTTGTTCTAATATTTGTAACACATCGCAGACTATATACCGATCGATATATTATATTGAGTTCTATGTTCTGCTTTATCCAGTTATTTTTAATTTTGAAAACTACTAAAAGTGTTTGTAAGATAAATATTTTTTTAATGTCTAATACTATGTTCAAACAGAAAAATAAATTGAGGAAATTTCGATTTGAATTGAGTGCTGTTCATACAACTCGATTTTGCTTACGCGATATGTTGGCTCATCTCTACAGCAAGAACATACCTTTGTTTAGACTGTCAAAATGTACGTGCCTGGTATTAGGCAAATGAAATGGAATGAAAACATAAAACTTTGAAATTTTGTGTGTTGTAAGAAAATGTGTTCAATGTTTTGGTTTCATTTTGAGTTTGCCATCTTCTTTTAAAAATCCCTACTCCAGTGAAATGAAAGACATAAAATCAGCTGATGGGATGAGCCAACCATATAGTTCAACCATGCGTAACTGAAGTTTAAGTAAACTAAATAAACACACTTTACAATGTTGCATTTGCAGTTTGAAACAATTTATTACGCAACTTTTTTTAAATTGGCAATTTATTATTACAATTTATTATATGAAAAATTGCGTAATAAATTGCCCAAATAGTATAAATTGCTAATTTGGTGTGTGTTTGAACCTAGTAAAATCTGATCTTATAAAGGCTTGCAGGTTCCACGGAAAAGAGAGATTATTTTCCTGCGAAAATAGTTGCAAGCTCAGCGTTAGGCTAGAAAATCATATGGAATGTCGATATCGTAAAACATATGTTTTTTTCTTTTTTTTTTTTAATGGAAATTCACAATATTCGAAGATGTGTTTCGTAAGCTTAAGGACTTAAGTTTTCTTACGGATGGTATTCACCAAACATACTTTTAACATATTTTGTAGAAAACAACTTAACTGTGGGAATTTTAATGAGAAGGCAAAAAGAAAGGTCGATAAAGCTATTTGGCTAATACGTATGTGCAGATCATATCTAACTAGTACATGCCGGTAATATGTACATTTAGAAATAATTCTAGACAAATTAAAAATCGAAATAAGTCAGCAAAAAATAGTAATAGGAAAAATGTTAACATTAATATAAAGCTCAGAAATCTGTTGTAAGCCAGTACCCATGGTACTGTCGACATCGAAAGATGTAGTTTTTGACGTCGACAGTCATATTAGGCCAAAAGAAATTCATTCGCAAGCGTTTTAACGTTTTAGCTATGCCTCCATGGCACTTATTTGAGGGACAATGCACGTCTTCGATGACTTTCTTAACTAATGACTTTGGAATCCATAGTTTCCAATTGAATGCTTCTCGAGATGGATTCCCATCAGGGTGTTCTGTACGCATGTAAACCAAATTGTCTACAACCTGTAAATCTGGAAAACGACTTGAGCTATTATGGACATGATATATTAACTTTTTATACACAACGGACGAAAACTCGGACGACTTTAGATCAATTAACGGATGGAATTCTATCTCGTTAATTTCTTCAAAATTCTGTCGTGACAGACTGTCTGGCACCACATTCTGCGAGCCCTTCCTATGCTCTACTTTAAACCGATATCCTTGCAACTTAAGCGACTATCTGGCTAACCTGCTGGATAGGTGAGTCTGACGCATTAGCGACTGTAAACTTGCGTGATCAGTTACGATCGAAAACTCTTGACCTTCCACGTATGCCCTGAATTTCTTTAAACTTAAAACTGCTACAAGCCATTCTAATTCAGTAACGCTATAGTTACTCTGGGCTTTATTCAGTTTTTGCGAAAAGTAGGCTATAGGCATTTCGATTCCTTCTCCGTTCTTTTGCGATAACACCGCACCGACACCAAGTTTAATTGCATCGCATTGTATAATAAACGGTTTTTCGTTGTTGTTGTTGTAGCGGTGCTTCGCCCCAACCAATAGGTGCGGCCGATCACAAATTGTCATCAATGTCCTCTAACGGGAGTCCAAGGAAACTTGCTTTTTCAACAGGGTGGACCATAATGAGAGGGGTGTTAGAGGCGTTGGTCCCACATTACAATTAAAGAGATAGTTGGTGTCCTGTGAAGACACATTGCAAGCGGGCCATACATTTTGTATGTCGGGGTTGATTCTGGATAGGTAAGAGTTTAACCTGTTACAGTATCCAGATCGAAGTTGAGCTAGAGTGACTCGTGTTTCCCTGGGTAGTGTGCGTTGCTTTTCCGCAAGCTTTGGGTACTGTTCTTTGAGTACTGGATTCACCGGGCAATTCCCGGCAGAAAGGTTCGACGCCTGTTTGCGGAGTTCACTGAGGACCTGCGTGTGTTTTTTGGCTTCATACGGTTGAGTTCTCAGGTGCGGTATTTGCTTTATAATGCTTACGGAGATGACTCCTTAAGCCCCTAGGCGGTGTTGGCTCATCAATCAGATACCTGTGCCGTAAGAATCGATAGTAACTCCTTCCGGTGGCGAAGGTAGTTTTGATATGTAGAAATTAAACAAAAGTGGGGGTAGGACACCACCCTGTGGCACCCTTTGTTTAATTCTTCTTGGCTTTGATGTTTCGTTTCTGAATTGCACCGATGCCTGCCGACCACCCAGATAATATGCGGTCCACCTTTTAAGACATGGGGGAAGGGTAGACCCCCAGTAACGTGCCATGGTTGGTGGCATCAAAAGCTTTTGATAGGTCTAGCGCAACGAGTGCTGTTCTATGGTGGGGCTCTTGTTGATGACAGGCTAGCTGCAATATTGCTTTGAAGTAGTTGAGCAAAATGGCTTCAAGCGTCTTTGCTTGTTGGGGTAGGAGAGATATCGGGCGATATGACTCTCCTATGTTAGCTGGTTTCCCAGGCTTTAGTAGCCAGACCACTTTGGCCATTTTCCATTTTTCGGGAATGACAAAGATGGAAAGAGACAGGTGAAGACATGCGCTAAATATTTGAAACCCTTTTTCCCTAGGTTTTAAGCATCGGCATGGCTATGCCGTCTGGGCCCACTGCTTTGGATGGTTTAGCATTACCGATATCATCCTCAACCTCTTTGGCGGTAATGGTAATCGGAGACGCGCTGAATTTATGCTTATGTGTGCGTCAGTTGGCCCTCCGTCTATCTTTGCCGACCGTAGAATGCATTATATACTGTCGGCAGAAAACGCTCGCGCATTTTTTCGCATCCGACAGCACTTTATCGCCAAAGGCGATGGAAATTTGTCATTGTGCTTAGATGGATTCGATAGGGACTTTACGGTGGACCAAAGTTTACCTACACTGGCAGAGAGGTTACAATCGCTAAGGTGCTCCTCCCATTTCGCCCGCTTGTATTCGTCCACAAGCAATTTGATCCGTTGGTTTATATCCCTTATTTGGGGGTCGCCGGGATCGAGCTGTCTTATAAGGTCCCGTTCTCTCGCTATATTTGCGGCCTCCGCCGGAAAGTGAGGCCGAATTTCGGGAATTCTCCCGGCGGGAATGAAGCGAGCCAAGGCGGATTCAATGACCTTGCGGAAAGCACGCTCCCGTTGGGGCGCATCAGTCGGGATAGGGAGGGCAGCAAACCGGTTGTCTGTAAAGGATTTGTATTCGTCCCACTTTCCTTTTTTAAAGTTTATGAAAGTGCGTTTTTCTGTGACAATGAAGTCGGCGGTACTTACTTACTTACTTACTTAATTGGCGCTTAACCGTCTAAACGGTTATGGCCGTCCAACAAGGCGCGCCAGTCGCTCTTTCGCTCCGCCACCGGCGCCAATTGGTCACACCAAGGAAGTTTAAATCGTTTTCCACCTCGTCCTTCCAACGGAGTGGGAGCCGCCCTCTACCTCTGCTTCCATAGGCGGGTTCCGATAGAAACACTTTCTTGGCCGGAGCATCATCTTTAATTCGCATAACATGGCCTAGCCAGCGCAGCCGCTGCGTTTTAATTCGCTGGACTATGTTGATGTCTGCGTATAGCTCGTACAGCTCATCATTAAATCTTCTTCGGTACTCGCCATAAATAACAATAAAGGCAAATACCAAATCTAGCAGGAAAACCGTTAGAAAAGCGGAAAAGGATTTTTTAAAATATGAGTTGGAAAGCTTGTACTCGAAGAAAGATGAGATAAATGCCGAGTTATTATCTATACATTTAAGATTGGCAGAACAACTACCTACGACTGCATTAATGGAATGTTTCGACCGCATTAAGACAGAGGTCGATCAGGAACTACAACAAAAAAACAGGTCGCTGAACCGAAAATTGGACAAGTTGGAAGGACGACGGGAGGGTAACCAAAACCAAAACACTTACCAGTTTCATGACAAGTTCGTTAACCTCACAACAGTGGCCATTACCAAGGAAGAGGCACAACTTCTCGAAAAGGGCCTGAAGCACAATATCATGGACCAGAATACAGTAAGAAAAACGGAGCAAGCGATTGTAGATGCGGAGATCGCAATATCATTGATACCACAGGAATAACAGGAGCACGCAAGACACATGTGCAGGGAAATCATAAAAAAGGAGGTGAAAGCACAGGAAGGACAAAAATCGAATACAGAGGAGAAAACAATAAAGAATCTACGGCATAAACTAAGGAAAAACAATATTGTCACAACGAAAGCGGACAAAGGAAACACCACTGTGATAATCGAAAAAGAGCAATATATATCCAAACCCGAGGATCTCATAGAGAAACGAAATGTCTTAGAATGAGAGAGGATCCCACAGATGAATACCAAAAAAAAATTAAAGTTGCTATAAAAAATGCAACAAATATAGTAGATTCTGACATGGCACATAGATTGGTCCAAATGAACCCTTCGGCTCCTCCACTGGTTGCGCTACCAAAAATCCACAAGCCGGACACGCCAATGAGGCCCATCATTAATTGTAAATCTGCACCATGCTCCAAACTGTCCGAATATTTAAAAACGATATTGAAAGATACTCTGGAGGTAAGGAACGAATAACACAACAGAACTAATAGAGAGACTCGATACCGTAGACCTAACAAGAAACAGCAAATTAGTATCTTTTGACATAAAAGATTTATACCCATCTATACCACTATCGGAGACTTTGGACATAGTTAGCTCAACAATAGTTCATAACACAAAAAACAAAGTGAAAAGTATGCAAATCACAAATACGCTGAGAACCACTTTACGTCAAAACTATTTTCAATTCAACAATAAAATATACAGACAAACAAACGGTCTTGGAATGGGAAGCCCCACATCAGCAATTATTATGGAAGTGTTAATGCAAAATCTGGAAGAAAAGTACATACAGGAGCTGAAGTCCAAATTAGGCGTGTGGATGACATAATATGCGTTTTAACTACTAATAACGAAGAGCTTGTACTGGAGTACCTCAACAAGCAGCACGGAAATATAAAATTTACAATGGAAACCGAAAAAGACGGGGAATCAACTATCTAGACCTCACGATAAATATTGATAAAGAAGCCAAAAAATTTAGCTATGACATATATAGAAAGTCAACGGCCACCGACACAATACCTTAAATCACCCTCAACAGCACAAAAATGCAGCATTAAGGCACTTGGTACATAGACTTGAAAGAACACCTCTTACACAAGAGGCATATAAGAGAGAACTTGAGGTCATATGTAATATCGCTGCAAACAACGGATATAAAAAAGCACTAGTAGATAAGCTCAGAAGGACAAATGGAGAACCAAAAAGAAATAATGAAAAGGAAAATAATAGCTGGACGACTATGACATATACTGGAAAAGCAACATATAAATTGGCAAACTTCTTTAAAAAATACAACATTAACACATCATTCAAAATATCGAACAATCTATGGCGAAAACTAAGAACTAACATTAACTCATAGGATCCGTTTAGCAGCCACGGCGTATACTAGCTTGCCTGCGGATGCCAGCATAGTTACATGGGACAAACAGGACGGCAAATAAGAACGAGGTTCAGAGAACATATTAGAGATTACAACAAAAAATACGGAATCCAAACATTATACCCGAGTCTAACTTCGCGAATCACGTGGTCGAGAATGAATGTTCCCCAGCAAACATCAATAAAACAGTAAGGGTTCTTCAGATACAAGAGGAGGGCCGACGTCTCAACGTACTCGAAAACATGGAAATCTACAAACAGAAAACATTCGACGGTAGAATAATAAACGAACAGATAAACACAATTTCTGACACAATATTCGAGCCTTTAAAACTTGTTTACAGGAAACAACTTAATCACACAGGTACAACAGACAAACACACAACAACAAATAAACACAAAACAATTAACACACCAAAACAAAAAAACCGACAAAGAAGATCAAACGACTAAAATCACAGATTTCTACCTACCCCAGTCAGCCACACAAATAGATTAGTAAACCACCCTCGGTTCTGAATGAACACACATAACTAAATATACACAAGCATCAATTTGACAATACCTGCTCATATACCTACGAACTATAAATACAGGACAAACGACAACAACAGATCAGAACGAAAATCGACACTGATGATGGCAAAACGCCGAAACCGGTTTGCTCTCAAAACCAAATTTTACAAGGGATAACGGAAAATCGTTCCAATATACATTATATAAGATATATACCACCGATCTCTATGATTTTTTCAGACTAAAATATATATGCTATATACGTAAGCATTTGGTGAAATTTGAAGCTTCTAGCTGTTAAAACGGGGCAGAAATTGCACAAAGTTTCTTATATGGACAATCGGTTGTATGAGATATATACTATTTGTACCACCGATCTCAATGATTTTTTTAGACATCAATATATGCTATACACGTAAGCATTTGGTGAAATTTGAAGCTTCTAGCTGTTAAAATGGGGCAGAAATTGCGCAAAGTTTCGTATCTGAACAATCGGTTGTATGAGATATATACTATGTATACCACCGATGTCAATGATTTTTCAGACATCAATATAAGTTATACACGTAAGCATTTGGTGAAATTTGAAGCTTCTAGCTGTTAAAATGGGGCCGAAATCGCAAAAATATATATATATATACCATATATACCAATATATATATATTGTATATATCACCGATCTCTATATGCTATATTTGACACAACAATATATACTATATACGTAAGCAATCGGTGAAATTTGAAGCTTATAGCTGTTAGAATCGGGTAGAAATTGCGAAAAGTTTCTTATCTGAACAATCGGTTGTATGAGATATATACTATATATACAACCGAACGCTATGATTTTTTTAGACAACAATATACGCTATATACGTAAGCATTCGGTGAAATTTGAAGCTTCAAGCTGTTAAAATGGGTCTAAAATTGCGAATATATATATATATACTATATATACCACATATATATACTATTTATACCACCGATCTTTATGATTTTTTCAGACTACAATATATGCTATACGCGTAAGCATTCGCTGAAATTTGAAGCCTCTAGCTCTTAAAATAGGGCAGTAATTACGAAAAGTTTCTTATCTGAACAATCGGTTGTGGGGGATATATACTATATATATGACCGATCTCATCAATTTTTTCAGGCAACAATATGTACAATATACGAAATAATATGGTGATGGTTGAAGCTTCAATCTGTTAAATTGAGTAAGATATGACAAAAATCCTCTTTTTCTGAAAACTCGGTTGTATGGAGGATATATGCTATAGTGGTCCGATCCGGCCGGTTCCGACAAATGTCTAATCGGACACCTAAAAACAGCCGCTCACCAAACTTTATCAAGATATCTCAAAAATTGAGGGACTAGTTTGCATACAAAGAGACAGACGGACAGACGGACATAGCTAAACCAACTCAGCTCTTCATCCTGATTATTTCGGTATACTTAATGGTGGGTCTATCTATTTTCCTTTAAGGACTTACAATTTTGGGTTTCGCGACGAAATTAATATACCATTTCATTTTCATGAAAGGTATAAAAATAGGTAGGTACTTTGTGTGAGGATGCAAAGCTTCACGTTTTTTGTGGTCTGCATGTAAAAACTATGACTACGAATCACGTATTTCAAAAATATATAACGTAAACGTAACTATTTGATGAAATTTGATGAATTTTGAAGCTTCTAGCAGTAAAAAAGGGGCAAAAATTACAGTTTATATGAAGTATATAATATATATACCACCGATCTCTATGATTTTTTCAGACAACAATATATGCTATATGCGTAAGCATTTGGTGAAATTTGAAGCTTCTAGCTGTTAAAACGGGGCAGAAATTGCGCAAAGTTTCTTATCTGAACAATCGGTTGTATGAGATATATACTATGTATACCACCGATCTCAATGATTTTTTCAGACGTCAATATATGCTATACACGTAAGAAATTGGTGAAATTTGAAGGTTCTAGCTGTTAAAATGAGGCCTAAATAGCAAAAAAAAATATATATACTATATATATACTATATATACCATCATATATATATTATATATATCACCGATCTCTATGATTTTTTGACACAACAATATATAATATATACGTAAGCAATCGGTGAAATTTGAAGCTTATAGCTGTTAGAATGGGGTAGAAATTGCGAATAGTTTTTTATCTGAACAATAGGTTGTATGAGATATATACTATATATACAACCGATCGCTACGATTTTTTCAGACAACAATATATGCTATATACGTAAGCATTCGGTGAAATTTGAGGCTTTTAGCTGTTAAAATGGGGCTAAAATTGCGAAAATATATATATATATATATACTATATATATATACTATATATACCACCATATATTTACTATATATACCACCGATCTTTATGATTTTTTCATACAACAATATATGCTATAGCGTAAGCCTTCGTTGGAATTTGAAGCCTCTAGCTCTTAAAATAGGGCAGTAATTACGAGAAGTTTCTTATCTGAACAATCGGTTGTGGGGTATATATACTATATATATGATCGATCTCATCAATTTTTTCAGGCAACAATATGTACAATATACGAAATTATATGGTGAGGTTTGAAGCTTCAATCTGTTAAATTGAGTAAGATATGACAAAAATCTTCTTTTTCTGAAAAATCGGTTGTATAGAGGATATATGCTATAGTGGTCCGATCCGGCCGGTTCCGACAAATGTCTAATCGGACATCCAAATACACCCGCTCACCAAATTTGATCGAGATATCTCAAAAATTGAGGGACTAGTTTGCATACAAACAGACAGACGGACATGGCTAAAAAACTCAGTTCTTCATCCTGATTATTCCCGGATTACTTAATGGTGGGTCTATCTATTTTCCTTTAAGGACTTACAATTTTGGGTTTCGTGGCGAAATTAATATACCATTTCATTTTCATAAAAGGTATAAAAATAGGTAGGTACTTTGTGTGAGGATGCAAAACTTCACGTTTTTTGTGGTCTGCATGTAAAAACTATGACTACGAATCACGTATTTCAAAAATATATGACGTAAACGTAACTATTTGATGAAATTTGATGAATTTTGAAGCTTCTAGCCGTAAAAAAAGGGCAAAAATGACAGTTTATATGAAGTATATAATATATATACCTCTATGATTTTTTCAGACAACAATATATGATATATACGTAAGCATTTGGTGAAATTTGAAGCTTCTAGCTGTTAAAACGGGGCAGAAATTGCGCAATGTTTCTTATCTGAACAATCGGTTGTATGAGATATATACTATGTATACCACCGATCTCAATGATTTTTTCAGACATCAATATATGCTATACACGTAAGCATTTTGTGAAATTTGAAGCTTCTAGCTGTAAAAATGGGGCCAAGATCGCAAAAACATATATATATACTATATATATATATATACTATATATACCATCATATATATATTATATATCACCGATTTCTATGGTTTTTTGACACAACAATATATACATATACGTAAGCAATCGGTGAAATTTGAAGCTTATAGCTGTTAGAATGGGGTAGAAATTGCGAAAAGATTCTTATCTGAACGATCGGTTGTATGAGATATATACTATATATACAACCGATCGCTATGATTTTTTTACAACAATATATGCTATATACGTAAGCATTTGGTGAAATTTGAAGCTTCTAGCTGTTAAAACTGGGCAGAATTTACGCAAAGTTTATTATCTGAACAATCGGTTGTATGAGATATATACTATGTATACCACCGATCGCAATGATTTTTTCAGACATCAATATATGCTATACACGTAAGCATTTGGTGAAATTTGAAGCTTCTAGCTGTTAAACTGGGGCCGAAATCGCAAAAATATATATATATACTATATACACCATCATATATATATTATATATATCACCGTTCTCTATGATTTTTTGACACAACAATATATACTATATACGTAAGCAATCGGTGAAATTTGAAGCTTATAGCTGTTAGAATGGGGTAGAAATTGCGGAAAGTTTCTTATCTGAGCAATCGGTTGTATGAGATATATACTATATATACAATCGATCGCTATGATTTTTTCAGACAACAATATATGCTATATACGTAAGTATTCGGTGAAATTTGAAGCTTCTAGCTGTTAAAATGGGGCTAAAATTGCGAAAATATATATATATACTATATATGTAAGATTATGGATTTGTTCTTTTAGAAGCGAACAATTGTAATCTATTTTATTGTATATTGTTTAAATGAAATTGAGGTATTATAAAGTTAATTTAAATGAATTACATTGCAATTTAAGAAACAGTATAAAATGTTCAATTCAGCTGATTAAATACACGTCTGCGTCGTTCGGGTTTTGCAACACAAGTCTTCTCGTTTTCGTTCTTCTCTTCTCTTGCAGTGCCATCAAATGGCGTTGCCAGCTACATTCCCACAACTCGGCCATCCTATTATGCATTCGTCTCGAATGCGTCGTCAGTATTTTGAACGTCGAACCCATATTTCATAAATTCAGGATATGAAGACGTTTGCTTTGGACCCTCACATGTAACTGAATCCTTAATTACGTCGTAGGTATTGTTTGGTTTTACTTTAACAACTCGATATGGACCCAAGTATTTTGGCTTTAATTTGAGATCACCACCTAGTTGCGTTCGCTTAATTGCAACTACGTCGCCCACTTTGTACATTGTTGCTGGTTTTCGCCTAAGGTTATATGTTCGTTTGTTTTCTGCTTGCATTTGTAAAATGTGTTGTTTCGCCTGTTTACGCATCTCGCTACGTTTTTCGTTGAATACTTTAACAATTTCGTCGTCTATCATCTCTTTTAATTTCACGTCAAACTCGGTACGCATCTTTATGCCAACTAACAATTCGAATGGAGTAGTTTTAATACTTCTGCAATGCGTAGAGTTTACAATTTGTTGCACTTTGCCAACCCATTTGAACCATTTGCTCGGATCGTCTACAGACAACTTAGACAAAACTGAAACAATTACGGCGTTAAGTCTTTCGATCTGTCCATTGGCCCTCGGAAGCCCTGTAGTTATTGGATGATGTAATATACTTTCATTATCGCAGTATCGCTTAAATTCTTCTGACATAAATGCTGAATCTCTCTTACTGGATTACCAAAAATTAAACTTTGTGCCTGAAGTCTCGTCGTTACTTCTCTTGCTGATGTTGTTTTTGTTGGGTACAACCAACAAAATTTCGTGAAACCGTCGATTATTGCAAGTATATGCTTATATTGTTTGTGTGTCGATTCAAGTGGTACTAGGAAATCTACATGAAACGTTTGTAATGGTACTTCTTCTTTCGCTATTGGTTGCAGTTCGCCTTCCTGCTTACCATGTTTGCGATTAGCTATTATGCATGGTATACAACAACTAATGTGCTGTTTTATTTTGTCGTCTAGGTTTGGAATATATAATCTTTTCCAACCACCTCTTTCGTCTTTTTTACTGAAAAATTACCCTTCTCATGAGCCTGCCTTATTACTTCGCGCTGAAAACCTAATGGTACCACTAAAAGTTCAAAGTTGTCAACTAATTTGTATAGCAACCCATTCTTCGTAAAATAATTACTGTGCGTCGACTTCTCTCTAATACATCTATAATAGCTTTCAATGTTTCGTCTCGTGCCTGTGCACACTTTAACTTGCTGTGCATGCTGTCGTCGTTAATCATCATCACGGGGTATCTACTAAGCGCTTCCGCATGTCGAATTTTAGTACCCGCCCTATGTTCAACACTGTAGTTAAACTCTTGCAACAGCATTATCCAACGCGCCACTCTGGAACTAATATCTTTCTTTTCAACGGTTTTAGCAAAAGCATTGCAGTCATTAATTAATTTAAACTGTACTCCCAATAAATATACTCTGAATTTACGTAGTGCTTCTACAACTGCTAAAATTTCTAGTTCATAACTGGTAAACTTCTTTTCTGCTTCTGTCGTCTTCTTGCTCATGAACTAAACTGGATGCATAAGACCATCATCAGGTGACTTCTGCAATAAGGCGGCACCAAAACCCTCTATTGAAGCATCAGTATGCAACTCTGTTTCATGCCCTTGATGAAATATTTTTAAAACTGGGTTTTCTGTTATTAGTTTTTTCAACGTATTAATTGCGGTTATTTCGTCGTTGTTTACTACAAAATTCGTATTTTTCTTTAAAAGATCAGTTAACGGTTTAGCTATTATTGAGAATTTTGGAATAAACTTCCGAAAATATCCAACGAACCCCAAGAAACTCTGCAACTGCTTTTAATTACTGGGAATCGGAAATTTAGTTACGGCTTGTGTTTTCGCTTCAGAAATACGTATCAACTTGTTTTCAATGACATGACCCAAAAAGTCAATTCAATTCTTCAAAAAACAGCATTTTTTGAAATTTATTACTAACCCATATATTTCGCATTGCTTAAAAACTAATTTCAAGTTTGAAATTGCCTCTTCTTCTGATTTTGCTGGTATAATTATGTCATCAACGTATGGAATAGCTATGCCTTTATTCGCCAAATCCCGAAATATAGCATTCACATGGCGTTGAAATACGCTTGGCGACTTCGTCAACCCAAATGGAACTCTCAAAAATTGAAATTGACCATTGTGTGTAATAAAAGATGTATACTTACGGCTTTCTTTTTCTACACCGACGTGAAAAAAACCATTTTTCAAATCTATTGTGCTGAATATTTCCGCATTTTGTAGTTTATCGAGTTGATTTTCAATCAACGGAAAAGGAAAATGATCACGCATCATCTTTTTATTTAGCTGTCTATAGTCCACACACAACCGCTGAGAACCGTCACGCTTTTGAACCAATACTACCGGACTACTATACTCGGATTCGGATGGTTCTATAATTTTATCTTTTAACCATTGCTCGACTAGGTTCTCAATCACACGCCGTTTTGAGTAAGCAAATCTTCGCGGACGCGAAAAAACCGGAATGTCATCTTTTAGCACAATTCTTAGTTCTACATTTGTGGATTTAACACTTTTTGGTTTATATTCTTTAATCATTTTACACACCTTTTCTCTTGCTTGCTTGCTGCTGTTATCTCAATGTCACTTTCCACATCGTTACAACTTACAATATCAATTTTCATCAATCTATTTAGTTCGTTTTCGTTTGCTGATTTATTAATTACAATACCGTCGCGATTTATTTTAATTTCAGCTTGTTTGCAAAATTCCGCACCTAACAACACTTCAATGTCTAATAATTGTGAAGGTAAAACAACAAAATTATCCTTAAACTGTGTTTCGTCAATTTTGAAATTCATTTCAAATGCACCCATCGGTTTTATTTTATTTTGATTTCCAAAACCGACTAAATAAAAATTACATTCTTCCAGACACGGTTTGTTTGTAAACGCTTTCATTTACAAGATTGTATTTGCTACCTGTATCTATCAATGTTACAAAACTTCGTTTATTTATTATTACATTTTTACACATCGATTTATGCTCTACTACAATCTTGCATATGCTACTCGAATTTTTAGCACTTTCATTCTTATTCTTTTGGCAATCTTTGCTTAGGTGACCAAAATCATTGTATCTAAAACAATCTAAGCCTGTAGCTTTATTCTCACAGTTCACCGATAAATGTCCTTTAACGCCACAGTTAAAACATTTTAAATCTTTTTTTTCATTACTCGTTTTTTTATTTTTGTCACTCACAACATTTTTATTTCTGTTTTCCACGTATTTCGCATTAAACGACCGCTCGCTTATTTTCTCGTAGCACTTAAGTTTGTCCTTAAAATTTTTTTAATCTTTTGCGTTATACAACACTGATTTGTTAATACTCAAGTCATTAATACCGTCTATGACGTAATGCATCAACGATTTGTCTTCTACCCCGCCGCGCAACGCTATTTCTTTCATTCGCAATAAATATTCTTGTACATTTTCCATACTCTTCATTTTCGTTTCTGACATTAATTTGTGTATTTTCGCGCTATATACCTCCGATTTAAATTCATCTAATAATGCATTCTTCGGAGCATTCCAACTTAAAATACCACGTTCGCTCATAACAAACATTTTTACACGCCCTTTCAAAGACCGTTTTGCAAATATAAATTTCTGCAGTTCATTCCATGCCATCATGATGGACATTTCTTCAAATTCCCTGACCCATATTTCGATAGGAAATTAATAATTTCCCGAAAATGGTCTAATAGTGTCTTCCAAATCTCTAAAACTGAACACAAATTTATGTGATAATGTACCCCTATCATTTCTTCCCATTGCTGACTCAACATTATGTGCCACTACTGTTGAATGGGCACCCATTCTCTCGTTGTTTATCGTCGTTTCTATATTTGCCGTTTTGTACATATTATTTGCAGCAGAATCGTCGTTTACTTCCTTGCTGCGCATACTCTCGTTATTTACGCTGACGTTGCCTTCGCTTGCGTCTTCGTCGTCGTCGTCGTCGTCGTCTTGATCGCCATCGGTTGCAAAAATAGCATCATCTAACAAATTACCCCTTCTTAAATTCGTAAATATGTGTACAGCTAAATCGTCGTTGTTATGTTGCAAATTTAACACACTAGATATTATAACCAAATCATTGCTCGACAGATTTTCATGAATGTTATTTTTTTGTCATATTTTTCGTCATCTTTATCAAAACAAAATCCGTCGAATTCACGTAACCGCTTTCGGTTATTTCTATCGCCGTCGCTCTCGAATATATATTTGTGTAGCAATACAATGTTTTGCTTTTTTTCAATGCGAAAAATTTCGCGAATTTTCTCAAACTCAACTAAGCGCGACATAGTTATTTTGTGCTGTATGTTTGCCTTTACGTACTTGTACACTAATATGTTCACAAATATCCTCACGCGTCTTATGTATGTATGTGTTTCTAGGTGTGTATTTATGTATTTATGCTTATTTTCGCATATATTCGCATTAATTCGCGCTTATAAATTTATTATATTCACTAAATAAGTGTAATTTTACTAAGCTTCACACATTTATTGCCTTTATGGCTTTTATGGATTTATTACACAAGCGCACAATTCACTTCTAGAAATTTTTCAGTCACACAAGTTTCGACACGTCTTTTTTTTCACTGAGGTGAGCCCCCATGTGTAAGATTATGGATTTGTTCTTTTAGAAGCGAACAATTGTAATCTATTTTATTGTATATTGTTTAAATGAAATTGAGGTATTATAAAGTTAATTTAAATGAATTACATTGCAATTTAAGAAAAAGTATAAAATGTTCAATTCGGCTGATTAAATACACGTCTGCGTCGTTCGGCTTTTGCAACACAAGTCTTCTCGTTTTCGTTCTTTTCTTCTCTTGCAGTGCCGTCAAATGGCGTTGCCACCTGCATTCCCACATATATATATACTATATATACCACCATATATATACCACCGATCTTTATGATTTTTTCAGACAACAATATATGCTATATTCGTAAGCATTCGTTGAAATTTGAAGCCTCTAGCTCTTAAAATAGGGCAGTAATTACGAAAAGTTTCCTATCTGAACAATCGGTTGTGGGGGATATATACTATATATATTACCGATCTCATCAATTTTTCAGGCAACAATATGTACAATATACGAAATTATATGGTGAGGTTTGAAGCTTCAATCTGTTAAATTGAGTAAGATATGACAAAAATCATCTTTTTCTGAAAAATCGTTGTATGGAGGATATATGCTATAGTGGTCTGATCCGGCCGGCTCCGACAAATGTCTAATCGGACACTCAAATACACCCGCTCACCAAATTTTATCAAGATATCTCAAAAATTGAGGGACTAGTTTGCATACAAACAGACAGACGGACAGACGGACATGGCTAAATCAACTCAGCTCTTCATCCTGATTATTTCGGTATACTTAATGGTGGGTCTATCTATTTTCCTTTAAGGACTTACAATTTTGGGTTTCGTGACGAAATTAATATACCATTTCATTTTCATGAAAGGTATAAAAATAGGTAGGCACTTTGTGTGAGGATGCAAAGCTTCACGTTTTTTGTCGTCTGCATGTAAAAACTATGACTATGAATCACGTATTTCAAAAATATATGACGTAAACGTAACTATTTGATGAAATTTGATGAATTTTGAAGCTTCTAGCCGTAAAAAAAGGGCAAAAATTACAGTTTATATGAAGTATATAATATATATACCACCGATCTCTATGATTTTTTCAGACAACAATATATGCTACATACGTAAGCATTTGGTGAAATTTGAAGCTTCTAGCTGTTAAAACGGAGCAGAAATTGCGCAATGTTTCTTATCTGAACAATCGGTTGTATGAGATATATACTATGTATACCACCGATCTCAATGATTTTTTCAAATATCAATATATGCTATACACGTAAGCATTTTGTGAAATTTGAAGCTTCTAGCTGTAAAAATGGGGCCAAGATCGAAAAAACATATATATATATACTATATATATATATATACTATATATACCATCATATATATATTATATATCACCGATCTCTATCGTTTTTTGACACAACAATATATACATAGACGTAAGCAATCGGTGAAATTTGAAGCTTATAGCTGTTAGAATGGGGTAGAAATTGCGAAAAGATTCTTATCTGAACAATCGGTTGTATGAGATATATACAATATATACAACCGATCGCTATGATTTTTTTACAACAATATATGCTATATACGTAAGCATTAGGTGAAATTTGAAGCTTCTAGCTGTTAAAATGGGGCTAAAATTGCGAAAATATATATATATACTATATATATATACTATATATACCACCATATATATACTATATATACCACCGATCTTTACGATTTTTTCAGACAACAATATATGTTATATGCGTAAGCATTCGTTGAAAATTGAAGCCTCTAGCTCTTAAAATAGGGCAGTAATTACCAAAGGTTTCTTATCTGAACAATCGGTTGTGGGGGATATATACTATATATATGACCGATCTCATCAATTTTTTCAGGCAACAATATGTACAATATACGAAATTATATGGTGAGGTTTGAAGCTTAAATCTGTTAAATTGAGTAAGATATGACAAAAATCCTCTTTTTCTGAAGAATCGTTTGTATGGAGGATATATGCTATAGTGGTCCGATCCGGCCGGTTCCGACAAATGTCTAATCGGACACCCAAGTACACCCGCTCACCAAATTTTATCAAGATGTCTCAAAAATTGAGGGACTAGTTTGCAGACAAACAGACAGACGGACAGACGGACATGGCTAAATCAACTCAGCTCTTCATCCTGATTATTTTGGTATACTTAATGGTGGGCCTATCTATTTTCCTTTAAGGACTTACAATTTTGGGTTTCGTATCGAAATTAATATATCATTTCATTTTCATGAAAGTTATAAAAATAGGTAGGTACTTTGTGTGGGGATGCAAAGTTTCACGTTTTTTGTGGTCTGCATGTAAAAACTATGACTACGAATCACGTATTTCAAAAATATATGAAGTAAACGTAACTATTTGATGAAATTTGATGAATTTTGAAGCTTCTATCCGTAAAAAAGGGGCAAAAATAACAGTTTATATGAAGTATATAATATATATAACACCGATCTCTATGCCTTTTTCAGACAACAATATATGCTATATACGTAAGCATTTGGTGAAATTTGAAGCTTCTAGCTGTTAAAACGGGACAGAAATTGCGCAAAGTTTCTTATCTGAACAATCGGTTGTATGAGATATATACTATGTATACCACCGATCTCAATGATTTTTTCAGACATCAATATATGCTATACACGTAAGCATTTTCTTGAAATTTGAAGCTTCTACCTGTTAAAATGGGGCCGAGATCGCAAAAACATATATATATATATATATATATATACTATATATGTATACTATATATACCATCATATATATATTATATATATCACCGATCTATATGATTTTTTGACACAACAATATATACATATACGTAAGCAATCGGTGAAATTTGAAGCTTATAGCTGTTAGAATGGGGTAGAAATTGCGAAAAGTTTCTTATCTGAATGAGATATATACTATATATACAACCGATCGCTATGATTTTTTCAGACAACAATATACGCTATATACGTAAACATTCGGTGAAATTTGAAGCTTATAGCTGTTAAAATGGGGCTAAAATTGCGAAAATATATATATATACTATATATATATAGCACCATATATAAACTATATATTTAGCGGCGCGGCCGGTGAATATAAAATAAAACCATAACGCGTAAGCTAAAATACGAACTGGTCTTTATTGGTACAGTAAAGAAACTAAAACTAAAATTACATTTGACTAAATATTAAGCATAAAGCCAAACCATAGTGTAGAGCGTTAGAATCGTATGATTTTTTAATAACAGGACTTAAAAATCAAACCAGTCTTAACTGCATTATGAGAGTGTACGAATTTGAGTAAATAGAAGAAAAGGTAAAAATACAATGTACATAATATGATTTGACTGTTGGTGGGAATTAGCTAAAAGGTGATAGGTGAAGACGATAACACCTTCGATAGCACTCGATTGTGTTTGATAACTAATAATCTATTTGTGGCTGTCGCCACAGTACTCCCCTTGTTTTTTTTTTTTTTTTTCTTAAAAAGAATAACTATTAAAAAAAATGTACATTGAATGCGAAGAGAAACAAATTAGCTTCAAAAAAAGAATACATTAAAATGATTGTATGTTATGAAATGTATGTTATGAATGATTATAACTGTATTAATTAATAGTATAATGTTTTCGTACTAGAAATCTTGACATCTTTGCGTTGCTTATCAGATTTGGATGATTCTTGATCGCCATAAACTTCGTCGCTGCAAGCTTCGTACACAGGTTTGAGTCTGTCGATCGATATTGCTGTTGGCGAGCGTTTGAAATCGACGACGAAGTACTTTTCATGGCGACTGATGACGCGATAGGGTCCCTCGTAGGGTGGTGAAAATGACGGTCTTACGAGGTCGTTGCGTACTAAAACATGAGTGCACGTTTGAAAGTTTCTGTAAAGAAAAACAGATTTTTTTCCGTGGCGCGACATTTCTGTCGGTGCCAACGTATTAAAATGATTTTTGAGGATACTTAACAAATTAGACGGCGATATATTCTTCTTTGACGGTGTAAGAAGTTCACCTGGTAGGCGTATGGGTTCGCCATACACAAGTTCAGCCGGGGTTGCGGCGATATCTTCCTTCCATGCAGCTCGTAAACCTAACAAAACAGCTGGTAATGCATCGTACCATGACTCGTTGTGGCATAGAAGTGCAGCTTTCAGCTGTCGGTGAAGTCGCTCCACAAGTCCATTTGCTTGTGGATGAAACGCTGTCGTACGTAAATGCTTTATTCCAAATAATTCAGTGAGAGTGCGAAATAAAATAGATTCAAATTGACCGCCTTGGTCAGATGTAATTCGTTTAGGTACTCCGTAGCGTGCAATCCAGTGATGAATCAAGGCGCGTGCTACAACTTCGGTTGATCCGTTTTCAAGCGGAATTGCCTCTGGAAAGCGTGTGAAGCGGTCGACTATAGTAAGGCAACGATTGAAACCTTTTGACACTGGCAGTGTTACGAGGTCGATGTGGATGTGCTCGAATCTTTCGGATGGTGGTTGGAAGTTAGCAATCGGAGATGAAACGTGTCGTTGTATCTTGTTGCGTTGACAATCGATACATGCTCTTGCCCATTCGCGGCAATCTTTGTTTATAGAGGGCCAGACATACCGTTTTGCTACTAACTTTTGTGATGCCCTAATGCCAGGGTGTGCGAGTGAGTGGAGGGAATTAAAAACTTTTTTCCTAAGTTGCGCTGGGACGTATGGACGCACTGTACCTGTCGCGATGTCACAATACACTGCTGGTCCGCTGTCAATGTGAATAGCTTTCAGGTTGAGCGGTGTAGTGTTGCGCAGGAGTTGTTGTAATTCGCTGTCAT
This sequence comes from Eurosta solidaginis, assembly GCF_040869045.1. Classification (NCBI taxonomy): domain Eukaryota; kingdom Metazoa; phylum Arthropoda; class Insecta; order Diptera; family Tephritidae; genus Eurosta; species Eurosta solidaginis. The sequence continues at coordinate 25,560,655 of NC_090324.1, read as the reverse complement.
CTCTTTGAGAATCGGCGAGTTCTTGGTGCGTGATTGGCGCAGCGATGGCTTCGAGGCGTGATAACGTATCAGCAACGATGTTGTCATTACCCGATATGTGGCGAATATCGGTTGTGAATTGACCGATAAAGTCAAGCCTACGGAATTGCCACGGCGATGCTCGTTCCGTGCGTTGTTGGAATGCGTGCTGTAGTGGCTTATGATCAGTATAGATCGTAATGTGCCGTCCTTCAAAAATGTGACGGAAATGTTTTACAGCATCGTAAATTGCATGCAATTCCCGGTCGTATGTCGAAAGCTTCTGAATAGAAGGTGTCAATTTTCGGCTGAAAAACGCCAGGGGTTGCCATTCATTGTTCACTCGTTGCTGCAAGACGGCTCCGATTCCGTATTCGGACGCATCCGTAAAAACAGCCCATTTTGCGTTGTTGTTTGGATGAACTAGCAGGGTAGCATCGGCAAGAGCTTGTTTGGCAGCGTCGAAAGCGCGTTGAAGATTCGGAGTCCAGTCGACAGGATGAGAACCTTTTAAGTTAGGGCCTTCAAGAACTTTGTTTAAAGGAGACAAAAGTTCTGCTGCGTTCCTAATAAATTTTCTATAAAAATTAACGGTGCCAAGAAATCCACGTAAAGATTTAATGGTTTTGGGAGGTTCCATCTTGATGATGGCCTCAACTTTGTCCGGGAGAGGTCTTATTCCATCTTTATTGATAAGGTGGCCTAAGAATTTTACTTCTGGTTGCGCGATTTGACATTTTGGCAAATTAATAACCAACCCATAGTCTCGGAGGCGTTTAAACAAAATTTTTAAATGTTCGAGATGTTCAACCTCGTCCTTGGATGCGACAAGAAGGTCGTCAATGTATGGGAAAACGAAATCCAAGTCTCTCGTGACCTCGTCGATAAACCTTTGGAAAGTTTGAGCGGCGTTCCTAAGACCAAAAGTCATATACATAAACTCGAATAGGCCAAAAGGTGTAATAATTGCCGTTTTAGGAACGTCTTCGGGGGCCACGAGAATTTGTAGAAATGCGCGAACTAAATCGAAGACGGAGAAAACGTTCTTATTATACAAATTTGCAGCAAAGTCTTCAATGTAACGTAAGGAGTAGTTATCCGGTATCGTTCGGGCATTTAAAGGGCGGTAATCGCCACACGGTCTCCATTCTCCAGACTTCTTCTGCACAAGATGCAGTGGTGAAGACCAGGGACTATCCGAGGGTCGGCAGATACCGAGTTCTATCATTTTTCTGAACTCCTCTTGCGCGATTTTAAGTTTTTGGGGACAAAGGCGACGAGGTTTGCTTTTTACGGGTGGACCGTCGGTCGTCTTGATGTGATGCATCGTCGCGTGTTTCTTGGTCCTTGAATAGGTGGTATCAGGTCGCGTAATGTCTTCGTACTCGCGTAGTAGTCTTATGTATATGGAGTCACCGCCAATAGCTTTGATTGAATTAGCTGATTTTGTGTCCAGCAGCATGACTTTGCTGGTCAAATTGGTAATTCCATCACGCAGGCATTTACGTTTTAAATCGACCAATAAGTCAAAACGACTGAGAAAGTCGGCGCCGATTATTGGCTTCGTGACGTCAGCCACGATAAATTGCCAGGTAAAGTCTCGCCTAAGTCCGAGGTCGGGTGCCATAGTTATAAGGCCGTACGTCTGGATTAGTGTTCCGTTAGCTGCGTAGAGTTGGTAACCAATGGGGCTACGAAAGGCTTTCTTTAACAAGCCATATGGATACACGGAGAGATCCGAACCAGTGTCCACGAGATATTGTGTGCCAGTGGCTCGGTCTTTAATGAACAGACGGCGTGAAGAAGTTGCAGAATCACTATCCGCCTCTAGGGATTCTGGTTGGCGTTTCCCTTAAATGTGCACCCTGTGGCGCATTTACGTGCTTGGCTACCGAATTTAGTATGATACCAGCACGTACCAGTAGATTTATTCAAACGCTTACCTGAAGAATTGCGATTTTTAGAACTTGGACGGTTGCGAGAAGTGGACCTTCCTCTATTATGGTTTAATTGCATTGTGAGTGCTTCAATTTGCTGGCTGAGTGCGTTAATTTTCTGCTCCATGGCTGAATGTGTCGATGAAGTGGTTGCCTGTGCGGAAGCAACGTGTCCTTTTACGATCTCGTGCAACTTGTCAGCCATGCGTGATTGCTCCTCTAGTGAAGCGTTTGTTTGGACGGTGAGAAGGGCACGTGTTTGCTCGGGCAGCCCCGACAACCATTTGGTTTTAACTACTGCTTCGTCTACGTTAGGCGCTAGGGATTTTAGGTGTCTCAGGAATTGTGACGGTGTTCTGTCGCCGATTTGTTCACCATCAAGAAGTTGGCGAAGTTTAGCTTCTTCGGACTTTGTAAAACAACTGGTCAAAACTTTTTTGAGTTCTGTGTAGGGTTTAGTTGTAGGGGGTTTAATTATAAGGGTTTCTACCTCAGCGGCGTATCGTGTATCAATTAGTGACACGGCGTAATTAAACTTTGCGATTTCAGTACTAACGCTGTGAATCATAAACTGAGCCTCGAGCTGAGCAAACCACAAATTTACACGTTCGGGGCAAAAGCTAGGAGCCTTTATGGACCCGAGAACTATTGGTTTAATGTCGGAATTATTATCGTCACTGTTAGGCATTTTACAGAATTTGATTTTCGGCAGTCTCGAAAAATATAAAAATATAGGGTTTGCTGATGGGCAGAATTACGCAGCCCTTTTAAATATTATATCACCGAATAATAGTAATTACCACAATTTGATTTGCACATATTAGTGTCCCTCAAATAACACCAGTGCAGCACAACGTCTTGGGTGCTCCGCAATGCACCAGCGGTGATAATCTCTATGATGTTTTTTTTTTTAAACACTCACTTTAAAAAATTTTTTCTGATGCACTTACTTTTTTTAAAAAAAACTATAATTTTTTGATGCCAGTTGCTGAAGAAAATTTTAGCGTGGCTTTTGGTTGTAAAAAAAAAACTAGTTCGTACGCGAATTGACACTTTCCTTAAAAAGGAATCACGTCGGGGTCACCAGTTTAGCGGCGCGGCCGGTGAATATAAAATAAAACCATAACGCGTAAGCTAAAATACGAACTGGTCTTTATTGGTACAGTAAAGAAACTAAAACTAAAATTACATTTGACTAAATATTAAGCATAAAGCCAAACCATAGTGTAGAGCGTTAGAATCGTATGATTTTTTAATAACAGGACTTAAAAATCAAACCAGTCTTAACTGCATTATGAGAGTGTACGAATTTGAGTAAATAGAAGAAAAGGTAAAAATACAATGTACATAATATGATTTGACTGTTGGTGGGAATTAGCTAAAAGGTGATAGGTGAAGACGATAACACCTTCGATAGCACTCGATTGTGTTTGATAACTAATAATCTATTTGTGGCTGTCGCCACATATATACCACCGATCCTTATGATTTTTTCAGACAACAATATATGTTATATGCGTAAGCAATCGTTGAAATTTGAAGCCTCTAGCTCTTAAAATAGGGCAGTAATTACGAAAAGTTTCTTATCTGAACAATCGGTTGTGGGGGATATATACTATATATATGACCGATCTCATCAATTTTTTCAGGCAACAATATGTACAATATACGAAATTAAATGGTGAGGTTTGAAGCTTCAATCTCTTAAATTGAGTAAGATATGACAAAAATCCTCTTTTTCTGAAGAATCGGTTGTATGGAGGATATGTGCAATAGTGGTCCGATCCGCCCGGTTCCGACAAATGTCTAATCGGACACCCAAATACACCCGCTCACCAAATTTTATCAAGATATCTCAAAAATTGAGGGACTAGTTTGCATATAAACAGACAGAGGGACAGACGGACATGGCTAAATCAACTCAGCTCTTCATCTCTGATTATTTCGGTATACTTAATGGTGGGTCTATCTATTTTCCTTTAAGGACTTACAATTTTGGGTTTCGTGACGAAATTAATATACCATTTCATTTTCATGAAAGGTATAAAAATAGGTAGGCACTTTGTGTGAGGATGCAAAGCTTCACGTTTTTTGTGGTCTGCATGTAAAAACTATGACTATGAATCACGTATTTCAAAAATATATGACGTAAACGTAACTATTTGATGAAATTTGATAAATTTTGAAGCTTCTAGCCGTAAAAAAGGGGCAAAAATGACAGTTTATATGAAGTATATAATATATATACCACCGATCTCAATGGTTTTTCCAGACATCAATATAAAATGGGGCCGAGATCGCAAAAACATATATATATATATATATACTATATATATATACTATATATACCATCATATATATATTATATATATCACCGATCTCTATGATTTTTTGACACAAAAATATATACATATACGTAAGCAATCGGTGAAAATTGAAGCTTATAGCTGTTAGAATGGGGTAGAAATTGCGAAAAGATTCTTATCTGAACAATCGGTTGTATGAGATATATACTATATATACAACCGATCGCTATGATTTTTTCAGACAACAATGTATGCTATATACGTAAGCGTTCGGTGAAATTTGAAGCTTCTAGCTGTTAAAATGGGGCTAAAATTGCGAAAATATATATATATATACTATATATATATAATATATATACCACCATATATATACTATATATACCACCGATCTTTACGATTTTTTCAGACAACAATATATGTTATATGCGTAAGCATTCGTTGAAATTTGAAGCCTCTAGCTCTTAAAATAGGGCAGTAATTACGAAAAGTTTCTTATCTGAACAATCGGTTGTGGGGGATATATACTATATATATGACCGATCTCATAAATTTTTTCAGGCAACAATATGTACAATATACGAAATTATATGGTGAGGTTTGAAGCTTCAATCTGTTAAATTGAGTAAGATATGACAAATATCCTCTTTTTCTGAAGAATCGGTTGTATGGAGGATATATGCTATAGTGGTCCGATCCGGCCGGTTCCGACAAATGTCTAATCGGACACCCAAATACACTCGCTCACAAAATTTTATCAAGATATCTCAAAAATTGAGGGATTAGTTTGCATACAAACAGACAGACGGACATGGCTAAATCAACTCAGCTCTTCATCCTGATTATTTCGGTATACTTAATGGTGGGTCTATCTATTTTCCTTTAAGGACTTACAATTTTGGGTTTCGTGACGAAATTAATATACCATTTCATTTTCATGAAAGTTATAAAAATAGGTAGGTACTTTGTGTGAGGATGCAAAGTTTCACGTTTTTTGTGGTCTGCATGTAAAAACTATGACTACGAATCACGTATTTCAAAAATATATGAAGTAAACGTAATTATTTGATGAAATTTGATGAAAAAAAGGGAAAAAATAACAGTTTATATGAAGTATATAATATATATAACACCGATCTCTATGATTTTTTCAGACAACAATATATGCTATATACGTAAGCATTTGGTGAAATTTGAAGCTTCTAGCTGTTAAAACGGGACAGAAATTGCGCAAAGTTTCTTATCTGAACAATCGGTTGTATGAGATATATACTATGTATACCACCGACCTCAATGATTTTTTCAGACATCAATATATGCTATACACGTAAGCATTTGGTGAAATTTGAAGCTTCTAGCTGTTAAAATGGGGCCGAGATAGCAAAAACATATATATATATATACTATATATGTATACTATATATACCATCATATATATATTATATATATCACCGATCTTTTTGACACAACAATATATACATATACGTAAGCAATCGGTGAAATTTGAAGCTTATAGCTGTTAGAATGGGGTAGAAATTGCGAAAAGTTTCTTATCTGAACAATCGGTTCTATGAGATATATACTATATATACAACCGATCGCTATGATTTTTTCAGACAACAATATATGCTATATACGTAAACATTCGGTGAAATTTGAAGCTTATAGCTGTTACAATGGGGCTAAAATTGCGAAAATATATATATATACTATATATATCTACTATATATACCACCATATATATACTATATATACCACCGATCTTTATGAGTTTTCCAGACAACAATATATGTTATATGCGTAAGCATTCGTTGAAATTTGAAGCCTCTAGCTCTTAAAATAGGGCAGTAATTACGAAGAGTTTCTTATCTGAACAATCGGTTGTGGGGGATATATACTATATATATGACCGATCTCATCAATTTTTCAGGCAACAATATGTACAATATACGAAATTATATGGTGAGGGTTGAAGCTTCAATCTGTTAAATTGAGTAAGATATGACAAAAATCCTCTTTTTCTGAAGAATCGTTTGTATGGAGGATATATGCTATAGTGGTCCGATCCGGTTCCGACATATGTCTAATCAGACACCCAAATATACCTGCTCACCAAATTTTATCAAGATATCTCAAAAATTGAGGGACTAGTTTGCATACAAACAGACAAACGGACAGACGGACATGGCTAAATCAACTCAGCTCTTCATCCTGAATATTTCTATATACTTAATGGTGGGTCTATCTATTTTCCTTAAAGGACTTACAGTTTTGGGTTTCGTGACGAAATTAATATACCATTTCATTTTCATGAAAGGTATAAAAAAAAAATAACAATAGCTGCAGTACTAAAAGGCAAAAAGCGCATAGTGAATTTCACGGCGGAGCAGAAACAGGCACTTCAAAGGGAAGTGACATTCTTTACAGTTCTTTTGGTTATGTGCCCTTCTTCTTGCTTGTTTCACTATTCACCATGGACAACTTCTATACTACTATTTTTCACGCAAGAAAAAAAACTACAATTTTCTTGATCAATTACTTGTGATCTGCGCACCGCTCTTAAAAAAAATGTCTCCCCATTTCCTCTTACAATAAAACATGATAAGTGAAATATCATTGATTCAAAACTATTTTTTGCTAAGTTATAGCTTATTACTCTAGTCTACGACGCGGTGCCACGCCCATTTTTTAAATTTGAAATTTTTCCTATTTATTATTATAAATCCACTTGGGAAATGAAATACCATTGATATAAAGCTCTTTTTTGCAAAGATATAGCTTATTTTATTCGTCCACGACCCTTTTACAAATCTTTTATATAAAAGTGGGCGTGGTCCTTAACCGATTTCGTTAATTTTTCTTCAAAGCATTCCCTATAGGAAAGGCAAGCTCTGTGCCGAATTTTGTTACGATAGGTTTAACGATTTTTGATTTATGATTAACAATATTTGTAAAATTGATTTTATCACAAGTGAGCGGTGCCACGCCCATTTTAAATTTTTATTTTTTTATTTTTATCATGGGTCTAAATATCAGTCCACGTGTCAAATTCCAACATGTCAATTTCCAACATTTTATTATTTACTAAATAATCAGGTTTCTTGTGTTTTCCAAAATGTTATATATATAAATAGTGGGCATAGTTATCACACAATTTCGCGCAATACCATTCTATTATTGGTCCAGATAAGCTCGTGTAACAAATTTGGTGCAGATATCCCAATATTTACTCAAGGCATCGTGTTAAAGGACGGACGGACGGACGGACATGGCTCAATCAAACTTTTTTTCGATATTGATCATTTTGATATATGGAAGTCTATATATATCTCGATTCCTTTATACCTGTACAACCAACCCTTATCCAATCAAAGTTAATATACTCTGTGTGCAAAGCACGTTGCACGTTGGAGTAAATTTATTATCAAAAACCGAACTACTTGTAGTATTATGTAAAGTATTTTAAGTATGTATCCCAATATGAATACGTTTCATTTAGATATGCACCCAAGTATTCGTTAAAGACTCTATGATTTCTTTCAACAGTACCAACAGTTTCGTGGTGGTAAGCTGTTGAGAAATCATGATCATTCTTTAAAAGTTTTGTCAATTCAGAGAATAATTCGCTTTTATATTCCGTTCCTAAATCGGATCTAATAGCTTTCATTGTACCATATGTTGATATAAAGGTTTCAAAAATAGCACAAGCAATAGTTTTGGCTGATTTATCTGGTACAACGACTGTTATCAGGTATTTAGAAAAGTCACACATCATAGTAACAGCGAACTTGTTACCATATTTGGATTCCGGAAGTTGACCTATTATGTCGACAATTCCTATGTCAAAGGGTTTGCAGGGCGTTGGAGTCAAAACAAGATTTTCCTTTTTGGTTTTGCTTTATTTAAAAGGCATTTATTGCAATTTTTGACAAATTTCGAAATGTCTCTTGTCATATTTTTCCAATAGTATTTTGTTCTTAATTTAGAATATAATCGTTTTGTGCCGCAATGACCGCCTAGGGTCCTCATGATAAATTGTCATAAGTTTTTGTTTTTGCTCTGTTTCTGTTACAGTTTCTACAGGGTCTGTTAGTATTATTTGTAATGATTTTAAAATTTTATTACCGCTGATTTTAAAATTTGTAATTGAAAATTCTTTGAAAAATATATCATTTTTTGGCCATTCTAACTGCTTAATATTGTGACTGCCGGCTGCTTTTCAAGCCCCGAAAATAACTCATCTAAATTTGTTTTTCCGTTAGCATTCACAAAATTAAGGAAATTTAGTTTATTGTGTTTTAAATGCGCATAAATTTGTATATTGGAGATCTTATTATTCTTATTAAATTGTATAGTCGACTTTATTCGCGGTATCTTTTTTGAAAAATTGTATAAAAATTGTCATAAACTTGTACTTTAGGCGTTTCGCAAAAAGTATCAGTAAAATTATTGTCTTCATTTTGTAATTCCCTTTGTTTGGTTTGTGATTGCGTTTGGACTGCTAAAACATGATTTGTAGATTCTTTTATTTCGTCTATACTAATGCGTGAAAGAGCATCAGCCACAACGTTAGATTTTCCTTTTATATATTCAATCGTAAATTTATATTCTGACAGTTCTAATCGAATTCTAGAAAGTTTAGACGAAGGGTCTTTCATGTTAAAAAGATAAACTAGTGGTCTATGATCGGATTTTACTGTGAAGTTTGTACCGTAAACATATGGACGAAAATGCTTTATAGCGAAATGTATTGCTAGGAGTTCTAATTCGATAATTGCTTTTTTCTGTTCTGCTTTATTAAAAGATTTTGACGCCAAACAAATTGGTAAATCATTATCACCATGCTTTTGGCTTAATATAGCACCACACCCACTCTTAGAAGCATCTACTGTAATTATAAATTCTTTTGTGAAGTCAGGGTATTGTAGTAGTTGAGGAGACATTAATGCTAGTTTTAGTTTTTCGAAAGCGTTTTCGCACGCTTCGTCCCAGGCAAATTCAACTTTTTCCTATTTAAACGATTTAAAGGCGCTGCCAGTGACGCAAAATTCGGTATAAATCGCCTGTAATAATTTGCAAATGCGACAAAACGCCTAACCGCATCTTTGTCTTTTGGCTTAGTATACCTTTTAATAGCGTCTATTTTCGAATCATTTGGCAGCAAACCTTTTGACGTGCATTTATGGCCTAAAAAAGTTACTTCGGAACGGAGGAAATTGCATTTGTTTCGATTAAGCTTTAAATTAAACTTTTTACAGGTTTCGAAAACTTTTTCTAAATTTTTAAGCTGGTGTGTCTCACTACAACCAATGACGATAACGTCGTCAATATACATAAAAGCCTGATTTGGCGAAATGCCTGAAAATGCTATTGACATCATACGAGAAAAAGAGTTTGGTGCAATATTTAACCTGAAAGGTAAAACTTTCCAACGAAAAGCTCCTCGATCTGTACTGACAGAAGTTACGTCTCTAGATTTAGGGTGAAGGGGTATTTGGTGGAAACCAGAAAAAAGATCTAAAGTAGAAAAGTATTTGGCTCTGCCAAGATTGTCGAATATGTCACCAACGCGTGCTAGTGGAAATTTGTCGGCTATAAGCTTTTTACTGCTCTAAAATCTACGCACATACGATACGACTTTTTGCCTGTTGGATCTTTTTTCGGTACCAAAATCAAAGGACTGTTATAATTTGAAAAACTAGGTTAGATTAAATCATTCTGTAATAGGTCTTCGACTTGTTTATTTATTTCTTCGCGTTGTGTGTATGGCAAACGGTAATTTTTAATAGGAGTTTTGTCAGTTAATCTAAGTTTTTGTTCATAGAAATTATTAAGCGTCATTAAGTCGGTTTTTAATGCAAAAATATCAGAATATTTCAAACATAAATCAGGTAATTTCTTTTTAACGTAAGAAGGCATTTGTTTTGCCAAAATTGATTTAAGCTCTTCTATACGTTTTGAATCGATAGGTGTTTCATTTATGCGATAGACATTGAAGTTTTTTATGTCTTCAGTTTGAATATTGAAATCTTTTACGTACTTGACCTCGTCGGTGGTGTTGATAACTTTTATTATCGGGTTTTTTGTATCAACGATACATTTTGCTGTGAAAACACCGTTACAGAGTTCCTGAGAATCTACAAAAACTGTACTTGTCGAATTTTTCAAACTAAAAACACGAAAAACTTCGCCTCTTGGTGGAATTACAAGAGTATTTGTTGAAGTGCTATGCAAAATTGAAATATTTACCTTTTCTGTCCCTTGTCCGAACGTAATTGTGTCATTAGCATAATTGAAAATGCATAGTTCGTTTTTAGAAAGTCTTTCCCTATTATACCGTCCGAAGGAATATTAATGTTGTCATTGACAACATGAAGAGTCAGAGGAAAAAATGTATTTGATGCTATTATACTTGTATTAACTATCCCTAGTGTTGTTACCGGGTCTGTTGTTACGCCTGTTATATTTATTACGTTACTATTGTCGACTTCTACATCGTTTGCCAAACTGGAAATTTTTATTAGTGAAATGTCTGCCTGTGAATCTACTAGAAAAGAACATATTTTATGAGAATCGCTACAAGCGACTTCGACGAAATTGGAAAAATTTTAATTTAGACAATATATTGACTGAGAAGTATTTAGTCGAATTGCTCCTGCTCCCTCAGTGTTCGCGCCTGAGGGGCTTCGGCATTTAAAGAACGAACATTGGCTAAATTTCTAGAATTTGAACCCTGATTATTGGAATTTCTGCTATTTCCGGACCGATTATTATTGTTATTGCTGGAATTGCTATTGCCTCTATTGTAATTGCGATTATTGCCTCTGTTATAATTTTTATGTCGGAAATTTGTATTACTCTGTTGCCTATTTGCATTACCGTTAAATCGAAAATTACTATTGTTGTTATATCTGAAATTACTGTTACCTCTAGAATTTCCACGGAAATTATTATATCTTATCGGACGTGACCGAAACGCTAACACTTGCCGCTCTTTAACTTCCTGTTCTCGCTCTATAATCATTTTTGCTACTACGTCCTTTGAGTCTTTGAAGGTTGTTGACGCAAGGATTGATTTCACCATATCTGAACTACTATTTAGTCTACAAACGCTAATGGTTTGTTCAACTGCCATCTCATGGGCTTTTGCCTTCGTCATACCTTCAATGATTAGACAGCGCTCTAACGAGTCAGAAAGCTCTTCTACCTGCTTTGAAAATTCTGAAAAATTGTTATTGATTACTCTTAAGGCTGCAATTTTTCCCGCGACAACTTTCGAGTTGTCTGGCCTAATTTCACTACATAGCGCTTCTTTAATTTGGTTGACTGATTTTATATGCGTTGGTAGGGCTTCGCGAGCTTTGCCTTCGAGCTTGGATTTTAAAAATGCAATAAAAGTAGGAGTTAAGTTTTCATTAGAGACTACTTCCATTAATTCAACTTTATTTATAAAGGAGCCAAGTGCTAACGGGTCTCCACTGTAGTTGTCTCGCATAATCGAGGCACAAGTATTAATAAACGATTTTTTCTCCTCGATTGTGGCCATGGTTGTAATGTTAAGAATCGCAGTTAGAATAGAAAAACTAGAATTTGGAATTACAGGTTGATCAGCAAATCCTAAAAAGTCTGCACTCAGGGATAATTTATAATTATGTTCACTTGTTAAGGTATCAGTTGACGATGCACTTGAAGATGAATCAGAATCTGAATTATTGGAATCTATATCTTGCTCTGAGTTTTTGGAAACTAAATTTTGCTCTGAATTTTTGGAACTTGAACTCGGATGGGAATCTTTAGAAACAACCTTCCCGCTTCTTAGGTCCATACGCGTTGAAACGAACAGACAAAATATTAAAATTTTTGTTGCAAGTTATGTGGAATTTGTTTATGAAGATTGAATAGAAATTGAATTTAAAGGAAATTAAATTGGAACGGGTTGAGTTGAGCTCAAAAGAAAATTATGAAAGTATTCTTAAAGGGAATTTATGAAAATATTTTAAAAGAAATTTGCGAAAGTATGTATTTTTGAAAGCTTTTAGATTTTAGTTATAATTATACAATTGGTTAGCGAATACTTATAGCAAAAAAACCTTAGTTAGAGAATTTTATTGAAATACTAAAGTTAGTGATTAGTTAATGAAAAGAAAGATTAAAAAATATTTACTTTACGCTTTTGTTGTCCGCAAATCCAAACCCAATTATTGGAATTAGCTGAAAATTTTCATGCAAAAAGGAAATTGTAATTGGAATTCACATGCAATTTAAAAGATGTTGGATATTGTTTACGAATATATTTATTGAAATGTAAGAATTTTTAATTGTACAGAATTTGAAAAAAATTTTTGTATTTGAAACGTATGGCAAAAACTATAATTTTATTTGAATTTAAATGCAAAGATTATAGAATGGCAAATATTTTGTACAGGCTTTAAACGGACGCACCGCTTTTATCAAAATTGTATTGTTTTTATTTTTATAGATACGGGCGCACCGCATCTTTCCAAAATTGTAATATAAATGTCCTCGGACGCACCGGGGTTTAAAAAAAAATTTATATCATATATTTACGCGGACGCACCGCTTACGAAAAGTAACCAAATTTTTTTTGTATTTTTGTGTTGATGGAGCCCACTGCAGGGCAGAGTGGGACTAAAACTAGAAGCAATTAATGAAAAATTAAAAAAATTTTTTTTTTGTTTTTGTCCGACCCTATATACCTAAAGTATGTGAAATTCAATTAGTTTATGTATTATATGTATGTAAATTAAATTTTTAATATAATGAGAAATTTTTGTAATACGTATGGTAAGTAATTTTTTGAATAATTGGGAAAATTAAGTGAAATAAAATGTGTTTACATTTTAATGAGTATGGTAAGTGGATTAAGAAATTTTTTTCTTGTTTTTTTGTTTTATTTAATTTAATTAATTAATTAAAATATGTTCGTAAGTTTTGAAAAATATTTGGAAATTGAAAAATGGTTATATATAAAAAATTGAAAAATATTATTTTATAATAATGTAGATAATAAAAATTTTCGCACACCATACCAATTGATGCTGGACTTGCTTCATTGTTTGCTGTACCTGTTGTGCCTGATGTTCAGCTGCTGGTGCTGTTATTCTGCTGCTGCTGTTGTTAGATGGCGTCACTTGTCTTTCGCTTGTTCTTGTTGTTGATGTACGGTGGCTTGCCGTTATGATGGTGGCGTGGCTAGTGCCGTTATTGAAATGGCGTGGCTAGGGCCGTTTTTTGTTTCTTTTCCACTAAGAAATGTGTACAGTTTATTCAAAAGGTTTGGTTTTTAGTTTTTTCGAATTATATTATTTCTGCTGCCATTTAGTTTTTGTTTTATAATTAATTCCGAAATTTTCTTATTATTTCCGTTTTTATTAAGTTTTTGTGTTATACGTATATATTTTCTTTAAATGTCTTTCACAAAAAATTTTTTTTCCACTAGCCACTGCCATAAGCCACCACCACTGCCATATTTGCGCTGATTTCGTTTTGCAAGTTTTTTGTTAATTTTTATATATTTTTTTTTTTTGGTTTTTAATGATTTTAAATTTTTTTGTAAATTTTCCTCAGTTTTATATATATATTTTTTTGTAACGATTTTAAATATTATAATTTTTTGAAATGGTTTTTGAAATTTTTGTATTTTTTTGTAGATTTTTCAAATTTTTAATTTTTTTTGTAATGATTTTTAATCTCTTGTCCTTTTTGTAATTTTTTTGAACTTTTTGTGCTATTTTTGATTTTATATTTTTGTAGAATTTTTAACTTGTTTTTTTTTTGTCATTTTTCAATGTTTTTTACAAACATTTTTTTTGAAGGGTTTTTGTTAATTTTGTATTTTTTTGTAGATTTTTCAAATTTTTATATATTTTTTTTTTTGTAATAGTTTTTAATGTTTTTTACTTTTTTTGTAATTTTTTTTGATTTTAAACTTTTTTTGTGATATTTTTTTTGATTTTATAAATTTTTGTAACTTATTTGTATGTATATGTATTTTGTTAATTATTAATTAATTTTTTTTTTTAATTTTTAAGTGGGTTTTTGTTTTTTTTCTTTTATTCCCACGCCTGTTGGGAGGCTTGCCTCCTTTCGGCCACAACCCGTTTTTACAGGGCTTCGTCCTGTCACGGTCGCCATATTGAGGACCCATTTTACGGATCCTATAAAACTGTTCGGCACGCACACTCGCACTGAACCAGGCGCACACGCCTTTTCCAAAAAACTTTTACTTCCCTTCCTAGTTCTTCCTTTTTGAATAATTAAATGTTTGGTTAGATTTTAATTACAGTTGGTTTATTTAAAACTTATTCTTTCTACACATTTAGTTTTTATAGCTGTGCACTTAGTTTTTAGTTTTACGATTAACTTAGCTTTTAGTCTTTTACTTAGAACCTTTAGTTTTAATTCTATAATAAAACTTTATTTGTTCACTTTAGGTTCACAAATGTGTTTTCTATTTTCACAACTTTTCTAGTTACATATTCCGTATGTAACTTTTTGGTTGCGGGTTTATTTTCGCGAGTGATGCGTCGGCCGGTTTACTTTTAACTCAAACTGCCGCTAACGCAACTCTGCGGCTTGGCATATTTTTCCTTACGTTGCTTAGCAACGAAATTAATGATGGCGTCGAAATAAATCATGGCGTCGGGCAACGGCAGTTTCAGCCAATCAGAAACTCTCCGAGCTGCTCGACTCTAACAATTTTAGTGATGCCAAGTGCATCTGATGTATGGTTGCATCTTGAATATTTATAAAGAGGGTTGCCATCTACAATTTATATTGATGCAATTTACTATGGCACTACACTACTCTGCTTGTTCAGCGGCGACTAAGCCTGCAAAAATGCGATTAGTCTAGGATGATTCCGGGATGAGTCGCAAAGGAGTATGCAACTAATGCCAGTTTAGATATCTTTGTATGCGTTGAGCTGTTCTCCTTTGTTTAAGCATGTCCTATGAAGAGACTATTTGTACCCATTTACACCCATTAATACCCGAACGAAAACGATAGGACCAATCCCCTTTGTACCCATATGGGAACGAATGAAGACGAATCCCTTTTCCCATCAAAAAGTGTTAGTTTTCGTGTGGTAAGAGATTATATACATTTTAAAAGCAATACTAAAACTTGCAAAAAATTATTAAGTCGCAATCTCATTCCAAGAGTTATGGGTCGACGATAATGAAACATATGTTCCAAGTTATTTAGGTTCGGTATAGGGCTCCACATTTTTCTTAAATAATTCGAAGCAATCACCTATATTCTTTTTATTTAACTCACTTCGTTGCCGCTTTTTTTGTTTCTTAAAATGGCCTTGCAAAAAATCGTGCGATTAATCCCTAAAGAGATTGGTCTCCGATTGATCTCTTTTTTCTAGACTTGGGCATAACTGAACGCCTTTAGACCTTTTCGGGTACAGTTGGGGCTAGTCAGTTTGAAATCTGTGTAGCCGGGTTTAAGAAGAATTAAAAAAACGGCAACGAAGTGAGTAAAATTAAAAATATTACAGGCGATTGAACCGAGTTATTTGAGAAAAATGTGGAGACCTATACCGAACCTAAATTACTAGAACTTAACGACCACGCCGCAGTTAGGGTTAAATTTTCGGAGAATATTTTTTATTCCCTTTTGAAAAGCGGGCGGACAACTTACACCAAATAGATTTGATGGCTTGGCAAACCCTCCGAATGTGTTTCTGTCATGAAAAATTCTACTGGGCCTATTTGAGTCCTTATTGAACCGAGAAGGCAATAGTATTCATTTGTTCCCATATGGGTACCAAGGGGATTGGTCCTATCGATCCCTTTCGGGTATAAATGGGTACAATTAGTCTCTTCATAGGACATGCTCAAACAAAAGGGAACAGTTCAACTCATACAAAGAGATCAAAACTGGCATTGGTCGCATACTTCTTTGCGACTAGTCCCGGATTCATCTTAGACTAATCGCATTTTTTGCAGGGGGTCTACATTTATTTCAACCTGAATAATCCCAACTGTATCCAAAGGGACTAGAGGGGATAAATTATGCCCCAATATAGACAAAAGGTATCAATCGGAGAGCGATATCGTTAGGGATTAGTCGCACTATTTTTTGCAGGGAAACGAAGGAGAATTATAATATGTGCATATGAGGTGACCGCGAATAAGAAAGGTTAACCGGAATTCGAATATATCGTTAAGTTTAAACATCGCATAAACACTTTTGGGTTTTAATGCCAATTGAAGCTATTTCTTAAATTAAAGTGCATTTCATATGAGGCTTTTCCTGTCAAGTGTTCTGACTAGAAAAACTAGATATCTCCAAAATCCACCAGATGTCAGTATATTATAATATTAACTTTAAACCAAATGTAGATCAAACTAGTTTCAGAACCAGGCTCAAACTTTTAACCGTGCATGAGTTCCAGACAAAGATCTAGTTTTATTAGGCTCTCAGAAAATGCGAGTTGGGTGAACCAACCGAAAACTTGCCGGTCGCAACCTGACCTCATACATAAGTACATATATTAACATTTATATTTTCACATTATCACATTCATATGATTGCCTAAATGTGCTTTATCAGATTATTCTTAATAAATTTACAAGATTTGAAATATATTTAGGTTGATTTCGCTAGCAAGCAGTCATTTTGGAAAGCACTAAAACCACCGACGGAGGACAAATGTGGAGAACTGCTCTCATCACTTTGCTATCATCCATCAAATTCAGTTCTGACCTTAACATTAATAAAGGCCCGAAATCTGAAAGCAAAGGATATCAATGGAAAATCAGGTATGTAACACAAAATGTTATTTGGGTTGAACAGGCCGACCTCATGGTTAAATTATTAAAAGTAGCAGATGTTACATTAGGTCAATCTATTAAATGACCTCATTATGTGAATCTTGTAACAACCTACAAGGAGGGAGTTGATGATGAATGAATAGGTAAGCCGATTGGTGCTAAAGATAGGAAAAGTTATAAACCTACCGAAAGTTGACGGGTCGCGGCGGTCGGAATCAACTGGTGCCTTAGCTCTTCCGGCGTGTGGTGGGTTTTTGCCATACCTAAACTGCATTACTATAAATTTTATTTAATAGCATTCCTAATGGAAAATAGCGGGGCATAATTATAGAACTGCAAAATTTCTAAAGAAAAAGGAGGACACCTTAATGTACGTCATATTGAAAGGTTAGCTATGGCTAGGATGTTAATTGACATTCGCTTTCTCTACCATACCCAACCAAGATCTTCGCAACAAAAAGATTAAAGAAGATGTTCAGAGAAAACAACTTTCCCTACCTCACTATGCCACCGTACGCCACCAGGAAATCTCTAATAAATTTGACACATTTTGTACTCTTTAAAAACTCATTTAATATTTTGATTCATTCTTGGAAAAAAATTAAGTACGCGAACAAAAACATAAATTGCATTTTTTTTTTTTTAAATAGTTAAAACAACCTATATTTCCTTACATACAAATATACATAATTAGGGATTATACTACATGAGATATCTATTCGTATTTTGTTTACAAATCAAAGAGCGATGACCTTCAAACTATTTAGATATTTTTCGAATTAAATTTGCCACTGTTATAAAATTTCTTTTAATAAACACAAAAATTTCGGATATAAAAATTACTATTTAGTTGGAAAAGGTGTTATGTATTTATTCAAAACCTTACTCAAAAATTATCTTCTACCAGGCATTCATAAGCATGAAGCCTAAAGTTGTAATCACTCAAAACAGTTTTTTTGATTATCGGTAGCATATATCTACTTCCTCTATTCATTGAAAATTTCGCTCTGGTTTTGATTTTTTTTGATCGTAAGCAGTCTAATCAACCAGCGCATGTATATAGTGTACCGAATTCTGGGAAATTCCTGATAATTATACACCTTATGCTCGAATCTCTGAACTGTCGAATAAATAACTCTAATATTCAGTATTGCAAAATTGTCTTTATTTAGACTACTTTGGGAGTAGTACTTCGCAAATATACTTCACTACCAGCGTGTTCAAATCAAACTGATTAGCTAACCCTCAGCTTGCGCTGCTTTATACTCTCTGTTACCTCGTTCTCATATTTCTCCTTATATCTAGATATTTTACGGACATGCTTTCTAGAACAGTTGTATCTCATGCTTGTTTATCAAGCTTTATACATGTATATCTGTAGTTTATGCTTTTTTTCAAACCATATGAATGTGTATGTGTGAGTAACAACTTCTGATCTTAGCTGCCGGATACATAATCTCTCCGCTTCCAGCTGCTGATTATATGTATGGAATATTCTTCGTTTCCTTGTACGTAAGTGTGAATTTTTGCTCTTTTTGTTGTTGTGATTATTTACTAACTTAACATTTTCAAGAATTAATGAGCTTAGCGGTTTTGCAGCTCAATTTGGTATATCTGTTTACTATGCTCGCTTCCGTAACGTCCCTCGACAGCGGCCATCAATGCCTCGTAACTGCTCCGTTCTCCCACGGCAATAGTCTGTAATATTTCAGCGGCGTGCTCTTTTAATGCCACGAACAGCGCAGCAATTTAATTTCAGTATTCCAGTTGTTCCCTGCTGACTTCTTCTCAAATTGAAGCTTTAAATCCTGGAAAGGAACAGAGTCGTCAAAAGATGGAGTTTTACTTAAGCATTGCTTGCTGAAACAGCTGGGCGATTTAGTTGCAACTCCTGCAACGGCATTATTTTCGTCCATACGACTTTCAAGTTTTGATGATATACGCGCCTCTTGTGCTTCTAGTTGTAATGTTTGCGTCTTCATTCCTTCCGACTCCAGAAACTCTCGTAGTCGTGCCTGAAGTTCGGATTTATTGCCGGTTGTATTCAATCCGAGGCTCTCCAACTCCTTCATCAGTTGCTGAGTCTTCAATTCAATTTATTCAACAAATCCTCTTCTGGCACCAATTGTAATGAATTCTGGGAAATTCTTGATAATTATGCACCTTCTGCTAACGTTCGAATCTCTGAACTGTCGAATAAATAGCTACAATATTCAGTATTGAAAAAATTTTCTTTATTTGGACTAGTTTGGGAGTAGTACTTCACTACTAGCGTATTTAAAATCAAGCTGATTAGTTATTCCTCAGCTTGGACTGCTTTTATACTCTCTGTTACCTCGTTCGCATATTTCTCCTTAGGTCTAGACGTTTCATGCACATGCCTTCTAGAACGGTTGCAGCTCATGCTTAGTAATTAGTTTTATACTTGTATATCTGTAGTTTATGCTTTTCTTCTAACCATATGTGTGTGTATGTGTGAGCAACAACTTCTGATCTTAGCTGCCGGATACATAATCTCTCTGCTTCAAACTGCTGGTTATGTGTATGGAATATTTTTCGTTGCCTTGTACATAAGTGTGGCTGTTTGCTTTAATGTGTACATGTACATAAGTGCGGCTGCTTGCTGTTTTTGTTTTTGTGATTATTTAATAACATAGTGATGCTAATATTCGCCACAATAGTAACAGTCATCTAAAAATTTATGAACCTGCCTTTGTTCATATAATTAGCAAATGCACAGGCTTATTCTAGCATAGGTATGTATCAGCTGATGTACTGAGCGTACATGTGTAAGTACAGGTGTACATGGGTATGTTGCTTTGACGTTGCTTAGGACGACACCAAAACCCACCAAAAAATATAAGTATAATCTAAGGATAGTTTACTCACAGAATTTTGTAGTTGCGAAGACTCTATGGCAATTGTTGTTCAAGTTTTTTTTTTAAATTGAGTGCACTACATACAGTTTTGTTATTTTTTCTGCTTAACAATCCATATTTTTTTAACCAAATTTTTTTTTCTAATAAGTTATTTGCAGTTTTTCTTATTTCGCTTAATAATTTTTCTTTTCTACAAAAACAAAAATTTTCTTTTTCTAAATCAAATCTATCTTTCCTTTTACTAGTGATTTTACAATATCCTTCTGTTTTGGTTTTAATTAACGCAGACTATGCGGCCACCGTGGTGTGGTGGTAGCGTGCTCCGCCCACCACGCCTAATATCGTGGGTTCAACTCCCGCTCAAATAACATAGAAAATTTAGAAATAAAAATTATTCGATTAGAAAAAAAGTTTTTCTTAGCGGGGTCGCCTTTCGGCAGTGATTTGGCAAAACACTGCGATTGTATTTCTCCCATGAAAAGCTTCTCAGTGAAAAGTCATCTGATTTGCAGATGTCGTTCCGAGTCGACATAAAACATGTAGGTCCCGTCCCGCCAATTTGTGGGAAAAATTAAAAAGTAGCACGGCGCAAATTGGAAGAGAAGCTCGGCCTAAAATCTGTCGGAGGTTATCGCGCCTTGCATTTACTTTTTTATTTAAGACTAAAGATGAAGCACTTTTGCTATGCCTTACTTTTAATTCACTTTTTGTCATGCATATATATTTTTTTACAGTCATTTGGCCTAACTATGTCATTATTCTCCATAGACATAATTATTCCTTTTTTTCTAATTTTCTTGTTGTTGTTGTAGCAGTGCTTCGCCCCATCCAATAGGTGCGACCAATCACAAATTGTCATCAATATCCTCTAACGGGAGTCCAAGGAAACTTGCTGTTTCAACAGGGGTGGACCATAATGTGGGGGGTATTAGAGGCGTTGGTTCCACGTTACAATTAAAGAGATGGTTGGTGTCATGTGGGGACACATTGCACGCAGGGCATACATTTTGTATGTCGGGGTTGATTCTGGATAGGTAAGAGTTTAACCTGTTACAGTATCCAGATTGAAGTTGAGCTAGAGTGACTCACGTTTCTTCTTCCGCAAGTTTTGGGTACTCTTCTTTGATTAATGGATTCACCGGGCAATTCCCGGCATAAAGGTCCGACGCCTGTTTGTGGCGTTCACTGAGGACCGGCTTGTGTTTTTTGCTTCATACGGCTGAGTTCTCAGGTGCCTTATTTCCTCATAATGCTTACGGAGATGATTTCTTAAGCCCCTGGGCGGTGTTGCCTCATCAATCAGATGTCTGTTGGGGTGCCCAGGTTTCTGGGTATTCAAGAGGAACTCTTTGGTTAGCATCTCATTTCTCTCCCTGATGGGGAGTATTCTCGCCTCATTATGTAGATGGTGTTCTGGGGACATAAGGAGACAGCCCGTGGCAATTCTGAGAGCAGTATTTTGGCAGGCCTGTAGCTTCTTCCAGTGGGTATTTTTTAGGCTTCGCGAACATATAGGGGACGCGTAGTATGCAATCGGCTGGACAATTGCTTTGTAAGTGGTAAGGAGCTTTTCTTTGTCTTTTCCCAAAGTACTGCCAGCAAGAGATTTGAGGATTTTATTACGGCTCTGAATTTTCCATACAATTGCGCCTGCATGCCCACGCAAAAAATAGAGATCCTGATAAAACGTCACACCCAAGATTTTGGGATGTGGGACAGTCGGCAGTTGGGACGTCCATGTTTTAAATAAAGTCGCGGAGGATTTAGTAGGTGATAATGCCAGGGATCGCGAGGTGAAAAAACAGGAGAGATCAGGGAGGTAGCCGCTTATTCTGTTGCAAAGCTCATCGATCTGTGGGCCTGGGCCTGTGGCCATTATTGTGCAGTCATCGGCGTAGGAAACGATAGTAACTCCTTCTGGTGGCGAAGGTAGCTTTGATATGTAGAAGTTAAACAAAAGTGGGGATAGGACACCACCCTGTGGTACCCCTTCTTTAATTCTTCTTGGTTTTGAAGTTTCGTTCCTAAATTGCACCGATGCCTGCCGACCACCCAGATAATTTGCGGTCCAGTTTTTAAAACATGGGGGAAGGGTAGACCCTTCCAGGTCTTGCAGTAGCGTGCCATGGTTGACCGTATCAAAAGCTTTTGATAGGTGTAGCGCAAGAAGTACTGTTCTGTGGTGGGGAGTTTGATTTAAACCGCAATTTATCTGGGTGCTAATGGCATTTAGCGCGGTGGTGGTTCTATGGAGTTTTCTGTAGCCATGCTGGTGAGAGGCTAGCTGCAAATTTTCTTTGAAGTAGGGGAGTAAAATGGCTTCAAGCGTCTTGGCTACTGGCGATAGGAGAGATATCGGGCAATATGACTCTCCTATGTTAGCTGGTTTCTCAGGCTTTAGTAGCGGGACCACCTTGGCCATTTTCCATTTTTCGGGAATGACGAAGGTGGACGGAGACAGTTTGAAGACATGCGCTAAATATTTGAAACCCTCTTTCCCTAAGCTTTTAAGCATCGGTATGGCTATGCCGTCTGGGCCCACTGCTTTGGATGGTTTAGCATGACCGATGGCATCCCCAACCTCTTTGGCGGTGATGGTAATTGGAGACGCGCTGAATTTGTGTTTATGTGCGTGTCTGTTGGCCATCCGTCTATCTTTGTAGACATTGGAATGTATTATATATTGTCGGCAGAAAGCGCTCGCGCATTTTTCCAAAGGCGATGGAAATTTTGTCATTGTGCTTAGGTGGATTCGATAGGGACTTTACGGTGGACCAAAGTTTACTTACACCGGCAGAGAGGTTACAACCGCTTAGGTGCTCCTCCCATTTCGCCCGCTTTTTTCATCCACAAGCAATCTCATGCCTTCTCTCGCTAAATTTGTGGCCTCCGTCGGAAAGTGAGGCCGAATTTCGGGAATTCTACCGGCGGGAATGAAGCGAGCGGAGGCGGATTCAATGACCTTGCGGAAAGCACGCTCCCCTTGGCGGGTATCAGTCGGGATAGGGAGGGCAGCAAAGCGGTTGTCTGTAAAGGATTTGTATTCATCCCACTTTCCTTTTTTAAAGTTTATGAAAGTGCGTTTTTCTGAGACGATGAAGTCGGCGGTACGCTCGAGCGAAATAAGTATAGGCAGGTGGCCGGATGCCAATGTTAACATCGGCTGCCAGTTGACGCAGTTTACTAGTCCTGCGCTAACGATTGATATATCCGACGAACTGTGACAGCTTCCTACCATACGTGTGGGGCCTTCTCCGTTTGTTGTGCAGAACGTCGTTTCTTCGATGTCTAAGCCGCCTTCACAAATTTTTAGACGGCGTCAGAATATACGTATGCGCAGCCGTGCGCGGCGAAGTGGAAGACACCAACGAGCGACCACTGCCATCGTCGTCAACGATATTTGGGAAAGTCAGTCAAGTACTATCACTCGGCAACCGCGAACGCGCTACTGTTATAACGTGCCATAACCATATACATACATAATATATATTTTGTATTTTTTGTTAACAAAGTGTTAAAGTTTCATTTAGATTTGAAGATCAAAAGTCCCTTTTTTATAAAGTTAATTTGTAAAGTGCAAGGTGAATTCTTGAAGAAGAAACTAACAATTAAAACATTTATAACGTTTTTAAAAGAAAAATCATACATCTTTTTATTTACGAAAGTGAAGAGTGTAGCGAAGAAAGACCAAGTTTATTCATGGTCCTTCGCAGCCATCTTTGGCCCGCCCCTAAAATATTTAATTAAAATTTATTGAAAATCGAATCTTCATTCGTAAATAAATAAAAAGTTAAAACAAAATACAATAATTGAAAACTGTGTGAAGGAAGTGCTGGACAAAAAAACATATACGAGTACCTACACATACTTCAATATACACATAAACATATCCACATACATATATATAAAACAAAAAAAAATCCTCAGTTAGAAAAGTGAAAAAAAAGAATTTCAAAGTGCTTGGAAAAAAAGCAATACAAGATATACACTAATATTTACAAAAAAAATTGTTTTTTGGTGCACACCCTTTTTAAGAAAAAAAAAAATTTCTGAAAATTTTGAGAGGAAAAAAATACAAATTCAAAAAATTGCGGAAAAATTTAAATTTTAAAAAAAACAAAAGAAGGAAAGGTGTGGAATCACCAAAATCATCTTTACTCACCCAGCAGCCAAGCAGCAGCAACAACAGCCAGCTAAGCAGAAGCAACAACAAGCGACCAGGCAGCAACAACAACCCCATAAGGAACAGAATACAGGAATCGGTGAGTAGGCAGTTTTTTTTATTTTTAGTAAAAAACATAGAAAATAATACAACTTTTTTCCACAAAAGTTATATTATTTTTGTAAACTGCAAAAACATATATATATATATCCACATATATACATGAATATTGCAGAAATTTTCTTACCGTTGGTTTTACTGCAAACGTTTTGCAGCCAAAAATTGGTAGAAAATATTCCGCTATACCAATAGGCAAAATCCGCCAATTATATATATATATATGTATACATATTTCTAGTGGTATTTAACCAACAAAAAATTGCAGTTTACTTGCCTACTCAAACCCACTGTGCAAGAACAACATCAGCGAAAATTTCTACAGCTGAGTTTACAGAGCGTTGAACTTGGCGATACAGTTCAACTTCCAAATCATTTTTTCTGCTTCGCAGCATATAGAAAGGTATAATATTCATACGTATGTACTTACTAACATACATGTACAAATAATTTCAAGTTGCTTTTCCAGCATTCATACTTATCCATTCAGAGAAGATCATACGTGTTTACTCACACGTTCAACTCGCTCTTCCAGCGACATTCTCCCAGCACGTATAGCTACATTAGCAAAGAGAGTTGTGTACTGCTGATCAAATTTCTCAACCTCTCTCAAATTTGCAATTTTTTTATCTTTCTTTGCTGCACTCTCCCAACAGTGCAATCAAGCGCACTCAGCTTCACAAAAGAAACGCGACATTAAAGCGAGGAAGAAGCGAATCAAAACAAACTCTTCTGGTTGTAAACATAAACAGAGAAGCTCATCTGATTCACGTGCATACGTTCCATGGCGAAACGATACAAGGTGGCAGCATGGCGACATACCTACAAACATAAATAAAAAATGCATGTACTTTGTTTTTGTAATTCGATGGACAAATGTCAAAATCGTACGGCACCGGAAGTTGAGGTATCAAATCAAATAAAAAAAATGTATAATCAGCTGTTCCATGCTGCCACCTTGTATCGTTGCGCCATGATACGTTCGCACAAACAAACATATATACATACATACGTTTGTATACTGCGCACTTACATTTGTACTTATTCTGGCGTACAAAACTAAGTTTGAGATATTTTCGTCCCTATAGGAACTTTTCAAAAAATATCCCTACAAACATCAAAGTATTATTATTTTCTAATATATACATACCTATATACCAGTAATTTACAAATGCACGTTTATTTCCACACGTATATTTACACGTATATATAAGTGAAAAGTGTTTGTGATTTTTTAAATTTAATATTTTTTGTTTTTACAAAACATTATACATACTATTAAATTCCGAATTTCGCGGATTTAAATAATTTAAGGAACGTCCCGTTATCCGTGCTTGACTCTATTTCTCAAAAAAAAAAAAAAATAATACAAACACCGCCACCAATTTAAATTCTCTTTTTTAAACTTCTGTGGCACGAAGAGTTTTCCATCTTCGAATTTTGCGAACGTTTTCTGAGCGTACAAATATCTTATTGGGGCTTTTTTTGGTGAAAACCCAAAAGTTTGCAAAAAATGCCTCTCAGTCCCTCAAAAACGTCCGAAACCGGGACAAAACCAAAAGGTGGCCCAAAGGAAGAAACGGCCAAGGAAAGGTCAACATCCCCCCGCCGGAAATCCAAATCAGTTGACCCATCCGCGCAAAAGTTCATCGCGGAAAGTGCTAATCTGATGAGATACTGTGCAAAATTTAACGAAGCACCGATTCAAGGTTACAGTGAATCGTATCTCATGATAAAGGACAAATCACTAGATGATTATTGGGCACGGATTCAATCGGTTTACGATCTGGTATTTTCGAAACCAGACGAAAGTTTCCCTGAAGACTTCAAGAGTTCAGTACAAAGCAAACAATGCGCCTGCCTTGATACGTATGAAGTGACAAAAGCAAAGATTGCCGATCAACGCCGAGTCCACCACCCCGCGGGGAACAACCACCGGCTGAGGCAAATATTTACCTCAAAGTCCCAGCATGCGACACGGAGACCTTTTATGGTGGCTATGAAGAATGGCCCACTTTTCGTGACATGTTCACAGCGGTGTACATTAACCACCCAAGGCTCTCCCGTGTTCAGAAATTGTACCATCTCCGGTACAAAACGCAAGGCAAAGCCGGCTCCATCGTCAAGCAATATGCGTTGAGCGATAATAACTTTGACCTTGCTTGGGAAGCTTTACGGTCACGATACGAAAACAAGCGGATCCTGGTTGACAACAAGATAAAATCCTTACTGAATCTTGCCACTATTCCATCCGAAAACAGTGAGCAACTTCAGAAATTTCAGAATACAATTAACAACTGCCTATCCGTCCTTCACTCCCAAGGAGTTACGACAGACAGTTGGGATCCAATTCTGGTGTACATTTGTTCATCAAAGCTCCCCGAAACAACCGTGTCACTTTGGGAACAATCTCTCTCTTCTCGAAGAGATCTACCCTCATGGTCACAAATGAACGACTTTCTCACCTCGAGATACGAATTCGTTGAAAGAGTCAATAGGCTTCAACCAAGCAAACAAAAATCAGTCGCTCATCAAAATTCTGCGCAAAACAGGTCCTTCAACAGGACACAAACCCTTGTGGCAGAATCTAAAAAGGAAACTTGCCAATATTGCAACTCCCCGCACCTTATTAGATTCTGTCCACGATTCAAGCGAATGTCTGGGCAAAACCGGACACAATTCGCAAAACAAGCTAAGCTGCGTACAAACTGCATTAGCAGCACTCATATCATCAATGAGTGCACGAGCAAGTGGTCATGTTCGACATGTCATCAACGGCATCACACGCTGTTGCATACGAGCCCACAAGCTCCACGTTCCACCCCGCGAACGCATGCACCAAACGTGAAGCACACAACTGCTGAGTCAACACCTCCCGTTCGACAAACGCAGAATAGCTCTGATTATAGCGAGCTACCGTGTTGTTCAAAACATGCACCGGTTCAATCATTGCATGCAGCCAATTATAACCAAATTCTCCTTCCTACTGCTATGGTCGCAGTCGAACACGAAGGGGAATTTTTCAACTGAGAGCCCTTATTGATCAGGGCTCGGAAAGAACTTTCATTTCCTCGAAAGTTCAAAAACGGTTGAAACTTCCATTCGAACATTCAAAGTTCGAAATCTCTGGGATGGGTGGACGAGTCGTACAAAAGTCCTCCAAGCTTTGTCCTTTGACACTGGTTGCATCCAAGGCCATGAAAAGGATAAAGGCTCAAGCCATTGTGTTGCCGCAACTGACAAAAAATCTGCCAACATCCACCCTTAGTCACAAAATCTGGCAGCAGTTTAAACTCCTTGAGCTCGCTGATCCCAGTTACCACATACCGGATCAGACTGACATGGTTATTGGCAGCGACATACTTCCAAAAATTCTGCTGGAAGGTATACAAAAGGTGTGAGGTAGCATACTTGTGGAACAAACCATTTTTGGTTGGATTCTCAGTGGTCCAATAACTGAAAATGTTGTGTCATTCTCAACGCAAGTCCAAGCGTCAAATGAGACACTCAGTTCTCAACTGAGAAAATTTTGGGAAGAGGAGGAAATTCCACAACCTCCACAAATATCCCCCGATGATCAAGCGTGTGAGCAGATATACACAACAACCACGACACGTGCACCAAACGGTCGATACATTGTGCGACTTCCGTTCAAGGAAGAGTTTCCTGCTCTGCAGCAGTTTTTCAGCATGGAGCGATCGCTTCAGAAAAAGGGGGAGTTAGGTACAATATACATCAATGTGTTGCAAGAATATCTCGACCTAGATCACATGGCAAGGTCTTCTCACTTGCCACATCATGCGGTAGTCAAACCAGATAAGGTCACCACCTAAGTTCGTGTGGTTTTCAACGCCTCTAAAAAATCTTGGTCAGGAAAATCCCTGAATGACGTGCTATACACTGGTCCAACTCTCCAACCAGATCTCATGCTACTAGTTCTAAAGTGCCGTAGGCATAAGTATGTGTTCAATGGAGACATTGAAAAAATGTACCGTCAGATCCTCATACACGAGGACGATAAAGATTTTCAGCGAATCCTATTTCGCAAATCGGCCAACTCCATTGTTAGCGATTTCAATCTGAAAACGGTTACATTCGGCGTCAATTGTGCACCATATCTCGCTATTCGTACGTTACATCAACTATCCGATGACACGAAAGCGACATTTCCGTTGGCTGCAACAATTCTCAAGACGCAAACGTATGTCGAGGACATCCTATCAGGAAGCCATACCATCGTTAACGCCACTGAATCACTCGTTCAAGTGATAAACGCCCTAAAATCAGCTGGTTTCATACTAAAGAAATTAACGGCTAATCACCCGGCCATATTAGAACAGTTTCCGAAGGAGGATCTTTTAGACTCCAACTTCTTGAAATTTGAGAGCACCTCCAATATCAATACTCTTGGCATTCGATGGAACGCGCTCACGGACAAATTTTCATACACCATTCTGCCGGAACACACCCAAAATGCTGTCACAAAGCGACAAATTTTATCCTCTGTTTCAAAACTTTTTGACCCGGCAGGATGGCTGTCGCCAGATATGATCCAAGCCAAGATGCTTCTCCAAGAAATCTGGCTGGATGGCAGCGATTGGGATGAAAGCGCCAAGGCCGCAACATTATCAAAATGGCAACATTTCGCAGAAAATCTGCCAGCCATTCGCCACATCGAAATCCCTCAATTGGTTAATGTCGTTCCAGGGCAAGACACCCAAATCCACGGGTTCTGTGAAGCTTCGGAAAAAGCATATTGCGCAGCGATTTACATCCGCACATATGTGGGAAACCAAATAAAATCTTCTCTTTCGGTTGCGAAAGGCAAAGCTGCCCCCATAAAAACGGTAAGCCTACCCGCTTAGAGCTATGTGGTGCAGTCCTACTCACAAAACTGGCTTCAACAGTTCGAAAACAGCTCGACTTACAAGCATGCAACACATTTTTATGGTCAGATTCTGAGATTGTACTAGCCTGCCTGGAGCAATCTCCATCGACCTGGAAGACCTATGTGGCCAACCGTACCTCTCAAATTCGAGAATATCTTCCCAGCGGCACCTGGCGCCATGTATCTAGCCAAGACAACCCTGCTGATCTTGGCACACGTGGCTGCAAGCCGCATGATTTGATATGCTCTTCACTTTGGTGGCACGGACCACAATGGCTTTCTTGCCACATTTCGGTATGGCCAAAGCCGAAAGCAGGTAGCGCCTCTCCACCCGAGAAACGCAAGGTCGAAGCATACCACGCACTCGAGGAAGAGCACGATATTCTTCAACGTTTCTCCTCATACTCTCGAGCTCTCCGTGTGATTGCATACGTGTCCCCCTTTCCAAACAATGCCTACAACAAATCCAAATCGGTGGCAACAACATATAATCCCCATCTGACGTACAAAGAGTTGCACCATGTGAAAACGCGGCTTGTGGCAATGGCACAATCTCACCATTTCGGGACGGAAAAGAGCGCCTTACAAAACAATATGCCAATAAGCAAAAAGAGTTCCCTTCTGGCACTTGACCCATTTCTGGATGGATACGGGCTCCTACGTATCGTTGGAAGATTGGAACATTCTACAATGCAATACAACGAGAAGCATATAGTAATCCTTCCTCCGGATTCAAGGTTCTGCCAGTTGTATCTGGAGTTTTTATACCGCCTGCTTCTTCATGCAGAAATGCGGTTAATGCTCCAAATGTTGAGCCAAGAGTACTACGTACCAAAACTAAAGCCTCTTATAAAGAAATGCATTTGTCAATGCAAATCTTGCACGCTTTTCAAACAGAAAACGCGCGCGCAAATAATGGCAGCTCTACCACCTGAGCTCTGCAATTTCTCACTCTCCTTTTCCACAACAGGAGTAGACTTTGCAGGTCCATTCCAAATAAAAGCATCGGTTCTGAAGTCGACCACTATCATAAAAGGGTACGTGGCTGTATTTCTCTGTTTTTCCAAAAAGGCAGTACAACTCGAGGCTATGCTCGGACCTTACTACTGAAGCCTTTCGAGCAGCATTTGCCCGATTCGTTGGCAGACGAGGTTATCCCTCAAAAATGATGAGCGACAATGGTAAAACGTTCATTGGCACTCAGCGCGCACTCGAACGCGACTTCGTTAAATTTCTTAACGAATGCTCTGCGGACATTGTGCAGAAATATGCCCCCAGGTAATAAACTGGCAGTATATTCCACCCAGCGCCCCTCATATGGGCGGCTTGTGGGAATCCGCAGTAAAAAGCTTTAAAACCCACTTCAAAAAAACCGCTGCATCCCACAAGTTTACATTCGAAGAAATCACGACGCTGTTGGTGCGTATTGAAGCAGTTCTCAATTCGAGGCCTCTAACTTCACTATCCCAGGACCCAGCTGACTTCACAGCGCTCACTCCGGGTCACTTCCTTCGAGGTGCACCGCTATTAGCCATTCCTGAGCCAATCGCGGAAGACCTCTACTGGATAAATCGATGGGAAAAACTCAAATCGCTTCATCACCAATTCAGTCGACGATGGAAAGAGGATTATCTGAAGGACCTTAATAAGCGCTATAAATGGCAAACGTTACAGCGAAATCCTCAACCAGGAGACCTCGTCGTAATTAAAGAAGAATCGGTCCCACCCACTGAGTGGCATCTGGAACGAATCGAAAACGTTCGCCTCGGCCCTGACAACCATGTTCGGGTTGTGGAGGTTCGCACCCAAAATGGGCTTGCCATGCGCCCCTTAGTAAAACTGTGCTTTCTTTCAATGGAGCAGTCTTCGCGCCCGGCGCTATAGCTTATATACGCTTTTCTTGTATATCAAAATTTCCGTATTAAATGTCCGCTTATCATCCGCTGTATCAAACTAATTCTCGTTTCTCTGTCTGCTCTTGTACTTTCAGGACGATACCATCATGGCATCTCGACCAGCATGCCCACTGGCTCCCACAGAAGAGACCGATAACTGCCTCCAGTGTCGGCTCTGCCACCGCTACCACGCACTGCGGACCTGCCCGGCTTTTAAGGCGATGCGGCCACCGCAGCGTGCTACAGTGGCCAGGGCACAGGGCTATTGCTATAACTGCTTAGTCCTCACGCATACAACGGGTGAATGCGACTGCCGAGGGTCGTGCAAAATGTGCGGTCTGGCGCATCACACCCCTTGCACAATGGACCGAAAAGTCAACGTGGTCAAGGAAAGGTCCCAACACACCAAGCATCCCGGAAGAATCCCCAGCCGAAACCCAGGCCGAAAAAGGAGAATGAAGAGAGAACTTCCACCTGCGCTTGTAGGGCAAAAAAGGCGCACCCTGCGACCAAATCCGCGGCAACCCCCAAAACAAAACGCACGGTCAAGTGCCGGATCGCGCGCACCCCAGACGGCCTGCAAACGGCGCAATACCAGTCGCGCTTTGGATACCACCATCCGCGCCTTGCAGGAGCTGCAGAAGGTGCTTACAAGCACCTCCCTGCAGGGCGGGCAGTATGTCTAAGCCGCCTTCACAAATATTTAGACGGCGTCAAAATATACGTATGCGCAGCAGTGTGCGGCGAAGTGGGTGACACCAACGGCCGACCACTGCCATCGTCGTCAACGATGTTTGGGAAAGTCAGTTTTGTACTATCAACGGACAATCGCGGACGCGCTCCTTTATACATTAATATAGTTTTATATAACTGCTTCGAGTTATCTAAAGTCTAAAATTAAATTTTGAAGTTGAAGTTCTAAAATAATGTATAACTATTAACTATGAAGAAATAAAATTAGTGAATTTATAGCGTTTTTAAAGGAAAACTATAAACATTTTTAATTGGAAGTGTTAAGTGTAGCGAAGAAAGACCAGAGTTTGTTCATTCTATTTGATCCGCCAGCATCTCACCCCTGCTGTTTGCCCGCAAGTTTGAATGCCATAGATCGTGATGGGCATTGAAATCGCCAAAGATAATGCGATTATTGCCAGTGAGTAAGGCGCTGATATTAGGATGGTATCCACTGGGGCAGCAGGTGGCAGGAGGGATGTAGATGTTGATGATTTCTAGGTTTGCATCGCCTGACCGGACAAATAAGCCTTGGCGTTCTAAGACACTCTCCCTGCGGCCGATGTCGGGATCAAATATATGATATTGCACACAGTCGTGTATGATAAACGCGAGGCCACCTCCATTTTCGCTCTCGCGAACTTTTCTGTGGACACTATACCCAGAACAGGTCTGCAGAGCAGATCTTGATGTGAGTTTAGTCTCTTGAATCGCAGCGATGCGGATGTTGTGCCGCTTCATGAAATCGACTATCTCCGTGATCATCCCAGTTAATCCATTACACTTTAACTGCAGAATTCTGAAGTGCAACGGGGGAGACGTCGTCACTCTAGGAGAAGTGATGGATGAGTACGCCTGGGTTGTGAAAGGCGAGGGCGCTATGGCGTAGACTACGGGACGCCCTTGGGTGTGAACAACAAGGAGCGACAAAAGAATTATAAAAGTTACGTGGACGTCGGGTTTTGGGATCTAGTCCAGAAAAACTTGTCCGATGCAACTAGCCCTTACACGAGACACACTGACAAGAGTATGACCGTCCTAAAAAGATTCTTTTCTGGCAGAGGCAGCAAAACCATTTCTCAGGACCGGGGTCAGGAGACGGACCCGGATTGGTTTCGATACCATACCGGAGCAAGAGAATATGGAGCAGTCCCGCTGAAAGGAGCTGCTGGGAGGATGACAATTTGTGGGAGGGACGCAACAAATTAAATGGGGTTACACTGAAATGACAGTCCTTGGTCGGGAAAAATCCGGAGTCGCTCCGGTACATAGAACCGACTGCCTTGGAAAGCATCTAATTTCTTCGTGTTTTTTTTTTTCTTTCTTTTTTTCTTCTGTGCAAAATTCATTGTTATTTTTCTTTTCACGCTACGGTTTTCATTATTTATTTTTGTTTTATTAACAATTGTTTTTGTTTTTATCGGCCAATTGATAAATCCTTCAAGGTTCGAATCGAGCTCAAGGCCAGAACAATAATTTTTATCTAATGATAATTATTGTTTTTTTTAAATTTTTCTAAATTTGAAAAATTGTATTTTGTTTTTGGAATAGTAAGTAGACAATTTTTCAGACAACCTGCCATAGCTGCGCAGATAGGTCCATTTCGAAGGGTGCTAAGCCTTCATCATCAGTACGCTTTAGGCACGCTGCGCTAACCATTTAGCTATACAGCGGTGGTTTGTTTGACTGGAAAATTTGCTACTTCTATTCCTTTTACCAACTATATTTACCAGATGGCGCAACTCTGAATACAAAATTGGCCAATAGACTAGCAGCAAAAAGGAAGCAGTTAGCAGCATAGAGAAATGGAAAATTGACCATTAGCCTGGCAGCAAAAGAAAGAAGATTCAAGAACGACTGGCGGCTGTTAGCTTTAAATAAGTATATTTAAAAGTTATTACATTACATGTATATTTAAGATTAGAATCAATTGAGCGGCCTTATGGACGCTAAACTATGAGCAAAAGCTTCGTTTTTTTTTTATCAGCATTTTTAGAATTAATTCTGTCACAATAGGTCTAGCTCAATAGAAATGTCATGAAAAAAAAGAAGCAGCAAGAGAATTAAAAATTCTTATTTGAAAAAAACAAAAAAGTTTTTTTTGAAACGCTATCATTGAAAATGAGAGAAATTAATTTTTAATATTTTGTAAATCAAAAAAAATGTTTACATTAAAATGCTAAAAATCTTAAATTAAACAAATTTTCCCAACAAAGTTTTGCTTCGACTTTTATATCAACTAAATAAGGAAAAATATTCAAGTAAATTGGAATGCTTAGGACGTTTTTTAAAATAGTCAGTTAACTTCCGACAGTTTCAATTATCCCTTTGTTAGGAATAAAATAACCACGGAGGAGAAATCACATAGGACATTCTATAAAATTTTTTTTCACTCTGTTAAAATGCAAAGGGACTCCTCAGACTTTCCCCTCCAATAGTGGGACGAAAATACCCTACACACTAGGGACCTACAAAAGGAATTAGAAGGCTTAAAGAAATTGTGGAAAATAATAGGAATGGAAAGGGAACCCACAATAGAAGACATGATAAACCCCACAACCAGAGTAAAGGAAATAATGCGAATGATGAGGAAAGTGTTCCCCGAAAATACCAAATGTTAAGTTATAGTAACATCTAAAAATTTTTTGACTATGACAAAAAAAAAATAATTTTAAATATTTTATAAACTACATTAAGCTAATAAACCTAAAATATTAAAAAAAAAATGTTTTTCCTAATTAAAATATATTAAGAAATATTTCAGAATAACATTTTTTATAATACAAAAGTTATAAATAAAATGGGGTACCTAGGATAAAAGAAAAAAAAAATCAAAGAAATTTTGTTGGAATTTAAACCTTTAATTACTGAAATAAGAAAGTATTTATAGAAGTTTCAAAATGTCTTGGTGGGCAAAAATAGCCCAAGGCATTATGATAGCCAGATCTGAAACATCGGAGAATAGAATTGTAAAATATGAGCCACCAGCTGAACCAGAACCAAAAGCTACTCCAAACATTCCAGATGTTTGGCTAGCAGTTTTAATCTGCGTAATCATACTATTGACCATCGCAATAGTTACGATACTTAAAAAATATATGAAAATCAAGTATATGCAATTGAAAAATGTGCACCAGCGCATCTAAAATTGTTTTTTCTCCCCTTCTCAAACATCTAAATTCGTTTTACCCAAAACTGCGGAAGAGCAATAGACAATTAAAAATAAACCTTTACACAGCACCCTCCAAAATGCCACAATCGACAGTAAAGGCAGCCCTGCCTAAAGCAAACAGCAAATCAAAAATTTGCACAATCCCTTTGATTTCTTCTGACAAAAATGGTCATGAACAATAAGAAAGTCTAGGACAGTGGAAATAGGCAAAAACTAAGAACGAGAAAAAAATACAAAATTTTAAAACCACAAAGAGAACCTATATATATAGATATATTAAAGCGCTATATAAATTTGCAATAAAAGACTAGTCACGCTCATTTTCATCTTAGGATAGAAAAATGGTAGCGTAGAAAATTATCAAGCAACCAGATTGTTGAGGAAGTTATTGACTTAGGACAACATTCGACCAGGCATACAAGAAATGCCGGCAATCCAGGACTTGAAATGTATAAGGAAAAATTAACTGTATATTTACTGCAGTAGGCAAATTTAAAAGTTCTCTAAATTGCACTAACCCAAGAGATTGTGCAAGTTGTAAATCCCGGTATAAAAATAAAAATAATTCTTCATAAAAATCATGACGACTCTGTCTTGGCGGCCGCCGCAGAAATCGCAAGACAAACAAGATCAAAGAAATTGCTGGAAAAATAAGAAAAATAAATAGAATAATTTTTGCATCCACTGTACCACCCTTCTACTAACCAGCTATACTACTACCACTAATATAAACTACCTTGCTCTTCCGTCAACCTCAGCTCCAAAATTCTTCCACAATTAGCTACAGATTTTAGTTATACACTAAATTCAATAAAACCCTAATAAAATGAAATAACAATGAAAAGCCGTTATTTACAAGAAATAATTGAAGTTAGAAATAGAAAAAGGAAAAGAAAAAATAGATATAAGTATGAGATGCTTCAGATAGGAAACCAAATTTTTAGAGAGATCATAATTTTAGGAAAGATATTTTTATTTAGCCACAGGTAGAATGGAAAATAGTAATAGGAAAATACTTTTTTAGACTTAAATATAGTAACAGAAAATATTTTTTCCCACACATATAATCCATACAAATAAGTTTAAATCGGTATAGAACATATTACATGGCACAGTATACTAGTAACACATATGATTTAAAAACCCAAACAATCATACTATAAGCATCCCAATTTACTCAACAACGTAGATACGTAAGAAAGAAAATGCAAATAAACAAAAGAAAGAAAAATACTAACCCATGTTAGCACAAAGTTACAGTTACTTCATAATAATTTGTAAACACATGCCGCTTTTTAAGGGAGTCGACGCTGTTAAGGGACGGCTGTGTAAAAAAATAATAATAAATTACACATCATAGTAAATACACAAAAAAAAAAAAAATAAAATAAAATAGAAAAAGTCAGCTTATTATGAAAAAGCTAGAATGAGCATAACGGACGTAGTATGTAAAGCAAATGCAAACGAATAAAAGCAAAAAGAAAACATATAAACTTATAATATCAAGTTACCACTATGACACAAATTACAACCGAATGCAAAAAATTATTTGGTAACACCAAGCAAGTTGACTGGGTCATTGAACGAAAAATGAGACAACACGGCACACTTATCACGGTGACATTGGAGTGACCGTCTATAATTAAGCATAAAATTATATACGCTCACTTAAAAGGCCGATGGTGTAGTATCGCGTGGAATTCACCTCACTTCAAACACGCTTAACATTACAAACATTAGTTCATTGACGCAGATAACTACTATGAGTTCATTCGCGTTTTCCAAGTCGCCTAATGCATTAATGCGTCATACCCAAATTGCTCATGTAGGAATCATATTGACAATATGTAGGTCAGTATAATAATTCGCTGACAAAGCATTTCTCACTATTGAGTCATGCACCTCTAGTATGTAAATATTAATGTAAGAATATATATATGTATAGGTTAAGAACTTTTGTATAAATAGGAAAGAATTTATTCAATAAAGAAGGAATATCATTCTGACGCTAAACTTCAGCGCATCTATTTTATTATTATTCGGAAATATTACAGAGGTTTTCAAATATTTAGCGCATGTCTTCAACCTGTCTCTTTCCACCTTTGTCATTCCGGAAAAATGGAAAATGGCCAAGGTGTTCCCACTACTAAAGCCTGGGAAACCAGCTAACATAGGAGAGTCATATCGCCGGCCACATGTCGATGGGCTTTGCAACAGAATAAACGGCTATCTCCCTGATCTCTCCAGTTTTTTCACCTTGCGAAATCTGGTATTATCACCGACTAAATCATCCGCGACCTTATTTACAACTTGGACGTCCCAAATGTCGACCAATTTGAACATCCACGTCGATGGCACTACGCTACCGACTGTCCTACACCCCAAAATCTTGTGTGTCGTGAGTGTTCTTCGGCTCTACTTAGGGTTCTTCAGATGAACGCTAATGGCTTAGTGTCTTGTGATAAGACGGCTCCAAGAGCAAATTTTGAGGCATCTGTCACTAACTGAAAACTTTTATTGTAGTCGGGATATGCGAGTATTATGTCCTCAGAAGTGAGTGAATGATTTATGTTTTCGAAGGCTCTCGTGGCTTCTTCATTTAAAATTATTTTTACTTTTGAAGATTTATTCTTCGATATTCTCCCTTCTTCACCTCTTAGAAGAGATGTAAGGGGTTTCGTTAGCTTTGCGTAGTCTTTTGTGAATCTGCAATAATATCCTGACGTACAAAGAAAACTTCGAAGCTCTTTTAGAGTTGTAGGTTGCGGGAAATTCGCAATTGTTTCCACCTTCTCAGGATTCGTTTTTATGCCCTTTGGGGATATAACGTATCCCAGGAACTCAACTTCCTTTTTAAAAAATTTACATTTGTCCAACTGGACTTTCATGTTGGCCTCTTCCAAGGTTGCAAAAATTTTCCTTATATGATTGAGGTGTTCATCCTCAGTTTTACTGAAAATAATAATGTCGTCTTTATGGACGTAACAATACTTCCCTATGTGTTCGCGAAGTATGTCGTCCATAACTCTATAAAAGATGTATGAGGAATTTTTAAGCCCAAAAGGCAAACAAGTAAATTCGTATTTGCCAGATTTTATTGAAAATGCCGATTTTTCGATAGCAGATTCTTTAGAGGAATCTGGTGGAAACCGTTTTCAAATCTAGTACAGAAAAATATTTGCTTTCGCCGAGGTTGGAAATAACTTCCGATGTCTCGGGTATAGTGATTTCCCCTTATTTTGTCTCCATAGCTCTCAACTGAGTATGTGATGTTCGGTTACACCCGAACTTAGCCTTCCTTACTTGTTAGAATTGTTTTTTTTTTTTATTTTAATGTATTTTCTTTTTAATATGAAAATTATGTATAACTTAGAACATCAAAATGCAAAAATATATAACTTGTGCCTTCGCCAAAATATTTTGCAATGCCGCATCTATATATATCA
Organism: Eurosta solidaginis; assembly: GCF_040869045.1. Taxonomy (NCBI): domain Eukaryota; kingdom Metazoa; phylum Arthropoda; class Insecta; order Diptera; family Tephritidae; genus Eurosta; species Eurosta solidaginis. The sequence continues at coordinate 25,522,300 of NC_090324.1, read as the reverse complement.
ATAGTATTGGATGTTTGACCCTGGTTTTTTTACTTGACTTATTCAAAAAGCTTTCTGTGAATGTATGGGCCTTAATACCCATCAATTTTCGAAGTGTTGCGAGAGGTATTTGCTTTCAAAAATATATGGCCATTCTGCTTGTAATTCTGTAATTGACGGTATAGTTTCCAAATTGTTAAAGAACTGTCTTTGCATTGCTTAGCAGTCCTTCATATACGTTGTTATTGATAGCTTTTCTACAGCCAGCAGCTCCGTGCATTTGTTTCAAAAAGTTTTGTTTATTTTCGCTTGTCTTTGCATTCCGATAAGTTATTGGGCTGCCAATTCTTGCATGTTTGTTACAGCAGATTTGAGCGTCTTCTTTGCTTACGAGCAAATTTTTATACTCAGTTTAGCAGAGCTCACAGAGTATATTAACTTTGATTGGATAACAGTTGGTTGTACACGTATAAAGGAATCGAGATAGATATAGACTTCCATATATCAAAATCATCAGTATCGAAAAAAAATTTAATTGAGCCATATCCTTCCGTCCGTCCGACCGTTAACACGATAACTTGAGCAAATTTGGAGGTATCTTAATGAAACTAGGCACGTAGGTTCCTGGGCACTCATCTCACATCGCTATTTAAAATAAACGATATCGGACTATAACCACGCTCACTTTTTCGAAATCGAAAATTTCGAAAAACCGAAAAAGTGCGATAATTCATTACGATATGGGTATCAAATGAAAGGTGTTTATGAGTATTTTAAAAGGGAGTAGGCCTTAGTTCTATAGGTGGACGCCTTCTTGAGATATCGCCATAAAGGTGGACCAGGGGTTACTTTACAATTTGGTTGTACGATATGGGTACCAAATGAAAGGTGTTAACGGGTATTTTAAAAGGGAGTGAGCCTTAGTTCTATAGGTGGACGCATTTTCGAGATATCGCCATAAAGGTGGACCAGGGTGACTCGAGTATAATTACTTTTAAACAATTTGTCCCCTAAGGACAACTTTATCTTTTCAAGTCCTAAATTGGCGGCTTCTTTTTCAAGCCTGATAAATAATTGCCCTAAGTCAATTTTATCATCTACAATTAGGTTGCTTGTATTCATAGTGCTACAAATTTTCTTTCCCTTTTTGAAACATAATTTTGGAGGATTGAAAATGAGCCTGACATGTCTTATTACTTCAAATTTATTTAGCGGTTCATATATGTTGGGGTTATTTGTGTGACTTTCTTCAGTTTTTACATTATTTTTGATATCTCTAGCTGCTGATCTAGTTGTGGCTTTCATTATTTTGCATGCTTCCACTGACATTTCTTTTAAATTTGTAATGTTAATGCGAGACAATGCGTCCGCTACATGATATTCTTTACCTGCAAGGTACTCCACTTCGGAATCGTATTCTTCTAACTCAAGTCTTACTCTTGTTAACTTAGATGAAGGGCTCTTCATCGAGAAAAGGTATGTTAAAGGACAATGGTCGGTTTTAATTTGGAATTTTCTGCCATAAACATATGGTCTGAAAAAGGTTATGGCCCAATGGATTGCTGCTAATTCTTTTTTATTGTTGCTTTGTTTGTTTCACCTTTTGTGAATGATTTAGAAGGGTAAGCAATTGGTAACTGTTTGCCATCGTGTTCTTGGCTGAGGACTGCTCCGCAAGCATACCCAATAGCGTCTGTTGTTATGCAGAATTCTTTATTGAAGTCGGGGTATTGCAAAAGTTGTGGGCTGATTAATGCTTCCATTAAGTAGACAAAAGCTTTTTGACATTCTTCTGTCCAGTCGAAGGAAACATTCTTTTTGCAAATCCAAGTTAATTTTCTTGAGTACTCTGCGAAATTCGGTACAAATCTTCTGTAATATTTGCAGAACGCTACGAACCTTTTAACTTCATCTGTTGTTTTTGGTGTTGGGTAGTTTTGAACTGTCTCAAATTTGCTTGGGTCAGGTAGTATTCTCTTGCTTGTGCATTTATGTCCTAAATAAATTAGTTCTTCACTGAAAAATAGGCATTTATCTGGATGTAATTTTAAATTGTATTTCCTACAAGTCGAGAAAACATGTTTTAAATTTTTCAGTATGAGTTTTTCTGAACACCCTAGTACAACTAAATCATCCATACAGAGAAATGCTTGGGATGGTTTGAGGCCCGCAAAAGCTAGTGTCATCATTCTTTGGAATGAATTTGGTGCTACTTTTAATCCATAGGGTAATCTTTTGAATTTATATGGGGTTAAATCTCTAGAGTCTAGGTGTAATTCTATTTGATGAAAACCTGACATATGAAAAATATTTTGCTCTTCCAATTTGGTCTAAAATATCATCGATTCTTAGAAGTTGGAATTTGTCACTTGCTAGTTTTTTGTTTACTTGTCTGTAGTCAGCTACCAGTCTCCATCTTTTTCTGTATTACCTGGTAGTGATTTTTTAGGTACTAGTAAAATTGGACTGTTGTACTCTGATAATGAAGGTTCTATAATGTCATCTTCAATCAATTTATTAACTGGTTACTTATTTCTCCATTTTGTGTCTCGGGTAATCTATAGTTTTCTATGTAGACTGGTGTGTCATCTTTCATGTGTAGTTTTTGATTATAAAAATTATTAGTGGAAATTGGTTCTGTTTCTAGTGCAAATATATCTATGAATTCTGTGCATAATGAGGTTAATTGTGAATTGACAAATTTTGGGAAATTTTAGTTAATCTTTTTAACTTTTCTGTGTCATTACTCTGTTTATTGTGTGTGTTTGTTTTAATTAAATTGTAGTCATCTAAATTTTCAGTATGTATTTTGTAATTTTGAATAGTTGTGTTTTTTATGTGTGGTGTTTATAATTTTGACAAAAGTTTGATCTTTATTTGTGATTGTGTTCGCTATGAAAACGCCTTCAGATAATTTTTGATGGGGTACGAAGATGGTTTTATTATCAGTGTTTACTGTTACTTGTCTAATGACTTGAGATCTAGCAGGGATCGTAATTGTATTAACGAACAGACAATTTGTCAGGTGCATTGTGATTGTTTGGGGAAAATCATAATGTCTTAGGATTAGTTTATCCTCTGTTTTGCCATAATCTAGAATACAATTATATTTCTTTATAAAATCCAAACCTATTATTCCATCGCACGGTATTGGAAGGTCGTCTTCTACGACGTGAAATTTATGATAAATTAGAAGGTCATCGCCTTTTAAATCAGCTTTGATTGTGCCTAATGTACTGGTTATACCTTGACCAATGCCGTTTAAGTCTGTTATTTGTTTTCTATTTATTTTTTCATGATTACTTATTTGATTCTTTTTAATTATGGAGATGTCTGCTCCAGTGTCTACTAAAAAATTTGAAATTGAGTTATTTAAAGACGTTTTTGTAGATATATAACTATTTAAGTGTACATTCAGTACACATATTTTCCTATCTACCGATTTTGAAGTGCAGTTATTTAAAGAGTTTCCTGGTTTTCCTGCTGATTACAGCTACGTACATTGCGTGTCTGATTGCGTATTTGATTATAGGATCTATTTTGGTTTTGCAATCTTCCTTGAGGATTATTATTATTGTTAGTATTCACTCTAAAGTTATTGTTATATCTTGGCTGTGGTCTAAATCTCCTACCTCGGTAACCTCCATAGTTGTTAACTTGATAACCTCCCCGGAAATTACTTCGGTATTGGTTTTGTTCACGTATATTTAGAATTGTGTTCGAGCTGCCTGTGATTTCCGTGCAACTGTTTGTGAACTTTGAGATTGCGTCGTTCATTGTTGTGAACGTTCCCGCCTGCATAATCATTTTCACTTTTTCGTTTGAGCAGTTCTTACACATAGCTTGGACTGCTGTTTGGGTAGCATATCTAGTTGCCAAGTCTGGGTTTAATCCGTCCGAGATATAAGCTCCTTCCAATGACCTTGTTATCTTTTCTATTTCTGCAGTATACTGGTTTGCAATTTTGCTGCGCTATTGGATATTTAGTAGTTTTGCTGTCAAAACCTCTACTGATTCGCCTTTTATTGCTGTTCCCAATTTTAATTTAAATTGTTCAATAGTAGTCTCGTTGCTAATAGAATTTCTTGCAGTGCCTTTTAGCTTGGTCTTTATCATGGTTATCGCTAAGACTTCATGATTATCCTTGATTTGGTCTAAGATATCAAGGGCATCTAAGAAAATATGCAAATTTTAAGGCTTTCCATCAAACTCTGGCAGCACTGATGAGGCAGTTTTGATAAATTCTACTACTGTTTGTGCCATTTTAACTTTTATGAGTGGTGTATGCAGTGGTTTATGTTCTTCCCTTGATGAAGTTTGACTCAAAGGAGGTGAAGGGGTACGCTTTCTTGACGGTTCAGTTAGAACGGAATTAAAGTCAATTTGGAGATTTTTTTCTATCGTAGTTGGTATGGGAATTTCAATGTTATATCTTGCTAATGAAGATACTAATTTATCCCTTACTGTTGAAAAAATTTGGTGAGCTTCTTTTTGGTGATCGTTAGTAGGTATGTGATTTACTTTACTGATCAACTCTTTTATAACATTTAAGGCTTCTAAAATTATGTTCAAATGTTTGCTAGCGTTTCTGTTTTTATGGTAATATTTTTGTTTATGCACTTGTATGATTTATCGGCTTTTAATTTTTCTTTTGTTAATTTATCATGAATTTCTTGCCATGTATTCATCTCTACTTGAAATTTCCTTTAAACTCTTTGTATATTATTTAATTGTCTCAATTTGGTTTTATGTAATTTTTTATTAAAATTGCCATTGCGACAATCGAAAATGTAGATACACAAACAAAAATAGTTAACCATTTATCAGGAATTTCTTATTTACTTTCTATACTCGCTTTGGTTCATGCTTGACTGGTTGAGAGACTGTCGTAGTCGTCAACAACCAACCCTTTATTTTAAGAACAGTGAATTTATAACCAATTTTTAATTATTACACGCTTCCATATGTTTTATTGCATATGTTCTATTGAATTAAACCTATTTGAATTTAAACGTATATTTATGAATTATTATACGTGGAAATATGTACTTCATTACATATTTTATACTTTTATATTATATTTGAGCTATTCGTGAATTAATTAGAATACGTATAACCATTATACGTAACACTCATGTTAAACTAGGATTAGCACTTATGGAATTGTAAATGAATGCTTGAACATATTTCGCCCCTCTGGCAACCCCAACCATTGGTTGACAAAATATATGCATATATGTACATACAATGTTTTGACATTTGCTTTTTACATTTTTTTATTCTTTCGAAAATTTTGACCATTCGTGTGTGACATAAAAAATCTATAAATTGTAACAAGTTTTGTTAAACCCCTTGTTTTTAGAAGTAAATTGAAATCCAAAAATATACGGTTGAACAAAATATTCACTAATGTGCATAATTAAACACAAGTTTCATTTTCCCCAATCACGTCGTGTTGAATTGGACACAACAAAGTTCCAGTTGGGAAACCAGCATTGCGCTTCATATTAGAAGCACTTTTTATTTTAAGTTAAGATTGTGCCAAGTGCAAGGCTTCAGCACCTAAACGCTGCAGGACCCGCTCAATACAACGCCGCAAACCGATAACAGAATTCACCATCGTAATCACCTATCACCAAATCCATCAAATTATCATCATCATCAAGGTAAGGTTGTTTTCGCTATTTTCCTCACCTACTTCGTATCCTGCGATACCTATTAGTATACCATTTAATATGGTTTTCCACCATGCCATGTTTAAAAATTATTAACGAAAATTTGTAAATTTTTTTTTATGTATTTATTTATTTTAGTTCATTTTCCTTAATTCTTGGATTTTTATACTCAATTGAGAAGAGCTCACAGAGTATATTAACTTTGATTGCATAACGGTTGGTTGTACAGTTATAAAGGAATCGAGATAGATATAGACTTCCATATATCAAAATCATCAGTATCGAAAAAAAATTTCATTGAGCCATGTCCGTCCGTCCGTCTGTCCGTTAACACGATAACTTGAGTGAATTTTGAGGTATCTTGATGAAATTTGGTATGTAGGTTCCTGGGCACTCATCTCAGATCGCTATTTAAAATGAACGATATCGGAGTATAACCACGCCCACTTTTTCGATATCGAAAATTTCGAAAAATCGAAAAAGTGCGATAATTCAATTTTTTTTTTTAAAGTCAAATTTAAAAAAAAAGTTAATATCTTTACAGTATATAAGTAAATTATATCAACATTCAACTCTAGTAATGATATGGTGCAGCGAAATACAAAATTAAAGAAAATTTCAAAATGGGCGTGGCTCCGCCCATTTTCATTTAATTTGTCTAGAATACTTTTAATGCCATAAGTCGAACAAAAATTTACCAATCCTTCTGAAATTTGGTAGGGGCATAGATTCTATGACGGTAACTATTTCCTGTGAAAATGGGCGAAATCGGTTTAAGCCACGCCCAGTTTTTATACACAGTCGTCCGTCTGTCCTTCCGGTCGGCCGTTAACACGATAACTTGAGCAAAAACCGATATACCTTTACTAAACTTAGTCCACGTACTTATCTGAACTCACTTTATCTTGGTACAGAAAATGGAAGAAATCCGACTAGATAAGATAATTAATTGAGGATCGCACTGCGACCATTGGTCTATTGTGCCCTCAACTGCTTCACAGCAGCTCATCAAAGCCGACTTCTCTGATGAACCCTAGCAGTTCACCTGGCTTGAGGGATTTGATGTGAGAATGCTCTGGCCATGGTGAGCCCAAAAACTTAGCCCTACGTCTTGAGATTGCGTCACATTCCAGGAGTATAAGTTCCGCCGTCTCCGCTGATCGATCACAAAATCGGCATGTGTTGTTCGATAGTATGCCCAGATTCTGCATGTGGCTGTTCAGTCTGCAATGTCCTGTAAGAATAGCTGTTAGGGTCCTCAGGTTATCTTTCGACAGGCCCATTAATGCCTTATATCGAGTTGTGTTGTAGCCCCCCAGCAGTAACTTAGATTGCCTCAGGCCTGGCATATTGCGCCAGTGTTCTTCCCTCTTTTTCCTTTCTTCTAATAGCAGATGCCCTCTGATTTCCTGCGGGCCTACTGGCAGGAACGGCTCAGGACCAATGGGTCGTGTCATTGCTGCCTCCCTTGCCAGGCTGTCCGCTTGCTCATTGCCCTCCACTCCCCTGTGGCCAGGAACCCAGGCCAACAACAGTTTGTTGTGTGCTCCTAGTTTATTTAGCTTTTCAACGCACTCAAGGACTAGTGCTGATTTTATTTCAGACGCCGAGACCGCTTTGAGGGCGGCCTGACTCTCACTGAGTATGGCAATTGTCTCATTGGAGTATTCGTGCTGAAGGTTCAGACCAGCACACTGGCTTATAGCGAATACTTCCGCTTGAAAAATGCTCGGGTGTGCTCCCAGAGGCGTTGATATCTTGGCTCTGGGTCCAATGACTCCAGATCCAATCCCCTGTGGCGTTTTCGAGCCATCTGTATACCATACTATTCTATTTAGCTGATGAATGTACACAATTCTGCTTTACTCCCATGTACCCTTGTCTGCCAGTTCTACTTTGTACCTTCTCTCATAGACTATCTGCCTGAGTATATCATCCCTCGGGAGTTGAGAGATTGGGATCTTCTCCCTCAATTCCTTCATATTTCGGGACGATATGACTTTACCTATGCCCGAGCTCTCCTTAGCAATATTCAGGAGGGTTCCCTTGGCTGACTGCTCAATTGATATATGCAGCGGGGTCAGATCGAGGATAGCCTCCAGCGCTGCTGTAGGGCATGCACGCATAGTTCCCGTGATGCATACACATGCCAGTCGCTGAAGTTTTGACAGTGCTTGCCTCGTCGTTTCCCGAGTTGCTTTCGATGCCCAGGGTATCGAACCGTATGTTATCATAAGTGTTACTATCATGGTATACATCCATCTTAGCACATACGGGCTAAAGCCCCATGATTTGCCTGCTAAACCTTTGCATATCATGATGGATCTCGTGGCCCTAGCTCTCATGGAGTCGAAGTGCTGTTTCCATAGGAGCTTGGTGTCAAAAATTACCCCAAGTATATACCCCGACTATAACCGCGCCCACTTTTTCGAAATCGAAAATTACTAAAAATGAAAAAAATGCCATAATTATATACCAAATACGAAAAAAGGGATGAAACATGGTAATTTGATTGGTTTATTGACGCAAAAAATTACTTTAGAAACAACTTTGTAAAATGGGTGTGACACCTACCATATTAAGTAGAAGAAAATGAAAAAGTTCTGTAAGGCGAAATCAAAAGCCCTTAAAATACTTGCATGAATACTGTTCGTGGTATTACATATATAAATAAATTAGCGGTACCCGACAGATGATGTTCTGGGTCACCCTGGTCCACATTTTGGTCGATATCTCGCAAACGCCTTCACATATACACCTACCACCACCCCTTTTAAAACCCCATTAATACCTTTAATTTGATACCCATATCATACAAACACATTATAGAGTCACCCCTGGTCCACCTTTATGGCAATATCTCGAAAAGGCGTTCACCTATAGAACTAAGGCCCACTCCCTTTTGAAATAATCATTAACACCTTTCATTTGATACCCGTATCGTACAAATACATTCACCCCTGGTCCATCTTTATGACGATATCTCGAAAAGGCGTACACCTATGGAACTAATGTCACTCCCTTTTAAAATACTCATTAACACTTTCATTTGATACCCATATCGTACAAACTCATTCTAGAGCCACCCCTGGCCCACCTTTATGGCGATATCTCGAAAAGGCGTCCGCCTATGGAACTAAGGCCCCTCCTTTTTAAAATACTCATTAACACCTTTCATTTGATACCCATATCGTACAAACACATTCTAGAGTCACCCCTGTTCCACCTTTATGGCAATATCTCGAAAAGGCGTCCACCTATAGAACTAAGGCCCACTCCCTTTTGAAATACTCATTAACACCTTTCATTTGATACCCATATCGTACAAATACATTCTAGAGTCACCCCTGGTCCATCTTTATGGCGATATCTCGAAAAGGCATCCAGCTAAAGAACTAAGGCCCCTCCCTTTTAAAATACTCATTAACACCTTTCATTTGATACCCATATCGTACAAACACATTCTAGAGTCACCCCTGGTCCACCTTTCTGGCGATATCTCGAAAAGGCGTCCACCTATAGAACTAAGGATTACTCGCTTTTATAATTATCATTACCACCTTTCATTTGATACCCATATCGTACAAACACATTCTAGAGTCACCCCTGGTCCACCTTTAGAAATATGGCCCCTCTCTTTTAAAATACTCTTTAATACCTTCCATTTGATACCCATGTCATACAAACACCCAGGGTTACCCTAGGTTTATTTTCCTACATGGTGATTTTCCCTTATTTTGTCTCCAAAGCTCTCAGCTGAGTATGTAATGTTCGGTTACACCCGAACTTAGCCTTCCTTACTTATTTCTTTTAACTTAATCCTATCTGCTGTATTTGTTATAACGTTCAAAATTTTGAAAGTTTCAGCTATTTCCTTTCTTTTTTTAATTTTTTCCCTCCCCGCTTCCTTCTTTGGATTTTTGGGGCAGGTACTTTTGGTATTTCTTTTGGTTTGTTCAATTTGTTCCTCTGCCGATACTCTTGTATAGTGATCGGTTTCGGACCTTGCTTGTCTGCTTTATTTTTTAAAATTTGTTCTGAACTCTTTATAAAATTTTTGATTGTGTTTGCACACTTCTCAAAAATTCTATGGAATTCTCTTCTGTTGTTATTTCGTTCGTAACAAAGGAAATAACTGAAACTGTGTATAGCATGGTATTTAAGAAACTTTACGAAAACGTCCCAAACATTCCAATTTACTTAAATATTTAATTGCTATTTATTTTACGTTTAATGAGTTCTTTTTTTTTCTTTAAGTCTTTGCATATATATTTCTTTAATTCTTATCAATGTTTAAAAAGATTAGTTTTTTTTAATATATGTTAAAGCAGATGAATAATTAGTTTAAGAGAAATCCATTACCTGAAATGAAATGTAAAATAAAATGAAATACATACATACATACACATATATAATTCATAAATACTTACCTTATGTCTTAAAATTTAATTCTTACCTTTATAACTTACCTTTAAATACGTACCTTTAACCTGGTATCTTTGCAATTGAATATTAAAAATTTACTACCTATATTAAATTTCAATTATTCTCGAATACCCTAATGTCTTAAATTTCAACTCACCTAAAATTCTTATGTACGTAAATTGCATGCTTACTTAGTAACAATTGTACCTATGTGCATGCGGTGTGTATATGCCTCTTATGCGCGAATCTCCGCGCATCTTTCGTACATAGGCATATACACACACATATGGACGTGGGTACATCAATGGTTCTTACCGTTTCTTATTGGAACATTGGAAATTTTATGCTAGGTAACTGAAAATTAATAGTTAAGGAAAATATGATAAAAGGAAGAAATTGAATTGTTAGTAATCGGCGAAAACGGCGTTTTATTTAATACGGAGACAGGCAATTGTAAGTGATTTCTAAACAGTTTAATGAGTGTGTGAAGTAATCTGCGCTCCCCTAAAATACTTAAAGTTATCAATTTCTTGCTAAAAAACATTAGTAAATTTTCATGGCGCCCGAGCAGGGACACAGTGCAAATTAAATTAAATAATACACTCTGTGAAGTCCAAGTGAGTGCTCAGTTAAAAAAGAAATAAATACAAATTAAATAAAAACTAATTTAAAACTATTTAATCAAATTAAAATTTCAAAAAACAACTAACTTGCAAATTATTTCTTTTTAATGAAATTATCAATTGCCTGTCCGCGAGCGGTCGTGTGTAAAAACAAATAAATATAATTTACATACAGTGAGTGCAGTGCTGTGGCTAAAAAGCAAAAAGAGCAATTAAAAAAAATATACCAATCATTAAAATATATATATATATACATACAGATACATATATATTTAAAATTAAAACGATACAATCTATAATTTTAAGCTCTAAATAGTGCTGTGAATGTCCCTATAAGAGTTTGCCTACATATAAAGAAAAAGAAAAGAGGTACTTACCCAAAAGCACAGTTTTCCTAAAAAAAAAATAAAAAATAAAAAATAAAACAAAAATAATAATAAAAGGTTATATGAAAGAGGTAATACTTACCCACAAGTTCGGAAATTTCTGAAAATTTATACATATATTTATTGTACAGTTGCGTTCACTAAAATAGTAGTGAATTTTAATAAAGTGATCAACATTTTATTAAACTATAATTTGATAATTGCTTAACTGTATAACTGTGCCGCTAAAACCGACCGCGATACCGCTACGGTTGCTGCTGTGGACGCCAATAATTGCGTTGATCCTGATTTTTGGTGATATTGCTGCTTCCGAGGATTTGGCCACTTGAGTTTCCTCCAGCGTTGGACATCGTGGGAATGAAGTGCAGCTGCCTACTCTGCCAAAGGGAAGTCAAAGCAGGAAACGAACCAGTACACAAAGAACAGGTATTGAGTGCTAACCATTAAAAGCTGTTGAGGTTATATGCTTTATTAAATTGCTGCAAAAATCACCCAACAAGCTTTAGTTTTTGGCTCTCTTGTATTCACTTGATATATTATCGTATACTTTACGTAAATTTCGTGATTTCGGGATTGCTAGTGAAAAACTACCTCGTGCAATTTCCGGCAAGGCTAGCGATTGCCAAAACTGTCATATTTTCGAAAGCTAGACTGCTTTATTTCTTGGTCCTATTATTGGCCATATTTTCGCTCCGATTACGTCGTTCAGATTTTCGACATTTGTCTAGTTTCCCTTTCTGAGAGGATTTTGTGACCTCGTTCAGTCAGTTCCTAATTGGTTCGCGCTTCTTTTCGATAGCTCTGGTGTAGTTTCAGTCTTTTTTTCGTTTTCGTTATTTAAGTCGCTGAAAACTTCCAGACTATACATTTTGAGTACAAGGTAATTTGTACATTTAGCGCACCAAGATGACCGGAAAAAGTGAGAGTTCGCAAGGCCAGGTGGAAGACACCAAGGCTCTGAAAAGACAAAGGTCAATTTTAAAACGAAGCATTTTGAGAATTAAAACCGGAATTCTCGATAAGTCGATTTCATCACAGATATCGGAAGTCGAGTGTCGACTTGAGATGCTAGATAGCTACAGTGAAAAGCTTATGAAGTGTCAATCCGAAATCGAGGATATCGATGAAGACGATACAACTCGTGGTAGCCTTGATGATCTGATTGTAGAAACCAAGGCCCTTTTAAAATCAAGAGTGTCAGAACATAAAAAGTTGAATGTTACTGAAACATCCTTTGTAGCGCCTCACAGCTCGAGGCTTCCAAAGATGTCGCTGCCCAAATTTCGAGGGCAATATTCGGAGTTTAAAAACTTCATGAGTCTGTTTGAGAGTCTTGTTCATAATGACACGTCCCTTTCGGATATAGAAAAATCCACCCACTTGGTTTCATGTTTGTCTGGTGAAGCTGTAGGAACCGTGAAGGCCTTCCAAATGGCGGAAGAAAATTATCCGAAGGCGGTGGCAAGCTTAAAAAAGGTATATGACAACAAATGTCTGATATTTTCTAACACAGTTGCAAAACTGTTTGAGCTTCCAAAAATTCAAAAACCATCTTCGCTTTCGTTGCGGTCTATGATCGATACAGTATCTGCCGTGTATGACTCCCTGTAGTCTTTTGGTGACGACAAAAATATATCAAATGCAATGCTGATACATTTAGTGATGTCGAAGGTTGATCCCACTACGCGGTCAAAATGGGAGGAGCAGCTCGACTATGACAAGCTTCCGCTGTGGAGTGAGTGTGAAGCGGCTCTCCATAAGAGATACCAGCACCTCTCATCTGAAGAAGCGTCGATGTCGTCAAAATCGAAATTTTCATCTTTCGAAACCCAAAGGCAGAACAACAAAGGTGCTAAAAAGCCAAAATCGTCCTTTGTAGCTACAAAATCAAAGGCAATAACTTGCTTTCATTGCAACTCCAAAGATCATTTCCTAACAGCCTGCCCCAAATTTCAAACTCTCTCTGCGCAGCAGAGGTTCGAGTTCGCGAAATCAGTCCCATTGTGTATAAATTGCTTACGCAAGGGACATACGGTTTCAAAGTGCAAATCGGAACGGTGTCGGATTTGTAATAGGTCACATCATACCATGTTACACCAGTATCCAATTTCGTTCGAAACATCACCACAACCTTCGACCTCGGAAGCGATGCACACAGTAAGCGTGCCCGATCGCGTTATGTTAGCGACAGCAGTAGTCAAGGTGAAAACTTGCTCCGGTGATTATGTTTCAGCTCGAGCTTTACTTGACTCAGGGTCTCAAGTAAATTTTATGACTGAAGAGCTGGCACAAAAATTGCGAGTTGGACGAGAGAAGGCGACATTAAATGTCATCGGTATAGGAAATGCAACTGAAAAGGTTCGGGCTAAAGTTAGTGCAACTATTAAATCCCGAGCAAACGATTTTGTGTTTATGGCAGAATTTTGGGTAATGGGAGCAATTTCTGCAAACCACCCTGATCGAGCAGTAAACAATACAGGCTGGAAAATTCCAGCCAATATTGAGCTCGCCGATCCTGGGTTTTATAATTCGGCAAAGGTTGATCTTTTGTTGGGAGCCGAAACATTCTTCGATCTCCTCTCTTTAGGTCCAATTAAAACTGACCCAAGATTCCCAACGATTCAAAAAACACTTTTGGGTTGGGTTATTTCAGGTAAATACGCCTCCACCAAAGTGATAGCTCTCAAGCAAGCAGTGCCTTGTGCAAATCTGAAGACGATTTAGAAACAATTGATCAAATTGTCCAAAGATTCTGGGCAATGGAAGAAATTCCTTCAGAGGCACAGGCCACAAAGTTCACTCCCGAACAAAGGGAATGCGAGAAAAATTTTGTGAAGACTACTGAAGTCTTGCCATCTGGACGGATTCAAGTAAGATTACCGTTCAAAGTTGACTTTAATGTATTATGTCAATCATATGCAACCGCAGCTCGGCGGTTTCAGGCGCTGGAGAGACGTACGTTGAAAAATTCAGAACTTCGTCAAATGTGTCTGGACTTCATGGAAGAGTACTTGGCTTTGGGGCACATGAGTCTCACTGATAATAAAATCTCGAGTGAAGCCCACTATTTTATTCCGCATCAGTGCGTTTTGAGACCACAAAGTACGTCGACAAAGCTCCGCGTTGTGTTCGATGCGTCAAGTCGAACGTCTTCACAAATTGCGTTAAATGACATTTTAATGGTTGGACCGACCATACAAGAAGAACTTTTTTCAACGCTACCGCGCTTTCGGATGCATTAGTATGCTATTACGGCCGATATCAGAAAGATGTATCGCCAAATTATGGTAAATGAAATGAAATTTTCAATTGATAGTGTGGAGAAAGCATCCTTCGGAGCCTCTGCAAATTTTTCGATTAAACACCGTGACATACGGCACTGCGCCAGCTCCATTTCTTGCTACACGGTGTTTGCAGATGCTAAGCGATGTGAATGCGCAAAAATATCCACTCGGTGCTAAGGTTATACGTACAGATTTCTATGTGGATGATTTGTTAACCGGATCAAAAGATCTTGAATCCTTCGACAGAGTTCGTTATGAGGTTAATGAAATTTAAAATTCGGCAGGATTCCAGCTAGCAAAATGGTTCTCCAAGCACCCAAGCCTTTTCGACAGTCAGAGTCTAGAAAAATTGTTAAGTTTCAACGACTCAGACTCCACTAAAACGCTAGGAATTCACTGGCTGCCAAAATACGATTTATTTCGGTTCATTCTGGATAATGATTTTGATGAGTTACGGGGTACAAAACGCAATATTTTACCTGTATCTGCCCGGCGCTTTGACCCTCTTGTGTTGCTGGCCCCACTAGTAACCACAGCTAAGATCTTATTGCAAGAGCTTTGGATTAAAAAACTAGATTGGGATGAGTCAATTCCGTTGTATCTCAATAGCATTGGCAGAAATTTAAAGCGAACTTGTCGCAGTTGCCTTCAATTAGCATTCCTCGTTTCGTATATACTGAGTCGGGTGCTACTTGCCAAATACATGGCTTCGCCGACGCATCAATAAGAGCTTATGGGTGTTGTATTTACATTCGAAGCCAATTCGCTGATCAGGTTAAATCCATTCTGCTGACTGCAAAATCTAGGGTTGCTCCGTTGAAGACAAAATCTCTTCCCCGTTTAGAGCTCCTAGCCGCGCATCTTCTGGCCAAATTATGGTCACGCATCGCGCCAATGTTGAGTCGACCCATTGACAGCACAACTTTCTGGACAGACTCCGAAATAGTTTTGCACTGGATAAAAACACATCCATCAACGTTGCAAACTTTCGTTGCAAATAGAGTGTCTCAGATCCCAGAATGCTTCGTGGCGACATGTGCCAACAAAACAAAATCCTGCGGATCAAGTGTCTCGGGGTTGTAGCGTGAATGAACTGCAGAACTCTATATGGTTTTCTGGCCCACATTTCCTCTTGGAAGACCCCGCATGTTGGCCAATAAATAATCATTTTGAATTAACGCCTGAAGAACAAACACTGGAAAAGAAGAAAACCGCCAGCGCATTAGTAGCAGTGAGTTCTGATCGTAATCCACTGCTAACAATAATTAAAAATTTTTCTTCACACACAAAATTACTTCGAGTCTTTGCCTGCATTCTGCTAGGGTCTTAAAAGTTTTCGTTTCGTATATACTGAGTCGGGTGCTACTTGCCAAATACATGGCTTCGCCGACGCATCAATAAGAGCGTATGGATGTTGTATTTACATTCGAAGCCAATTCGCTGATCAGGTTAAATCCATTCTGCTGACTGCAAAATCTAGGGTTGCTCCGTTGAAGACAAAATCTCTTCCCCGTTTAGAGCTCCTAGCGGCGCATCTTCTGGCCAAATTATGGTCACGCATCGCGCCAATGTTGAGTCGACCCATTGACAGCACAACTTTCTGGACAGACTCCGAAATAGTTTTGCACTGGATAAAAACACATCCATCAACGTTGCAAATTTTCGTTGCAAATAGAGTGTCTCAGATCCCAGAATGCTTCGTGGCGACATGTACCAACAAAACAAAATCCTGCGGATCAATTGTCTCGGGGTTGTAGCGTGGATGAACTGCAGAACTCTATATGGTTTTCTGGCCCACATTTCCTCTTGGAAGACCCCGCATGTTGGCCAATAAATAATCATTATGAATTAACGCCTGAAGAACAAACACTGGAAAAGAAGAAAACCGCCAGCGCATTAGTAGCAGTGAGTTCTGATCGTAATCCACTGCTGACAATAATTGAAAATTTTTCTTCACACACAAAATTACTTCGAGTCTTTGCCTACATTCTGCGATGGGTCTTGAAAGTGAGAAACCGATCCACTAAATATGACATAATACCATCAGCACACGAGTTGAAATTAAGCTTTTTGAAAATTGTTGAAATAATCAAAGGTGATGAATATGGCGAGCTTGCAAAAATTAAATCCATTCTTGCATACTCCTTCAGAGCAGTCCTTGTCGTTGAAATTGTTACGGTCGTTTAGTAAACGCACCGATCCCTTATGATGCCAAATTTCCTCTATTATTGGGTAAAAATTCGCAGTTCGTTAAATCTTATATACGGTTTCTACATTTACGTAATCACCATGCAGGAGCAAAGGCATTGGTTGCACTTCTTCGTGAAAGAATTTGGTTAATTAATGCTCGAGAAGCATGTATTCGAACCGTGCGTAACTGCATACATTGCTTTCACTACAAACCAAAGTTAAAAAAACCAAATAATGGGCAACTTACCAGCCGACAGGCTGCGTTCTCTGCGACCTTTTAGGGTTCGCGGGGTAGGTTTTTGCGGTCGAATTTACGTCACACAAAATATACGGGGTCGGCCCCCTGTAAAAATGTATATTGCAGTCTTTGTGTGCTTTTCCTCAAAGGCTGTACATTTGGAACTTCTTTCTGATTTAAGTTCTGATAAATTTATTCTCGCCCTTAAAAGGTTCGTTGGACGCCGGGGAATACCACCGACGATTCACTGCGACAACGCGACGAACTTCGTGGGAGCAGATCGCAAACTCAAGGAACTGAGGGTAGCGTTTCTGAGTCAGAAGGCGGAGGTTCTCCAGTACGCAGCAGAAGAAGGATTCAAGTTCACCTTTATACCTCCCAGGCCGCCCCACTTCGGCGGGTTATGGGAGGCAGCAGTGAAGTCGGCGAAGCACCTGCTCGTACGAGCCATAGGCAACGCGAGTCTCACCGCCGAAGAAATCGGAACGCTGCTCGTAGAGGTAGAGGTCGTGCTCAACTCGCGCCCAGTCGCCCCTCTCAGCCAAGATCCGAACGACGGCGAGGCTCTAACTCCGGCGCACTTGTTGATCGGATGCCAGCTCAAGGCAATGCCAGGGGAAACCGCACTCTCGGAACCCAGCACACGCTACTCCGACAGATGGCAACATGTTTGCTCCCTCAAGCGACAGTTTTGGCAAGCGTGGTCCAAGAGCTACCTCCTGAGTTTGCAGGAGCGCAGCAAGTGGCAACGTCCGCAACTCAACGTAGAGGTCGGAGAGCTCGTCGTCGTTCACGAAGACAACGCCCCGCCCCAACAATGGATTCTAGGCCGAGTGAGTGGCACGATCGCCAGCCAGGACGGGAAAGTGAGAGTAGCAGACGTCCGCACAAGGGCAGGAACAATTAGGAGGCCAATTCATAAACTTGCCGTGTTGCCATTATCCGAGTGTTGAAGAATGCAGATTCCTTCAAGGTGGCCGGTGTTAAAGCATATGAATAATTAGTTTAAGAGAAATTCATTACCTGAAATGAAATGTAAAATAAAATGAAATACATACAAAAATACACATATATAATTCATATTTACTTACCTTAAGTCTTAAAATTGAATTCTTACCTTTATAACTTACCTTTAAATACGTACCTTTAACCTGGTATCTTTGCAATTGAATATTTAAAATTTACTACCTATATTAAATTTGAATTATTCTCGAATAGCCTAATGTCTTAAATTTCAACTCACCTAAAATTCTTATGTACGTAAATTGCATGCTTACTTAGTAACAATTCTACCTATGTGCATGCGGTGTGTATATGCCTCTTATGCGCGTATCTCCGCGCATTTTGCGTACATGGGCATATACACACACATATGGACATGGGTACATCAATTGTTCTTACCGTTTCTTATTGGAACATTGGAAATTTTATGCTAGGTAACTGAAAATTAATAGTTAAGGAAAATATGATAAAAGGAAGAAATTGAAGATTAAAAGTTACAGTTTGTTAGTAATCGGCGAAAGCGGCGTTTTATTTAATACGGAGACAGGCAATTGTAAGTGATTTCTAAACAGTTTAATGAGTGTGTGAAGTAATTTGCGCTCCCCTAAAATACTTAAAGTTATCAATTTCTTGCTAAAAAACATTAGTAAATTTTCATATATCCTATTGTGCAAAAAAAATCCTAGGCAAAAATATAATTTTTGCCCATGGTTAAGGGTCACAGGGCCGCTCAAGTTATTCTAAGTTTTAAATTATTTAAATATTCTTAATATCCGCTACCAGTCGTATTGCCTATTGTGTCCTGTCATATATTATTAGTTGTCTTGTTGCCGATTTATATTACACTTCTCTATGCTCGCCGGTATACCCTTCAATTGTGATATTTGTTCATTCGAGCACCCGTCAATTACTCCTTCGTTTTGTCCATCATACTTTTTGCCACAGCTTTATTAACATAATAATAATTGCCTTTTAAGGTGGGTTTGTTTTTCTTCAGTAGTATATTTTCCAAGCGGTTTTTTCTTCAAGCACATTTCTCGATATTGTGGAAGTACGTTTAGTAGATTTTCTACTTTTTTTAATCTTGGCAGGACCTTTCAGATCTTTAGCCAGATCTGTCAGGATCTTTTCATCCAGCAAAATCTTTAGCAGTTTTGCCAATTTCTGATCAAGCTGGCAGGATTTTCCTCCAACTAGATTGTTTAGCAGTTTTGCCAAGTTAATCTAGTTTGGCAGGATCGCCATGAAAAGGTTTAATTATCCAAAAATAAAATATTTGCTCACATTGGGAGTCAGATAGTAATTTATGTCGCATAATATTGTAATATGATTATTAGGGCGGGTCGATTTAAAAATCGCTCATTGCTCTGTGAAAATCGTATTCGAGGGATCATAGTAAGAAACTTTGCCGAAGGAACCATACCTCTAAAACGAATTCTGATATCCCCCCCCCTCCCCCCCCCCCCCCCCCCCCCCCCCCCTTTGGTTCGAACTTTTTGGTAGGGGCAATTTCAATTCTACCTGCTGTGTCTTGTGGTGGCTTAAAAAAAACAGCACAAGCAATTTTACGATCTGCAATTGTGTCACAGTGATACCTTCATTTTTTAAAACCGTTGAATAAAAAACCCACACAACTATGTTTACGGCATGCAAATGCATCACAGTGATGCCTTGGTTTTAAAAGGGGGTTATAAAAACGCTAATTTCTAATAATTTTTTTAAATTTCTTTTCTATTACTAAGTTAAATTCATTTTTTAATTTACATAGGATAGGTAGGATAGGTTAGGTTGTAGCTGCCCTGATAAGGATAGCTCACTTGGACAAAACGAAGGTCCGTTGTGATACCACATACACCAAAAATAACGGTGACTTAGATTTAGCTACTTAGAGAATCGTTGGGTAGCAACGATAAAGCTCCGAATGATACCGATCTCAACTTTGGATAAATCCTCGGGAGATCCAAGTGAGTCGCGACCGAAGTACTTTCGCCTAGTTCTGGCAAAAGCTGGGCAATCAAGCATAAAGTGATTTGGTGATTCCACCTCATCATCATCCATACAGCTGCAGCAGGATGGAGTTTCCAGTATATTGAGACGTACCGCATGGATACCCATGGGACAGTGCCCTGTCAAAACCCCAATGACCGTTGATAGTTGAGCCTTAGTGAACCCAATTATTTCAGCAGACCTCCTGCCATCCACTTTCGGCCAGAAAGATCTTGCTACCATGCAAGACGTGGTGTCCGCCCAACGTTTGCTGAGCTGGCTCGAGGCCCAGCTATGGAGGAGCAATCCACAGGCGGCCAGCGGGATCCCGAAATCCCTACAGCCATCTTCATCCTGTTCAGTTGTACCGATGCGGGCTAAGAGATCCGCTTGACAGTTACCCGGGATATCACTATGGCCCGGGACCCAGATAATCTTAATTGTAAAATAATTCGATGCAATCGCAAGCGAGGTCAGGCACTCCCAGACCGCCCTCGATCGCACTGTAGTTGAACTCAAGGCCTTGATAGCCGCTTGGCTGTCAGAGTAGATGTTAAATTCCCTAACCGTAGTAGCACTGGATAGCATTCCAGGCTTAAATTTAGCTCTTGACAACACGATAACTTGAGCAAAAATCGATATATCTTTACTAAACTCAGTTCACATAATTATCTGAACTCACTTTGTATTGGTATAATAAATGGCCGAAATCCGACTATGACCACGCCCACTTTTTCGATATCGAAAATTACGAAAAATGAAAAAAAAAATGCCATAATTCTATACCAAATACGAAAAAAGGAATGAAACATGGTAATTGGATTGGTTTATTGACGCAAAATATAACTTTAGAAAAAAAACTTTGTAAAATGGGTGTGACACCTACCATATTAAGTAGAAGAAAATGAAAAAGTTGTGCAGGGCGAAATAAAAAGCCCTTGGAATCATGACAGATTCCTGTTCGTGGTATTACATATATAAATAAATTAGTGGTACCCGACAGATGATGTTCTGGGTCACCGTGGTCCACATTTTGGTCGAAATCTCGAAAACGCCTTCATATATACAACTACCACCGCTCCCTTTTAAAATTCTTATTAATACTTTTAATTTGACACCCATATTGTACAAACACATTATACAGTCACCTCTGGTCCGGCTTTATGGTGATATCCCGAAATGGCGTCTACCTATAGAGCTAAGGCCCACTCCCTTTTAAAATACTCATTATCACATTTCGTTTGATACCCATAATGTACAAACGCATTCTAGCGTCAACCGTGGTCCACCTTTATAAAGATATCCCGAAAACGCGTCTACCTATAGAGCTAAGGCCCACTCGCTTTTAAAATACTCATTAACACCTTTCATTTGATACCCATATCGTACAAACAAATTCTAGAGTCACCCCTGGTCCACCTTTATATCGATATTTCGAAAAGGCGTCCACCCATAGAACTAAGGCCCACTCTCTTTTAAAATACTCATTAACACCTTTCATTTGATACCCATATCGTACAAACAAATTCTAGAGTCACCCCTGGTCCACCTTTATAGGTATCAATATTTCGAAAAGGCGTCCACCCATAGAACTAAAGCCCACTCTCTTTTAAAATACTCATTAACACCTTTCATTTGATACCCATATCGTACAAACAAATTCTAGACCCACCCCTGGGCCACCTTTATATCGATATTTCGAAAAGGCGTCCACCCAGAGAACTAAGGCCCACTCCTTTTAAAATACTCATTAACATCTTTCGTTTGATACCCATATTGTATAAACGCATTCTAGAATCATCCCTGGTCCACCTTTATGGCGATATCTCGAAAAGGCGTCCATCTATAAAACTAAGGCCCACTGCCTTTTAAAATACTCATTAACACCTTTCATTTGATACCCATATCGTACAAACAAATTCTAGAGTCACCCCTGGTCCACCTTTAGAGGTATCGATATTTCGAAAAGGCGTCCACCCATAGAACTAAGGCCCACTCCCTTTTAAAATACTCATTAACACCTTTCGTTTGATACCCATATCGTACAAACAAATTCTAGACCCACCCCTGGTCCACCTTTATATCGATATTTCGAAAAGGCGTCCACCCATAGAACTAAGGCCCACTCCCTTATAAAAACTCATTAACACCTTTCGTTTGATACCCATATCGTACAAACAAATTCTAGAGTCACCCCTGGTCCACCTTTATATCGATATTTCGAAAAGGCGTCCACCCATAGAACTAAGGCCCACTCCCTTTTAAAATACTCATTAACACCTTTCGTTTGATACCCATATTGTATAAACGCATTCTAGAGTCATCCCTGGTCCACCTTTATGGCGATATCTCGAAAAGGCGTCCATCTATAAAACTAAGGCCCACTCCAATTTTAAATACTCATTAACACCTTTCATTTGATACCCATATCGTACAAACAAATTCTAGAGTCACCCCTGGTCCACCTTTATGGCGATATCTCGAAAAGGCGTCCACCCATAGAACTAAGGCCCACTCCCTTTTAAAATACTCATTAACACCTTTCATTTGATACCCATATCGTACAAGCAAATTCTAGAGTCACCCCTGGTCCACCTTTATAGCAATATCTCGAAAAGGCGTCCACCCATGGAACTAAGGCCCACTCCCTTTTAAAACACTCATTAGCACCTTTCTTTTGACACCCATATTGAACAAACGCATTCTAGAGTCACCCCTGATCCACCTTTATAACGATATCCCGAAAAGGCGTCCACCTATAGAGCTAAGGCCTACCCGCTTTTAAAATACTCATTAACACCTTTCATTTGATACCCATATCGTACAAACAAATTCTAGAGTCACCCCTGGTCCACCTTTATGGCGATATCTCGAAAAGGCGTCTACCTATAGAACTAAGGCCCACTCCCTTTTAAAATACTCATTAACACCTTCCATTTGATACCCATATCGTACAAACAAATGCTAGAGTCACCCCTGGTCCACCTTTATGGCGATATCTCGAAAAGCCGTCCGCCTATAGAACTAAGGCCCACTCCCTTTTAAAATACTCATTATCACCTTTCATTTGATATCCATATCGTACAAACAAATTCTAGAGTCACCCCTGGTCCACCTTTATGGCGATATCTCGAAAAGGCGTCCACCTATAGAACTGAGGCCAACGCCCTTTTAAAAAACTCAACACCTTTTTTTTGATGCCCATATCGTACAAAACAAATCCTAGAGTCACCCCTGGTCCACCTTTATGGTGATATCTCGAAAAGGCGTCCACCTATAGAACTAAGGCCCACGCCCTTTTAAAATATTCATTAACAACTTTCATTTGATACCCACATCGTACAAACAACACATTCCAGGGTTGCCCTAGGTTCATTTTCCTACATGGTGATTTTCCCTTTTTTTGTCTCCATAGCTCTCAACTGAGTATGTACTGTTCGGTTACACCCGAACTTAGCCTTCCTTACTTGTTTATTTTATACTAGAAGAACCGGCAGACGTTGTCCTGCCCTAAATTTGGCTTATCTGCGTACATTTTAATAAGCATTTTCCGTCTGACTCTGCCCTCCCCCCTCTTAGCTTTTTACTAATCCTTTTATTCACTCCTACCTCCGTCTTTTTCGCTTCATCTATCTCCATTTCATCTCCTTCTATCTCTTTCTCAATCTCCTTCTCTCTTTTCTCTTCTCTCAATTCCTTCTCATTCTTTTTCATCCCTTATTGCCTG
Organism: Eurosta solidaginis; assembly: GCF_040869045.1. Classification (NCBI taxonomy): domain Eukaryota; kingdom Metazoa; phylum Arthropoda; class Insecta; order Diptera; family Tephritidae; genus Eurosta; species Eurosta solidaginis. The sequence continues at coordinate 25,498,785 of NC_090324.1, read as the reverse complement.
TCCCAGAAGGTGGTATGTATTTTATTCCTGTTCTAGTCCCAGTCCCACTACGAGTCTCAGTCCCAGTCCCACTCCGTGTCTCAGTCCCAGTCCTAGTCCTAATCCCAGCCCGTCTCTGGATAATATATTACTCTGTACCAAAGCACTCATCAACAGCTTTGATATCCATATTGCATAAACACTCTCTAGGCATTCAATGGCCCACGTTTTGGCCTATATCTCGAGACCCTGTACCTGTAGTAACCACCGAGTGAGGTTTATGCAACTTGTGTGAAAGTTTGAACAAAATCGACCGACGCATCTCTTCAAACACCGTCGACCAACCAACACACATTTTAGCCTTTCTTTTTATGTATATAGATTTTTACTTTTTACAATTCACTATAATATTAAACGAAATGCAGATTTTCGTTGCTTTTGAAATTCGGCTTAAAAATTGCACATGGAACAACTAAAGACTCTCATGTATTAAAAAAAATGTCATAGTACCTCTAATTCGCGGGCTCCCTCATAAACCCCCTCTCCCTCCCTCTCGGCGGTCCTGGTGGTGTGCTATACTTGATATAATTCGGTATAATATTTTTTATTGATAAGCAGGTTGTTTAATTAAACACCAAGCAATTACACGGAAGTATAACCGCACCACCTTAAAATATGAGTGCCACTGCGTATACGTAACATTTTAATATTACGTATAAACAAATAAAAAAAATTGCAATAAAATAATATTGCGACTATAAACTGAGATATAACCTATCCTATATTTCAAGTTAGATAAAACTAAACACGGGGTGCAAAACAAATTCAAAATCGGTTCAGTAGTTTAGGAGTCCATTGGCCTCAATTTTGTGACACGTCTTTTTATATATTAAGATTTATCTTAAAAATCGTTTAGATATGTTCAAATTTCACCAAATGCTTACGTGTATAGCATATATTGTTGTCTGAAAAAATCATAGAGACCGGTGGTATATATAGTATATATTTCATACAACCGATTGTTCAGATGAGAAACTTTTCGCAATTTCTCCCGCATTTTAACAGCTATAAGCTTCAAATTTCAACAGTTGCTTACGTATATAGTATATATTGTTTTTTGAAAAAATTATAAAGATCCGTGGTATATATAGTATATATATATTCTATATATATTTTTTTTTGCAATTTCAGCACCATTTTAACAGATAGAAGCTTCAAATTTAACCAAATGCTTACGTGTATAGCATATATTGTTGTCTGAAAAAATCATAGAGATCGGAGATATATATAGTATGTATCTCATACAACCGATTGTTCAGATAAGAAACTTTGCGCAATTTCTGTCCCATTTTAACAGCTAGAAGTTTAAAATTTCACCAATTGCTTACGTATATATATTGTAACGAATTTAATTGCAAATCCTCTTCTTTGCACCCTTCTGCCAAGTTCGAATCACTAAACTGTTGAATAAATAACTCCAATATTTAATAATACGAAATGGCCTTTATTAAAGTCCTTCTCAATAAATAACTCAACTATTGCCCTACAGATAGCGTGCTTAATCGAAAGCTGATTGTAGCGCGTCTACCTTTGATGATTTTATACTCTGTGATTTCCTCGTTGCATCTTCTAGGCGCTTCCAGAATTTACTTAGTTACTGCCATATAATTATAACTACAGATGCACGAGTATACCGTCTCATATCCGCGCGTATTTGTGAGCGACACTTCCAAAATTACAATTGCATACTTTCGGGAGCATCTCATATAAGATATCTGCATGTGTTTGTGCATCTCTTCTCCGCTGCGTGTACGTACATATGTGTAGATATAATGATTGATTCGTTTATGTAGATACATAATGATTGATTTATGGATGTGCATACAAGGCGCTGCTTAGCTCCGGCTCAGAGATGGCAGTACCCTTTAGTGTTGCTAATATTCGTAACACTGCCCTCCACCCAAGTCTGATCGTCCTGATCAGACACATCTCTCGATCTAAACGCTGCTAGCATCTCCAAATGAACCACCTTTCTACTTCCTGGTTTCCCAATTGTTTGTATGCGGTAGATGACATCAGTGATCCTCTTCACAACTCTGTACAGGCCTTCCCAACTGCACCGATATTTGGATGGAACACCTTTCCGCCAGTGAGGGTTGTATAGCAGTACCAAATCTCCCTCAAAGTAACCTTCCGAATTAAAGTTCTTGTCATACCTGTGTTTCATCTTACTTCTCATTGCCCTGGGCCGTTCTCTCACACTCTGTTGCTTGGCCAATGAAGAACTACTTCGCAGGGCTAGATCTTGACGGATTGACTCTTCATCATAAGTATCGTCTTGAAGTTTCACAATAGTAGTGCGCGCTGGCTTGAAACCACCTTGAATTTTTTCTGGAAAATTCTGTCAGTCGTTTTAGTGCGTCCATTAGGGTTTGTCAATGCCAGTGTTTTCCTCGCAGGTACCTTTGGTTTTGATTTATTTGGCCATTCGATCCATCAACCTTTGCCTTTGACTTTCATGGCCTTTGTCGAGTCTTCTCCACCAGTACTCGATTACTACTGAACCCCTTTTTCCAAACTGAAGTTAAGCGGCACATCCTGGTACTCATAACGCATCACCCTTCTCTGCATATCGATCTTGATGTCATGGTCAACCAAGAAGTCCACTCCCAATATGACTTCATCAACGATCTCCGCCACAATGAACTTGTGTAGAACCATGAACTTTCCAATTAATACCTCACATACCACTTCTCCTTCGACTTGATTATACTCGCCACTGACCGTACGCAACCTTGATCCAGGTAACGGTTTTACTCTCCTGTTGACCAAGTCAGATCGGATTAAGGAATGAGCTGCGCCCGTATCCACAGTCAGTACACGCGCCTTGCCATCCAGCTTTCCTTCGACGGCAAGATTGCTCGATCTTCATCCAATTTGAGACACAGATATCACAGGACATTCAATAGCTGGGGCAAGTTCTCGATCCGCACATCTTACTCGCCCTTGCTCATCCCCTCCAGCTTTGTTATTAAGGCCACCCATGCTGTTGAAACCACTAGTATCAAGATCTCAATGACGTACAATGTGACCGGGCTTCCCGCATTTGAAGCATTTGATAACTTTTTCACTCCGCTTTTGCGATCCCTTCAGCGACTCCAATATTGCGCCTACCCACTCTGGCCTTTCTACTTCCACACGGAGAGCTTTGTATGCGGGCTTACTCAAATGCGACGCTGTTTCTTGAGTCAGTGCATGGGATACCGTTTCTGCGAATGTGGGTTTTGGGTTTGCATATGTCTCTCGCTTCGTTTCTACGTCCCGTATGCCATTTATAAAACTCTGGATTTTTACCCTCTCGGTGTGCTCCACGGGTGCGTCCGCATTTGCCAAATGTGCCAACCTTTCAACATCCGAGGCAAATTCCTGCAAAGTCTCATTCGCTCTTTGCTGACGGTTTTGCAACTCAATTTGGAATATCTGTTTTCTATGCTCGCTTCCATAACGTCTCTCGACAGCGGCCATCAATGCTTCATAGCTATTCCGTTCGTACTCTGGAATAGTCTGTAAGATTTCGGCAGCTGGTCCTTTCAATGCTACGAAGAGTGCATCAATTTTATCTTAAGCATTCCAGTTGTTCACTGTTGCGGTCTTCTCAAATTGTAGCTTAAAGGCCTGGAAAGGAACAGAACCGTCAAAGGATGGTGTTTTTGCCTTTGGATTACCCGTTGAAACTGCTGGGCGTTTTAGTTGAAACTCCTGTATGCGATCTTTCAAAGCATCCATTTCGGCCTCCATTTTATCTTGTCGTTCACTAAAAGCCTCCAGCTGCGATGAGACTTTTGTTTCCTGTGCCTCCAGCTTCGCTGAAATACGCTCTTCCTGTGCTTCGAGTTGTAATGTTATGCGTGCCTCTTGCTCTTTTTATTGTTCTGCAATTTGTGACGCCATGTATGTATTCCATTCATCCAATTGTGCTTTAATCTTCGCTGTTATACGTGTCTCCTGGGATTCTAGTTGGGGTGCCACCGTCGATGTTTGAGCAGTTATTGCAGCCAATATAATGTTCAAGTCTTTGCTCGTAACTGTCTGCGATGTTTCGTTTTTCTCTTCAATTTTTGTCGTTGTCTCGTCGACATCAAGATGAAGGACATACTCTTCCACGTTAATTCCTTCTGCTTCCATTGCCTCTCGTAGTCGTGCCTGAAGTTCGAGTTTAATGCCGGTTGTATTCAATCCACGGCTCTCCAACTCCTTCTTCAGTTGCTGGATCTTCAATTCACTGAACTTTGCCATGTTCTTGTTGTTCTCTGGAATTTATTCAACAATTCCTCTTCTGACACCAATTGTAACGAATTTACTTGCAAATCCTATTATTTGCAACCTCCTGCTAAGTTCGAATCACTAAACAGATGAATAAATAACTCCAATATTTAATAATGCAAAATGGCCTTTATTAAATTACTTCACAATAAATAACTCAACTATTGCCCGACAGATAGCGTGCTTAATCGAAAACTGATTGTAGCGCCTTTACCTTTGGTGCTTTTATCCTCTTTGATTTCCTCGTTGTATCTTCTAGGCGCTTCCAGAATTTACTTAGTTACTGCCATATAATTATAACTACAGAAGAACGCGTATAGCTTATCATATGCGCGCGAATTTCTGAGCGACACTTCCGCAATTACAATTGCATACTTTCGGGAACATCTCACATAAGATATCTGCATGTGTTTGTGCATCTATTCTCCGCTGCGTGTACGTACATATGTGTAAACATAATGATTGATTCGTTTATGTAGATACATAATGATTGATTTATGGATGTGCATACAAGGCTCTGCTTAGCATCCGCTTAGAGATGGCATTACCCCTTAATGTTGCTAATATTCGTAACAATATAGTATATATATATTTTTTTGTTTTGAAATTTCAGCCCCATTTTAACAGCTAGAAGCTTCAAATTTCACCAAATACTTACGTTTATAGCACATATTGTTGTCTGAAAAAATCATAGAGATCGGTGATATATATATATATATATATAGTATATATCTCATACAACCGATTGTTCATATAAGAAACTTTGCGCTATTTCTGTCCCATTTTAACAGCTAGAAGCTTAAAATTTCACCAATTGCTTACGTATATAGCGTATATTGTTGTCTGAAAATTCATAGAGGTCGTTGGTATATATATTATACACCCAGTATAAACGTTAATTTTGCCCCTTTTTTACGGCTAGAAGCTTCCAATTTCAACAAATTTCATCAAATAGTTACGTTTGCGTCATATATTGTTAAAATACGTGGTTCATAGTCATAATTTTTACATGAAGACCACAAAAGACCTAAAACTTTGCATCCTCACACAAAGTACCTACCTATTTTTATAACTTTCATGAAAATGAAATGGTATATTAATTTTGTCACGAAACCCAAAGTTGTAAGTCCTTAAAGGAAAATAGATAGACCCACCATTAAGTATACCGAAATAATCAGGATGAAGAACTGAGTTGATTTAACCATGTCCGTCTGTCCGACTGTCTGTTTGTATATAAACTAGTCCGTCAATTTTTGAGATATCTTGATAAAATTTGGTGAGCGGGTGTATTTGGGTGTCCGATTAGACATTTGTCGGAACCGCCCGGATCGGACCACTATAGCATATATCCTCCATACAACCGATTTTAAGAAAAAGAGGATTTTTGTCATATCTTCCTCAATTTAACAGATTGAAGCTTCAAACTTCACCATATACTTTCGTATATTGCACATATTGTTGTCTGAAAAAATTGATGAGATCGGTCGTATATATAGTATATATCACCCATAACCGATTGTTCAGAGAAGAAACTTTTCGTAATTACTGCCCTATTTTAAGAGCTAGAGGCTCAAAATTTCAACGAATGCTTACGTATATAGCATATATTGTTGTCTGAAAAAATCATAGAGATCGGTTGTATATATAGTATATATCTCATACAACCTATTGTTCAGATAAGAAACTTTTCACAATTTCTGCCCCATTTTAACAGCTAGAAACTTCAAATTTCACCGATTGCTTACGTATATAATATATATTGTTGTGTAAAAAAATCATAGAGATCGGTGATATATATAATATATATGATGGTATATATATTTTTTTCGCAATTTCAACCCCATTTTAACAGCTAGAAGCTTCAAATTTCACCGAATGCTTACGTATATAGCATATATTGTTGTCTGAAAAAATCATAGAGATCGGTTGTATATATAGTATATATCTCATACAACCTATTGTTCAGATAAGAAACTTCTCACAATTTCTACCCCATTTTAACAGCTATAAGCTTCAAATTTCACCGATTGCTTACGTATATAGTATATATTGTTGTGTAAAAAAATCATAGAGATTGGTGATATATATAATATATATGATGGTATATATATTTTTTTTTGCAATTTCAGCCCCATTTTACCAGCTAGAAGCTTCAAATTTCACCAAATGCTTACGTGTATAGCATATATTGTTGTCTGAAAATTCATAGAGATCGGTGATATATAAGAAAACTTTCGTAATTACTGCCCTATTTGAAGAGCTAATGGCTTCCAATTCCATCGAATGCTTACGTATATTGCACATATTATTGTCTGAAAAATCATAAAGATCGGTGGTATATATAGTATATATATGGTGGTATATATAGTATATATATGGTGGTATATATAATATATATATATATATAGTATATATATTTTCGCAATTTCAGCCCCATTTTAACAGTTAGAAGCTTCAAATTTTACCAAATGCTTACGTATGTAGCATATATTGTTGTCTGAAAAAATCATAGAGATCGGTTGCATATATAGTATATATCTCATACAACCGATTGTTCAGATAAGAAACTTTTCACAATTTCTGCCCCATTTTAACAGCTAGAAACTTCAAATTTCACCAATTGCTTACGTATATAGCATATATTGTTGTCTGATCATAGAGATCGGTGGTATATATATTATATACCCCACATAAGCGGTCATTTTTGTCCCATTTTTACGGCTAAAAGCTTCAAAATTCATCAAATTTCATCAAATAGTTACGTTTACGTCATATATTGTTAAAATAAGTGATTCATAGTCATAGTTTTTACATGCAGACCACAAAAAACCTGAAACTTTGCATCCTCACACAAAGTACCTACCTATTTTTATACCTTTCATGAAAATGAAATGGTATATTAATTTCGTCAGGAAACCCAAAATTGTAAGTCCTTAAAGGAAAATAAATAGACCCACCATTAAGTATACCGAAATAATCAGGATGAAGAGCTGAGTTGATTTAGCCATATCCGTCTGTCCGTCTGTCTGTTTGTATGCAAACTAGTCCCTCAATTTTTGAGATGTCTTGATAAAATTTGGTGAGCGGGTGCACTTGGAAGTCCGATTAGACATTTGTCGGAACCGGCCGGATCGGACCACTATAGCATATATCTTCCATACAACCGATTTTTAGGAAAAAGAGGATTTTTTTCATATCATCCTCAATTTAACAGATTGAAACTTCAAACTTCACCATATACTTTCGTATATTGCACATAGTTTTGTCCAAAAAAATTGATGAGATCGGTCGTATATTTAGTATATATCCCCCACAACCGATTGTTCAGATAAGAAACTTTTCGTAATTACTACCCTATGTTAAGAGCTAATGGCTTCAAATTTCAGTGAATGCTTACGTATATAGCATATATTGTTGTCTGAAAAAATCATAAAGATCGGTGCTATATATAGTATATATATGGTGGTATATATAGTATATATATACAGTATATATCATTATATATTCGCAATTTCAGCCCCATTTTAACAGCTAGAAGCTTGAAATTGCACCGAATGCTTACGTATATAGCATACATTGTTGTCTGAAAAAATCATAGAGATCGGTTGTATATATAGTATATATCTCATACAACCAATTGTTCAGATAAGAAACTTTTCGCAATTTATACCGCATTTTACCAGCTATAAGCTTCAAATTTCACAGATTGCTTACGTATATACTATATATTGTTGTTTAAAAAAATCATAGAGATCGGTGATATATATAATATATATATAAACAATTATTTATTTTGCCGGCTTTATGACAATGTTAAATAAAACACATATGGTTTTGTTTATCACCAATATATTTCGGCTACACACCGGTAACCGTCTTCAGGGCAGACTGTTGACAAACATAAAACATTTAAATTATAATTAAAATCACATTTTTAACAAATGTATTTAAATTTTAACAAATAATAAAAATCAACATTAAAACAAAACAAGTAAGGACGGGACTGTCTTCGGCTAAGCCGAAGACTTCATACCTTTCATGAATGGGGCTGAACAATAATCTTATCCCGTTCATAATCTCCGATAATCGAATATATAAGATAAAAAATATCTAGTGAACAGATCTACATACCTAAACGATTTTTAAGATAAATATAAAATAAACAAGTAAGGACGGGACTATCTTCGGCTATGCCGAAGACTTCATACCTTTCATGAATGGGGCCGAACAATAACCTTATCCCGTTCGTAATCTCCGAATAATCGGATGTATAAGATAAGAAATATCTAGTGAACAGATCTACATACCTAAACGATTTTCAAGATAAATATAAAATAAAAAATAGGTAGGTAATTTGTGTGAGGATGCAAAGTTTCAGGTTTTTTGTGGTCTGCGTGTAAAAACTATGACTACGAATCACGTATTTCAACAATATATGACGTGAACGTAACTATTTGATGAAATGTTTTGAATTTTGAAGCTTCTAGCCGTAAATAAGAGGCAAAAAAATACAGTTTATATGGGGTATATAATATATGTACCACCGATCTCTATGATTTTTTCATACAACAATATATGCTATATACGTAAGCATTTGGTGAAATTTGAAGCTTCTGGCTGTTAAAACGGGGCAGAAATTGCGCAAAGTTTCTTATCTGAACAATCGGTTGTATGAGATATATACTATATATACCACCGATCTCAATGATTTTTTCAGACAACAATATATACTATACACGTAAGCATTTGGTGCAATTTGAAGCTTCTAGCTGTTAAAATGGGGAAGAAATTACACAAAGTTTCTTATCTGAACAATCGGTTGTATGAGATTATATATACCACCGGTCTCTATGATTTTTTCAGACAAAAATATATGCTATACACGTAAACATTTGGTGAAATTTGAACATATCTAAACGATTTTTAAGATAAATATAAAATAAAAAATAGGTAGGTCCTTTGTGTGAGGATGCAAAGCTTAACGTTTTTTGTGGTCTGCGTGTAAAAACTACGACTACGAATCACGTATTTCAAAAATATATGAAGTAAACGTAACTATTTGATGAAACTTAATGAATTTTGAAGCTTCTATCCGTAAAAAAGGGGCAAAAATGACAGTTTGTATGAAGTATATAATATATATAACACCGATCTCTATGATTTTTTCAGACAACAATATATGCTATATACGTAAGCATTTGGTGAAATTTGAAGCTAGCTGTTAAAATGGGGAAGAAATTGCACAAAGTTACTTATCTGAACAATCGGTTGTATGAGATTATATATACCACCGGTTTCTATGATTTTTTCAGACAAAAATATATGCTATACACGTAAACATTTGGTGAAATATGAACATATCTAAACGATTTTTAAGATAAATATAAAATAAAAAATAGGTAGGTCCTTTGTGTGAGGATGCAAAGCTTAATATTTTTTGTGATCTGCATGTAAAAGCTACGACTACGAATCACGTATTTCAAAAATATATGAAGTAAACGTAACTATTTGATGAAACTTAATGAATTTTGAAGCTTCTATCCGTAAAAAAGGGGCAAAAATGACAGTTTGTATGAAGTATATAATATATATAACACCGATCTCTATGATTTTTTCAGACAACAATATATGCTATATACGTAAGCATTTGGTGAAATTTGAAGCTTCTAGCTGTTAAAACGGGGCAGAAATTGCGCAAAGTTTCTTATCTGAACAATCGGTTGTATGAGATATATACTATGTATACACCCGATCTCAATGATTTTTTCAGACATCAATATATGCTATACTCGTAAGCATTTGGTGAAATTTGAAGCTTCTAGCTGTTAAAATGGGGCTGAAATCGCAAAAAAAATGTATATATACTATATATATCATCATATATATTTTATATATATCACCGATCTCTATGATTTTTTGACACAACAATATATAATATATACGTAAGCAATTGGTGAAATTTTAAGCTTATAGCTGTTAAAATGGGGTAGAAATTGCGAAAAAATTCTTATCTGAACAATCGGTTGTATGAGATATATACTATATATACAACCGATCTCTATGAATTTTTCAGACAACAATATATGCCATATACGTAAGCGTTCGGTGAAATTTTAAGCTTCTATCTGTTAAAATGGGGCTAAAATTGCGAAAATATATATATATACTATATATATATACTATATATATACCACCATATATATACTATATATGTATACAACCGATCTGTATGATTTTTTCAAACAACAATATATGCTATATACGTAAGCATTCGTTGAAATTTGAAGCCTCTAGCTCTTAAAATATGGCAGTAATTACGAAAAGTTTCTTATCTGAACAATCGGTTGTGGGGGATATATACTATATATACGACCGATCTCATAAATTTTTTCAGGCAACAATATGTGCAATATACGAAAGTATATGGTGAAGTTTGAAGCTTCAATCTGTAAATTGAGTAAGATATTACAAAAATCCTCTTTTTCTGAAAAATCGGTTGTTAGGAGGATATATGCTATAGTGGTCGGATCCGGCCGGTTCTGACAAATGTCTAATCGGACACCCAAATACACCTACTCACCAAATTTTATCAAGATATCTCAAAAATTGAGGGACTAGTTTGCATACAAACAGACAGACGGACAGACGGACAGACAGACAGACGGACATGGCTAAATCAACTCAGCTCTTCATTCTGATTATTTCGGTATACTTAATGGTGGGTCTATCTATTTTCCTTTAAGGACTTACAATTTTGGGTTTCGTGACGAAATTAATATACCATTTCATTTTCATGTAAGGTATAAAAATAGGTAGGTACTTTGTGTGAGGATGCAAAGCTTCACGTGTTTTGTGGTCTGCATGTAAAAACTACGACTACGAATCACGTATTTCAAAAATATATGAAGTAAACGTAACTACTTGATGAAACTTGATGAATTTTGAAGCGTCTATCCGTAAAAAAGGGGCAAAAATGACAGTTTGTATGAAGTATATAATATATATACCACCGATCTCTATGATTTTTTCAGACAACAATATATGCTATATACGTAAGCATTTGGTGAAATTTGAAGCTTCTAGCTGTTAAAACGGGGCAGAAATTGCGCAAAGTTTCTTATCTGAACAATCGGTTGTATGAAATATATACTATGTATACACCCGATCTCAATGATTTTTTCAGACATCAATATATGCTATACACGTAAGTATTTGGTAAAATTTGAAGCTTCTAGCTGTTAAAATGGGGCCGAAATCGCAAAAAAAAATATATATATACTATATATATATATATATACCATCATATATATATTATATATATCACCGATCTCTATGATTTTTTGACACAACAATATATACTATATAAGTAAGCAATCGGTGAAATTTGAAGCTTATAGCTGTAAAATGGGGTAGAAATTGTGAAAAGTTTCTTATCTGAACAATCGGTTGTATGAGATATATACTATATATACAACCGAACTCTATGATTTTTTCAGACCACAATATATGCCATATACGTAAGCGTTCGGTGAAATTTGAAGCTTCTAGCTGTTAAAATGGGGCTAAAATTGCGAAAATATTTATATATACTATATATATATACTATATATATCACCGATCTGTATGATTTTTTCAGACAATAATAAATGCTATATACGTAAGCATTCGTTGAAATGTGCAGCCTCTAGCTCTTAAAATAGGGCAGTAATTACGAAAAGTTTCTTATCTGAACAATCGGTTGTGGGGGATATATACTACATATACGACCGATCTCATCAATTTTTTGAGGCAACAATATGCGCAATATACGAAAGTATATGGTGAAGTTTGAAGCTTCAATCTGTTAAATTGAGTAAGATATTACAAAAATCCTCTTTTTCTGAAAAATCGGTTGTATGGAGGATATATGCTATAGTGGTCCGATCCGGCTGGTTCCGACAAATGTCTAATCGGACACCCAAATACTCTTGCTCACCAAATTTTATCAAGATATCTCAAAAATTGAGGGACTAGTTTGCATACAAACAGACAGACGGGCAGACGGACAGACAGACAGACGGACATGGCTAAATCAACTCAGCTCTTCATTCTGATTATTTCGGTATACTTAGTGGTGGGTCTATCTATTTTACTTTAAGGACTTACAATTTTGGGTTTCGTGACGAAATTAATATACCATTTCATTTTCATGAAAGGTATAAATACTGTTTACATACATTTTATTTACACGTCTGCACTGCGTGGCGTGGAGTTGTGTACTGTCTGTTTGTCAGTAAATGTTTGTATAAGTGAGCGGAATGATGATCGGAGTCCGTTTTATAATTTAATCGTCTATTAGTTGGAGTATTTATAATATGCCACATCTCGAGAGTGAAGCGCTTGCTGTATTGTTGCTCTTGTTGTAGGATCTTTGTGTTGTTGAAATCTGGCTCGTGCCGGCTGTTTGCACAGTGGGCCATAAGTGCTGTTTTGTGGTTGTTAGTTTGGTGACAATATTTATAATCGGATTTATGTTGTGATATCCTAGTTTTTAGTTTGGACTTTGTTGTTCCTACGTATATACTTTGACAAGATTCGTCGTTATTACCGTTGCATGGAATTTCATACACCACATTGCATTTTTTATTAACGGTACCGCTGATTTTGTTTGATTGAAAAATTTTTTTAAAGTATTCGTTGGTTTGTGTGCTATTTTTATTTTTTCTTTGTCATAACATTTCGATGCAGTTAGCCGCTCTGATAATTTGGGTATATATGATACCGACTTATAGATCATGGGGTTTCTTGGTATATTTTGACTGTTATTATTTTTATATTTCCTTAACAATGTTTTGATTATTTTAACTGGAAAGTTTTTCCTTAATAAATCCATTATTTCCTTCTCTAATTCTTTATGGTAAATTTCATCTGAAGTCTGCATCATCCTTCGTATACATCCCGTGGCCGTGTTCATTATCATCGACTTCGGGTGCTTGGAATTGAAGTTGATGATTCCTCCTGATGACGTCGCCTTCTTATACCATTTTAATTTTAGTTGATTGCCATATCTATTTATTACAGAGTCCAAATATACAAATTTTCCATCCTGTTCTTCTTCGATTGTGAATTTAATATGTCTATTAAAGGAGTTAAGTGCTTCGAGCGTGTTTTGAATATTATTTACGTTCACTATTGCGAATAAGTCATCGATATACTTTGTGGCTAGTCGTGGTTTCTGGCCTAGTTTTCTTAATGTAGTTTCTAAAAGTTTTTCCATTGTTATGTCGGCTATCACTGGGGAAGATGGTGACCCCATCGGTAACCCTTTTAATTGTGTGTAAATGTATCCTTATATTTAAAATATCGATTATCCTTAATGCAAAAAGTAACTATTTCCATAAATAATTTCTTCGGTATCTTCGTATATTGTTGTATAATTGGCCATTTTTCTGATATAACATCTAGTGCTAACTGTACCGGTATGCTTGGAAAGAGTGAAACCACGTCAAAAGATATAAGTTTCTCCTCATCCTTAATATAAGTGTTATTTATTCTTTCTTTCAAATTTAATGTGTTTTTGATGTTATATGTGGACTCCGCCGTTATATTTTTCAGTATATCTACAATATATTTACACAGCCTGTACGATGGTGATCCAATTACTGAACATATTGGTCTAAGTGGCGTTCCCTCCTTGTGTGTTTTGGGTAGACCATAAATTCTTGGGGGTAGTGCCGTTGTTGTGGTAAGCTTATTTTTTCCGCCTTCGAAATGAGGTCCATTTTAAATAAATTATCTACTAGGTTATTATTCTTAATTTGTAAACGTGATGAAGGATCTTGTCGTAGTATTCTATATGTAGTCAAGTCAGATAAAATCTCCGTCATTTTATTATTATATTCGTCAATCTCCATAGCAACCGTTTTATTTCCTTTGTCAGATGTAAGTATTCTAATGTTTTTATTTTTGCTCAGGAAATTCCGCGTCTGTACCACTGTATCTGTAATTGCATTATCTATTGCACTGGGTTTATGTGTTGTTGTGTGGTTCTTCACTAACAAAGAGAATTTCATACGCGCTTCTTTTTGTTGCTCTTTGTTTTGTATAGTTTGTATTAAATCTTCTCCGTCCGCTATGTATTTAAAAAGAGGAAAATTCTTATTATTGGTAGGTAGGGCGAATTTTGGTCCCTTCGCTAACAAAGCTTTTACTTCTTGTGGTACATCTACATTTGTTTTATTTATAAACCAATCTTCATGATTGGTGTTGTTGGTAAAAAGGTTGTTGCGGTTAGCTCGCAATTTTTCGAATTTTGTTTCTTGGCGCTTCTTTACTTTTGTTGTAAGTTTTTTCCTAACATTATTCTCCCTATCCATAAATTCTTGAAAATGATTTTCTCCTAGTTGCTCTTTAAGGGTTATTGTTGTTAATATTTTGTTGTGGTAATAATGTGTATGTCTGGTTAAAACTCTATTTATGTCAGTATGGGCAGTCAGTCAGATACAAAAAGTTTATGACAGTTGTATTTTTTATAAAATTAGGAATAACCTTACACTTTCTACATTTTAACAGAAATTTTATATTGCACTTTAATTTTACCAATTTTTTAGAGATCAATTGAAATTTGTTGATTGTTGCCTTACAGTTGTCATAGTTGTTTTTTATTGTTGCATATCCCATTGTTGTTGTTATATGCCTACGGCGTGCCTTCCGTGTTTATAAATTAATGTATTTAGCGACCTTTTTGATTTAAACAATTATTTATTTTGCCGGCTTTAGGTCAATGTTAAATAAAACACATATGGTTTTGTTTATCACCAATATATTTCGGCTACACACCGGTAACCGTCTTCAGGGCAGACTGTTGACAAACATAAAACATTTAAATTATAATTAAAATCACATTTTTAACAAATATATTTAAATTTTAACAAATAATAAAAATATAAGATATATATATATATATTTTTTTTTTTGCAATTTCAGCCCAGTTTTAACAGCTAGAGGATTCAAATTTCACCAAACGCTTACGTGTATAGTATATATTGATGTCTGCAAAATGATTGAGATCGGTGGTATACATAGTATATATCTCATACAACCGATTGTTCAGATAAGAAACCTTGCGCAATTTCTGCCCCATTTTAACAGCTAGAAGCATCAAATTTCACCAAATGCTTACGTATATAGCATATATTGTTGTCTGAAAAAATCATAGAGATCGGTGGTATATATATTATATACCCCATATAAACTGTTATTTTTGCCCCTTTTTTACTTCTAAGAGCTTCAAAATTCATCAAATTTCACAAGTAGTTAAGTTTATATCATATATTTTTGAAATACGTGATTTGTAGTCATAGTTTTTACATGCAGACCACAAAAAACGTGAAGCTTTGCATCCTCACACAAAGTACATACCTATTTTTTATTTTATACTAGAAGAACCGGCAGACGTTGTCCTGCCCTAAATTTGGCCTATCTGCGTACATTTTAATAAGCATTTTTCATCTGACTCTGCCCTCCCCCTCTTAGCTTTTTACTAATCCTTTTATTCACTCCTACCTCCGTCTTTTTCGCTTCATCTATCTCCATTTCGTCTCATTCTATCTCTTTCTCAACCTCCTTCTCTCTTTTCTCTTCTCTCAATTCCTTCTCTCCCTTATTGCCTGTCCCAGAGGTTGGTATGTATTTTATTCCAGTCCCAGTCCCAGTCCCACTCCGAGTCTCAGTCCCAGTCCCACTCCGTGTCTCAGTCCCAGTCCTAGTCCTAATCCCAGCCCGTCTCTGGATAATATATTACTCTGTACCAAAGCACTCATCAACAGCTTTCATTTGATATCCGTATTGTATAAACACTGTCTAGACATTCACTGGCCCACGTTTTGGCCTATATCTCGAGACCCTGTACCTGTGTTAACCACCGCGTGAGGTTTACGCAACTTCTGTGAAAGTTTGACCAAATCGACCGACGCATCTCTTCAAACACCGGCGACCAACTAACACGAAAGGTGTTAATAAGTATTTTAAAAGGGAATGGGCCTTAGTTCTATTCGGGGACGCCTTTTCGGGATATCAACATAAACGGGGACCAGGGGTGACTCTAGAATATGTTTGTACAATATGGATATCAAATGGAAAGTGTTAATGAGTATTTTAAAAGGGAGTGAGCCTTAGTTCTATAGGTGGACGCCTTTTCGAGATATCGCCATAAAGGTGGACCAGGGGTGACTCTAGAATTACTTTGTACGATATGGGTATCAAACGAAGGGTGATAATGAGTATTTTAAAAAGGAGTAGGCCTTAGTTCTATAGGTGGACGCCTTTTCGAGATATCGCCATAAATGTGGACCAGGGGTGACTCTAGAATGCGTTTGTACAATATGGGTATCAAACGAAAGGTGTTAATGATTTTTTTAAAACGGAGTGGGCCTTAGTTCTATGGGTGGACGCCTTTTCGAGATATCGCCATAAAGGTGGACCAGTGGTGACTCTAGAATTAGTTTGTACGATATGGGTATCAAACGAAAGGTGATAGTGAGTATTTTAAAAGGGAGTGGGCCTTAGTTCTATAGGTGGACGCTTTTTCAAGATATCGCCATAAGGGTGGACCAGGGGTGACTCTAGAATTTTTTCTACGATGTGGGTATCAAATGAAAGGTGTTAATGAGTATTTTAAAAGGGAGTGGACCTTAAATCTATAAGTGGACGCCTTTTCGAGATATCGCTATAAGGGTGGACCAGAGGTGACTCTATAATGTGTTTATACGATATGGGTATCAAATTAAAGGTATTAATGAGGGTTTTAAAAGGTAGTGGTGGTAGTTGTATATGTGAAGGTGTTTTCGAGATGTCGACCAAAATGTGGACCAGGGTGACGCAGAACATCATCTGTCGGGTACCGCTAATTTATTTATATATTGTAACGAATTTCCTGCAAATCCTCTTATTTGCCCTTTTGCTAGGATCGTATCGCTAAACTGTTGAATAAATAACTCCAATATTGAATAATGGAAAAATGGCCTTTATTAAAATACTTCACAATAACACTCAAACTGTGCAACGAATAGCTTAATAACCAAACTGATAGCTTAAAGGAAACTGACTTTCAAAATAATAGTGCTATTGCTCGCTAGATATCGTCTTACTCGTAACTGCTTGACAGTTCAAATCAAACTGAATTATTTCTTACTCGCTTGCCCCGCTTTTATAGTTTACGCTGCATACTTCTAGGCTCTTCGATTTCCAGAACTTACTAGTTGTTTCGGCTACAAAATCGCCAGCCACAACAACGTGCACAAATTATTGCTCTCTCTTGTGACAACTCAGATAAGATACATGCATGTGTTTGTGCATTGCCGATCCGCTGCTCGTATACGTACATATGTGTAGACGCAATTATTTATTCGTTTATGTAGATACATAAAGATTGAATTATTGATGTGAATGTTTGTAGTTTACAGTCTCTCGCGCGCACATAGGCATATAAGTAAATGCATCTGTGTGTGACATCTCTCTGGCTGCCTTATATATGTGTATACTTGATTTAATTATTAACGTAAATACTGCTTGGCATGGCCTTAGCATCGCCTTAGTGATGGGATAATTTAGTGATGCTAATATCCGTGACACTGCCCTCCACCTAAGTCTGATCGTCCCGATCAGACAAATCTCTCGATCTAAACGTTGCTAGCCTTTCCAAATGGACCACCTTCATTTTGGTTCGTGGTTTACCGATGGTTTGTATGCGGTACACTACATCGTTGATCCGTTTTACAACTTTGTATGGGCCTTCCCAATTACACTGCAATTTCGGGGACAAACCTTTTTTACGTTGTGGGTTGTATAACAGCACCAAATCTCCTTCCTGAAAACCTTCTGAATTAATTGCTTTATCATATCTGGCTTTCATCTTGTCACTCATAATCTTTGTTCGTTGCCTTATCAGATCATGTATTTCTCTTAGCTCTTCTTCCAAATCACTAGTGGATTTCCTGACATTTCTCTCCGAATTGGCATCTATCCCAAACTTCAAATCAGCTGGCAGTCTAAGGTCATTGCCAAAAATTACTTTTGCAGGGGTCTGGCCCGTTGTCTCATGCACTGCTGATCGGTAAGCCATCAAGAATAATGGTATGCGGGTATCCCATTCTTTATGGTACTTGTCCACTACTTTCCTTAAGTGCTCATCCAATGTTCTATTGAATCGTTCTACCATACCATCGGATTGATTATGCAATGCAGTTGTCCGTGTTTTTCGAATGCCCAATGACTTACACATTTCCTGGAACACAGCTGATTCGAAATTCCTGCCTTGGTCAGAATGTAACTCCATTGGTACACCATACCTTGCAACCCAATTGTTTATAAACACTTCTGCTACCGTTTCCGCTTCTTGATTTGGGATTGGGTATACCTTTGGCCATTTGCTGAAATAATCCATAACTACCAGTACATATTTGTTTCCGCCGTTGCTAGTAGGAAATGGACCGGCGACATCCATAGCGATCCTTTCAAATGGCGCACCTGAGTTATATTGCTTCATCTGGCCATGACTTCGTGTTCTGGGCCCTTTCGCTCTGCTGCAAACCTCGCAGTTCGCAATCCACTCAGTGACCGACTGACGGCAACCAACCCAATAGAATCTCTGTTTAATCTTCTCGAGCGTCTTCGTGATTCCAAGATGACCTCCGCTTGGACCATTATGCAGCTCGCTGAGCACATCAGGAATCCTCTTTCTGGGAACAACTATCAGTTTATTCTTGTATTTACCATCCTCACTCTCCCATACTCGATGAAGGCAACCGGATATCAATTCTAAACTGTTCCACTGTGCCCAATATGACTTCGCAATGGGACTCTCTGCTGACATCTCTTCTCTGTTTGGTCTTTCATTTCGTTCGAGCCCTTGCATAACACGTGACAGATCTGCATCTTCTAGCTGGCACTTTCTTAGCTGTTCCTTGTCCCATTCATCTGTACATGTTATAGTCATTAGCCGGACATCTATAATGTCTTCTTTAGCCTCGGCTTTTGAACAGTGCTTGCATTCCAAACTACATGGTCTTCGTGACATTGCATCGGCATTTCCATGGGTACTACCTTTTCGATGCTCAATGGAAAAGTCATAGCTTTGTAGTCGCTCGATCCACCGTGCCAATTGTTCTTCCGGATTACGGAACTGCAGTAGCCATTTTAAAGCTGCGTGATCTGTCCTGGCACGGAATCGCTGGCCGTAGAGGTATTTGTGAAAATGTTTAACGCACTCTACCAATGCCAACAGCTCTCTCCGCGTAACGCAGTAGTTCCTCTCTGGTTTTCCAATCGAACGGCTGTAATATGCAACTACCTTCTCCTGTCCATCGACCAGTTGTGATAAAACGCCTCCTATAGCATATCCACTCGCATCTGTATCTAGAATAAATGTTGCTCCTGGAATCGGATATGCTAACATTGGGGCAGTGCACAAACGCTCCTTCAATGTTTGGAAAGCCACTTCTTGCTCCTTCTTCCATTCAAAAGCTTTATTTTTTCTTGTAAGCTCATGGAGGCTATGGGCGACGCTGGAAAAATTTTGTACAAATCGGCGGTAATATGTGCACAGCCCAAGGAAACTTCTTAATTCATGTAGGTTCTGTGGTCTTGGCCAATCCTTTACAGCCTCTATCTTTTCGTTCGCAGTGCATATGCCCTCTGTCGTTACCTTGTGACCCAAATAATTTACTTCCTTTTTAAACAGCGCACACTTTTTGGGACTTAACTTCAGACCAGCGCCAGCTGTTCTCTGGAAAACTTCCTCCAAGTTCTTAAGATGTTCATCGAAATTCTTGCCCAATACGATGATGTCGTCCAGGTACACCAAGCATGTTTTCCAATGTAGTCCTTTCAATACCTGATCCATGAGTCTCTCGAAAGTAGCTGGTGCATTACATAGTCCAAAGGGCATTACTGTAAATTGCCAAAGACCATCTCCGACGCTGAAGGCTGTTTTCTCTTTGTCTTCCTCCTTTACCTCCACTTGCCAGAAGCCGCTTTTCAAGTCCAGTGTGGAAAACCATTTCGTACCAGAGAGCGAGTCCAGAGTGTCGTCAATTCTTGGCAATGGGTAGCTATCCTTTTTCGTAACGTCATTCAACTTCCGGTAGTCCACGCAAAACCTCATTTTTCCATCCTTCTTCTTTACAAGTACTACCGGTGAGCTCCAGGGACTAGCTGATGGTTCGATGACGCCGCTGTCGCTCATTTCTTGTATAATTTGACTCACAACTTGCCGCTTCGCCAGTGGAACACTACGTGGAGCTTGACGGATCGGCCTCGCATCTCCAGTGTCAATTTGATGTTTCACAACGTTGGTGCGGCCTGGTTTAGAACCATCCTGGTCAAATATGTTCGCGTACTTTAGGAGCAGTTGTTTTGCCTTACTCTGATATGCTTCCTCTCGCCCCTGCGTCCATGACGTGATGTCATTTGAAAGATTAGTATTACTAGCTGAAACGTGCTCCAGTCCCACTCCGAGTCTCAGTCCCAGTCCCACTCCGTGTCTCAGTCCCAGTCCTAGTCCTAATCCCAGCCCGTCTCTGGATAATATATTACTCTGTACCAAAGCACTCATCAACAGCTTTCATTTGATATCCGTATTCTATAAACACTGTCTAGACATTCACTGGCCCACGTTTTGGCCTATATCTCGAGACCCTGTACCTGTGTTAACCACCGCGTGAGGTTTACGCAACTTCTGTGAAAGTTTGACCAAATCGACCGACGCATCTCTTCAAACACCGGCGACCAACTAACACGAAAGGTGTTAATAAGTATTTTAAAAGGGAATGGGCCTTAGTTCTATTCGGGGACGCCTTTTCGGGATATCAACATAAACGGGGACCAGGGGTGACTCTAGAATATGTTTGTACAATATGGATATCAAATGGAAAGTGTTAATGAGTATTTTAAAAGGGAGTGAGCCTTAGTTCTATAGGTGGAAGCCTTTTCGAGATATCGCCATAAAGGTGGACCAGGGGTGACTCTAGAATTACTTTGTACGATATGGGTATCAAACGAAGGGTGATAATGAGTATTTTAAAAAGGAGTAGGCCTTAGTTCTATAGGTGGACGCCTTTTCGAGATATCGCCATAAATGTGGACCAGGGGTGACTAGAATGCGTTTGTACAATATGGGTATCAAACGAAAGGTGTTAATGATTTTTTTAAAACGGAGTGGGCCTTAGTTCTATGGGTGGACGCCTTTTCGAGATATCGCCATAAAGGTGGACCAGTGGTGACTCTAGAATTAGTTTGTACGATATGGGTATCAAACGAAAGGTGATAGTGAGTATTTTAAAAGGGAGTGGGCCTTAGTTCTATAGGTGGACGCTTTTTCAAGATATCGCCATAAGGGTGGACCAGGGGTGACTCTAGAATTTTTTCTACGATGTGGGTATCAAATGAAAGGTGTTAATGAGTATTTTAAAAGGGAGTGGACCTTAAATCTATAAGTGGACGCCTTTTCGAGATATCGCTATAAGGGTGGACCAGAGGTGACTCTATAATGTGTTTGTACGATATGGGTATCAAATTAAAGGTATTAATGAGGGTTTTAAAAGGTAGTGGTGGTAGTTGTATATGTGAAGGTGTTTTCGAGATGTCGACCAAAATGTGGACCAGGGTGACGCAGAACATCATCTGTCGGGTACCGCTAATTTATTTATATATTGTAACGAATTTCCTGCAAATCCTCTTATTTGCCCTTTTGCTAGGATCGTATCGCTAAACTGTTGAATAAATAACTCCAATATTGGATAATGGAAAAATGGCCTTTATTAAAATACTTCACAATAACACTCAAACTGTGCAACGAATAGCTTAATAACCAAACTGATAGCTTAAAGGAAACTGACTTTCAAAATAATAGTGCTATTGCTCGCTAGATATCGTCTTACTCGTAACTGCTTGACAGTTCAAATCAAACTGAATTATTTCTTACTCGCTTGCCCCGCTTTTATAGTTTACGCTGCATACTTCTAGGCTCTTCGATTTCCAGAACTTACTAGTTGTTTCGGCTACAAAATCGCCAGCCACAACAACGTGCACAAATTATTGCTCTCTCTTGTGACAACTCAGATAAGATACATGCATGTGTTTGTGCATTGCCGCTCCGCTGCTCGTATACGTACATATGTGTAGACGCAATTATTTATTCGTTTATGTAGATACATAAAGATTGAATTATTGATGTGAATGTTTGTAGTTTACAGTCTCTCGCGCGCACATAGGCATATAAGTAAATGCATCTGTGTGTGACATCTCTCTGGCTGCCTTATATATGTGTATACTTGATTTAATTATTAACGTAAATACTGCTTGGCATGGCCTTAGCATCGCCTTAGTGATGGGATAATTTAGTGATGCTAATATCCGTGACACTGCCCTCCACCTAAGTCTGATCGTCCCGATCAGACAAATCTCTCGATCTAAACGTTGCTAGCCTTTCCAAATGGACCACCTTCATTTTGGTTC
This sequence comes from Eurosta solidaginis, assembly GCF_040869045.1. Classification (NCBI taxonomy): domain Eukaryota; kingdom Metazoa; phylum Arthropoda; class Insecta; order Diptera; family Tephritidae; genus Eurosta; species Eurosta solidaginis. The sequence continues at coordinate 25,475,991 of NC_090324.1, read as the reverse complement.
GTGGTTTACCGATGGTTTGTATGCGGTACACTACATCGTTGATCCGTTTTACAACTTTGTATGGGCCTTCCCAATTACACTGCAATTTCGGGGACAAACCTTTTTTACGTTGTGGGTTGTATAACAGCACCAAATCTCCTTCCTGAAAACCTTCTGAATTAATTGCTTTATCATATCTGGCTTTCATCTTGTCACTCATAATCTTTGTTCGTTGCCTTATCAGATCATGTATTTCTCTTAGCTCTTCTTCCAAATCACTAGTGGATTTCCTGACATTTCTCTCCGAATTGGCATCTATCCCAAACTTCAAATCAGCTGGCAGTCTAAGGTCATTGCCAAAAATTACTTTTGCAGGGGTTTGGCCCGTTGTCTCATGCACTGCTGATCGGTAAGCCATCAAGAATAATGGTATGCGGGTATCCCATTCTTTATGGTACTTGTCCACTACTTTCCTTAAGTGCTCATCCAATGTTCTATTGAATCGTTCTACCATACCATCGGATTGATTATGCAATGCAGTTGTCCATGTTTTTCGAATGCCCAATGACTTACACATTTCCTGGAACACAGCTGATTCGAAATTCCTGCCTTGGTTAGAATGTAACTCCATTGGTACACCATACCTTGCAACCCAATTGTTTATAAACACTTCTGCTACCGTTTCCGCTTCTTGATTTGGGATTGGGTATACCTTTGGCCATTTGCTGAAATAATCCATAACTACCAGTACATATTTGTTTCCGCCGTTGCTAGTAGGAAATGGACCGGCGACATCCATAGCGATCCTTTCAAATGGCGCACCTGAGTTATATTGCTTCATCTGGCCATGACTTCGTGTTCTGGGCCCTTTCGCTCTGCTGCAAACCTCGCAGTTCGCAATCCACTCAGTGACCGACTGACGGCAACCAACCCAATAGAATCTCTGTTTAATCTTCTCGAGCGTCTTCGTGATTCCAAGATGACCTCCGCTTGGACCATTATGCAGCTCGTTGAGCACATCAGGAATCCTCTTTCTGGGAACAACTATCAGTTTATTCTTGTATTTACCATCCTCACTCTCCCATACTCGATGAAGGCAACCGGATATCAATTCTAAACTGTTCCACTGTGCCCAATATGACTTCGCAATGGGACTCTCTGCTGACATCTCTTCTCTGTTTGGTTTTTCATTTCGTTCGAGCCCTTGCATAACACGTGACAGATCTGCATCTTCTAGCTGGCACTTTCTTAGCTGTTCCTTGTCCCATTCATCTGTACATGTTATAGTCATTAGCCGGACATCTATAATGTCCAAGATGTTCATCGAAATTCTTGCCCAATACGATGATGTCGTCCAGGTACACCAAGCATGTTTTCCAATGTAGTCCTTTCAATACCTGATCCATGAGTCTCTCGAAAGTAGCTGGTGCATTACATAGTCCAAAGGGCATTACTGTAAATTGCCAAAGACCATCTCCGACGCTGAAGGCTGTTTTCTCTTTGTCTTCCTCCTTTACCTCCACTTGCCAGTAGCCGCTTTTCAAGTCCAGTGTGGAAAACCATTTCGTACCAAAGAGCGAGTCCAGAGTGTCGTCAATTCTTGGCAATGGGTAGCTATCCTTTTTCGTAACGTCATTCAACTTCCGGTAGTCCACGCAAAACCTCATTTTTCCATCCTTCTTCTTTACAAGTACTACCGGTGAGCTCCAGGGACTAGCTGATGGTTCGATGACGCCGCTGTCGCTCATTTCTTGTATAATTTGACTCACAACTTGCCGCTTCGCCAGTGGAACACTACGTGGAGCTTGACGGATCGGCCTCGCATCTCCAGTGTCAATTTGATGTTTCACAACGTTGGTGCGGCCTGGTTTAGAACCATCCTGGTCAAATATGTTCGCGTACTTTAGGAGCAGTTGTTTGCCTTACTCTGATATGCTTCCTCTCGCCCCTGCGTCCATGCCGTGATGTCATTTGAAAGATTAGTATTACTAGCTGAAACGTGCTCCTGGAGCTGTTCACAGTTAATAACTACTTCAGCCTCTTGGCATCTTCCCAAAATAGCTCCTTTAGTCAGTTTGAGTGGTGAATTGAACTCATTGAGTACTCTTACCGGAACACGTCCATCTTGTTTTGTCATAGCCAGGGTTTTTCCTACAAGTATGTTCAGTGCTGATTTGTTTGCTGCTTCGACAACCCACAATTTGTTTGTCCCACAATCTCCATCAACCTTTGCCCAGATGACTGCTTCGGATTTTGGTGGTATTCGCTGACTCTCTTCCACCAGCACTCGTTTACTGCTGTAGACTCTCTCGTAGCCGAAATTAAGTGGTACATCCATGTTCTTATATCGCTTCGTCTTGCTCTGCATGTCGATCTTGATGCCCTGGTCGATTAAGAAGTCCACTCCAATTATGATTTCATCAACAATCTCTGCCACTATAAAATTGTGTACTACCGTGACGTTCCCAATTGCGACTTCACATGATACTTCTCCTAGGACCGTGCTGTCTTCTCCAGTGGCTGTACGCAATCTTGCTCCATGCAATGGTGTTATCTTCTTGTTGACTAAATCCGCTCGAATGATGGAATGAGATGCACCCGTATCTACAGTCAGTAAACGTTCCTTTCCATCCACATGTCCTCCGACAGTAAGATTGTTTGACCTTCTTCCAATTTGTGAGATAGAGATTATGGGGCATTCAATTGAGGTAGCCAGCTGTCGCCCCTTGCGGCTGACTCGCTTTAGTTTAACGATTGAGTGGACTTGGAGATTTGCTCATCTCCTTCAGCTCTGCGTTTACGGCCACCCACATTGTTGGAGATATTGGGACCGGTGCTGCATTGTCGTGCAATATGACCTGGGTTGCCGCACTTGAAACACTTAATAACTCCGGCATTTTTCTGCTGTGATCCCTTCAGTGCTTCCAAAATTGTGTCTACCCATTCTGGCCTTTCTACTTCTACACGATGAGCCTTATATGCTGGTTTACTTAATAGTGAGGCCGTTTCCTGAGTCAATGCATGTGATACCGTTTCAGCAAATGTCAGTTTTGGGTTTGCGTATGTAGCTCGCTTCGTTTCCACGTTTCGTATGCCATTTATAAAACTCTGGATTTTTTACCCTCTCGGTGTATTCCACAGGTGCGTCCGCATTTGCGAGATGAGCCAACCTTTCAACATCTGAAGCAAACTCTTGCAATGTCTCATTTGCTTTTTGGTAGGGGTTTTGCAACTCAATTTGGAATATCTGTTTTCTATGTTCGCTTCCATAACGTCGTTCTACAGCAGCCATTAATACTTCATAATTGTTCCGCTCTCCTTCGGGAATCGTCTGTAGAATTTCCGCTGCTGGCCCCTTCAATGCCACGAACAGTGCAGCAACTTTATCTCCCGCATTCCAGTTGTTCACTGCTGCGGTCTTCTCAAACTGTAGCTTAAAGAACTGGAAAGGAACAGAACCGTCAAAGGATGGTGTTTTTACCTTTGTATTGCTTGCTGAAACAGCTGGGCAGTTTAATTGCAAATCTTGTATACGACCTCTCAAAGCATCCACCTCGGCTTCGATTTTTTCCTCAAACTGCGTTATTTTCTCGTCCATACGTGCTTCGAGTTTTGATGATATACGCGCCTCTTGCTCTTCGAGTTGTACTGTTATGCGTGCTTCTTGTTCTTTCAGTTGTGTCTCCATCTTTGATGTAATCTGTGTCGACATTTCTGCCATACGCGTTTCTTGTGCTTCAAACTTGGATGTTATATCTGTCTTTTGCGATTCTAGTTGTGATGCCATATATGTCTTCTGCTCTTCCAGTTGAGATGACACTGTCGATGTTTGAGCAGATATTGCAGCTAAAATCATGTTAAAGTCTGTGCTGGTAACCGTCTGCGATGTTTCGTTTTTCTCTTCAATTTTTGTTGTCTCCTCGCTATCAAGATGAAAGACATACTCTTCCACATCAATTCCTTCTGCTTCCATTGCCTCTCGTAGCCGTGCCTGAAGTTCAAGTTTAACGCCGCTTGTATTCAATCCACGGCTCTCCAACTCCTTCTTTAGTTGCTGGATCTTCAATTCACTGAACTTCGCCATGTCCCTGCTGTCCTCTGGAATTTATTCAACAATTCCTCTTCTGACACCAATTGTAACGAATTTCCTGCAAATCCTCTTATTTGCCCTTTTGCTAGGATCGTATCGCTAAACTGTTGAATAAATAACTCCAATATTGAATAATGGAAAAATTGCCTTTATTAAAATACTTCACAATAACACTCAAACTGTGCAACGAATAGCTTAATAACCAAACTGATAGCTTAAAGGAAACTGACTTTCAAAATAATAGTGCTATTGCTCGCTAGATATCGTCTTACTCGTAACTGCTTGACAGTTCAAATCAAACTGAATTATTTCTTACTCGCTTGCCCCGCTTTTATAGTTTACGCTGCATACTTCTAGGCTCTTCGATTTCCAGAACTTATTAGTTGTTTCGGCTACAAAATCGCCAGCCACAACAACGTGCACAAATTATTGCTCTCTCTTGTGACAACTCAGATAAGATATATGCATGTGTTTGTGCATTGCCGCTCCGCTGCTCGTATACGTACATATGTGTAGACGCAATTATTTATTCGTTTATGTAGATACATAAAGATTGAATTATTGATGTGAATGTTTGTAGTTTACAGTCTCTCGCGCGCACATGGCATATAAGTAAATGCATCTGTGTGTGACATCTCTCTGGCTGCCTTATATATGTGTATACTTGATTTAATTATTAACGTAAATACTGCTTGGCATGGCCTTAGCATCGCCTTAGTGATGGGAAAATTTAGTGATGCTAATATCCGTGACAATATTTAATACCACGAACAGTTATACTTCCAAAATTCCAAGGGCTTTTGATTTCGCCTGCAAAACTTTTTCATTTTCTTCTACTTAATATGGTAAGTGTCACACCCATTTTACAAAGTTTTTTTCTAAAGTTATATTTTGCGTCAACAGACCAATCCAATTACCATGTAATTTTCGATATCGAAAAAGTGGGCGTGGTCATAGTCGGATTTCGGCCATTTTTTTACGCCAATATAAAGTCTAAGTAAGTACGTGAACTGAGTTTAGTAAAGATATATCGATTTTTGCTCAAGTTATTGTGTTAACTGCCGAGCGGAAGGACAGACGGTCGACTGTGTATAAAAACTGGGCGAGGCTTCAACCGATTTCGCCCTTTTTCACAGAAAACAGTTATCGTCCTAGAACCTAAGCCTCTATCAAATTTCACAAGGATTGGTAGTGTTTTGTTCGACATATGGCATTAAAATTATCCTAGACAAATTAAATGAAAAAGGGCGGAACCACGCCCATTTTGAAAATTTCTTTTATTTTTGTATTTGGTTGCACCATATCATTACTGGAGTTGAATGTTGACATAATTTACTTATATACTGTAAAGATATTAACTTTTCTTTTAAAATTTGACTTTAAAAAACTTTTTTTTTAAAAGTGGGCGTGGTCGTTTTCCGATTCTGCTAATTTTTATTAAGCATACATATAGTAATAAGAGTAACGTTCCTGCCAAATTTCATCATGATATCTTCAACGACTGCCAAATTACAGCTTGCAAAACTTCTAAATTACCTTCTTTTAAAAGTGGGCGGTGCCACGCCCATTGTCCAAAATTTTACTAGTTTTCTATTCTGCGTCGTAAGTTCAACTCACCTACCAAGTTTCATCACTTTATCCGTATTTGGTAATGAATTATCGCACTTTTTTCGATTTTTCGAAATTTTCGATATCGAAAAAGTGGGCGTGGTTATAGTCCGATATCGTTCATTTTAAATAGCGATCTGAGATGAGTGCCCAGAAACCTACATACCAAATTTCATCAAGATACTTCAAAATTTACTCAAGTTATCGTGTTAACGGGCGGACGGACGGACACATGGCTCAATCGAATTTTTTTTCGATACTGATGATTTTGATAGATGATCGATTACAATTGTTTTTGTCTCGATTTTATCTCGATTACTTTATACCTGTACAACCAACCGTTATCCAATCAAAGTTAATATACTCAGTGAGCTCTGCTCAACTGAGTATAACAAATACTTTTATTAAGCAGAACTCTCCTGTATGTAGGAAATCTTTCTTTATTTAAAAGTAATTTGTTTATTTTTATACTCAGTTGAGCAGAGCTCACAGAGTATATTAAGTTTGATTGGATAACGGTTGGTTGTACATATATAAAGGAATCGAGATAGATATAGACTTCCATATATCAAAATAATCAGGATCGAAAAAAAATTTGATTGAGCCATGTCCGTCCGTCCGTCCGTCCGTTAACACGATAACTTGAGTAAATTTTGAGGTATCTTGATGAAATTTGGTATGTAGGTTCCTGAGCACTCATCTCAGATCGCTATTTAAAATGAACGATATCGGACTATAACCACGCCCACTTTTTCGATATCGAACATTTCGAAAAACCGAAAAAGTGCGATAATTCATTACAAAAGACCGATAAAGCGACGAAACTTGGTAGATGAGTTGAACTTATGACGCAAAATAGAAAGTTAGTAAAATTTTGGACAATGGGCGTGGCACCGCCCACTTTTAAAAGAAGGTAATTTAAAACTTTTGCATGCTGTAATTTGGCAGTCGTTGAAGATATCATGATGAAATTTTGCAGGAACGTTACTCTTATTACTATATGTACGCTTAATAAAAATTAGCAAAATCGGAGAAGGACCACTCCCACTTTAAAAAATTTTTTAAAGTAAAGTTTTAACAAAAAATTTTATATCTTTACAGTATATAAGTAAATTATGTCAAGATTCAACTCCAGTAATGATATGGTGCAACAAAATACAAAAATAAAAGAAAATTTAAAAATGGGCGTGGCTCCGCCCTTTTTCATTTAATTTGTCTAGGATACTTTTAACGCCATAAGTCGAACAAAAATTAACCAATCCTTTTGAAATTTGGTAGGGGCATAGATTTTATGGCGTTAACTGTTTTCTGTGAAAATGGGCGAAATCGGTTGATGTCACGCCCAGTTTTTATACACAGTCGTCCGTCTGTCCTTCCGCATGGCCCTTAACACGATAACTTGAGCAAAAATCGATATATCTTTACTAAGCTCAGTTCACGTACTTATCTGAACTCACTTTATCTTGGTATGAAAAATGAACGAAATCCGACTATGACCACGCCCACTTTTTCGATATCGAAAATTACGAAAAATGAAAAAAAATGCCATAATTCTATACCAAATACGAAAAAAGGGATGAAATATGGTAAGGTAATTGAATTGTTTTATTGACGCGAAATATAACTTAGAAAAAACTTTACAAAATGGTTGTGACACCTACCATATTAAGTAGAAGAAAAATGAAAAAGTTCTGCAGGGCGAAATAAAAAAACCCTTAAAATCTTGGCAGGTATTACATATATAAATAAATTAGCGGTATCCAACAGATGATGTTCTGGGTCACCCTGGTCCACATTTTGGTCGATATTTGGAAAACGCCTTCACATATACAACTACCACCACTCCCCTTTTAAAACTCTCATTAATACCTTTAATTTGATACCCATATCGTACAAACTCATTCTAGAGTCACCCCTGGTCCACCTTTATGGCGATATTTCGAAAAGGCGAACACCTATAGAACGAAGGCCCACTCCCTTTTAAAAATACTCATTAACTCCTTTCAGTTGATACCCATATCGTACAAACAAAGTCTAGAGTCACCCCTGGTCCACCTTTGTTGCGATACCTCGAAAATGCTTCCACCTATAGAACTAAGGCCCACTCCCTCTTAAAATACTCATTAACTCATTTCGTTTGATACCCATATTGCACAAACGAATTCTAGAGT